>NC_091254.1:11895000-12520000 GCF_042477335.2 Ovis canadensis | reverse complement strand
GGCCCCACCCGGAAATCACGTGGGCCCCACGGGGAAATCACGTGGGCCCCACCCGGAAATCACGTGGGCCCCACCCGGAAATCACGTGGGGCCCACCCGGAAATCACGTGGGCCCCACCCGGAAATCACGTGGGCCCCACCCGGAAATCACGTGGGCCCCACCCGGAAATCACGTGGGCCCCACCCGGAAATCACGTGGGCCCCACCCGGAAATCACGTGGGCCCCACGGGGAGATCACGTGGGCCCCACCCGGAAATCACGTGGGCCCCACCCGGAAATCACGTGGGCCCCACCCGGAAATCACGTGGGCCCCACCCTGAAATCACGTGGGCCCCACCCGGAAATCACGTGGGCCCCACCCGGAAATCACGTGGGCCCCACCCGGAAATCACGTGGGCCCCACCCGGAAATCACGTGGGGCCCACCCGGAAATCACGTGGGCCCCACCCGGAAATCACGTGGGCCCCACCCGGAAATCACGTGGGCCCCACCCGGAAAACACGTGGGCCCCACCCGGAAATCACGTGGGCCCCACCCGGAAATCACGTGGGCCCCACCCGGAAATCACGTGGGCCCCACCCGGAAATCACGTGGGCCCCACCCGGAAATCACGTGGGCCCCACCCGGAAATCACGTGGGCCCCACCCGGAAATCACGTGGGCCCCACCCGGAAATCACGTGGGCCCCAGCCGGAAATCACGTGGGCCCCACGGGGAAATCACGTGGGCCCCACCCGGAAATCACGTGGGCCCCACCCGGAAATCACGTGGGCCCCACCCGGATATCACGTGGGCCCCACCCGGAAATCACGTGGGCCCCACCCGGAAATCACGTGGGCCCCACCCGGAAATCACGTTGGCCCCACCCGGAAATCACGTGGGGCCCACCCGGAAATCACGTGGGCCCCACCCGGAAATCACGTGGGCCCCACCCGGAAATCACGTGGGGCCCACCCGGAAATCACGTTTGCCCCACCCGAAAATCACGTGGGCCCCACCCGGAAATCACGTGGGCCCCACCCGGAAATCACGTGGGCCCCACCCGGAAATCACGTGGGCCCCACCCGGAAATCACGTGGGCCCCACCCGGAAATCACGTGGGCCCCACCCGGAAATCACGTGGGCCCAACCCGGAAATCACGTGGGCCCCACCCGGAAATCACGTGGGCCCCACGGGGAAATCACGTGGGCCCCACCCGGAAATCACGTGGGCCCCACCCGGAAATCACGTGGGCCCCACCCGGAAATCACGTGGGCCCCACCCGGAAATCACGTGGGCCCCACCCGGAAATCACGTGGGCCCCACGGGGAAATCACGTGGGCCCCACCCGGAAATCACGTGGGCCCCACGGGGAAATCACGTGGGCCCCACCCGGAAATCACGTGGGCCCCACACGGAAATCACGTGGGCCCCACCCGGAAATAACGTGGGCCCCACCCGGAAATCACGTGGGCCCCACCCGGAAATCACGTGGGCCCCACCCGGAAATCACGTGGGCCCCACCCGGAAATCCCGTGGGCCCCACCCGGAAATCACGTGGGCCCCACCCGGAAATCACGTGGGCCCCACCCGGAAATCACGTGGGCCCCACCCGGAAATCACGTGGGCCCCACGGGGAAATCACGTGGGCCCACCCGGAAATCACGTGGGCCCCACGGGGAAATCACGTGGGCCCCACGGGGAAATCACGTGGGCCCCACCCGGAAATCACGTGGGCCCCACCCGGAAATCACGTGGGCCCCACCCGGAAATCACGTGGGCCCCACCCGGAAATCACGTGGGCCCCAGCCGGAAATCACGTGGGCCCCACGGGGAAATCACGTGGGCCCCACCCGGAAATCACGTGGGCCCCACCCGGAAATCACGTGGGCCCCACCCGGAAATCACGTGGGCCCCACCCGGAAATCACGTGGGCCCCACCCGGAAATCACGTGGGCCCCACCCGGAAATCACGTGGGCCCCACGGGGAAATCACGTGGGCCCCACCCGGAAATCACGTGGTCCCCACCCGGAAATCACGTGGGCCCCACGGGGAAATCACGTGGGCCCCACCCGGAAATCACGTGGTCCCCACCCGGAAATCACGTGGGCCCCACCCGGAAATCACGTGGTCCCCACCCGGAAATCACGTGGGCCCCACGGGGAAATCACGTGGGCCCCACCCGGAAATCACGTGGTCCCCACCCGGAAATCACGTGGGCCCCACGGGGAAATCACGTGGGCCCCACCCGGAAATCACGTGGGCCCCACGGGGAAATCACGTGGGCCCCACCCGGAAATAACGTGGGCCCCACCCGGAAATCACGTGGGCCCCACCCGGAAATCACGTGGGCCCCACGGGGAAATCACGTGTGCCCCACCCGGAAATCACGTGGGCCCCACCCGGAAATCACGTGGGCCCCACCCGGAAATCCCGTGGGCCCCACCCGGAAATCACGTGGGCCCCACGGGGAAATCACGTGGGCCCCCACCCGGAAATCACGTGGGCCCCACCCGGAAATCACGTGGGCCCCAGCCGGAAATCACGTGGGCCCCACCCGGAAATCACGTGGGCCCCACGGGGAGATCACGTGGGCCCCACCCGGAAATCACGTGGGCCCCACCCGGAAATCACGTGGGCCCCACCCGGAAATCACGTGGGCCCCACGGGGAGATCACGTGGGCCCCACCCGGAAATCACGTGGGCCCCACCCGGAAATCACGTGGGCCCCACCCGGAAATCACGTGGGCCCCACCCTGAAATCACGTGGGCCCCACCCGGAAATCACGTGGGCCCCACCCGGAAATCACGTGGGCCCCACCCGGAAATCACGTGGGCCCCACCCGGAAATCACGTGGGCCCCACCCGGAAATCACGTGGGCCCCAGCCGGAAATCACGTGGGCCCCAGCCGGAAATCACGTGGGCCCCACGGGGAAATCACGTGGGCCCCACGGGGAAATCACGTGGGCCCCACGGGGAAATCACGTGGGCCCCACGGGGAAATCACGTGGGCCCCACCCGGAAATCACGTGGGCCCCACCCGGAAATCACGTGGGCCCCACCCGGAAATCACGTGGGCCCCACCCGGAAATCACGTGGGCCCCATCCGGAAATCACGTGGGCCCCACGGGGAAATCACGTGGGCCCCACCCGGAAATCACGTGGGCCCCACCCGGAAATCACGTGGGCCCCACCCGGAAATCACGTGGGCCCCACCCGGAAATCACGTGGGCCCCACCCGGAAATCACGTGGGCCCCACCCGGAAATCACGTTGGCCCCACCCGGAAATCACGTGGGGCCCACCCGGAAATCACGTGGGCCCCACCCGGAAATCACGTGGGCCCCACCCGGAAATCACGTGGGGCCCACCCGGAAATCACGTTTGCCCCACCCGGAAATCACGTGGGCCCCACCCGGAAATCACGTGGGCCCCACCCGGAAATCACGTGGGCCCCACCCGGAAATCACGTGGGCCCAACCCGGAAATCACGTGGGCCCCACCCGGAAATCACGTGGGCCCCACGGGGAAATCACGTGGGCCCCACCCGGAAATCACGTGGGCCCCACGGGGAAATCACGTGGGCCCCACCCGGAAATCACGTGGGCCCCACCCGGAAATCACGTGGGCCCCACCCGGAAATCACGTGGGCCCCACGGGGAAATCACGTGGGCCCCACCCGGAAATCACGTGGGCCCCACGGGGAAATCACGTGGGCCCCACCCGGAAATCACGTGGGCCCCACCCGGAAATAACGTGGGCCCCACCCGGAAATAACGTGGGCCCCACCCGGAAATCACGTGGGCCCCACCCGGAAATCACGTGGGCCCCACGGGGAAATCACGTGGGCCCCACCCGGAAATCACGTGGGCCCCACCCGGAAATCACGTGGGCCCCACCCGGAAATCACGTGGGCCCCACCCGGAAATCACGTGGGCCCCACCCGGAAATCACGTGGGGCCCACCCGGAAATCACGTGGGCCCCACCCGGAAATCACGTGGGCCCCACCCGGAAATCACGTGGGCCCCACGGGGAAATCACGTGGGCCCCACCCGGAAATCACATGGGCCCCACCCGGAAATCACGTGGGCCCCACCCGGAAATCACGTGGGCCCCACCCGGAAATCACGTGGGCCCCACCCGGAAATCACGTGGGCCCCACCCGGAAATCACGTGGGCCCCACGGGGAAATCACGTGTGCCCCAAGGGGAAATCACGTGGGCCCCACCCGGAAATCACGTGGGCCCCACGGGGAAATCACGTGGGCCCCACCCGGAAATCACGTGGGCCCCACGGGGAAATCACGTGGGCCCCACCCGGAAATCACGTGGGCCCCACCCGGAAATCACGTGGGCCCCACCCGGAAATCACGTGGGCCCCACGGGGAAATCACGTGGGCCCCACCCGGAAATCACGTGGGCCCCACCCGGAAATCACGTGGGCCCCACCCGGAAATCACGTGGGCCCCACCCGGAAATCACGTGGGCCCCACCCGGAAATCACGTGGGCCCCACGGGGAAATCACGTGGGCCCCACCCGGAAATCACGTGGGCCCCACCCGGAAATCACGTGGGCCCCACCCGGAAATCACGTGGGCCCCACCCGGAAATCACGTGGGCCCCAGCCGGAAATCACGAGGGCCCCACGGGGAAATCACGTGGGCCCCACCCGGAAATCACGTGGTCCCCACCCGAAAATCACGTGGGCCCCACCCGGAAATCACGTGGGCCCCACCCGGAAATCACGTGGGCCCCACCCGGAAATCACGTGGGCCCCACCCGGAAATCACGTGGGCCCCACCCGGAAATCACGTGGGCCCCACCCGGAAATCACGTGGGCCCCACCCGAAAATCACGTGGGCCCCACCCGGAAATCACGTGGGCCCCACCCGGAAATCACGTGGGGCCCACCCGGAAATCACGTGGGGCCCACCCGGAAATCACGTGGGCCCCACCCGGAAATCACGTGGGCCCCACGGGGAAATCACGTGGGCCCCACCCGGAAATCACGTGGGCCCCACCCGGAAATCACGTGGGCCCCACCCGGAAATCACGTGGGGCCCACCCGGAAATCACGTGGGCCCCACCCGGAAATCACGTGGGCCCCACGGGGAAATCACCTGGGCCCCACCCGGAAATCACGTGGGCCCCACCCGGAAATCACGTGGGCCCCACCCGGAAATCACGTGGGCCCCACCCGGAAATCACGTGGGCCCCACCCGGAAATCACGTGGGCCCCACCCGGAAATCACGTGCGCCCCACCCGGAAATCACGTGGGCCCCACCCGGAAATCACGTGGGCCCCACCCGGAAATCACGTGGGCCCCACCCGGAAATCACGTGGGCCCCACCCGGAAATCACGTGGGCCCCACCCGGAAATCACGTGGGCCCCACCCGGAAATCACGTGGGCCCCACCCGGAAATCACGTGGGCCCCACGGGGAAATCACCTGGGCCCCACCTGGAAATCACGTGGGCCCCACCCGGAAATCACGTGGGCCCCACCCGGAAATCACGTGGGCCCCACCCGGAAATCACGTGGGCCCCACGGGGAAATCACGTGGGCCCCACCCGGAAATCACGTGGGCCCCACCCGGAAATCACGTGGGCCCCACCCGGAAATCACGTGGGCCCCACCCGGAAATCACGTGGGCCCCACCCGGAAATCACGTGGGCCCCACCCGGAAATCACGTGGGCCCCACCCGGAAATCACGTGGGCCCCACCCGGAAATCACGTGGGCCCCACCGGGAAATCACGTGGGCCCCACCCGGAAATCACGTGGGCCCCACCCGGAAATCACGTGGGCCCCACCCGGAAATCCCGTGGGACCCACCCGGAAATCACGTGGGCCCCACGGGGAAATCACGTGGGCCCCACCCGGAAATCACGTGGGCCCCACCCGGAAATCACGTGGGCCACAGCCGGAAATCACGTGGGCCCCACCCGGAAATCACGTGGGCCCCACGGGGAAATCACGTGGGCTCCACCCGGAAATCACGTGGGCCCCACCCGGAAATCACGTGGGCCCCACCCTGAAATCACGTGGGCCCCACCCGGAAATCACGTGGGGCCCACCCGGAAATCACGTGGGCCCCACGGGGAAATCACGTGGGCCCCACCCGGAAATCACATGGGCCCCACCCGGAAATCACGTGGGCCCCACCCGGAAATCACGTGGGCCCCACCCGGAAATCACGTGGGCCCCACCCGGAAATCACGTGGGCCCCACCCGGAAATCACGTGGGCCCCACGGGGAAATCACGTGTGCCCCAAGGGGAAATCACGTGGGCCCCACCCGGAAATCACGTGGGCCCCACGGGGAAATCACGTGGGCCCCACCCGGAAATCACGTGGGCCCCACGGGGAAATCACGTGGGCCCCACCCGGAAATCACGTGGGCCCCACCCGGAAATCACGTGGGCCCCACCCGGAAATCACGTGGGCCCCACGGGGAAATCACGTGGGCCCCACCCGGAAATCACGTGGGCCCCACCCGGAAATCACGTGGGGCCCACCCGGAAATCACGTGGGCCCCACCCGGAAATCACGTGGGCCCCACCCGGAAATCACGTGGGCCCCACCCGGAAATCACGTGGGCCCCACCCGGAAATCACGTGGGCCCCACCCGGAAATCACGTGGGCCCCACGGGGAGATCACGTGGGCCCCACCCGGAAATCACGTGGGCCCCACCCGGAAATCACGTGGGCCCCACCCGGAAATCACGTGGGCCCCACCCTGAAATCACGTGGGCCCCACCCGGAAATCACGTGGGCCCCACCCGGAAATCACGTGGGCCCCACCCGGAAATCACGTGGGCCCCACCCGGAAATCACGTGGGGCCCACCCGGAAATCACGTGGGCCCCACCCGGAAATCACGTGGGCCCCACCCGGAAATCACGTGGGCCCCACCCGGAAAACACGTGGGCCCCACCCGGAAATCACGTGGGCCCCACCCGGAAATCACGTGGGCCCCACCCGGAAATCACGTGGGCCCCACCCGGAAATCACGTGGGCCCCACCCGGAAATCACGTGGGCCCCACCCGGAAATCACGTGGGCCCCACCCGGAAATCACGTGGGCCCCACCCGGAAATCACGTGGGCCCCAGCCGGAAATCACGTGGGCCCCACGGGGAAATCACGTGGGCCCCACCCGGAAATCACGTGGGCCCCACCCGGAAATCACGTGGGCCCCACCCGGATATCACGTGGGCCCCACCCGGAAATCACGTGGGCCCCACCCGGAAATCACGTGGGCCCCACCCGGAAATCACGTTGGCCCCACCCGGAAATCACGTGGGGCCCACCCGGAAATCACGTGGGCCCCACCCGGAAATCACGTGGGCCCCACCCGGAAATCACGTGGGGCCCACCCGGAAATCACGTTTGCCCCACCCGAAAATCACGTGGGCCCCACCCGGAAATCACGTGGGCCCCACCCGGAAATCACGTGGGCCCCACCCGGAAATCACGTGGGCCCCACCCGGAAATCACGTGGGCCCCACCCGGAAATCACGTGGGCCCCACCCGGAAATCACGTGGGCCCAACCCGGAAATCACGTGGGCCCCACCCGGAAATCACGTGGGCCCCACGGGGAAATCACGTGGGCCCCACCCGGAAATCACGTGGGCCCCACCCGGAAATCACGTGGGCCCCACCCGGAAATCACGTGGGCCCCACCCGGAAATCACGTGGGCCCCACCCGGAAATCACGTGGGCCCCACGGGGAAATCACGTGGGCCCCACCCGGAAATCACGTGGGCCCCACGGGGAAATCACGTGGGCCCCACCCGGAAATCACGTGGGCCCCACACGGAAATCACGTGGGCCCCACCCGGAAATAACGTGGGCCCCACCCGGAAATCACGTGGGCCCCACCCGGAAATCACGTGGGCCCCACCCGGAAATCACGTGGGCCCCACCCGGAAATCCCGTGGGCCCCACCCGGAAATCACGTGGGCCCCACCCGGAAATCACGTGGGCCCCACCCGGAAATCACGTGGGCCCCACCCGGAAATCACGTGGGCCCCACGGGGAAATCACGTGGGCCCACCCGGAAATCACGTGGGCCCCACGGGGAAATCACGTGGGCCCCACGGGGAAATCACGTGGGCCCCACCCGGAAATCACGTGGGCCCCACCCGGAAATCACGTGGGCCCCACCCGGAAATCACGTGGGCCCCACCCGGAAATCACGTGGGCCCCAGCCGGAAATCACGTGGGCCCCACGGGGAAATCACGTGGGCCCCACCCGGAAATCACGTGGGCCCCACCCGGAAATCACGTGGGCCCCACCCGGAAATCACGTGGGCCCCACCCGGAAATCACGTGGGCCCCACCCGGAAATCACGTGGGCCCCACCCGGAAATCACGTGGGCCCCACGGGGAAATCACGTGGGCCCCACCCGGAAATCACGTGGTCCCCACCCGGAAATCACGTGGGCCCCACGGGGAAATCACGTGGGCCCCACCCGGAAATCACGTGGTCCCCACCCGGAAATCACGTGGGCCCCACCCGGAAATCACGTGGTCCCCACCCGGAAATCACGTGGGCCCCACGGGGAAATCACGTGGGCCCCACCCGGAAATCACGTGGTCCCCACCCGGAAATCACGTGGGCCCCACGGGGAAATCACGTGGGCCCCACCCGGAAATCACGTGGGCCCCACGGGGAAATCACGTGGGCCCCACCCGGAAATAACGTGGGCCCCACCCGGAAATCACGTGGGCCCCACCCGGAAATCACGTGGGCCCCACCCGGAAATCACGTGTGCCCCACCCGGAAATCACGTGGGCCCCACCCGGAAATCACGTGGGCCCCACCCGGAAATCCCGTGGGCCCCACCCGGAAATCACGTGGGCCCCACGGGGAAATCACGTGGGCCCCACCCGGAAATCACGTGGGCCCCACCCGGAAATCACGTGGGCCCCAGCCGGAAATCACGTGGGCCCCACCCGGAAATCACGTGGGCCCCACGGGGAGATCACGTGGGCCCCACCCGGAAATCACGTGGGCCCCACCCGGAAATCACGTGGGCCCCACCCGGAAATCACGTGGGCCCCACGGGGAGATCACGTGGGCCCCACCCGGAAATCACGTGGGCCCCACCCGGAAATCACGTGGGCCCCACCCGGAAATCACGTGGGCCCCACCCTGAAATCACGTGGGCCCCACCCGGAAATCACGTGGGCCCCACCCGGAAATCACGTGGGCCCCACCCGGAAATCACGTGGGCCCCACCCGGAAATCACGTGGGCCCCACCCGGAAATCACGTGGGCCCCAGCCGGAAATCACGTGGGCCCCAGCCGGAAATCACGTGGGCCCCACGGGGAAATCACGTGGGCCCCACGGGGAAATCACGTGGGCCCCACGGGGAAATCACGTGGGCCCCACGGGGAAATCACGTGGGCCCCACCCGGAAATCACGTGGGCCCCACCCGGAAATCACGTGGGCCCCACCCGGAAATCACGTGGGCCCCACCCGGAAATCACGTGGGCCCCATCCGGAAATCACGTGGGCCCCACGGGGAAATCACGTGGGCCCCACCCGGAAATCACGTGGGCCCCACCCGGAAATCACGTGGGCCCCACCCGGAAATCACGTGGGCCCCACCCGGAAATCACGTGGGCCCCACCCGGAAATCACGTGGGCCCCACCCGGAAATCACGTTGGCCCCACCCGGAAATCACGTGGGGCCCACCCGGAAATCACGTGGGCCCCACCCGGAAATCACGTGGGCCCCACCCGGAAATCACGTGGGGCCCACCCGGAAATCACGTTTGCCCCACCCGGAAATCACGTGGGCCCCACCCGGAAATCACGTGGGCCCCACCCGGAAATCACGTGGGCCCCACCCGGAAATCACGTGGGCCCAACCCGGAAATCACGTGGGCCCCACCCGGAAATCACGTGGGCCCCACGGGGAAATCACGTGGGCCCCACCCGGAAATCACGTGGGCCCCACGGGGAAATCACGTGGGCCCCACCCGGAAATCACGTGGGCCCCACCCGGAAATCACGTGGGCCCCACCCGGAAATCACGTGGGCCCCACGGGGAAATCACGTGGGCCCCACCCGGAAATCACGTGGGCCCCACGGGGAAATCACGTGGGCCCCACCCGGAAATCACGTGGGCCCCACCCGGAAATAACGTGGGCCCCACCCGGAAATAACGTGGGCCCCACCCGGAAATCACGTGGGCCCCACCCGGAAATCACGTGGGCCCCACGGGGAAATCACGTGGGCCCCACCCGGAAATCACGTGGGCCCCACCCGGAAATCACGTGGGCCCCACCCGGAAATCACGTGGGCCCCACCCGGAAATCACGTGGGCCCCACCCGGAAATCACGTGGGCCCCACCCGGAAATCACGTGGGCCCCACCCGGAAATCACGTGGGCCCCACCCGGAAATCACGTGGGCCCCACCCGGAAATCACGTGGGCCCCACCCGGAAATCACGTGGGCCCCACCCGGAAATCACGTGGGCCCCACCCGGAAATCCCGTGGGACCCACCCGGAAATCACGTGGGCCCCACGGGGAAATCACGTGGGCCCCACCCGGAAATCACGTGGGCCCCACCCGGAAATCACGTGGGCCACAGCCGGAAATCACGTGGGCCCCACCCGGAAATCACGTGGGCCCCACGGGGAAATCACGTGGGCTCCACCCGGAAATCACGTGGGCCCCACCCGGAAATCACGTGGGCCCCACCCTGAAATCACGTGGGCCCCACCCGGAAATCACGTGGGGCCCACCCGGAAATCACGTGGGCCCCACGGGGAAATCACGTGGGCCCCACCCGGAAATCACATGGGCCCCACCCGGAAATCACGTGGGCCCCACCCGGAAATCACGTGGGCCCCACCCGGAAATCACGTGGGCCCCACCCGGAAATCACGTGGGCCCCACCCGGAAATCACGTGGGCCCCACGGGGAAATCACGTGTGCCCCAAGGGGAAATCACGTGGGCCCCACCCGGAAATCACGTGGGCCCCACGGGGAAATCACGTGGGCCCCACCCGGAAATCACGTGGGCCCCACGGGGAAATCACGTGGGCCCCACCCGGAAATCACGTGGGCCCCACCCGGAAATCACGTGGGCCCCACCCGGAAATCACGTGGGCCCCACGGGGAAATCACGTGGGCCCCACCCGGAAATCACGTGGGCCCCACCCGGAAATCACGTGGGGCCCACCCGGAAATCACGTGGGCCCCACCCGGAAATCACGTGGGCCCCACGGGGAGATCACGTGGGCCCCACCCGGAAATCACGTGGGCCCCACCCGGAAATCACGTGGGCCCCACCCGGAAATCACGTGGGCCCCACGGGGAGATCACGTGGGCCCCACCCGGAAATCACGTGGGCCCCACCCGGAAATCACGTGGGCCCCACCCGGAAATCACGTGGGCCCCACCCTGAAATCACGTGGGCCCCACCCGGAAATCACGTGGGCCCCACCCGGAAATCACGTGGGCCCCACCCGGAAATCACGTGGGCCCCACCCGGAAATCACGTGGGGCCCACCCGGAAATCACGTGGGCCCCACCCGGAAATCACGTGGGCCCCACCCGGAAATCACGTGGGCCCCACCCGGAAAACACGTGGGCCCCACCCGGAAATCACGTGGGCCCCACCCGGAAATCACGTGGGCCCCACCCGGAAATCACGTGGGCCCCACCCGGAAATCACGTGGGCCCCACCCGGAAATCACGTGGGCCCCACCCGGAAATCACGTGGGCCCCACCCGGAAATCACGTGGGCCCCACCCGGAAATCACGTGGGCCCCACCCGGAAATCACGTGGGCCCCAGCCGGAAATCACGTGGGCCCCACGGGGAAATCACGTGGGCCCCACCCGGAAATCACGTGGGCCCCACCCGGAAATCACGTGGGCCCCACCCGGATATCACGTGGGCCCCACCCGGAAATCACGTGGGACCCGGAAATCACGTGGGCCCCACCCGGAAATCACGTTGGCCCCACCCGGAAATCACGTGGGCCCCACCCGGAAATCACGTGGGCCCCACCCGGAAATCACGTGGGCCCCACCCGGAAATCACGTGGGGCCCACCCGGAAATCACGTTTGCCCCACCCGAAAATCACGTGGGCCCCACCCGGAAATCACGTGGGCCCCACCCGGAAATCACGTGGGCCCCACCCGGAATCACGTGGGCCCCACCCGGAAATCACGTGGGCCCCACCCGGAATCACGTGGGCCCCACCCGGAAATCACGAGGGCCCAACCCGGAAATCACGTGGGCCCCACCCGGAAATCACGTGGGCCCCACGGGGAAATCACGTGGGCCCCACCCGGAAATCACGTGGGCCCCACCCGGAAATCACGTGGGCCCCACCCGGAAATCACGTGGGCCCCACCCGGAAATCACGTGGGCCCCACCCGGAAATCACGTGGGCCCCACGGGGAAATCACGTGGGCCCCACCCGGAAATCACGTGGGCCCCACGGGGAAATCACGTGGGCCCCACCCGGAAATCACGTGGGCCCCACACGGAAATCACGTGGGCCCCACCCGGAAATAACGTGGGCCCCACCCGGAAATCACGTGGGCCCCACCCGGAAATCACGTGGGCCCCACCCGGAAATCACGTGGGCCCCACCCGGAAATCCCGTGGGCCCCACCCGGAAATCACGTGGGCCCCACCCGGAAATCACGTGGGCCCCACCCGGAAATCACGTGGGCCCCACCCGGAAATCACGTGGGCCCCACGGGGAAATCACGTGGGCCCACCCGGAAATCACGTGGGCCCCACGGGGAAATCACGTGGGCCCCACGGGGAAATCACGTGGGCCCCACCCGGAAATCACGTGGGCCCCACCCGGAAATCACGTGGGCCCCACCCGGAAATCACGTGGGCCCCACCCGGAAATCACGTGGGCCCCAGCCGGAAATCACGTGGGCCCCACGGGGAAATCACGTGGGCCCCACCCGGAAATCACGTGGGCCCCACCCGGAAATCACGTGGGCCCCACCCGGAAATCACGTGGGCCCCACCCGGAAATCACGTGGGCCCCACCCGGAAATCACGTGGGCCCCACCCGGAAATCACGTGGGCCCCACGGGGAAATCACGTGGGCCCCACCCGGAAATCACGTGGTCCCCACCCGGAAATCACGTGGGCCCCACGGGGAAATCACGTGGGCCCGACCCGGAAATCACGTGGTCCCCACCCGGAAATCACGTGGGCCCCACCCGGAAATCACGTGGTCCCCACCCGGAAATCACGTGGGCCCCACGGGGAAATCAGGTGGGCCCCACCCGGAAATCACGTGGTCCCCACCCGGAAATCACGTGGGCCCCACGGGGAAATCACGTGGGCCCCACCCGGAAATCACGTGGGCCCCACGGGGAAATCACGTGGGCCCCACCCGGAAATAACGTGGGCCCCACCCGGAAATCACGTGGGCCCCACCCGGAAATCACGTGGGCCCCACGGGGAAATCACGTGTGCCCCAACCGGAAATCACGTGGGCCCCACCCGGAAATCACGTGGGCCCCACCCGGAAATCCCGTGGGCCCCACCCGGAAATCACGTGGGCCCCACGGGGAAATCACGTGGGCCCCACCCGGAAATCACGTGGGCCCCACCCGGAAATCACGTGGGCCCCAGCCGGAAATCACGTGGGCCCCACCCGGAAATCACGTGGGCCCCACGGGGAGATCACGTGGGCCCCACCCGGAAATCACGTGGGCCCCACCCGGAAATCACGTGGGCCCCACCCGGAAATCACGTGGGCCCCACGGGGAGATCACGTGGGCCCCACCCGGAAATCACGTGGGCCCCACCCGGAAATCACGTGGGCCCCACCCGGAAATCACGTGGGCCCCACCCTGAAATCACGTGGGCCCCACCCGGAAATCACGTGGGCCCCACCCGGAAATCACGTGGGCCCCACCCGGAAATCACGTGGGCCCCACCCGGAAATCACGTGGGCCCCACCCGGAAATCACGTGGGCCCCACCCGGAAATCACGTGGGCCCCAGCCGGAAATCACGTGGGCCCCAGCCGGAAATCACGTGGGCCCCACGGGGAAATCACGTGGTCCCCACGGGGAAATCACGTGGGCCCCACGGGGAAATCACGTGGGCCCCACGGGGAAATCACGTGGGCCCCACCCGGAAATCACGTGGGCCCCACCCGGAAATCACGTGGGCCCCACCCGGAAATCACGTGGGCCCCACCCGGAAATCACGTGGGCCCCATCCGGAAATCACGTGGGCCCCACGGGGAAATCACGTGGGCCCCACCCGGAAATCACGTGGGCCCCACCCGGAAATCACGTGGGCCCCACCCGGAAATCACGTGGGCCCCACCCGGAAATCACGTGGGCCCCACCCGGAAATCACGTGGGCCCCACCCGGAAATCACGTTGGCCCCACCCGGAAATCACGTGGGGCCCACCCGGAAATCACGTGGGCCCCACCCGGAAATCACGTGGGCCCCACCCGGAAATCACGTGGGGCCCACCCGGAAATCACGTTTGCCCCACCCGGAAATCACGTGGGCCCCACCCGGAAATCACGTGGGCCCCACCCGGAAATCACGTGGGCCCCACCCGGAAATCACGTGGGCCCAACCCGGAAATCACGTGGGCCCCACCCGGAAATCACGTGGGCCCCACGGGGAAATCACGTGGGCCCCACCCGGAAATCACGTGGGCCCCACGGGGAAATCACGTGGGCCCCACCCGGAAATCACGTGGGCCCCACCCGGAAATCACGTGGGCCCCACCCGGAAATCACGTGGGCCCCACGGGGAAATCACGTGGGCCCCACCCGGAAATCACGTGGGCCCCACGGGGAAATCACGTGGGCCCCACCCGGAAATCACGTGGGCCCCACCCGGAAATAACGTGGGCCCCACCCGGAAATAACGTGGGCCCCACCCGGAAATCACGTGGGCCCCACCCGGAAATCACGTGGGCCCCACCCGGAAATCACGTGGGCCCCACCCGGAAATCACGTGGGCCCCACCCGGAAATCACGTGGGCCCCACCCGGAAATCACGTGGGGCCCACCCGGAAATCACGTGGGCCCCACCCGGAAATCACGTGGGCCCCACCCGGAAATCACGTGGGCCCCACCCGGAAATCACGTGGGCCCCACCCGGAAATCACGTGGGGCCCACCCGGAAATCACGTGGGCCCCACCCGGAAATCACGTGGGCCCCACCCGGAAATCACGTGGGCCCCACCCGGAAATCACGTGGGCCCCACGGGGAAATCACGTGGGCCCCACGGGGAAATCACGTGGGCCCCACCCGGAAATCACGTGGGCCCCACGGGGAAATCACGTGGGCCCAACCCGGAAATCACGTGGGCCCCACCCGGAAATCACGTGGGCCCACACCCGGAAATCACGTGGGCCCCACCCGGAAATCACGTGGGCCCCACCCGGAAATCACGTGGGCCCCACCCGGAAATCACGTGGGCCCCACCCCCGGAAATCACGTGGGCCCCACCCGGAAATCACGTGGGCCCCACCCGGAAATCACGTGGGCCCCACCCGGAAATCACGTGGGCCCCACCCGGAAATCACGTGGGGGCCCACCCGGAAATCACGTGGGCCCCACCCGGAAATCACGTGGGCCCCACCCGGAAATCACGTGGGCCCACCCGGAAATCACGTGGGCCCCACCCGGAAATCACGTGGGCCCCACGGGGAAATCACGTGGGCCCCACCCGGAAATCACGTGGTCCCCACCCGGAAATCACGTGGGCCCCACGGGGAAATCACGTGGGCCCCACCCGGAAATCACGTGGTCCCCACCCGGAAATCACGTGGGCCCCACGGGGAAATCACGTGGGCCCCACCCGGAAATCACGTGGGCCCCACGGGGAAATCACGTGGGCCCCACCCGGAAATCACGTGGGCCCCACCCGGAAATCACGTGGGCCCCACCCGGAAATCACGTGGGCCCCACGGGGAAATCACGTGTGCCCCACCCGGAAATCACGTGGGCCCCACCCGGAAATCACGTGGGCCCCACCCGGAAATCCCGTGGGCCCCACCCGGAAATCACGTGGGCCCCACGGGGAAATCACGTGGGCCCCACCCGGAAATCACGTGGGCCCCACCCGGAAATCACGTGGGCCCCAGCCGGAAATCACGTGGGCCCCACCCGGAAATCACGTGGGCCCCACGGGGAGATCACGTGGGCCCCACCCGGAAATCACGTGGGCCCCACCCGGAAATCACGTGGGCCCCACCCGGAAATCACGTGGGCCCCACGGGGAGATCACGTGGGCCCCACCCGGAAATCACGTGGGCCCCACCCGGAAATCACGTGGGCCCCACCCGGAAATCACGTGGGCCCCACCCTGAAATCACGTGGGCCCCACCCGGAAATCACGTGGGCCCCACCCGGAAATCACGTGGGCCCCACCCGGAAATCACGTGGGCCCCACCCGGAAATCACGTGGGGCCCACCCGAAATCACGTGGGCCCCACCCGGAAATCACGTGGGCCCCACCCGGAAATCACGTGGGCCCCACCCGGAAAACACGTGGGCCCCACCCGGAAATCACGTGGGCCCCACCCGGAAATCACGTGGGCCCCACCCGGAAATCACGTGGGCCCCACCCGGAAATCACGTGGGCCCCACCCGGAAATCACGTGGGCCACACCCGGAAATCACGTGGGCCCCACCCGGAAATCACGTGGGCCCCACCCGGAAATCACGTGGGCCCCAGCCGGAAATCACGTGGGCCCCACGGGGAAATCACGTGGGCCCCACCCGGAAATCACGTGGGCCCCACCCGGAAATCACGTGGGCCCCACCCGGAAATCACGTGGGCCCCACCCGGAAATCACGTGGGCCCCACCCGGAAATCACGTGGGCCCCACCCGGAAATCACGTGGGCCCCACCCGGAAATCACGTGGGGCCCACCCGGAAATCACGTGGGCCCCACCCGGAAATCACGTGGGCCCCACCCGGAAATCACGTGGGGCCCACCCGGAAATCACGTTTGCCCCACCCGGAAATCACGTGGGCCCCACCCGGAAATCACGTGGGCCCCACCCGGAAATCACGTGGGCCCCACCCGGAAATCACGTGGGCCCCACCCGGAAATCACGTGGGCCCCACCCGGAAATCACGTGGGCCCCACCCGGAAATCACGTGGGCCCCACCCGGAAATCACGTGGGCCCCACGGGGAAATCACGTGGGCCCCACCCGGAAATCACGTGGGCCCCACCCGGAAATCACGTGGGCCCCACCCGGAAATCACGTGGGCCCCACACGGAAATCACGTGGGCCCCACCCGGAAATCACGTGGGCCCCACCCGGAAATCACGTGGGCCCCACCCGGAAATCACGTGGGCCCCACCCGGAAATCACGTGGGCCCCACCCGGAAATCACGTGGGCCCCACCCGGAAATCACGTGGGCCCCACCCGGAAATCACGTGGGGCCCACCCGGAAATCACGTGGGCCCCACCCGGAAATCACGTGGGCCCCACCCGGAAATCACGTGGGCCCCACCCGGAAATCACGTGGGCCCCACGGGGAAATCACGTGGGCCCCACGGGGAAATCACGTGGGCCCCACCCGGAAATCACGTGGGCCCCACCCGGAAATCACGTGGGCCCCACCCGGAAATCACGTGGGCCCCACCCGGAAATCACGTGGGCCCCAGCCGGAAATCACGTGGGCCCCACGGGGAAATCACGTGGGCCCCACCCGGAAATCACGTGGGCCCCACCCGGAAATCACGTGGGCCCCACCCGGAAATCACGTGGGCCCCACCCGGAAATCACGTGGGCCCCACCCGGAAATCACGTGGGCCCCACCCGGAAATCACGTGGGCCCCACCCGGAAATCACGTGGGCCCCACCCGGAAATCACGTGGGGCCCACCCGGAAATCACGTGGGCCCCACCCGGAAATCACGTGGGCCCCACCCGGAAATCACGTGGGCCCCACCCGGAAATCACGTGGGGCCCACCCGGAAATCACGTGGGCCCCACCCGGAAATCACGTGGGCCCCACCCGGAAATCACGTGGGCCCCACCCGGAAATCACGTGGGCCCACCCGGAAATCACGTGGGCCCCACCCGGAAATCACGTGGGCCCCACCCGGAAATCACGTGGGCCCCACCCGGAAATCACGTGGGCCCCACCCGGAAATCACGTGGGCCCCACCCGGAAATCACGTGGGCCCCACCCGGAAATCACGTGGGCCCCACGGAGAAATCACGTGGGCCCCACCCGGAAATCACGTGGGCCCACCCGGAAATCACGTGGGCCCCACCCGGAAATCACGTGGGCCCCACCCGGAAATCACGTGGGCCCCACGGGGAAATCACGTGGGCCCCACCCGGAAATCACGTGGGCCCCACCCGGAAATCACGTGGGCCCCACCCGGAAATCACGTGGGCCCCACCCGGAAATCACGTGGGCCCAACCCGGAAATCACGGGGGCCCCACCCGGAAATCACGTGGGCCCCACGGGGAAATCACGTGGGCCCCACCCGGAAATCACGTGGGCCCCACGGGGAAATCACGTGGGCCCCACCCGGAAATCACGTGGGCCCCACCCGGAAATCACGTGGGCCCACCCGGAAATCACGTGGGCCCCACGGGGAAATCACGTGGGCCCCACCCGGAAATCACGTGGGCCCCACCCGGAAATCACGTGGGCCCCACCCGGAAATCACGTGGGCCCCACCCGGAAATCACGTGGGCCCCAGCCGGAAATCACGTGGGCCCCACGGGGAAATCACGTGGGCCCCACGGGGAAATCACGTGGGCCCCACGGGGAAATCACGTGGGCCCCACGGGGAAATCACGTGGGCCCCACCCGGAAATCACGTGGGCCCCACCCGGAAATCACGTGGGCCCCACCCGGAAATCACGTGGGCCCCACCCGGAAATCACATGGGCCCCAGCCGGAAATCACGTGGGCCCCACGGGGAAATCACGTGGGCCCCACCCGGAAATCACGTGGGCCCCACCCGGAAATCACGTGGGCCCCACCCGGAAATCACGTGGGCCCCACCCGGAAATCACGTGGGCCCCACCCGGAAATCACGTGGGCCCCACCCGGAAATCACGTTGGCCCCACCCGGAAATCACGTGGGGCCCACCCGGAAATCACGTGGGCCCCACCCGGAAATCACGTGGGCCCCACCCGGAAATCACGTGGGGCCCACCCGGAAATCACGTTTGCCCCACCCGGAAATCACGTGGGCCCCACCCGGAAATCACGTGGGCCCCACCCGGAAATCACGTGGGCCCCACCCGGAAATCACGTGGGCCCCACCCGGAAATCACGTGGGCCCCACCCGGAAATCACGTGGGCCCAACCCGGAAATCACGTGGGCCCCACCCGGAAATCACGTGGGCCCCACGGGGAAATCACGTGGGCCCCACCCGGAAATCACGTGGGCCCCACGGGGAAATCACGTGGGCCCCACCCGGAAATCACGTGGGCCCCACCCGGAAATCACGTGGGCCCCACCCGGAAATCACGTGGGCCCCACGGGGAAATCACGTGGGCCCCACCCGGAAATCACGTGGGCCCCACGGGGAAATCACGTGGGCCCCACGGGGAAATCACGTGGGCCCCACCCGGAAATCACGTGGGCCCCACCCGGAAATCACGTGGGCCCCAGCCGGAAATCACGTGGGCCCCACGGGGAAATCACGTGGGCCCCACCCGGAAATCACGTGGGCCCCACCCGGAAATCACGTGGGCCCCACCCGGAAATCACGTGGGCCCCACCCGGAAATCACGTGGGCCCCACCCGGAAATCACGTGGGCCCCACCCGGAAATCACGTGGGCCCCACCCGGAAATCACGTGGGCCCCACCCGGAAATCACGTGGGCCCCACCCGGAAATCACGTGGGGCCCACCCGGAAATCTCGTGGGCCCCACCCGGAAATCACGTGGGCCCCACCCGGAAATCACGTGGGGCCCACCCGGAAATCACGTGGGCCCCACCCGGAAATCACGTGGGCCCCACCCGGAAATCACGTGGGCCCCACCCGGAAATCACGTGGGGCCCACCCGGAAATCACGTGGGCCCCACCCGGAAATCACGTGGGCCCCACCCGGAAATCACGTGGGCCCCACCCGGAAATCACGTGGGCCCCACCCGGAAATCACGTGGGCCCCACCCGGAAATCACGTGGGCCCCACCCGGAAATCACGTGGGCCCCACCCGGAAATCACGTGGGCCCCACCCGGAAATCACGTGGGCCCCACGGAGAAATCACGTGGGCCCCACCCGGAAATCACGTGGGCCCCACCCGGAAATCACGTGGGCCCCACCCGGAAATCACGTGGGCCCCACCCGGAAATCACGTGGGCCCCACCCGGAAATCACGTGGGCCCCACGGGGAAATCACGTGGGCCCCACCCGGAAATCACGTGGGCCCCACCCGGAAATCACGTGGGCCCCACCCGGAAATCACGTGGGCCCCACCCGGAAATCACGTGGGCCCAACCCGGAAATCACGTGGGCCCCACCCGGAAATCACGTGGGCCCCACGGGGAAATCACGTGGGCCCCACCCGGAAATCACGTGGGCCCCACGGGGAAATCACGTGGGCCCCACCCGGAAATCACGTGGGCCCCACACGGAAATCACGTGGGCCCCACCCGAAAATAACGTGGGCCCCACCCGGAAATCACGTGGGCCCCAGCCGGAAATCACGTGGGCCCCACCCGGAAATCACGTGGGCCCCACCCGGAAATCACGTGGGCCCCACCCGGAAATCACGTGGGCCCCACCCGGAAATCACGTGGGCCCCACCCGGAAATCACGTGGGCCCCACCCGGAAATCACGTGGGGCCCACCCGGAAATCACGTGGGCCCCACCCGGAAATCACGTGGGCCCCACCCGGAAATCACGTGGGCCCCACCCGGAAATCACGTGGGCCCCACGGGGAAATCACGTGGGCCCCACCCGGAAATCACGTGGTCCCCACCCGGAAATCACGTGGGCCCCACCCGGAAATCACGTGGGCCCAACCCGGAAATCACGTGGGGCCCACCCGGAAATCACGTGGGCCCCACCCGGAAATCACGTGGGCCCCACCCTGAAATCACGTGGGCCCCACCCGTAAAACACGTGGGCCCCACCCGGAAATCACGTGGGCCCCACCCGGAAATCACGTGGGCCCCACCCGGAAATCACGTGGGCCCCACCCGGAAATCTCGTGGGCCCCACCCGGAAATCACGTGGGCCCCACCCGGAAATCACGTGGGTCCCACCCGGAAATCACGTGGGCCCCACCCGGAAAAACCGTGGGCCCCACCCGGAAATCACGTGGGGCCCACCCGGAAATCACGTGGGCCCCACGGGGAAATCACGTGGGCCCCACCCGGAAATCACGTGGGCCCCACGGGGAAATCACGTGGGCCCCACCCGGAAATCACGTGGGCCCCACCCGGAAATCACGTGGGCCCCACGGGGAAATCACGTGGGCCCCACCCGGAAATCACGTGGGCCCCACGGGGAAATCACGTGGGCCCCACCCGGAAATCACGTGGGCCCCACCCGGAAATCACGTGGGCCCCACCCGGAAATCACGTGGGCCCCACCCGGAAATCACGTGGGCCCCACCCGGAAATCACGTGGGCCCCACCCGGAAATCACGTGGGCCCCACCCGGAAATCACGTGGGCCCCACCCGGAAATCACGTGGGCCCCACGGGGAAATCACGTGGGCCCCACCCGGAAATCACGTGGGCCCCACCCGGAAATCACGTGGGCCCCACCCGGAAATCACGTGGGCCCCACCCGGAAATCACGTGGGCCCCACCCGTAAATCACGTGGGCCCCACCCAGAAATCACGTGGGCCCCACGGGGAAATCACGTGGGGCCCACCCGGAAATCACGTGGGCCCCACCCGGAAATCACGTGGGCCCCACCCGGAAATCACGTGGGCCCCACGGGGAAATCACGTGGGCCCCACCCGGAAATCACGTGGGCCCCACCCGGAAACCACGTGGGCCCCACCCGGAAATCACGTGGGCCCCACCCGGAAATCACGTGGGCCCCACCCGGAAATCACGTGGGCCCCACCCGGAAATCACGTGGGCCCCACCCGGAAATCACGTGGGCCCCACCCGGAAATCACGTGGGCCCCACCCGGAAATCACGTGGGCCCCACCCGGAAATCACGTGGGCCCCACCCGGAAATCCCGTGGGACCCACCCGGAAATCACGTGGGCCCCACGGGGAAATCACGTGGGCCCCACCCGGAAATCACGTGGGCCCCACCCGGAAATCACGTGGGCCACAGCCGGAAATCACGTGGGCCCCACCCGGAAATCACGTGGGCCCCACGGGGAAATCACGTGGGCTCCACCCGGAAATCACGTGGGCCCCACCCGGAAATCACGTGGGCCCCACCCTGAAATCACGTGGGCCCCACCCGGAAATCACGTGGGGCCCACCCGGAAATCACGTGGGCCCCACGGGGAAATCACGTGGGCCCCACCCGGAAATCACATGGGCCCCACCCGGAAATCACGTGGGCCCCACCCGGAAATCACGTGGGCCCCACCCGGAAATCACGTGGGCCCCACCCGGAAATCACGTGGGCCCCACCCGGAAATCACGTGGGCCCCACGGGGAAATCACGTGTGCCCCAAGGGGAAATCACGTGGGCCCCACCCGGAAATCACGTGGGCCCCACGGGGAAATCACGTGGGCCCCACCCGGAAATCACGTGGGCCCCACGGGGAAATCACGTGGGCCCCACCCGGAAATCACGTGGGCCCCACCCGGAAATCACGTGGGCCCCACCCGGAAATCACGTGGGCCCCACGGGGAAATCACGTGGGCCCCACCCGGAAATCACGTGGGCCCCACCCGGAAATCACGTGGGCCCCACCCGGAAATCACGTGGGCCCCACCCGGAAATCACGTGGGCCCCACCCGGAAATCACGTGGGCCCCACGGGGAAATCACGTGGGCCCCACCCGGAAATCACGTGGGCCCCACCCGGAAATCACGTGGGCCCCACCCGGAAATCACGTGGGCCCCACCCGGAAATCACGTGGGCCCCAGCCGGAAATCACGAGGGCCCCACGGGGAAATCACGTGGGCCCCACCCGGAAATCACGTGGTCCCCACCCGAAAATCACGTGGGCCCCACCCGGAAATCACGTGGGCCCCACCCGGAAATCACGTGGGCCCCACCCGGAAATCACGTGGGCCCCACCCGGAAATCACGTGGGCCCCACCCGGAAATCACGTGGGCCCCACCCGGAAATCACGTGGGCCCCACCCGAAAATCACGTGGGCCCCACCCGGAAATCACGTGGGCCCCACCCGGAAATCACGTGGGGCCCACCCGGAAATCACGTGGGCCCCACCCGGAAATCACGTGGGCCCCACGGGGAAATCACGTGGGCCCCACCCGGAAATCACGTGGGCCCCACGGGGAAATCACCGTGGGCCCCACCCGGAAATCACGGGGGCCCCACCCGGAAATCACGTGGGCCCCACCCGGAAATCACGTGGGCCCCACGGGGAAATCACGTGGGCCCCACCCGGAAATCACGTGGGCCCCACCCGGAAATCACGTGGGCCCCACCCGGAAATCACGTGGGGCCCACCCGGAAATCACGTGGGCCCCACCCGGAAATCACGTGGGCCCCACCCGGAAATCACCTGGGCCCCACCCGGAAATCACGTGGGCCCCACCCGGAAATCACGTGGGCCCCACCCGGAAATCACGTGGGCCCCACCCGGAAATCACGTGGGCCCCACCCGGAAATCACGTGGGCCCCACCCGGAAATCACGTGCGCCCCACCCAGAAATCACGTGGGCCCCACCCGGAAATCACGTGGGCCCCACCCGGAAATCACGTGGGCCCCACCCGGAAATCACGTGGGCCCCACCCGGAAATCACGTGGGCCCCACCCGGAAATCACGTGGGCCCCACCCGGAAATCACGTGGGCCCCACCCGGAAATCACGTGGGCCCCACGGGGAAATCACCTGGGCCCCACCTGGAAATCACGTGGGCCCCACCCGGAAATCACGTGGGCCCCACCCGGAAATCACGTGGGCCCCACCCGGAAATCACGTGGGCCCCACGGGGAAATCACGTGGGCCCCACCCGGAAATCACGTGGGCCCCACCCGGAAATCACGTGGGCCCCACCCGGAAATCACGTGGGCCCCACCCGGAAATCACGTGGGCCCCACCCGGAAATCACGTGGGCCCCACCCGGAAATCACGTGGGCCCCACCCGGAAATCACGTGGGCCCCACCCGGAAATCACGTGGGCCCCACCCGGAAATCACGTGGGCCCCACCCGGAAATCACGTGGGCCCCACCCGGAAATCACGTGGGCCCCACCCGGAAATCCCGTGGGACCCACCCGGAAATCACGTGGGCCCCACGGGGAAATCACGTGGGCCCCACCCGGAAATCACGTGGGCCCCACCCGGAAATCACGTGGGCCACAGCCGGAAATCACGTGGGCCCCACCCGGAAATCACGTGGGCCCCACGGGGAAATCACGTGGGCTCCACCCGGAAATCACGTGGGCCCCACCCGGAAATCACGTGGGCCCCACCCTGAAATCACGTGGGCCCCACCCGGAAATCACGTAGGGCCCACCCGGAAATCACGTGGGCCCCACGGGGAAATCACGTGGGCCCCACCCGGAAATCACATGGGCCCCACCCGGAAATCACGTGGGCCCCACCCGGAAATCACGTGGGCCCCACCCGGAAATCACGTGGGCCCCACCCGGAAATCACGTGGGCCCCACCCGGAAATCACGTGGGCCCCACGGGGAAATCACGTGTGCCCCAAGGGGAAATCACGTGGGCCCCACCCGGAAATCACGTGGGCCCCACGGGGAAATCACGTGGGCCCCACCCGGAAATCACGTGGGCCCCACGGGGAAATCACGTGGGCCCCACCCGGAAATCACGTGGGCCCCACCCGGAAATCACGTGGGCCCCACCCGGAAATCACGTGGGCCCCACGGGGAAATCACGTGGGCCCCACCCGGAAATCACGTGGGCCCCACCCGGAAATCACGTGGGCCCCACCCGGAAATCACGTGGGCCCCACCCGGAAATCACGTGGGCCCCACCCGGAAATCACGTGGGCCCCACGGGGAAATCACGTGGGCCCCACCCGGAAATCACGTGGGCCCCACCCGGAAATCACGTGGGCCCCACCCGGAAATCACGTGGGCCCCACCCGGAAATCACGTGGGCCCCAGCCGGAAATCACGAGGGCCCCACGGGGAAATCACGTGGGCCCCACCCGGAAATCACGTGGGCCCCACCCGAAAATCACGTGGGCCCCACCCGGAAATCACGTGGGCCCCACCCGGAAATCACGTGGGCCCCACCCGGAAATCACGTGGGCCCCACCCGGAAATCACGTGGGGCCCACCCGGAAATCACGTGGGCCCCACCCGGAAATCACGTGGGCCCCACCCGGAAATCACGTGGGCCCCACCCGGAAAACACGTGGGCCCCACCCGGAATTCACGTGGGGCCCACCCGGAAATCACGTGGGCCCCACGGGGAAATCACGTGGGCCCCACCCGGAAATCACGTGGGCCCCACCCGGAAATCACGTGGGCCCCACCCGGAAATCACGTGGGCCCCACGGGGAAATCACGTGGGGCCCACCCGGAAATCACGTGGGCCCCACCCGGAAATCACGTGGGCCCCACCCGGAAATCACGTGGGCCCCACCCGGAAATCACGTGGGCCCCAGCCGGAAATCACGTGGGCCCCACGGGTAAATCAGGTGGGCCCCACCCGGAAATCACGTGGGCCCCACCCGGAAATCACGTGGGCCCCACCCGGAAATCACGTGGGCCCCACGGGGAAATCACGTGGGCCCCACCCGGAAATCACGTGGGCCCCACCCGGAAATCACGTGGGCCCCACCCGGAAATCACGTGGGCCCCACCCGGAAATCACGTGGGCCCCACCCGGAAATCACGTGGGCCCCACCCGGAAATCACGTGGGCCCCACGGGGAAATCACGTGGGGCCCACCCGGAAATCACGTGGGCCCCACCCGGAAATCACGTGGGCCCCACCCGGAAATCACGTGGGCCCCACCCGGAAATCACGTGGGCCCCAGCCGGAAATCACGTGGGCCCCATGGGTAAATCAGGTGGGCCCCACCCGGAAATCACGTGGGCCCCACCCGGAAATCACGTGGGCCCCACCCGGAAATCACGTGGGCCCCACCCGGAAATCACGTGGGCCCCACCCGGAAATCACGTGGGCCCCACCCGGAAATCACGTGGGCCCCACCCGGAAATCACGTGGGCCCCACGGGGAAATCTCGTGTGCCCCACCCGGAAATCACGTGGGCCCCACCCGGAAATCACGTGGGCCCCACCCGGAAATCACGTGGGCCCCACCCGGAAATCACGTGGGCCCCACCGGGAAATTACGTGGGCCCCACCCGGAAATCACGTGGGCCCCACCCGGAAATCACGTGGGCCCCAGCCGGAAATCACGTGGGCCCCAGCCGGAAATCACGTGGGCCCCACGGGGAAATCACGTGGGCCCCACGGGGAAATCACGTGGGCCCCACGGGGAAATCACGTGGGCCCCACGGGGAAATCACGTGGGCCCCACCCGGAAATCACGTGGGCCCCACCCGGAAATCACGTGGGCCCCACCCGGAAATCACGTGGGCCCCATCCGGAAATCACGTGGGCCCCACCCGGAAATCACGTGGGCCCCAGCCGGAAATCACGTGGGCCCCACGGGGAAATCACGTGGGCCCCACCCGGAAATCACGTGGGCCCCACCCGGAAATCACGTGGGCCCCACCCGGAAATCACGTGGGCCCCACCCGGAAATCACGTGGGCCCCACCCGGAAATCACGTTGGCCCCACCCGGAAATCACGTGGGGCCCACCCGGAAATCACGTGGGCCCCACCCGGAAATCACGTGGGCCCCACCCGGAAATCACGTGGGGCCCACCCGGAAATCACGTTTGCCCCACCCGGAAATCACGTGGGCCCCACCCGGAAATCACGTGGGCCCCACACGGAAATCACGTGGGCCCCACGGGGAAATCACGTGGGCCCCACGGGAAAATCACGTGGGCCCCACCCGGAAATCACGTGGGCCCCACCCGGAAATCACGTGGGCCCCACCCGGAAATCACGTGGGCCCCACCCGGAAATCACGTGGGCCCCACCCGGAAATCACGTGGGCCCCACCCGGAAATCACGTGGGCCCCACCCGGAAATCACGTGGGCCCCACCCGGAAATCACGTGGGCCCCACGGGGAAATCACGTGGGCCCCACCCGGAAATCACGTGGGCCCCACCCGGAAATCACGTGGGCCCCACCCGGAAATCACGTGGGCCCCACGGGGAAATCACGTGGGCCCCACCCGGAAATCACGTGGGCCCCACGGGGAAATCACGTGGGCCCCACCCGGAAATCACGTGGGCCCCACCCGGAAATCACGTGGGCCCCACCCGGAAATCACGTGGGCCCCACCCGGAAATCACGTGGGCCCCAGCCGGAAATCACGTGGGCCCCAGCCGGAAATCACGTGGGCCCCACCCGGAAATCACGTGGGCCCCACCCGGAAATCACGTGGGCCCCACCCGGAAATCACGTGGGCCCCACCCGGAAATCACGTGGGGCCCACCCGGAAATCACGTGGGCCCCACCCGGAAATCACGTGGGCCCCACCCGGAAATCACGTGGGCCCCACCCGGAAATCACGTGGGCCCCACGGGGAAATCACGTGGGCCCCACCCGGAAATCACGTGGTCCCCACCCGGAAATCACGTGGGCCCCACCCGGAAATCACGTGGGCCCCACGGGGAAATCACGTGGGCCCCACGGGGAAATCACGTGGGCCCCACGGTGAAATCACGTGGGCCCCACCCGGAAATCACGTGGGCCCCACCCGGAAATCACGTGGGCCCCACCCGGAAATCACGTGGGCCCCACCCGGAAATCACGTGGGCCCCACCCGGAAATCACGTGGGCCCCACCCGGAAATCACGTGGGCCCCACCCGGAAATCACGTGGGCCCCACGGGGAAATCACGTGGGCCCCACGGGGAAATCACGTGGGCCCCACCCGGAAATCACGTGGGCCCCACCCGGAAATCACGTGGGCCCCACCCGGAAATCACGTGGGCCCCACGGGGAAATCACGTGGGCCCCACCCGGAAATCACGTGGGGCCCACCCGGAAATCACGTGGGCCCCACCCGGAAATCACGTGGGCCCCACCCGGAAATCACGTGGGCCCCACCCTGAAATCACGTGGGCCCCACCCGGAAATCACGTGGGCCCCACCCGGAAATCACGTGGGCCCCACCCGGAAATCACGTGGGCCCCACCCGGAAATCACGTGGGGCCCACCCGGAAATCACGTGGGCCCCACCCGGAAATCACGTGGGCCCCACCCGGAAATCACGTGGGCCCCACCCGGAAAACACGTGGGCCCCACCCGGAAATCACGTGGGCCCCACCCGGAAATCACGTGGGCCCCACCCGGAAATCACGTGGGCCCCACCCGGAAATCACGTGGGCCCCACCCGGAAATCACGTGGGCCCCACCCGGAAATCACGTGGGCCCCACCCGGAAATCACGTGGGCCCCACCCGGAAATCACGTGGGCCCCACCCGGAAATCACGTGGGCCCCAGCCGGAAATCACGTGGGCCCCACGGGGAAATCACGTGGGCCCCACCCGGAAATCACGTGGGCCCCACCCGGAAATCACGTGGGCCCCACCCGGATATCACGTGGGCCCCACCCGGAAATCACGTGGGCCCCACCCGGAAATCACGTGGGCCCCACCCGGAAATCACGTTGGCCCCACCCGGAAATCACGTGGGGCCCACCCGGAAATCACGTGGGCCCCACCCGGAAATCACGTGGGCCCCACCCGGAAATCACGTGGGGCCCACCCGGAAATCACGTTTGCCCCACCCGGAAATCACGTGGGCCCCACCCGGAAATCACGTGGGCCCCACCCGGAAATCACGTGGGCCCCACCCGGAAATCACGTGGGCCCCACCCGGAAATCACGTGGGCCCCACCCGGAAATCACGTGGGCCCCACCCGGAAATCACGTGGGCCCAACCCGGAAATCACGTGGGCCCCACCCGGAAATCACGTGGGCCCCACGGGGAAATCACGTGGGCCCCACCCGGAAATCACGTGGGCCCCACCCGGAAATCACGTGGGCCCCACCCGGAAATCACGTGGGCCCCACCCGGAAATCACGTGGGCCCCACCCGGAAATCACGTGGGCCCCACGGGGAAATCACGTGGGCCCCACCCGGAAATCACGTGGGCCCCACGGGGAAATCACGTGGGCCCCACCCGGAAATCACGTGGGCCCCACACGGAAATCACGTGGGCCCCACCCGGAAATAACGTGGGCCCCACCCGGAAATCACGTGGGCCCCACCCGGAAATCACGTGGGCCCCACCCGGAAATCACGTGGGCCCCACCCGGAAATCACGTGGGCCCCAGCCGGAAATCACGTGGGCCCCATGGGTAAATCAGGTGGGCCCCACCCGGAAATCACGTGGGCCCCACCCGGAAATCACGTGGGCCCCACCCGGAAATCACGTGGGCCCCACCCGGAAATCACGTGGGCCCCACCCGGAAATCACGTGGGCCCCACCCGGAAATCACGTGGGCCCCACCCGGAAATCACGTGGGCCCCACGGGGAAATCACGTGTGCCCCACCCGGAAATCACGTGGGCCCCACCCGGAAATCACGTGGGCCCCACCCGGAAATCACGTGGGCCCCACCCGGAAATCACGTGGGCCCCACCCGGAAATCACGTGGGCCCCACCCGGAAATCACGTGGGCCCCACCCGGAAATCACGTGGGCCCCACCCGGAAATCACGTGGGCCCCACGGGGAAATCACGTGTGCCCCACCCGGAAATCACGTGGGCCCCACCCGGAAATCACGTGGGCCCCACCCGGAAATCACGTGGGCCCCACCCGGAAATCACGTGGGCCCCACCCGGAAATTACGTGGGCCCCACCCGGAAATCACGTGGGCCCCACCCGGAAATCACGTGGGCCCCACGGGGAAATCACGTGGGCCCCACCCGGAAATCACGTGGGCCCCACGGGGAAATCACGTGGGCCCCACGGGGAAATCACGTGGGCCCCACGGGGAAATCACGTGGGCCCCACCCGGAAATCACGTGGGCCCCACCCGGAAATCACGTGGGCCCCACCCGGAAATCACGTGGGCCCCACCCGGAAATCACGTGGGCCCCATCCGGAAATCACGTGGGCCCCACCCGGAAATCACGTGGGCCCCAGCCGGAAATCACGTGGGCCCCACGGGGAAATCACGTGGGCCCCACCCGGAAATCACGTGGGCCCCACCCGGAAATCACGTGGGCCCCACCCGGAAATCACGTGGGCCCCACCCGGAAATCACGTGGGCCCCACCCGGAAATCACGTTGGCCCCACCCGGAAATCACGTGGGGCCCACCCGGAAATCACGTGGGCCCCACCCGGAAATCACGTGGGCCCCACCCGGAAATCACGTGGGGCCCACCCGGAAATCACGTTTGCCCCACCCGGAAATCACGTGGGCCCCACCCGGAAATCACGTGGGCCCCACACGGAAATCACGTGGGCCCCACGGGGAAATCACGTGGGCCCCACGGGGAAATCACGTGGGCCCCACCCGGAAATCACGTGGGCCCCACCCGGAAATCACGTGGGCCCCACCCGGAAATCACGTGGGCCCCACCCGGAAATCACGTGGGCCCCACCCGGAAATCACGTGGGCCCCACCCGGAAATCACGTGGGCCCCACCCGGAAATCACGTGGGCCCCACCCGGAAATCACGTGGGCCCCACGGGGAAATCACGTGGGCCCCACCCGGAAATCACGTGGGCCCCACCCGGAAATCACGTGGGCCCCACCCGGAAATCACGTGGGCCCCACGGGGAAATCACGTGGGCCCCACCCGGAAATCACGTGGGCCCCACGGGGAAATCACGTGGGCCCCACCCGGAAATCACGTGGGCCCCACCCGGAAATCACGTGGGCCCCACCCGGAAATCACGTGGGCCCCACCCGGAAATCACGTGGGCCCCAGCCGGAAATCACGTGGGCCCCAGCCGGAAATCACGTGGGCCCCACCCGGAAATCACGTGGGCCCCACCCGGAAATCACGTGGGCCCCACCCGGAAATCACGTGGGCCCCACCCGGAAATCACGTGGGGCCCACCCGGAAATCACGTGGGCCCCACCCGGAAATCACGTGGGCCCCACCCGGAAATCACGTGGGCCCCACCCGGAAATCACGTGGGCCCCACGGGGAAATCACGTGGGCCCCACCCGGAAATCACGTGGTCCCCACCCGGAAATCACGTGGGCCCCACCCGGAAATCACGTGGGCCCCACGGGGAAATCACGTGGGCCCCACGGGGAAATCACGTGGGCCCCACGGTGAAATCACGTGGGCCCCACCCGGAAATCACGTGGGCCCCACCCGGAAATCACGTGGGCCCCACCCGGAAATCACGTGGGCCCCACCCGGAAATCACGTGGGCCCCACCCGGAAATCACGTGGGCCCCACCCGGAAATCACGTGGGCCCCACGGGGAAATCACGTGGGCCCCACGGGGAAATCACGTGGGCCCCACGGGGAAATCACGTGGGCCCCACCCGGAAATCACGTGGGCCCCACCCGGAAATCACGTGGGCCCCACCCGGAAATCACGTGGGCCCCACGGGGAAATCACGTGGGCCCCACCCGGAAATCACGTGGGGCCCACCCGGAAATCACGTGGGCCCCACCCGGAAATCACGTGGGCCCCACCCGGAAATCACGTGGGCCCCACCCTGAAATCACGTGGGCCCCACCCGGAAATCACGTGGGCCCCACCCGGAAATCACGTGGGCCCCACCCGGAAATCACGTGGGCCCCACCCGGAAATCACGTGGGGCCCACCCGGAAATCACGTGGGCCCCACCCGGAAATCACGTGGGCCCCACCCGGAAATCACGTGGGCCCCACCCGGAAAACACGTGGGCCCCACCCGGAAATCACGTGGGCCCCACCCGGAAATCACGTGGGCCCCACCCGGAAATCACGTGGGCCCCACCCGGAAATCACGTGGGCCCCACCCGGAAATCACGTGGGCCCCACCCGGAAATCACGTGGGCCCCACCCGGAAATCACGTGGGCCCCACCCGGAAATCACGTGGGCCCCAGCCGGAAATCACGTGGGCCCCACGGGGAAATCACGTGGGCCCCACCCGGAAATCACGTGGGCCCCACCCGGAAATCACGTGGGCCCCACCCGGATATCACGTGGGCCCCACCCGGAAATCACGTGGGCCCCACCCGGAAATCACGTGGGCCCCACCCGGAAATCACGTTGGCCCCACCCGGAAATCACGTGGGGCCCACCCGGAAATCACGTGGGCCCCACCCGGAAATCACGTGGGCCCCACCCGGAAATCACGTGGGGCCCACCCGGAAATCACGTTTGCCCCACCCGGAAATCACGTGGGCCCCACCCGGAAATCACGTGGGCCCCACCCGGAAATCACGTGGGCCCCACCCGGAAATCACGTGGGCCCCACCCGGAAATCACGTGGGCCCCACCCGGAAATCACGTGGGCCCCACCCGGAAATCACGTGGGCCCAACCCGGAAATCACGTGGGCCCCACCCGGAAATCACGTGGGCCCCACGGGGAAATCACGTGGGCCCCACCCGGAAATCACGTGGGCCCCACCCGGAAATCACGTGGGCCCCACCCGGAAATCACGTGGGCCCCACCCGGAAATCACGTGGGCCCCACCCGGAAATCACGTGGGCCCCACGGGGAAATCACGTGGGCCCCACCCGGAAATCACGTGGGCCCCACGGGGAAATCACGTGGGCCCCACCCGGAAATCACGTGGGCCCCACACGGAAATCACGTGGGCCCCACCCGGAAATAACGTGGGCCCCACCCGGAAATCACGTGGGCCCCACCCGGAAATCACGTGGGCCCCACCCGGAAATCACGTGGGCCCCACCCGGAAATCACGTGGGCCCCACCCGGAAATCACGTGGGCCCCACCCGGAAATCACGTGGGGCCCACCCGGAAATCACGTGGGCCCCACCCGGAAATCACGTGGGCCCCACCCGGAAATCACGTGGGCCCCACCCGGAAATCACGTGGGCCCCACGGGGAAATCACGTGGGCCCCACGGGGAAATCACGTGGGCCCCACGGGGAAATCACGTGGGCCCCACCCGGAAATCACGTGGGCCCCACCCGGAAATCACGTGGGCCCCACCCGGAAATCACGTGGGCCCCAGCCGGAAATCACGTGGGCCCCACGGGGAAATCACGTGGGCCCCACCCGGAAATCACGTGGGCCCCACCCGGAAATCACGTGGGCCCCACCCGGAAATCACGTGGGCCCCACCCGGAAATCACGTGGGCCCCACCCGGAAATCACGTGGGCCCCACCCGGAAATCACGTGGGCCCCACCCGGAAATCACGTGGGCCCCACCCGGAAATCACGTGGGCCCCACCCGGAAATCACGTGGGGCCCACCCGGAAATCACGTGGGCCCCACCCGGAAATCACGTGGGCCCCACCCGGAAATCACGTGGGGCCCACCCGGAAATCACGTGGGCCCCACCCGGAAATCACGTGGGCCCCACCCGGAAATCACGTGGGCCCCACCCGGAAATCACGTGGGGCCCACCCGGAAATCACGTGGGCCCAACCCGGAAATCACGTGGGCCCCACCCGGAAATCACGTGGGCCCCACGGGGAAATCACGTGGGCCCCACCCGGAAATCACGTGGGCCCCACCCGGAAATCACGTGGGCCCCACCCGGAAATCACGTGGGCCCCACGGGGAAATCACGTGGGCCCAACCCGGAAATCACGTGGGCCCCACCCGGAAATCACGTGGGCCCCACGGGGAAATCACGTGGGCCCCACCCGGAAATCACGTGGGCCCCACGGGGAAATCACGTGGGCCCCACCCGGAAATCACGTGGGCCCCACCCGGAAATCACGTGGGCCCCACCCGGAAATCACGTGGGCCCCACGGGGAAATCACGTGGGCCCCACCCGGAAATCACGTGGGCCCCACCCGGAAATCACGTGGGCCCCACCCGGAAATCCCGTGGGCCCCACCCGGAAATCACGTGGGCCCCACCCGGAAATCACGTGGGCCCCACCCGGAAATCACGTGGGCCCCACGCGGAAATCACGTGGGCCCCACGGGGAAATCACGTGGGCCCACCCGGAAATCACGTGGGCCCCACCCGGAAATCACGTGGGCCCCACCCGGAAATCACGTGGGCCCCACCCGGAAATCACGTGGGCCCCACCCGGAAATCACGTGGGCCCCACCCGGAAATCACGTGGGCCCCACCCGGAAATCACGTGGGCCCCACCCGGAAATCACGTGGGGCCCACCCGGAAATCACGTGGGCCCCACCCGGAAATCACGTGGGCCCCACCCGGAAATCACGTGGGCCCCACCCGGAAATCACGTGGGCCCCTCCCGGAAATCACGTGGGCCCCACGGGGAAATCACGTGGGCCCCACCCGGAAATCACGTGGTCCCCACCCGGAAATCACGTGGGCCCCACGGGGAAATCACGTGGGCCCCACCCGGAAATCACGTGGTCCCCACCCGGAAATCACGTGGGCCCCACCCGGAAATCACGTGGTCCCCACCCGGAAATCACGTGGGCCCCACGGGGAAATCACGTGGGCCCCACCCGGAAATCACGTGGTCCCCACCCGGAAATCACGTGGGCCCCACGGGGAAATCACGTGGGCCCCACCCGGAAATCACGTGGGCCCCACGGGGAAATCACGTGGGCCCCACCCGGAAATAACGTGGGCCCCACCCGGAAATCACGTGGGCCCCACCCGGAAATCACGTGGGCCCCACGGGGAAATCACGTGTGCCCCACCCGGAAATCACGTGGGCCCCACCCGGAAATCACGTGGGCCCCACCCGGAAATCCCGTCGGCCCCACCCGGAAATCACGTGGGCCCCACGGGGAAATCACGTGGGCCCCACCCGGAAATCACGTGGGCCCCACCCGGAAATCACGTGGGCCCCAGCCGGAAATCACGTGGGCCCCACCCGGAAATCACGTGGGCCCCACGGGGAGATCACGTGGGCCCCACCCGGAAATCACGTGGGCCCCACCCGGAAATCACGTGGGCCCCACCCGGAAATCACGTGGGCCCCACGGGGAGATCACGTGGGCCCCACCCGGAAATCACGTGGGCCCCACCCGGAAATCACGTGGGCCCCACCCGGAAATCACGTGGGCCCCACCCGGAAATCACGTGGGCCCCACCCGGAAATCACGTGGGCCCCACCCGGAAATCACGTGGGCCCCACCCGGAAATCACGTGGGCCCCACCCGGAAATCACGTGGGCCCCACCCGGAAATCACGTGGGCCCCACCCGGAAATCACGTGGGCCCCACCCGGAAATCACGTGGGCCCCACCCGGAAATCACGTGGGCCCCACGGGGAAATCACGTGGGCCCCACGGGGAAATCACGTGGGCCCCACGGGGAAATCACGTGGGCCCCACGGGGAAATCACGTGGGCCCTACGGGGAAATCACGTGGGCCCCACCCGGAAATCACGTGGGCCCCACCCGGAAATCACGTGGGCCCCACCCGGAAATCACGTGGGCCCCACCCGGAAATCACGTGGGACCCACCCGGAAATCACGTGGGCCCCAGCCGGAAATCACGTGGGCCCCACGGGGAAATCACGTGGGCCCCACCCGGAAATCACGTGGGCCCCACCCGGAAATCACGTGGGCCCCACCCGGAAATCACGTGGGCCCCACCCGGAAATCACGTGGGCCCCACCCGGAAATCACGTGGGCCCCACCCGGAAATCACGTTGGCCCCACCCGGAAATCACGTGGGGCCCACCCGGAAATCACGTGGGCCCCACCCGGAAATCACGTGGGCCCCACCCGGAAATCACGTGGGGCCCACCCGGAAATCACGTTTGCCCCACCCGGAAATCACGTGGGCCCCACCCGGAAATCACGTGGGCCCCACCCGGAAATCACGTGGGCCCCACCCGGAAATCACGTGGGCCCAACCCGGAAATCACGTGGGCCCCACCCGGAAATCACGTGGGCCCCACGGGGAAATCACGTGGGCCCCACCCGGAAATCACGTGGGCCCCACGGGGAAATCACGTGGGCCCCACCCGGAAATCACGTGGGCCCCACCCGGAAATCACGTGGGCCCCACCCGGAAATCACGTGGGCCCCACGGGGAAATCACGTGGGCCCCACCCGGAAATCACGTGGGCCCCACGGGGAAATCACGTGGGCCCCACCCGGAAATCACGTGGGCCCCACCCGGAAATAACGTGGGCCCCACCCGGAAATAACGTGGGCCCCACCCGGAAATCCGTGGGCCCCACCCGGAAATCACGTGGGCCCCACCCGGAAATCACGTGGGCCCCACCCGGAAATCACGTGGGCCCCACCCGGAAATCACGTGGGCCCCACCCGGAAATCACGTGGGCCCCACCCGGAAATCACGTGGGGCCCACCCGGAAATCACGTGGGCCCCACCCGGAAATCACGTGGGCCCCACCCGGAAATCACGTGGGCCCCACCCGGAAATCACGTGGGCCCCACCCGGAAATCACGTGGGGCCCACCCGGAAATCACGTGGGCCCCACCCGGAAATCACGTGGGCCCCACCCGGAAATCACGTGGGCCCCACGGGGAAATCACGTGGGCCCCACGGGGAAATCACGTGGGCCCCACCCGGAAATCACGTGGGCCCCACCCGGAAATCACGTGGGCCCCACCCGGAAATCACGTGGGCCCCACCCGGAAATCACGTGGGCCCCAGCCGGAAATCACGTGGGCCCCACCCGGAAATCACGTGGGCCCCACCCGGAAATCACGTGGGCCCCACCCGGAAATCACGTGGGCCCCACCCGGAAATCACGTGGGCCCCACCCGGAAATCACGTGGGCCCCACCCGGAAATCACGTGGGCCCCACCCGGAAATCACGTGGGCCCCACCCGGAAATCACGTGGGCCCCACCCGGAAATCACGTGGGCCCCACCCGGAAATCACGTGGGGCCCACCCGGAAATCACGTGGGCCCCACCCGGAAATCACGTGGGCCCCACCCGGAAATCACGTGGGCCCCACCCGGAAATCACGTGGGCCCCACGGGGAAATCACGTGGGCCCCACCCGGAAATCACGTGGTCCCCACCCGGAAATCACGTGGGCCCCACGGGGAAATCACGTGGGCCCCACCCGGAAATCACGTGGTCCCCACCCGGAAATCACGTGGGCCCCACGGGGAAATCACGTGGGCCCCACCCGGAAATCACGTGGGCCCCACGGGGAAATCACGTGGGCCCCACCCGGAAATCACGTGGGCCCCACCCGGAAATCACGTGGGCCCCACCCGGAAATCACGTGGGCCCCACGGGGAAATCACGTGTGCCCCACCCGGAAATCACGTGGGCCCCACCCGGAAATCACGTGGGCCCCACCCGGAAATCCCGTGGGCCCCACCCGGAAATCACGTGGGCCCCACGGGGAAATCACGTGGGCCCCACCCGGAAATCACGTGGGCCCCACCCGGAAATCACGTGGGCCCCAGCCGGAAATCACGTGGGCCCCACCCGGAAATCACGTGGGCCCCACGGGGAGATCACGTGGGCCCCACCCGGAAATCACGTGGGCCCCACCCGGAAATCACGTGGGCCCCACCCGGAAATCACGTGGGCCCCACGGGGAGATCACGTGGGCCCCACCCGGAAATCACGTGGGCCCCACCCGGAAATCACGTGGGCCCCACCCGGAAATCACGTGGGCCCCACCCTGAAATCACGTGGGCCCCACCCGGAAATCACGTGGGCCCCACCCGGAAATCACGTGGGCCCCACCCGGAAATCACGTGGGCCCCACCCGGAAATCACGTGGGGCCCACCCGGAAATCACGTGGGCCCCACCCGGAAATCACGTGGGCCCCACCCGGAAATCACGTGGGCCCCACCCGGAAAACACGTGGGCCCCACCCGGAAATCACGTGGGCCCCACCCGGAAATCACGTGGGCCCCACCCGGAAATCACGTGGGCCCCACCCGGAAATCACGTGGGCCCCACCCGGAAATCACGTGGGCCCCACCCGGAAATCACGTGGGCCCCACCCGGAAATCACGTGGGCCCCACCCGGAAATCACGTGGGCCCCAGCCGGAAATCACGTGGGCCCCACGGGGAAATCACGTGGGCCCCACCCGGAAATCACGTGGGCCCCACCCGGAAATCACGTGGGCCCCACCCGGAAATCACGTGGGCCCCACCCGGAAATCACGTGGGCCCCACCCGGAAATCACGTGGGCCCCACCCGGAAATCACGTTGGCCCCACCCGGAAATCACGTGGGGCCCACCCGGAAATCACGTGGGCCCCACCCGGAAATCACGTGGGCCCCACCCGGAAATCACGTGGGGCCCACCCGGAAATCACGTTTGCCCCACCCGGAAATCACGTGGGCCCCACCCGGAAATCACGTGGGCCCCACCCGGAAATCACGTGGGCCCCACCCGGAAATCACGTGGGCCCCACCCGGAAATCACGTGGGCCCCACCCGGAAATCACGTGGGCCCCACCCGGAAATCACGTGGGCCCAACCCGGAAATCACGTGGGCCCCACCCGGAAATCACGTGGGCCCCACCCGGAAATCACGTGGGCCCCACCCGGAAATCACGTGGGCCCCACCCGGAAATCACGTGGGCCCCACCCGGAAATCACGTGGGCTCCACCCGGAAATCACGTGGGCCCCACCCGGAAATCACGTGGGCCCCACGGGGAAATCACGTGGGCCCCACCCGGAAATCACGTGGGCCCCACGGGGAAATCACGTGGGCCCCACCCGGAAATCACGTGGGCCCCACACGGAAATCACGTGGGCCCCACCCGGAAATCACGTGGGCCCCACCCGGAAATCACGTGGGCCCCACCCGGAAATCACGTGGGCCCCACCCGGAAATCACGTGGGCCCCACCCGGAAATCACGTGGGCCCCACCCGGAAATCACGTGGGCCCCACCCGGAAATCACGTGGGGCCCACCCGGAAATCACGTGGGCCCCACCCGGAAATCACGTGGGCCCCACCCGGAAATCACGTGGGCCCCACCCGGAAATCACGTGGGCCCCACGGGGAAATCACGTGGGCCCCACGGGGAAATCACGTGGGCCCCACCCGGAAATCACGTGGGCCCCACCCGGAAATCACGTGGGCCCCACCCGGAAATCACGTGGGCCCCACCCGGAAATCACGTGGGCCCCAGCCGGAAATCACGTGGGCCCCACGGGGAAATCACGTGGGCCCCACCCGGAAATCACGTGGGCCCCACCCGGAAATCACGTGGGCCCCACCCGGAAATCACGTGGGCCCCACCCGGAAATCACGTGGGCCCCACCCGGAAATCACGTGGGCCCCACCCGGAAATCACGTGGGCCCCACCCGGAAATCACGTGGGCCCCACCCGGAAATCACGTGGGCCCCACCCGGAAATCACGTGGGGCCCACCCGGAAATCACGTGGGCCCCACCCGGAAATCACGTGGGCCCCACCCGGAAATCACGTGGGCCCCACCCGGAAATCACGTGGGGCCCACCCGGAAATCACGTGGGCCCCACCCGGAAATCACGTGGGCCCCACCCGGAAATCACGTGGGCCCCACCCGGAAATCACGTGGGGCCCACCCGGAAATCACGTGGGCCCCACCCGGAAATCACGTGGGCCCCACCCGGAAATCACGTGGGCCCCACCCGGAAATCACGTGGGCCCCACCCGGAAATCACGTGGGCCCCACCCGGAAATCACGTGGGCCCCACGGAGAAATCACGTGGGCCCCACCCGGAAATCACGTGGGCCCACCCGGAAATCACGTGGGCCCCACCCGGAAATCACGTGGGCCCCACCCGGAAATCACGTGGGCCCCACGGGGAAATCACGTGGGCCCCACCCGGAAATCACGTGGGCCCCACCCGGAAATCACGTGGGCCCCACCCGGAAATCACGTGGGCCCCAGCCGGAAATCACGTGGGCCCAACCCGGAAATCACGTGGGCCCCACCCGGAAATCACGTGGGCCCCACGGGGAAATCACGTGGGCCCCACCCGGAAATCACGTGGGCCCCACGGGGAAATCACGTGGGCCCCACCCGGAAATCACGTGGGCCCCACCCGGAAATCACGTGGGCCCCACGGGGAAATCACGTGGGCCCCACGGGGAAATCACGTGGGCCCCACCCGGAAATCACGTGGGCCCCACCCGGAAATCACGTGGGCCCCACCCGGAAATCACGTGGGCCCCACCCGGAAATCACGTGGGCCCCAGCCGGAAATCACGTGGGCCCCACGGGGAAATCACGTGGGCCCCACGGGGAAATCACGTGGGCCCCACGGGGAAATCACGTGGGCCCCACCCGGAAATCACGTGGGCCCCACCCGGAAATCACGTGGGCCCCACCCGGAAATCACGTGGGCCCCACCCGGAAATCACGTGGGCCCCAGCCGGAAATCACGTGGGCCCCACGGGGAAATCACGTGGGCCCCACCCGGAAATCACGTGGGCCCCACCCGGAAATCACGTGGGCCCCACCCGGAAATCACGTGGGCCCCACGGGGAAATCACGTGGGCCCCACCCGGAAATCACGTGGTCCCCACCCGGAAATCACGTGGGCCCCACGGGGAAATCACGTGGGCCCCACCCGGAAATCACGTGGTCCCCACCCGGAAATCACGTGGGCCCCACGGGGAAATCACGTGGGCCCCACCCGGAAATCACGTGGGCCCCACGGGGAAATCACGTGGGCCCCACCCGGAAATCACGTGGGCCCCACCCGGAAATCACGTGGGCCCCACCCGGAAATCACGTGGGCCCCACGGGGAAATCACGTGTGCCCCACCCGGAAATCACGTGGGCCCCACCCGGAAATCACGTGGGCCCCACCCGGAAATCCCGTGGGCCCCACCCGGAAATCACGTGGGCCCCACGGGGAAATCACGTGGGCCCCACCCGGAAATCACGTGGGCCCCACCCGGAAATCACGTGGGCCCCAGCCGGAAATCACGTGGGCCCCACCCGGAAATCACGTGGGCCCCACGGGGAGATCACGTGGGCCCCACCCGGAAATCACGTGGGCCCCACCCGGAAATCACGTGGGCCCCACCCGGAAATCACGTGGGCCCCACGGGGAGATCACGTGGGCCCCACCCGGAAATCACGTGGGCCCCACCCGGAAATCACGTGGGCCCCACCCGGAAATCACGTGGGCCCCACCCTGAAATCACGTGGGCCCCACCCGGAAATCACGTGGGCCCCACCCGGAAATCACGTGGGCCCCACCCGGAAATCACGTGGGCCCCACCCGGAAATCACGTGGGCCCCACGGGGAAATCACGTGGGCCCCACCCGGAAATCACGTGGGCCCCACCCGGAAATCACGTGGGCCCCACGGAGAAATCACGTGGGCCCCACGGGGAAATCACGTGGGCCCCACCCGGAAATCACGTGGGGCCCACCCGGAAATCACGTGGGCCCCACGGGGAAATCACGTGGGCCCCACGGGGAAATCACGTGGGCACCACCCGGAAATCACGTGGGCCCCAGCCGGAAATCACGTGGGCCCCACCCGGAAATCACGTGGGCCCCACCCGGAAATCACGTGGGCCCCACCCGGAAATCACGTGGGCCCCAGCCGGAAATCACGTGGGGCCCACCCGGAAATCACGTGGGCCCCACCCGGAAATCACGTGGGCCCCACCCGGAAATCACGTGGGCCCCACCCGGAAATCACGTGGGCCCCACCCGGAAATCACGTGGGCCCCACCCGGAAATCACGAAACCACCTGCCTCAACTCGAGAAAATCCAGGAGGTTCTGCCTCCAGGCGAAATGAGGCCCATTTCCGCTGAGGCTTCTCGAGGCTAATCACACCTAACCTCTGGAACTTCCAAAAGGTCCTTCACACCCCTGCTGCAACTCAAGAAGTTCCCTGACATCCCCGTCTCCACTCTAGAGGAAGCAAGCGGTTCCCGCCCACATCCAGAAGAGCCCCGTTTCCGCCTCGAAGCTTGAGATGAGGGATCCTTTCCCTGCTTGGTCTGGAAAGAATTGCCGGTGTTCCCGTCGCATCTCAAGAGGAGGCGCTCTCCACAGGAAAGGCGAGAGGAACTCCAGGGTCGTGTCACCATTCCCAGAGTTCCCCTGATGTCTCAGTCCATTCCAGAGGAACCTGTTTTCCCTGCACTGCCTCGACTTTCAGGATGAGGATCGACTACCACCACGGTCGCACGTGGGACAGCCCTGTGGGAAAGCCTTGTGGGAAAGCCTCCTGGAAAAGCCTCGAGGGAAAGCCACAGATCCCTGATCCAGGCGATGGGAAGCGTCACACTGCTGCTACCGCTCTGGAGTAAAGCGCACGTGCATGCCCCCATTGGAGACGAGTACTTACTCCTCTGGGGAGACTCCAGAAGTACCCCAAGATCCATGTCAGCACTGGAGAGGAATTCTCAAGTTTCCGGCCCCGACTCCACACAATTCTTAGGCCTCGACATCGACGGGAGAGGAATCCCGAGAGGCCCCCGATCAACTGGCATGGGGACTGGCCTTTCGTGAGGCCACCAGAGTGGGTCCCTGAAGTACCCGTCGTAAGTCCAGAGCACCTGCCACAATTCGAGACAATCCAGGATGTTTTGCCCTCCAGGCGAGATGATGCCCATTTCCGCTGAGGCTTCTCGAGGTTAATCACACCTACTCTCTGGAACTTCCAAAAGGTCCTTCAACCATTGCTGCGACTCAGGAAGTTCCCTGACATACCCGTCTCCACTACAGAGGAAGCACGAGGGTCCCGCCCACATCCAGAGGAGCCCCGTTTCCGCCTCGTACCTCGAGATGAGAGATCCTTTCCCTGCTTGGTCGGGAAAGAATTCCTGGCATTCCCGTCGCATCTCAAGAGGAGGTCCTCTCCACAGGAAAGGCGAGAGGAACTCCAGGGTCGTGCCACCATTCGGAGAGTCCCCCAGATGTCTCAATCCATTCCAGAGGAACCTGTTTTCCCTGCACTGCCTCGACTTTCACGCTGAGGATCGACTCCCACCACGGTGGCACGTGGGACAGCCCTGTGGGAAAGCCTCGTGGGAAAGCCTTATGGGAAATCCTCGAGGGAAAGCCACAGATCCCATGATCGACGAGAAGGGAAGTGTGACACTGCTGCTACAGCTCGGGAGGAAAGCCCACGTGAATGCTCCCTCTCGAGACGAGGACTCACTACCCTGAGGAGACTCCAGAAGTACCCCAAGATCCATGTCAGCACTGGAGAGGAATCCTCAGGTTCCGGCCCCGACTCCACACAAGGTCTTGGGCCCCGGCATCGACGAGAGAGGAATACCGAGAGGCCCGCGAGCAACTCGCATGGAGACTGGCCTTTCCTGAGGCCACCAGAGCGAGTCCCTGAGGTCCCCGTCGTAAGTCGAGAGCACCTGCCGCAACTCGAGAAAATCCAGGAGGTTTTGCCCTCCAGGCGAGATGAGGCCCATTTCCGCTGAGGCTTCTCAAGGCTAATCACATCTAAACTCTGGAACTTCCAAAAGGTCCTTCACACCTTTGCTGCAACTCAAGAAGTTCCCGGACATCCCCGTCTCCACTCTAGAGGAAGCACGAGGGTCCCGCCCACATCCAGAGGAGCCCCGTTTCGCCTCATAGCTGGAGATGAGGGGTCCTTTTGCTACTTGGTCCGGAAAGAATTCTGTGAGTCCCCGTCGCATCTCAAGGGGAGGCGCTCTCCACAGGAAAGGCGAGAGGAACTCCAGGGTCGTGCCACCATTCCCAGAGTACCCCAGATGTCTCAGTCCATTACAGAGGAACCTGTTTTCCCTGCACTGCCTCGACTTTCACGCCGAGGATCGTCTCCCACCACGGTGGCACGTGGGACAGCCCTGTGGAAAGCCTCGAGGGAAAGCCACAGTTCCCTTGATGCACGTGACGGGAATCGTGACACTGCTGCTACCGCTCTGCAGGGAAGCGCACGTGCATGCCTCCTTTCGAGATGAGGACTTACTCCCCTGGGGAGACTCCAGAAGCACCCCATGATCCATGTCAGCACTTTAGAGGAATCCTCAGGTTCCGGCCACTACTCCACACAAGGTCTTAGGCCCGGCATCGACGGGAAAGGAATCCCGAGAGGCTCCCGAGTAACTCGCATGGGGACTGGCCAGTCCTAAGGCGATAAGAGCAGGTCCCTTTCGTCACCGTGGTAAGACGAGAGCACCTGCTGCATCTCGAGAAAATCCAGGAGGTTCTGCCCTCCAGGCTAGATGAGGCCCATTTCCGCTGAGGCGTTGAGGTTAATCACATCTAACCTCTAGAAAGTCCAAAGGGTCCTTCACACCCTTTCTGCAACTCAAGAAGTTCCCCGACATACCCGTCTCCACTCGAGAGGAAGCAAGAGGGCCCCGCCCACATCCAGAGGAGCCCCGTTTCCGCCTCGTAGCTCGTGATGAGGGATCCTTTGGCTGCTTGTTCGGGAAAGAATTCTGGGCATTCCTGTCGCATCTCAAGAGGAGGTGCTCTCCACAGAAAAGGCGAGAACTCCAGCGTCGTGCCACCATTCCCAGAGACCCCCAGATGTCTCAGTCCATTCCAGAGGAACCTGTTTTCCTGCACTGCCTCGACTTTCACGCCAAGGCTCGACTCCCACCACGGTGGCACGTGGGACAGCCCTGTGGGAAAGCCTCGTTGCAAAACCTCGGGGGAAAGCCTCGAGGGAAAGCCACAGATCCCTTGATCCATGCGACGGGTGCATGACATTGCTGCTACCGCTCTGGTGGAAAGCGAACGTGCATGCCCCCATTCGAGACGAGGACTTACTCCCCTGGGGAGACTCCAGAAGTACCCTAAGATCCATGTCAGCACTGGAGAGGAATCCTCAGGTTCCGACCCCGACTCCACACAAGGTCTTAGGACCCGGCATCGAAGGGAGAGGACCACGAGAGGCCCCCGAGCAACTCGCATGGGGACTGTCCTTTCCTGAGGCCACCAGAGCGGGTCCCTTAGGTCACCGTCCTAAGACGAAAGGACCTGCGGCAACTCGAGAAAATCCAGGAGGTTTTGCCCTTCAGGCTAGATGAGGCCCATTTCCGCTGAGGCCTCACGAGGCTAATCACACCTAACCTCTGGAACTTCCAAACGTCCTTCACACCCTTGCTGCAACTCAAGAAGTTCCCCGACATACCCGCCCTAACCCTAAAGGAAGCACGAGGGTCCCGCTCACATCCAGAGGAGCCCCGTTTCCGCCTCGTAGCTCGAGATGAGGGATCCTTTCTCTGCTTGGTCTGGAAAGAATTCCCGTGTCCAATCTCAAAAGGAGGAGCTCTCCACAGGAAAGGCGAGAGGAACTCCAGGGTCTTGTCACCATTCCCAGAGTCCCCCAGATGTCTCAGTCCATTCCAGAGGAACCTGTGTTCCCTGCACTGCCTCGACTTTCATGCCAAGGATCGACTCCCACCAAGGCGGCACGTGGGACAGCCCTGTGGGAAAGCCTCGTGGGAAAGCCTCGTGGGAAAGCCTAGACAGAAAGGCGCAGATCCCTTGATCGACGCTATGGGAAGCGTGACACTGCTGCACCCGCTTTGGAGGAAAGCGAAAGTGCATGCCCCCTCTTGAGAAGAGGACTTACTGCCCTGGGGAGGCTCCAGAAGTAGCCCAAGTTCCATGTCAGCACTGGAGAGGAATCCTCATGTTCCGGGCTCTACTCCACAGAAGGTCTTAGTCCCCGGCATCAAAGGGAGAGGAATCCCAGGAGACCCCCGAGCAACTCGAATGGGGACTGAGCAGTCCTGAGGCCACCAGAGCGGGCCCTATCGTCACCGTCGTAAGACGACAGCATCTGCCGGAACTCGAGAAAATCCAGGATATTTTGCCCTCCAGGCTAGATGAGGACCATTTCCGATGAGGCGTCTCGAGGCTAATCACATCTAACATCTGGAACTTCCAAAGGGTGCTTCACAACCTTGCTGCAACTCAAGAAGTTCCCCGACAACCCGTCTCCATTCTAGAGGAAGCACGAGGGTCACGCCCACATCCAGAGGAGCCCAGTTTTCACCTCTTAGCTCGAGATGAGGGATCCTTTCGCTGCTTGGTCGGGAAAGAATTCTGGGCATTCCTGGCGCATCTCAAGAGGAGGCGCTCTCCAGAGGAAAGGCGAGAGGAACTCCAGGGTCTTGTCTCCATTCCCAGAGTCCCACATATCTTTCAGTCCATTCCAGAGGAACCTGTTTTCCCTTCACTGCCTCAACTTTCATGCCGAGGATCGACTCCCACCACGGTGGCACGTGGGACAGCCCTGTGGGAAAGCCTCGAGGGAAAGCCACAGATCCCTTGATTGACGCGACGGGAAGCGTGACACTGCTGCTACGGCACTGGAGGAAAGCGCACGTGCATGCCCCCATTCGAGATGAGGACTTACTCCCATGGGGAGACTGCAGAAATAACCCAAGATCCATGTCAGCACTGCAGAGGAATCCTCAGGTTCTGGCCCCGACTCCACACAAGGACTTAGGCCCCGGCATCGAAGGGAGAGGAACCCCGAGAGGCGCCCGAGCAACTCGCATGGGGACTGGCCTTTCCTGAGGCCACCAGAGTGGGTCACTTAGGTCACCGTCGTAAGACGAAAGTACCTGCGGCAACACGAGAAAATCCAGGAGGTTTTGCCCTTCAGGCTAGATGAGGCCCATTTCCGCTGAGGCGTCACGAGGCTAATCACACTTAACCTGTGGAACTTCCAAAGGTCCTTCACACCCTTGCTGCAACTCAAGAAGTTCCCCGACATACCCGGCCTAACTCTCAAGGAAGCACGACGGTCCCGCCCACATCCAGAGGAGCCCCGTTTCCGCCTCGTAGCTCGAGATGAGGGATTCTTTCTCTGCTTGGTCTGGAAAGAATTCCCGGCGTACCTGTCGAATCTCAAAAGGAGGCACTCTCCACAGGAAAGGCGAGAGGAACTCCAGGGTCTTGTCACCATTCCCAGAGACCCCAGATGTCTCAGTCCATTCCAGAGGAACCTGTGTTACCTGCACTGCCTCGACTTTCATGCCGAGGATCGACTCCCACCAAGGTGGCACGTGGGACAGCCCTGTGGGAAAGCCTCGTGGGAAAGCCTCGTGGGAAAGCCTGGAGGGAAAGCCACAGATCCCTTGATCCACGCGCCGGGAAGCGCGACACTGCTGCTACCGCTCTGGAGGAAACCGCAGGTGCATGCCCCCATTCGAGACGAGGACTTACTCCCCTGAGGAGACTCCAGAAGTACCCCAAGAACCAAGTCAGCACTGGAGAGGAATCCTCAGGTTCCCGCCCCGACTCCACACAATGTCTTAGGCCCTGGCATCGAAGGGAGAAGAATCCCAGAGGCCCGCGAGCAACTCACTGGGGGACTGGCCAGTCCCGAGGCCACCAGAGCGGGTCCCTGAGGTCCCTGTCTTAAGTCGAGAGCACCTGCCACAACTCGAGAAAATCAAGGAGGTTTTGCCCTCCAGGCGAGATGAGGCCCATTTCCACTGAGGCTTCACGAGGCTAATCACACCTAACCTCTGGAACTTCCAAAAGGTCCTTCACACCCTTGCTGCAGCTCAAGAAGTTCCCCGACATACCCGTCTCCACTCGAGAGGAAGCACGAGGGTCCCGCCCACATCCAGAGGAGCCCCGTTTCCGCCTCTTAGCTGGAGATGAGGGATCCTTTCGCTGCTTTGTCGGGAAAGAATTCTGGACGTTCCCGTCACATCTCAAGAGGAGGCGTTCTCCACAGGAAGGCGAGAGGAACTCAAGGGTCGTGCCACCATCCCAGAGTCCCCCAGGTGTCTCAGTCCATTCCAGAGGAACCTGTTTTCCCTGACTTCCTCGACTATCATGGCGAGGATCGACTCCCACCACGATGGCACCTGGGACAGCCCTGTGGGAAAGCCTCGTGGGAAAGCATCGAGGGAAAGCCACAGATCTCTTGATCCACGCGATGGGAAGCGTGACACTGCTGCTACCACTCTGGAGGAAAGCGCTCGTGCATGCCCCCATTCAAGATGAGGACTGACTCCCCTGGGGAGACTCCAGAAGTACCCCAAGATCCATGTCAGCACTGGAGAGGAATCCTCAGGTTCTGGGCCCGACTCCACAAAAGGTCTTAGGCCCAGGCATTGACGAGAAAGGAATCCAGGAGGCCCATGAGCATCGATTGGGGACTGGCCAAACCTGAGGCCACCAGAGCGGGTCCCTAAGGTAACCGTCGTAAGACGGGAGAACCTGCTGCAACTCGAGAAAATCCAGGAGGTTCTCCCCTCCAGGCTTGATGAGGCCCATTTCTGATGAGGCATCTCTAGGCTAATCACATCTAACCTCTGGAACTTCCAAAGGGTGCTTCACAACCTTGCTGCAACTCAAGAAGTTCCCTGACATACCCGGCTCCACTCTAGAGGAAGCACGAGTGTCCTGCAAACATCCAGAGGAGCCCCGTTTCCGCCTCGTAGCTCGAGATGAGGGATCCTTTCGCTGCTTGGTCGGGAAAGAATTCCCGGCGTTCCCGTCCCATCTCAACAGGAGGCCCTCTCCACAGGAAAGGCGAGAGGAACTCCAGTGTCGTGCCACCAATCCAAGAGTCCCCCAGAATTCTCAGTCCATTCCAGAGGAACCTGTTTTCCCTGCACTGCGTCGACTTTCACGCCGAGGATCGAATCACACCACGGTGGCAAGAGGGACAGCCCTGTGGGAAAGCCTCGTGGGAAAGCCTCGTGGGAAAGCCTCGAGGGAAAGCCACAGATCCCTTGATCCAGGCGATGGGAAGCGTGACACTACTGCTACAGCTCTGGAGGAAAGCGCACGTGCATGCCCCCATTCGAGACGAGGAGTTACTCCCCTGGGGAGACTCCAGAAGTACCCAAGAACCATGTGAGCACTGGAGAGGAATCCTCAGGTTCCGGACCTGACACCACTCAAGGTCAAAGGCCCCGTCATCAAAGGGAGAGGAATCCCGAGAGGCCCCCGAGCAACTCGCATGTGGACTGGCCTTTCCTGAGGCCACCAGAGCGGGTCCCTGAGGTCCCCGTTGTAAATCGAGAGCACCTGCCGCAACTCGAGAAAATCAAGGAGGTTTTAACCTCCCGGCGAGATGAGACCCATTTCCGCTGAGGCTTCTCAAAGCTAATCACACCTAACCTCTGGAACTTCCAAAAGGTCCTTCACACCCTTACTGCTACTCAAGAAGTTGCCTGACATACCCGTCTCCACTCTAGAGGAAGCACGAGGGTCCCGGGCATATGCAGAGGAGCCCCGTTTCCGCCTCGTAGCTCGAGATGAGGGACATTTCGCCTCTTTGTCGGGAAAGAGTTCCCGGCATTCCCCTCTCACCTCAAGAGGAGGCGCTCTCCACAGGAAAGGCGAGAGGAACTCCAGGGTCGTGCTACCATTCCAAGAGTCCCCCAGATGTCTCAGTCCATACCAGAGGAACCTGTTTTCCCTGCAATGAGTCGACTTTCACGCCGAGGATTGACTCCCACCACGGGGGCACGTGGGACAGCCCTGTGGGAAAGCGTCGTGCAAAAGCCTCGAGGGAAAGCCAAAGATCCCTTGATCCAGGCGTTGGGAAGCGTGACACAGCTGCTACCGCTCTGGAGGAAAGAGCACGTGCATGCCCCCATCCGAGACGAGGACTTACTCCCCTGGGGAGACTCGAGAAGTACCCCAAGATCCATGTCAGCACTGGAGAGGAATCCTCAGGTTCTGGCCCGGCCTCCACACAAGGTTTAAGGCCCCGGCATCGAAGGGAGAGGAATCCCAAAAGGCCCGCAAGCAACTCGCATGGGGACTGGCCTTTCCTGAGGCCACCAGAGCGGGTCCCATAGGTCACCATCGTAAGTGGAGAGCACCTGCCGCAACTCGTGAAAATCCAGGAGGTTCTCCCCTCCAGGCTAGATGAGGCCCATTTCCACTGAGGATTCTCGAGGCTAATCACACCTAACCTCTGGAACTTCTTAAAGGTCCTTCAAAGCCCTGCTGCAACTCAAGAAGTTTCCCGACATACTCGTCTCCACTCGAGAGGAAGCACGAGGGTCCCGCCCACATCCAGAGGAGCCCCGTTTCCGCCTCGTAGCTCGAGATGAGGGATCCCTTCCCTGCTTGTTAGGGAAAAAATTCCCTGCGTTCCCGTCGCATCTCAAGAGGAGGCATTCTCCACAGGAAAGGCGAGAGGAATTCCAGGGTCCTGCCTCCATTCCAAGAGTCCCCCAGATGTCTCAGTCCATTCCAGAGGAACCTGTTTTCCCTGCACTGCATCGACTTCCACGCCGAGGATCGACGCACAGCACGGTGGCACGTGGGAAAGCGCTGTGGGTAAGACTCATGGAAAGCCTCGTGGGAAAGAGTCTAGGGAAAGCCACAGATCCCTTGATCCACCCTACAGGAAGCGTGACACTGTTGCTACAACTCGGGAGGAAAGCGCACGTGCATGCCCCCTCTCGAGACGAGGACTGACTCCCTGGGGGAGACTCCCGAAGTACCCCAAGACCAATGTCAGCACTGGAGAGGAATCCTCAGGTTCCGGCCATGACTACCAACAATGTCTTGGGCCCCAGCATGGACGGGAGAGGCATCCCGAGAGGCCCCCTACTAATTCGCATGGGGACTGGATTTCCTGAGGCCACCAGAGCGGGTCCCTAAGGTCCCCATCGTAAGTCGAGAGCACCTGCCGCAACTCGAGAAAATCCAGGAGGTTTTGCCCTCCAGGCGAGATGAGGCCCATTTCCGCTGAGGCTTCTCCAGGCTAATCACACCGAACCTCTGGAACTTCCAAAAGGACCTTCACACAGTTGCTGCAACACAAGAAGTTCCCCAACTACCCATCTCCACTCTAGAGGAAACACGATGGTCCCGCCCACATCGAGAGGAGCCCCGTTGCCGCATCGTAGTTCCCGATGAGGGATCCTTTCCCTGCTTGGTTGGGAAAGAATTCTGGGCGTTACAGTCGCATCTCAATAGGAGGCGCTCTCCATAGGAAAGGCGAGAGGAACTCCAGGGTCGTTCCACCATTCCCAGAGTCTTCTAGATGTCCCAGTACAGTCCAGAGGAAACTGTTTTCGACTCACACCACGGTGGCACGTGGGACGGCCCTGAGGGATAGCCTTGTGGGAAAGCCTCGTGGGAAAGCCTCATGGGAAATCCTCAGGGGAAAGACAAAGATCCCATGATCGACACGACGGGAAGGGTGACACTGCTGCTACCGCTCTGGAGGAAAGCGCACGTGCATGCCTCCATTCGAGACGCGGACTTAGTCCCCTGGGGAGACTCCAGAAGTACCCCAAGATCCATGTCAGCACTGGAGAGGAATCCTCACGTTCCGGCCCCGACTCCACACAAGGTCTTAGGCCCCGGCATCGAAGTGAGAGGAATCCCGAGAGGCCTCCTAGTAACTCGCATGGGGACTGGCCTTTCCTGAGGCCACCAGAGGGGGTCCCTGAGGTCCCCGTCCTAAGTGGAGAGAACCTGCCAGAACTAGAGAAAATCCAGGAGGTTTTGACCTCCAGGCGAGATGAGGCCCAATTCCGCTGAGGCTTCTCGAGGCTAATCACACCAAACCTCTGGAACTTCCAAAAGGTCCTTCACACCCTTACTGCAACTCAAAAAGTTCCCCGACATACCCGTTCCTCTTCCCATTCTGCCATAATTGTGATGACATCTGCATATCTAAGTTTATTGCTATTTCTTCCGGGAATCTTGATTCCAGCTCACGTATCTTCCATCCCAGCATTTTTCATGATGTAGTCTGCATATAAGTTAATAAAACAGGGTGACAATATACAGCCTTGACATACTCCTTTTCCTTTTTGGAACCAGTCTGTTGTTCCATGTCCTGCTCTAACCTTCATACAGATTTCTCAAGAGGCAGGTTAGGTGGTCTAGTATTCCCTTCTCTTTCAGAATTGTGGCTAAAACAGCAGTATAAGGACCTTTCCGATGTCAGGCCAAGGAATTGTGTTTCCAGTCATTGAGCCACACCTGATCACTGAGCACAAATTCATGAATCTGTTCCTCAAGGGGGAATGATATTTTTTTTTACACAAACTTAGTTACCTGATTTATTACCTTACCTAATTGTTCCAGCTGCTGTGAAATCCCACCTGCTTACTTGTGGCAAATCTGCTAACACCTGCCTCATTGTGGGGTGGGGGGTTCTCCCATCGAAAATTTCATAAGGACAACAACTATGGGAACGTGCAGTTACCCGTAATATGAGTAAGTCTGCCAGAAGCAAGCCCATCCATGTACAGTCAGTCTCTATGATCCATTTTGAAAGAGTCTCTTGAAGAGTTTGGTTGTTTCTTTCCACCATTCCAGAACACAGGGGCCTATATGCTGTATGTAATTTCCACTGATATTTAGAGCTTCACATACCTGTTAATTAACGCGGCTACAAAGACAGGGCCATTGTCGGATTCTATACTGGTTGGAAACCCAAGTCTGTGAATTATTTCTCAAATCAGCGAGCTACTTCATTTTCTTTTTCAGATCAGGTAGTGAAGGCCTCTGCCCAACCAGAGAAGGTACCTACTATTCTAGTAAGTAATGATAACAGGTGACTGCCTTTGCTTCCCTGAAGGGACACTCGCTTTCCCTGCATCCTGAGAACTCCACGTCTCAGCCAGTTGGAAAAGCGCTTCTTGGAGGTCATTATTCAGGGGCAATTTCCCCTGGAGCCCAGGGCCATAGGGAGCGGCTCCACACTCCCAGGGAAAGGCAGAGCCACAGCCACACATCTGTCCCATCCCCTTTGCTCTGTAGGAGAGCTCTAGTGAGCCTAGGTCTGTCAGGAAAGTTCTTGGCTCCTATGGGGACACATTCTATGTGTGAAACTGCATACAGGACCGAGGGGCCACAGGGCGCCTGTTTCTCTCGGGGCCGGAGGGGTGGGGGGCCTGAAGCAGTGCGGCCCAGCAACAGCTTCCACATCCATCCAATTGCTCTTTTCTTACCTCTGATAGAACTAGCTTTGTTCCAGCCTTTGGCAATTTGGAGGCAAGCGGGCCCCACTTCCTCCCCAAGGAGGCATGGGACCTACTTTGAGTGGAAAGGCCCCTCACGGAGCTGAACCCAGGAAGGCACCCAGTCATGTCTGACACATTGCTGCATCCTGCTTCTTCATGAGCAATACCGCGGTGCTGCCTCTGGAATATCGGTCCTCTGAGCAGACCTGGAGGTCTCCCCTTGAAGAAGCTAACCAGTTTCTTCCAAATACAGGCTTGCAAACACACACTGGGTGGCTGCCTCTTCTTCCCTGAAGGACGATCACTTTCCCCGCATCCTGTGAACTCTGCATCCCAGCCTGCTGGAAAAGCGCTTCTTGGAGGTCATTTTTCAGGGACAATTTTCCCTGGAGCCCGGGGCTGTAGGCAGGGCCCCATGCTCGCTGGGAAAGGCAGAGTCACATCCACAGTCTGTTCTATCCCTTTTGCCCTGTAGGAGAGCTCTAGTGAGCCTAGGTCTGTCAGGAAAATTCTTGGCTCCTATGGGGACACACCCTGTGTGTTAACCTGCATATCGGACCTAGGGGCCACAGGGCGCCCGTTCCTCTCGGGGGGGACCCTGAAGTGGTGCGGCCCAACAACAGCCTGAACATGCATCCAATTGTTCTTTTCTTCCTTCTGATAGAGCTAGCTTTGCTTCTCACTTTGGCATTTCGGATGCCAGGGGCAGCCCCACCGCTGTTGTCCTGGGGTCTATTGGAGGTTCCAGCTCTATTGGACCCCAGCATGGCACCCGACCCCCTCAGACACACTCCCGCAGCCTCCTTCCCCATGGGCAGGACTGTTCTGACCTAGGAATGTGTTCCCAAGGCTCAGAAAATGCAGGGAGACACACGGCCCTGACTCTGGAACTGAGGCCGTTGGAGCAGGCCTGGAGGTCTGACGTCTGAGACGCAAACACTTGCTGCAAGATACAGGTGTGAAAACACACTCTCTGGGGCTGCCTTTCCTTCCTCCAAGGAAGATAGCTTTTCCAGTCTCCTCCGTGCTGAGTCATACAAGGCTGGAAAGGTCTGGCTTAGAGGGCATTTCTCAGCGGCAATGGCCCCTGAGGCCCTGCACCCAGGGAGGGATCCTACCCTCCCAGGGGAAGTCAAAGCAACCTCCAAACAGCTGTTCTATCATGTTTCCTCTGCAGGAGGGAGCTAGTGAGCCCAGGTCTGTCTGGAACGTTCTTGGATCCTGCGGGGAAATCATCCTGGGAGCCCACCTGGATACCAGTCGTAGGGGCTAACATTTGCATTTTTCTTCCTTGGAGCCCTAACGCAGTACAGCCTAGCAACTGCTTGAAAATCCATCCTGTTGCTGTTTTCTTCCCTCTGACAGAGCGAGCTTTGCTCCCCACTTTGGGATTTCAGAAGCAAGGTGGTGGCCTGCAACTCCTTGCCTGGGGTCCATTGGAGGTGCAAGGTGCCCTCGACCAGGTGACCCCAGCATGGCACCTGGCCCCCTCAGACACACTCCCGCAGCCTGCTTCCCCATGGGCAGGACTGCTCTCACCTAGGAATGTGTTTGCGAGGCCAGGAAACTGCAGGGAGACACAAGGCCCTGATTCTGGAATGGAGTCTGTTGGAGCAGGCCTGCAGGTCTTATGTCTAACAAGCCAAACACTTGCTGCAAGATACAGGCCTGAAAACACACTCTTGGGCTGCCTTTCCTTCCTCCAAGGAAGAGAGTTTTCTCAGCCTCCTGTGGGCTGAGAGTCACACAGGGCTGAAAAGCACTTACTGGGAGATGAGTTTTCATTGGCCATGGCCCCTGAGGCCCTGTGCTCAGGGAGGGCTCCCTCCCTCCCAGGGAAAGTCAAAGGAAGCTCCAAACGGCTGTTCAATCATGTTTCTGAGAGAGTCATTGCCAAGGCAGGTTTATAAGAAGTTCAAGGGTCCCCAAGGAGAGAGGGGTCTAGAATTCTCAAGGAGGAAGAAAGGACACACTTTTTTTTCCCTCTACATTCCTTAGGATTATATAACAATCATGCATCCTTCTTGAGGACGGTCTCTGGAAAAACCTTCTGGCTAATCCTGTTATCTTAAAATGTAAATTATGGGAGTAGGTCTAGTGAGTCTTTACAACCTCCACACATTCTTTTGTTCATTGTAATAACTTATTGGAGAGTATATAACTCCATTACTAACGCTAGCAAGGGGGTACGCTTTCTGCCCCTTGTGATGTCTCTGTCAGAAGCTTTCTCTATCTCCTTTCTACTTGAATAAAACTCGATTGCACAAAAGCTCTGAGCAATCAAGCCTCATCTTGGGCCCTGGATTGAATTCTTCTCCTCCATGAGCCAAGAATCCCAGCATCTTTTCGTGGTTCAGCAACAATATTTCATTTCCTCTGCAGGAGAGAGCTAGTGAGCTTAGGTCTGTCTGGAACATTCTTGGATCCTGTGGGGAAAATATCCTGTGCACACATCTGGATACTGGGCCTAGAGGCCAAAATTCGCATTTCTTTCCCGCGGAGCCCTCACGTGGTGTGACTTAGCAACCGCTTGAAAATCCATCCCATTGCCGTTTTCCTCCTTCTGACAGAGCTAGCTTTGTTCCCTGCTTTGGGATATCTCAACCGAGGGGCCGGTCCATAGCTACTCGCCTGGGGCCCATTGGATGTGCAAGGTGCCCTCGACTAGGTGACCCTAGCATGGCACTCAGCCCGCTCAGACACACTCCCGAGGCTTCTTTCTCACGGGAAGCACTGCTCCAACCTAGGAATGTGTCTGCAATGCTTGGAAAGTGCAGTGAGACACACAGCCCTGACTCTGGAATTGAGGCCCTCAGAGCAAGCCTGCAGCTCTGATGTCTGAGAAGCAAAACACTTGCTGCAAAGAGAGGCCTGAAAACACACTCTCTGTGGATGACTTTCCTTCTTCTAAGGAAGACAGTTTTCCCAGTCTCCTGCTTCCTGCATGTCACACAGCTGGAATGCGCTTGCTTGGATGTCGTGATTCAGTGGCAATGACCCCTGAGGCCCTTTGCCCAGGGAGGGCTCCCACACTCATAGGCAAATCAAAGCAACTTCCAAGTGAGTCAGCTCTTCACATCAAGTGGCCAAAGTATTGGAGTTTCAGGTTCAGTATTAGTCCTTCCAATGGATATTCAGACCTGATTTCCTTTAGGATGGAGTGGGTGCGTCTCCTTGTAGTCTAAGCGACCTACAAGCATCTTCTCCAACACCACAGTTCAAAAGCATCAAATTTTCAGCTGTCACTTTCTTTATAGTACATCTTTCATATCCATCCATGACATATGGAAAAACCATAGCCTTGACCGGATGGATCTTTGTTGGCAAAGCAACGTCTCGGCTTTTTAATATGCTGTCTAGTTTGGTCATCACTTTTCTTCCAAGTCATAAATATGTTTTAAGTTCATGGAGGCAGCCATCACCTGCAGTGATTTCCAAGCCCCAAAAATAGTCTGCTGCTGTTTCCAATGTTTTCCCATCTATTTGCCATGAAGTGATGAGACTGGATGCAATGATTTTAGTTTTCTGAATGCTGAGCTTTAAGCTAACTTTTTCACTCTCCTCTTTCACTTTCATCAGGAGACTCTTTAGCTCTTCTTCACTTTCTGCCATAAGGGTGGTGTCATCTGAATATCTGAGATTATTGATATTTCTCCCAGCAACCTTGATTCCAGCGTGTGCTTCCTCCAGCCCAGTGTTTCTCATGCTGTACTCTGCATATAAGTTAAATAAGCAGGGTGACAATATACAGCCTTGACATGTTCCTTTTCCTATTTAGAACCAGTCTGTTGTTCCATGTCCAGTTCGAACTGTTTCTTCCTGACCTGCATACAGGTTTCTCAAGAGACAGGTCAGGTGGTCTGGTATTCCCATCTCTTTCAGAATTTTTCCCAGTTTCTTGTGATCCACACAGTCAAAGGCTTTGGCATTGTCAATAAAGCAGAAATAGATTTTTTTTTTCTGGAACTCTCTTGCTTTTTCAATGAGCCAGTGGATGTTGGCAATTTGATCTCTGGTTTCTCTGCATTTTTTAAATCCCTCTTGAACATCTGGAAGTTCACAGTTCATGTGAACTTGGAGAATTTTGAACATTACTTTACTAGTGTGTGAGATGAGTGCAATTGTGCAGCTGCTTGAATATTCTTTGTCATTGCCTTTCTTTGGGATTGGAATGAAAACTGACCTAATGACTAGATGTTTTCAATTGCATATGCTGAAAGAACTGGCTGTGCAGTTCTGAAGAAAAAAAAATCATTTTAACCCATTTTCTCTGAAGTGCAAGGCATATCATGGCCATCCCTGAATCATAAAGTCACCTTTTCTTTATGTAGTCATAGTTTCATGCCTAAATTATAGGCCAACTCGTGCTCAACTTGACTCTGATGTCAGGGGCAGATCAACTGATAAAAAGCTTGGATTGTCCCTCTGGAGGAAAGTGAGATCTTGGTCCCACGAGAAGAATCTGAAGGGTTAAGGGAACTTGCAAGAGTGGGGAAAGCTTAGTCCATCCTACATGTACCAAAATCTTAAATAAGGCTTATTTACTTTACCGAAGTAAAAAAAAAAAAAACAGATGATGAAAACAATTATAAATCAATGAAAGGTAGAGAAACTCATAGTCTGTGATCAAAAATTGCATTCTAAGAAAACTTTGTTCTCTTAACCTAGAGAGGAGACTAAATTGCATCTGGTACCAGCTTACCAGAAGACAAGCAAACAAACAAACAAATTATCAGTAAGCTTAAAAAAAGTATTTTCCATATATCTTGAAGTAGCAGTATTTCTGCAAAGGCATCAGTGTGAAACCATAGAGGACATGGTTAAAACCTGATGAAATAGAAATTGACAATGTCATCTGGTCACTGCTGCGACTTGAAATGCTTTAATATGATAACTAGAATTATAACTGACAGCATTTGACCAGGACATATCAGATTTTCACGGATGTCACATAATTTCTAGGATATCTATATTAGGAACTGAAGGAATCTTTGAACCTAGGAAAGAAAACAACAGTCTCAAAGGCCCTTGCTGAGTCATCTATCAGCAAGGAATGTCTTTGCAAGGATCGCAAAGTGAAGGGAAAATACACCGACCTGCCTCTGCAACTTCGGTCCTCTGAGCAGATCTGGAGGTCTCCCTTTGTATAAGCTAACCTGTTCCTTCCAAATAGAGGTTTGCAACACAAAACAAGTGGCCGCCTATTCTTCCCCGAAGGAGGCTCTCTTTCCCCACATCCTGCGAACTCCCTTTCCCAGCCTCCTGGAAAAGTGCTTCTTGCAGTTCCTTTCAGAAAATCCTATGGACAGAGAAGCCTGGTAGGCTGCAGTCCATGGGGTCGCTGAGGGTCGGACACGACTGAGCGACTGCACTTTCATTTTCACTTTCATGCATTGGAGAAGGCAATGGCAACCCACTTACTGTTCTTGCCTGGAGAATCCCAGGGACGGGGGAGCCTAGTGGGCTACCGTCTATGGCGTCGCACAGAGTCGAACACGACTGAAGCAACTTAGCAGCAGCAGCAGCAGCAGCAGCAGCAGCAGCAGCAGTTCCTTTCTTAGGGGCAGTTATCCCTGAGATTGGGACCTGGAAAGGCAGAGCCACCTCCACACACACATCTTTTCTGTCCCCTTTCCTCTGGAGGAGAGCTCTAGTGAGCCTAGGTCTGTCAGGAAAATTCTTGGCTTTGACGGGATCACACCCAGTGTGTGAACCTGCATACCCGACCTAGGGGCCACAGGGCACCTGTTTTGCTCGAGTGGGTCCTGGAGGGGTGCAGCATAGCAAGAGCTTAAAAATCCATCCAATTTGTCTTTCTTTTACCTCGGAGAGAACGAGTTTGCTCCACCTCCACCCTTTGGCAGTGTGGAGGGAAGAGGGCACAACCCTCTCCCAAAGGGGACATAGGGCCTACCAGGAGAGAAAGGCCCCTTGAGGAGCTGAGCCCAGGTAGGCAGCCAGTGATGTCAAGCACACTCCCGCTGCTTGCTTCTTCATGGGCACTCCGACAATCTGCTAGGAATGTCTTGGCAAGGATCTCAAAGGGAAGGGGAGATACATGGCCCTGTCTCTGGAACTTCAGTCCTCTGAGCAGATCTGGAGGTCTTGAGTTGTATAAGCAAACCTGTTCCTTCCAAATAGAGGCTTGCAAACACACCCCCGGTGGTTGCCTCTTCTTCCCCGAAGAAGTCTTTCTTTCCCCACATGCTGCGAACTCCCTGTCCCAACCTCCAAGATTAGCACTTCTTGCCATTCCTTTCTTAGAGGCAGTTATCCCTGAGCTTGGGGCTGTAGGGAGTAGCCCCACACTCACAGGGAAAGGCAAAGACTCCTCCATACATCTCCTCTATCCCCTTTGCTCTGGAGGAGAGCTTTAGTGAGCCTAGGTCTTTCAGGAAAATTGTTGGCTTGGACAGGATCTCACCCTGTTTGTGAACCTGCATACCCAACCGGGGGCCACAGAGCACCTGTTTCAGTAAAGTGGGCCCTGAAAGGGTGCAGCCTAGCAAGAGCTTGAAAATCCATTCAGTTGCTGTTTTTGTACCTCTGACAGAGCGAGCTTTGCTCCACCCTTTGGCAGTGTGAGAAAAGAGGCATGACACCCTCCCCAAGGGGACAAGTGGACTACTTCAAGAGGAAAGGCCCCTTGTGGAGTTGAGGCACACAGTCGTGTCAAACACACTCCCACTGCTTGCTTCTTCATGGGCACTCCCGCTATCAGCTAGGAATGTCTTTGCAGTGATCACAAAGGGAAGGGGAGATACACGGCCCTGCCTCTGGACCTCCGCTGCTCTGAGCAAATCTGGTCTCCCCTTGTTGGTCAAGTTCAAGTTCAAGGTCAAGGTCAAGTTCAAGGTCAAAGTCAAGTCCAAGGTCAAGGTCAAAGTCAAGGTCAAGGTCAAGTTTAAGTTTAAGGGCAAGGACAATGTAAGGGCAAGGACAAGGTAAGGCCAAGGACAAGGCCTAGGGAAGGCCAAGCCCAAGGCCAAGGGCAAGGGCAAGGGCAACGCCAAGGGTAAGGCCAAGGCCCAGGCCAGGGCCAAGGCCAAGGCCGACAAAGCGAAGCCCAAACCCCGTAACGCCTGACAGAAGGCAGAAGGCACTAGGAACCTGTGCAGAGGAAGCCACTGAAGGCGGCAAGGCCACAGAGCTCCCCGATTCCGTTCCCACAGGAAGATGTAAGGATAAAGGGCCTCATCCCAGCACAGCACCCGCTCCCACCGGACACCGCCCCCCGCAGACTCGTGGAAAAGCCTCGTGGGAAATCCTCAAGGGAAAGCCACTGATCCCATGATCGATGCGACCGGAAGCGTGACACTGCTGCTACAGCTCGAGAGGAAAGCGCACATGCATGCCACCTCTCGAGACGAGTACTGACTCCCCTGGGCAGAGTCCAGAAGTACCCCAAGTTCCATGTCAGCACTGGAGAGGAATCCTCAGGTTCCGGCCCCGACTCCACACAAGGTCTTTGGCCCTGGCATCGAAGGGAGAGGAATCCCAAAAGGCCCGCGAGCAACTCGCATGGGGACTGGCCAGTCCTGAGGACACCAGAGCGAGTCCCATAGGTCACCGTCATAAGACGAGAGCACCTGCCCCAACTCGAAAAAATCCAGGAGGTTCTCCACTCCAGGCTAGATGAGGCCCTTTTCCGCTGAGGCATCTCACTGATAATGACATCTAACCTCTGGAACTTCCAACAGGTACTTCACACCCTTGCTGTAACTGAATAAGAATCACGTGGGCCCCACGGGGAAATCACGTGGGCCCCACCCGGAAATCACGTGGGGCCCACCCGGAAATCACGTGGGGCCCACCCGGAAATCACGTGGGCCCCACCCGGAAATCACGTGGCCCCACCCGGAAATCACGTGGGCCCCACAGGGAAATCACGTGGGCCCCACCCGGAAATCACGTGGGCCCCACCCGGAAATCACGTGGGCCCCACCAGGAAATCACGTGGGCCCCACCAGGAAATCACGTGGGCCCCACCCGGAAATCACGTGGGCCCCACCCGGAAATCACGTGGGCCCCACAGGGAAATCACGTGGGCCCCACCCGGAAATCACGTGGGCCCCACCCGGAAATCACGTGGGCCCCACCAGGAAATCACGTGGGCCCCACCCGGAAATCACGTGGGCCCCACCCGGAAATCACGTGGGCCCCACGGGGAAATCACGTGGGCCCCACCCGGAAATCACGTGGGCCCCACCCGGAAATCACGTGGGCCCCACCCGGAAATCACGTGGGGCCCACCCGGAAATCACGTGGGCCCCATCCGGAAATCCCGTGGGCCCCACCCTGAAATCACGTGGGCCCCACCCGGAAATCACGTGGGGCCCACCCGGAAATCACGTGGGCCCCATCCGGAAATCACGTGGGCCCCACCCGGAAATCACGTGGGCCCCACCCGGAAATCACGTGGGCCCCACCCGGAAATCACGTGGGCCCCACCCGGAAATCACGTGGGCCCCACCCGGAAATCACGTGGGCCCCACCCGGAAATCACGTGGGCCCCACCCGGAAATCACGTGGGACCCACCCGGAAATCACGTGGGCCCCACGGGGAAATCACGTGGGCCCCACCCGGAAATCACGTGGGCCCCACCCGGAAATCACGTGGGCCACAGCCGGAAATCACGTGGGCCCCACCCGGAAATCACGTGGGCCCCACCCGGAAATCACGTGGGCCCCACCCGGAAATCACGTGGGCCCCACCCGGAAATCACGTGGGCCCCACCCTGAAATCACGTGGGCCCCACCCGGAAATCACGTGGGGCCCACCCGGAAATCTCGTGGGCCCCACGGGGAAATCACGTGGGCCCCACCCGGAAATCACGTGGGCCCCACCCGGAAATCACGTGGGCCCCAGCCGGAAATCACGTGGGCCCCACGGGGTAATCACGTGGGCCCCACGGGGAAATCACGTGGGCCCCCACCCGGAAATCACGTGGGCCCCACGGGGAAATCACGTGGGCCCCACCCGGAAATCACGTGGGCCCCACCCGGAAATCACGTGGGCCCCACCCGGAAATCACGTGGGCCCCACCCGGAAATCACGTGGGCCCCACCCGGAAATCACGTGGGCCCCACCCGGAAATCACGTGGGCCCCACCCGGAAATCACGTGGGCCCCACCCGGAAATCACGTGGGCCCCACCCGGAAATCACGTGGGCCCCACCCGGAAATCACGTGGGCCCCACCCGGAAATCACGTGGGCCCCACCCGGAAATCACGTGGGCCCCACCCGGAAATCACGTGGGCCCCACCCGGAAATCACGTGGGCCCCACCCGGAAATCACGTGGGCCCCACGGGGAAATCACGTGGGCCCCACCCGGAAATCACGTGGGCCCCACCCGGAAATCACGTGGGCCCCACCCGGAAATCACGTGGGCCCCACGGGGAAATCACGTGGGCCCCACCCGGAAATCACGTGGGCCCCACCCGGAAATCACGTGGGCCCCACCCGGAAATCACGTGGGGCCCACCCGGAAATCACGTGGGCCCCACCCGGAAATCACGTGGGCCCCACGGGGAAATCACTTGGGCCCCACCCGGAAATCACGTGGGCCCCACCCGGAAATCACGTGGGCCCCACCCGGAAATCACGTGGGCCCCACGGGGAAATCACGTGGGCCCCACCCGGAAATCACGTGGGCCCCACACGGAAATCACGTGGGCCCCACCCGGAAATCACGTGGGCCCCACCCGGAAATCACGTGGGCCCCACGGGGAAATCACGTGGGCCCCACCCGGAAATCACGTGGGCCCCACCCGGAAATCACGTGGGCCCCACCCGGAAATCACGTGGGCCCCACCCGGAAATCACGTGGGCCCCACGGGGAAATCACGTGGGCCCCACGGGGAAATCACGTGGGCCCCACCCGGAAATCACGTGGGCCCCACGGGGAAATCACGTGGGCCCCACCCGGAAATCACGTGGGCCCCACGGGGAAATCACGTGGGCCCCACCCGGAAATCACGTGGGCCCCACCCGGAAATCACGTGGGCCCCACCCGGAAATCACGTGGGCCCCACGGGGAAATCACGTGGGCCCCACCCGGAAATCACGTGGGCCCCACGGGGAAATCACGTGGGCCCCACCCGGAAATCACGTGGGCCCCACACGGAAATCACGTGGGCCCCACCCGGAAATCACGTGGGCCCCACCCGGAAATCACGTGGGCCCCAGCCGGAAATCACGTGGGCCCCACCCGGAAATCACGTGGGCCCCACCCGGAAATCACGTGGTCCCCACCCGGAAATCACGTGGGCCCCACACGGAAATCACGTGGGCCCCACGGGGAAATCACGTGGGCCCCACGGGGAAATCACGTGGGCCCCACCCGGAAATCACGTGGGCCCCACGGGGAAATCACGTGGGCCCCACCCGGAAATCACGTGGGCCCCACGGGGAAATCACGTGGGCCCCACCCGGAAATCACGTGGGCCCCACCCGGAAATCACGTGGGCCCCACCCGGAAATCACGTGGGCCCCACGGGGAAATCACGTGGGCCCCACCCGGAAATCACGTGGGCCCCACGGGGAAATCACGTGGGCCCCACCCGGAAATCACGTGGGCCCCACACGGAAATCACGTGGGCCCCACCCGGAAATCACGTGGGCCCCACCCGGAAATCACGTGGGCCCCAGCCGGAAATCACGTGGGCCCCACCCGGAAATCACGTGGGCCCCACCCGGAAATCACGTGGGCCCCACCCGGAAATCACGTGGGCCCCACCCGGAAATCACGTGGGCCCCACCCGGAAACCACGTGGGCCCCACCCGGAAATCACGTGGGCCCCACCCGGAAACCACGTGGGCCCCACCCGGAAATCACGTGGGGCCCACCCGGAAATCACGTGGGCCCCACCCGGAAATCACGTGGGCCCCACCCGGAAATCACGTGGGCCCCACCCGGAAATCACGTGGGCCCCACCCGGAAATCACGTGGGCCCCACCCGGAAATCACGTGGTCCCCACCCGGAAATCACGTGGGCCCCACCCGGAAATCACGTGGGCCCCACCCGGAAATCACGTGGGCCCCACCCGGAAATCACGTGGGCCCCACCCGGAAATCACGTGGGCCCCACCCGGAAATCACGTGGGCCCCACCCGGAAATCACGTGGGCCCCACGGGGAAATCACGTGGGCCCCACCCGGAAATCACGTGGGCCCCACCCGGAAATCACGTGGGCCCCACCCGGAAATCACGTAGGTCCCACGGGGAAATCACGTGGGGCCCACCCGGAAATCACGTGGGCCCCACCCGGAAATCACGTGGGCCCCACCCGGAAATCACGTGGGCCCCACCCGGAAATCACGTGGGCCCCAGCCGGAAATCACGTGGGCCCCACGGGTAAATCAGGTGGGCCCCACCGGAAATCACGTGGGCCCCACCCGGAAATCACGTGGGCCCCACCCGGAAATCACGTGGGCCCCACCCGGAAATCACGTGGGCCCCACCCGGAAATCACGTGGGCCCCACCCGGAAATCACGTGGGCCCCACCCGGAAATCACGTGGGCCCCACGGGGAAATCACGTGTGCCCCACCCGGAAATCACGTGGGCCCCAGCCGGAAATCACGTGGGCCCCACCCGGAAATCACGTGGGCCCCACCCGGAAATCACGTGGGCCCCACCCGGAAATCACGTGGGCCCCACGGGGAAATCACGTGGGCACCACCCGGAAATCACGTGGGCCCCACGGGGAAATCACGTGGGCCCCACCCGGAAATCACGTGGGCCCCACCCGGAAATCACGTGGGCCCCACCCGGAAATCCCGTGGGCCCCACCCGGAAATCACGTGGGCCCCACGGGGAAATCACGTGGGCCCCACCCGGAAATCACGTGGGCCCCACCCGGAAATCACGTGGGCCACAGCCGGAAATCACGTGGGCCCCACCCGGAAATCACGTGGGCCCCACGGGGAAATCACGTGGGCCCCACCCGGAAATCACGTGGGCCCCACCCGGAAATCACGTGGGCCCCACCCGGAAATCACGTGGGCCCCACCCGGAAATCACGTGGGCCCCACCCGGAAATCACGTGGGCCCCACCCGGAAATCACGTGGGCCCCACGGGGAAATCACGTGGGCCCCACCCGGAAATCACGTGGGCCCCACCCGGAAATCACGTGGGCCCCACGGGGAAATCACGTGGGCCCCACCCGGAAATCACGTGGGCCCCACGGGGAAATCACGTGGGCCCCACGGGGAAATCACGTGGGCCCCACCCGGAAATCACGTGGGCCCCACCCGGAAATCACGTGGGCCCCACCCGGAAATCACGTGGGCCCCACCCGGAAATCACGTGGGCCCCACCCGGAAATCACGTGGGCCCCACCCGGAAATCACGTGGGCCCCACGGGGAAATCACGTGGGCCCCACCCGGAAATCACGTGGGCCCCACCCGGAAATCACGTGGGCCCCACCCGGAAATCACGTGGGCCCCACGGGGAAATCACGTGGGCCCCACCCGGAAATCACGTGGGCCCCACCCGGAAATCACGTGGGCCCCACCCGGAAATCACGTGGGCCCCACCCGGAAATCACGTGGGCCCCACCCGGAAATCACGTGGGCCCCACGGGGAAATCACGTGGGCCCCACCCGGAAATCACGTGGTCCCCACCCGGAAATCACGTGGGCCCCACCCGGAAATCACGTGGGCCCCACCCGGAAATCACGTGGGCCCCACCCGGAAATCACGTGGGCCCCACCCGGAAATCACGTGGGCCCCACCCGGAAATCACGTGGGCCCCACCCGGAAATCACGTGGGCCCCACGGGGAAATCACGTGGGCCCCACCCGGAAATCACGTGGGCCCCACCCGGAAATCACGTGGGCCCCACCCGGAAATCACGTGGGCCCCACCCGGAAATCACGTGGGCCACAGCCGGAAATCACGTGGGCCCCACCCGGAAATCACGTGGGCCCCACCCGGAAATCACGTGGGCCCCACCCGGAAATCACGTGGGCCCCACCCGGAAATCACGTGGGCCCCACCCGGAAATCACGTGGGCCCCACCCGGAAATCACGTGGGCCCCACCCGGAAATCACGTGGGGCCCACCCGGAAATCACGTGGGCCCCACCCGGAAATCACGTGGGCCCCACGGGGAAATCACTTGGGCCCCACCCGGAAATCACGTGGGCCCCACCCGGAAATCACGTGGGCCCCACCCGGAAATCACGTGGGCCCCACGGGGAAATCACGTGGGCCCCACCCGGAAATCACGTGGGCCCCACACGGAAATCACGTGGGCCCCACCCGGAAATCACGTGGGCCCCACCCGGAAATCACGTGGGCCCCACCCGGAAATCACGTGGGCCCCACCCGGAAATCACGTGGGCCCCACCCGGAAATCACGTGGGCCCCACCCGGAAATCACGTGGGCCCCACGGGGAAATCACGTGGGCCCCACGGGGAAATCACGTGGGCCCCACCCGGAAATCACGTGGGCCCCACGGGGAAATCACGTGGGCCCCACCCGGAAATCACGTGGGCCCCACGGGGAAATCACGTGGGCCCCACCCGGAAATCACGTGGGCCCCACCCGGAAATCACGTGGGCCCCACCCGGAAATCACGTGGGCCCCACGGGGAAATCACGTGGGCCCCACCCGGAAATCACGTGGGCCCCACGGGGAAATCACGTGGGCCCCACCCGGAAATCACGTGGGCCCCACACGGAAATCACGTGGGCCCCACCCGGAAATCACGTGGGCCCCACCCGGAAATCACGTGGGCCCCAGCCGGAAATCACGTGGGCCCCACCCGGAAATCACGTGGGCCCCACCCGGAAATCACGTGGTCCCCACCCGGAAATCACGTGGGCCCCACACGGAAATCACGTGGGCCCCACGGGGAAATCACGTGGGCCCCACGGGGAAATCACGTGGGCCCCACCCGGAAATCACGTGGGCCCCACGGGGAAATCACGTGGGCCCCACCCGGAAATCACGTGGGCCCCACGGGGAAATCACGTGGGCCCCACCCGGAAATCACGTGGGCCCCACCCGGAAATCACGTGGGCCCCACCCGGAAATCACGTGGGCCCCACGGGGAAATCACGTGGGCCCCACCCGGAAATCACGTGGGCCCCACGGGGAAATCACGTGGGCCCCACCCGGAAATCACGTGGGCCCCACACGGAAATCACGTGGGCCCCACCCGGAAATCACGTGGGCCCCACCCGGAAATCACGTGGGCCCCAGCCGGAAATCACGTGGGCCCCACCCGGAAATCACGTGGGCCCCACCCGGAAATCACGTGGGCCCCACCCGGAAACCACGTGGGCCCCACCCGGAAATCACGTGGGCCCCACCCGGAAACCACGTGGGCCCCACCCGGAAATCACGTGGGCCCCACCCGGAAACCACGTGGGCCCCACCCGGAAATCACGTGGGGCCCACCCGGAAATCACGTGGGCCCCACCCGGAAATCACGTGGGCCCCACCCGGAAATCACGTGGGCCCCACCCGGAAATCACGTGGGCCCCACCCGGAAATCACGTGGGCCCCACCCGGAAATCACGTGGGCCCCACCCGGAAATCACGTGGTCCCCACCCGGAAATCACGTGGGCCCCACCCGGAAATCACGTGGGCCCCACCCGGAAATCACGTGGGCCCCACCCGGAAATCACGTGGGCCCCACCCGGAAATCACTTGGGCCCCACCCGGAAATCACGTGGGCCCCACCCGGAAATCACGTGGGCCCCACGGGGAAATCACGTGGGCCCCACCCGGAAATCACGTGGGCCCCACCCGGAAATCACGTGGGCCCCACCCGGAAATCACGTGGGCCCCACGGGGAAATCACGTGGGGCCCACCCGGAAATCACGTGGGCCCCACCCGGAAATCACGTGGGCCCCACCCGGAAATCACGTGGGCCCCACCCGGAAATCACGTGGGCCCCAGCCGGAAATCACGTGGGCCCCACGGGTAAATCAGGTGGGCCCCACCGGAAATCACGTGGGCCCCACCCGGAAATCACGTGGGCCCCACCCGGAAATCACGTGGGCCCCACCCGGAAATCACGTGGGCCCCACCCGGAAATCACGTGGGCCCCACCCGGAAATCACGTGGGCCCCACCCGGAAATCACGTGGGCCCCACGGGGAAATCACGTGTGCCCCACCCGGAAATCACGTGGGCCCCAGCCGGAAATCACGTGGGCCCCACCCGGAAATCACGTGGGCCCCACCCGGAAATCACGTGGGCCCCACCCGGAAATCACGTGGGCCCCACGGGGAAATCACGTGGGCCCCACCCGGAAATCACGTGGGCCCCACGGGGAAATCACGTGGGCCCCACCCGGAAATCACGTGGGCCCCACCCGGAAATCACGTGGGCCCCACCCGGAAATCCCGTGGGCCCCACCCGGAAATCACGTGGGCCCCACGGGGAAATCACGTGGGCCCCACCCGGAAATCACGTGGGCCCCACCCGGAAATCACGTGGGCCACAGCCGGAAATCACGTGGGCCCCACCCGGAAATCACGTGGGCCCCACGGGGAAATCACGTGGGCCCCACCCGGAAATCACGTGGGCCCCACCCGGAAATCACGTGGGCCCCACCCGGAAATCACGTGGGCCCCACCCGGAAATCACGTGGGCCCCACCCGGAAATCACGTGGGCCCCACGGGGAAATCACGTGGGCCCCACCCGGAAATCACGTGGGCCCCACCCGGAAATCACGTGGGCCCCACGGGGAAATCACGTGGGCCCCACCCGGAAATCACGTGGGCCCCACGGGGAAATCACGTGGGCCCCACGGGGAAATCACGTGGGCCCCACCCGGAAATCACGTGGGCCCCACCCGGAAATCACGTGGGCCCCACCCGGAAATCACGTGGGCCCCACGGGGAAATCACGTGGGCCCCACCCGGAAATCACGTGGGCCCCACCCGGAAATCACGTGGGCCCCACCCGGAAATCACGTGGGCCCCACCCGGAAATCCCGTGGGCCCCACCCGGAAATCACGTGGGCCCCACGGGGAAATCACGTGGGCCCCACCCGGAAATCACGTGGGCCCCACCCGGAAATCACGTGGGCCACAGCCGGAAATCACGTGGGCCCCACCCGGAAATCACGTGGGCCCCACGGGGAAATCACGTGGGCCCCACCCGGAAATCACGTGGGCCCCACCCGGAAATCACGTGGGCCCCACCCGGAAATCACGTGGGCCCCACCCGGAAATCACGTGGGCCCCACCCGGAAATCACGTGGGCCCCACCCGGAAATCACGTGGGCCCCACGGGGAAATCACGTGGGCCCCACCCGGAAATCACGTGGGCCCCACCCGGAAATCACGTGGGCCCCACGGGGAAATCACGTGGGCCCCACCCGGAAATCACGTGGGCCCCACGGGGAAATCACGTGGGCCCCACGGGGAAATCACGTGGGCCCCACCCGGAAATCACGTGGGCCCCACCCGGAAATCACGTGGGCCCCACCCGGAAATCACGTGGGCCCCACCCGGAAATCACGTGGGCCCCACCCGGAAATCACGTGGGCCCCACCCGGAAATCACGTGGGCCCCACGGGGAAATCACGTGGGCCCCACCCGGAAATCACGTGGGCCCCACCCGGAAATCACGTGGGCCCCACCCGGAAATCACGTGGGCCCCACGGGGAAATCACGTGGGCCCCACCCGGAAATCACGTGGGCCCCACCCGGAAATCACGTGGGCCCCACCCGGAAATCACGTGGGCCCCACCCGGAAATCACGTGGGCCCCACCCGGAAATCACGTGGGCCCCACGGGGAAATCACGTGGGCCCCACCCGGAAATCACGTGGTCCCCACCCGGAAATCACGTGGGCCCCACCCGGAAATCACGTGGGCCCCACCCGGAAATCACGTGGGCCCCACCCGGAAATCACGTGGGCCCCACCCGGAAATCACGTGGGCCCCACCCGGAAATCACGTGGGCCCCACCCGGAAATCACGTGGGCCCCACGGGGAAATCACGTGGGCCCCACCCGGAAATCACGTGGGCCCCACCCGGAAATCACGTGGGCCCCACCCGGAAATCACGTGGGCCCCACCCGGAAATCACGTGGGCCACAGCCGGAAATCACGTGGGCCCCACCCGGAAATCACGTGGGCCCCACCCGGAAATCACGTGGGCCCCACCCGGAAATCACGTGGGCCCCACCCGGAAATCACGTGGGCCCCACCCGGAAATCACGTGGGCCCCACCCGGAAATCACGTGGGCCCCACCCGGAAATCACGTGGGGCCCACCCGGAAATCACGTGGGCCCCACCCGGAAATCACGTGGGCCCCACGGGGAAATCACTTGGGCCCCACCCGGAAATCACGTGGGCCCCACCCGGAAATCACGTGGGCCCCACCCGGAAATCACGTGGGCCCCACGGGGAAATCACGTGGGCCCCACCCGGAAATCACGTGGGCCCCACACGGAAATCACGTGGGCCCCACCCGGAAATCACGTGGGCCCCACCCGGAAATCACGTGGGCCCCACCCGGAAATCACGTGGGCCCCACCCGGAAATCACGTGGGCCCCACCCGGAAATCACGTGGGCCCCACCCGGAAATCACGTGGGCCCCACGGGGAAATCACGTGGGCCCCACGGGGAAATCACGTGGGCCCCACCCGGAAATCACGTGGGCCCCACGGGGAAATCACGTGGGCCCCACCCGGAAATCACGTGGGCCCCACGGGGAAATCACGTGGGCCCCACCCGGAAATCACGTGGGCCCCACCCGGAAATCACGTGGGCCCCACCCGGAAATCACGTGGGCCCCACGGGGAAATCACGTGGGCCCCACCCGGAAATCACGTGGGCCCCACGGGGAAATCACGTGGGCCCCACCCGGAAATCACGTGGGCCCCACACGGAAATCACGTGGGCCCCACCCGGAAATCACGTGGGCCCCACCCGGAAATCACGTGGGCCCCAGCCGGAAATCACGTGGGCCCCACCCGGAAATCACGTGGGCCCCACCCGGAAATCACGTGGTCCCCACCCGGAAATCACGTGGGCCCCACACGGAAATCACGTGGGCCCCACGGGGAAATCACGTGGGCCCCACGGGGAAATCACGTGGGCCCCACCCGGAAATCACGTGGGCCCCACGGGGAAATCACGTGGGCCCCACCCGGAAATCACGTGGGCCCCACGGGGAAATCACGTGGGCCCCACCCGGAAATCACGTGGGCCCCACCCGGAAATCACGTGGGCCCCACCCGGAAATCACGTGGGCCCCACGGGGAAATCACGTGGGCCCCACCCGGAAATCACGTGGGCCCCACGGGGAAATCACGTGGGCCCCACCCGGAAATCACGTGGGCCCCACACGGAAATCACGTGGGCCCCACCCGGAAATCACGTGGGCCCCACCCGGAAATCACGTGGGCCCCAGCCGGAAATCACGTGGGCCCCACCCGGAAATCACGTGGGCCCCACCCGGAAATCACGTGGGCCCCACCCGGAAACCACGTGGGCCCCACCCGGAAATCACGTGGGCCCCACCCGGAAACCACGTGGGCCCCACCCGGAAATCACGTGGGCCCCACCCGGAAACCACGTGGGCCCCACCCGGAAATCACGTGGGGCCCACCCGGAAATCACGTGGGCCCCACCCGGAAATCACGTGGGCCCCACCCGGAAATCACGTGGGCCCCACCCGGAAATCACGTGGGCCCCACCCGGAAATCACGTGGGCCCCACCCGGAAATCACGTGGGCCCCACCCGGAAATCACGTGGTCCCCACCCGGAAATCACGTGGGCCCCACCCGGAAATCACGTGGGCCCCACCCGGAAATCACGTGGGCCCCACCCGGAAATCACGTGGGCCCCACCCGGAAATCACTTGGGCCCCACCCGGAAATCACGTGGGCCCCACCCGGAAATCACGTGGGCCCCACGGGGAAATCACGTGGGCCCCACCCGGAAATCACGTGGGCCCCACCCGGAAATCACGTGGGCCCCACCCGGAAATCACGTGGGCCCCACGGGGAAATCACGTGGGGCCCACCCGGAAATCACGTGGGCCCCACCCGGAAATCACGTGGGCCCCACCCGGAAATCACGTGGGCCCCACCCGGAAATCACGTGGGCCCCAGCCGGAAATCACGTGGGCCCCACGGGTAAATCAGGTGGGCCCCACCGGAAATCACGTGGGCCCCACCCGGAAATCACGTGGGCCCCACCCGGAAATCACGTGGGCCCCACCCGGAAATCACGTGGGCCCCACCCGGAAATCACGTGGGCCCCACCCGGAAATCACGTGGGCCCCACCCGGAAATCACGTGGGCCCCACGGGGAAATCACGTGTGCCCCACCCGGAAATCACGTGGGCCCCAGCCGGAAATCACGTGGGCCCCACCCGGAAATCACGTGGGCCCCACCCGGAAATCACGTGGGCCCCACCCGGAAATCACGTGGGCCCCACGGGGAAATCACGTGGGCCCCACCCGGAAATCACGTGGGCCCCACGGGGAAATCACGTGGGCCCCACCCGGAAATCACGTGGGCCCCACCCGGAAATCACGTGGGCCCCACCCGGAAATCCCGTGGGCCCCACCCGGAAATCACGTGGGCCCCACGGGGAAATCACGTGGGCCCCACCCGGAAATCACGTGGGCCCCACCCGGAAATCACGTGGGCCACAGCCGGAAATCACGTGGGCCCCACCCGGAAATCACGTGGGCCCCACGGGGAAATCACGTGGGCCCCACCCGGAAATCACGTGGGCCCCACCCGGAAATCACGTGGGCCCCACCCGGAAATCACGTGGGCCCCACCCGGAAATCACGTGGGCCCCACCCGGAAATCACGTGGGGCCCACCCGGAAATCACGTGGGCCCCACGGGGAAATCACGTGGGCCCCACCCGGAAATCACGTGGGCCCCACCCGGAAATCACGTGGGCCCCACCCGGAAATCACGTGGGCCCCACCTGGAAATCACGTGGGCCCCACACGGAAATCACGTGGGCCCCACGGGGAAATCACGTGGGACCCACCCGGAAATCACGTGGGCCCCACCCGGAAATCACGTGGGCCCCACCCGGAAATCACGTGGGCCCCACCCGGAAATCACGTGGGCCCCAGCCGGAGATCACGTGGGCCCCACCCGGAAATCACGTGGGCCCCACCCGGAAATCACGTGGGCCCCACCCGGAAATCACGTGGGCCCCACCCGGAAATCACGTGGGCCCCACCCGGAAATCACGTGGGCCCCACCCGGAAATCACGTGGACCCCACCCGGAAATCACGTGGGGCCCACCCGGAAATCACGTGGGCCCCACCCGGAAATCACGTGGGCCCCACCCGGAAAACACGTGGGCCCCACCCGGAAATCACGTGGGGCCCACCCGGAAATCACGTGGGCCCCACCCGGAAATCACGTGGGCCCCACCCGGAAATCACGTGGGCCCCACGGGGAAATCACGTGGGCCCCACCCGGAAATCACGTGGGCCCCACCCGGAAATCACGTGGGCCCCACGGGGAAATCACGTGGGCCCCACCCGGAAATCACGTGGGCCCCACGGGGAAATCACGTGGGCCCCACGGGGAAATCACGTGGGCCCCACCCGGAAATCACGTGGGCCCCACCCGGAAATCACGTGGGCCCCACCCGGAAATCACGTGGGCCCCACCCGGAAATCACGTGGGCCCCACCCGGAAATCACGTGGGCCCCAGCCGGAAATCACGTGGGCCCCACCCGGAAATCACGTGGGCCCAAGCCGGAAATCACGTGGGACCCACGGGGAAATCACGTGGGCCCCACGGGGAAATCACGTGGGCCCCACACGGAAATCACGTGGGCCCCACCCGGAAATCACGTGGGCCCCACCCGGAAATCACGTGGGCCCCACCCGGAAATCACGTGGGCCCCACCCGGAAATCACGTGGGCCCCACCCGGAAATCACGTGGGCCCCACCCGGAAATCACGTGGGCCCCACCCGGAAATCACGTGGGCCCCACCCGGAAATCACGTGGGCCCCACGGGGAAATCACGTGGGCCCCACCCGGAAATCACGTGGGCCCCACCCGGAAATCACGTGGGCCCCACCCGGAAATCACGTGGGCCCCACGGGGAAATCACGTGGGCCCCACCCGGAAATCACGTGGGCCCCACCCGGAAATCACGTGGGCCCCACCCGGAAATCACGTGGGCCCCACCCGGAAATCACGTGGGCCCCACCCGGAAATCACGTGGGCCCCACGGGGAAATCACGTGGGCCCCACCCGGAAATCACGTGGTCCCCACCCGGAAATCACGTGGGCCCCACCCGGAAATCACGTGGGCCCCACCCGGAAATCACGTGGGCCCCACCCGGAAATCACGTGGGCCCCACCCGGAAATCACGTGGGCCCCACCCGGAAATCACGTGGGCCCCACCCGGAAATCACGTGGGCCCCACGGGGAAATCACGTGGGCCCCACCCGGAAATCACGTGGGCCCCACCCGGAAATCACGTGGGCCCCACCCGGAAATCACGTGGGCCCCACCCGGAAATCACGTGGGCCACAGCCGGAAATCACGTGGGCCCCACCCGGAAATCACGTGGGCCCCACCCGGAAATCACGTGGGCCCCACCCGGAAATCACGTGGGCCCCACCCGGAAATCACGTGGGCCCCACCCGGAAATCACGTGGGCCCCACCCGGAAATCACGTGGGCCCCACCCGGAAATCACGTGGGCCCCACCCGGAAATCACGTGGGCCCCACCCGGAAATCACGTGGGCCCCACCCGGAAATCACGTGGGCCCCACCCGGAAATCACGTGGGCCCCACCCGGAAATCACGTGGGCCCCACCCGGAAATCACGTGGGCCCCACCCGGAAATCACGTGGGCCCCACCCGGAAATCACGTGGGCCCCACCCGGAAATCACGTGGGGCCCACCCGGAAATCACGTGGGCCCCACCCGGAAATCACGTGGGCCCCACCCTGAAATCACGTGGGCCCCACCCGGAAAACACGTGGGCCCCACCCGGAAATCACGTGGGCCCCACCCGGAAATCACGTGGGCCCCACCCTGAAATCACGTGGGCCCCTCCCGGAAATCACGTGGGGCCCACGGGGAAATCACGTGGGCCCCACGGGGAAATCACGTGGGCCCCACCCGGAAATCACGTGGGCCCCACCCGGAAATCACGTGGGCCCCACCCGGAAATCACGTGGGCCCCACCCGGAAATCACGTGGGCCCCACCCGGAAATCACGTGGGCCCCACCCGGAAATCACGTGGGCCCCACGGGGAAATCACGTGTGCCCCAAGGGGAAATCACGTGGGCCCCACCCGGAAATCACGTGGGCCCTACGGGAAATCACGTGGGCCCCACCCGGAAATCACGTGGGCCCCACGGGGAAATCACGTGGGCCCCACCCGGAAATCACGTGGGCCCCACCCGGAAATCACGTGGGCCCCACCCGGAAATCACGTGGGCCCCACGGGGAAATCACGTGGGCCCCACCCGGAAATCACGTGGGCCCCACCCGGAAATCACGTGGGCCCCACCCGGAAATCACGTCGGGCCCACCCGGAAATCACGTGGGCCCCACCCGGAAATCACGTGGGCCCCACGGGGAAATCACGTGGGCCCCACCCGGAAATCACGTGGGCCCCACCCGGAAATCACGTGGGCCCCACCCGGAAATCACGTGGGCCCCACCCGGAAATCACGTGGGCCCCAGCCGGAAATCACGAGGGCCCCACGGGGAAATCACGTGGGCCCCACCCGGAAATCACGTGGGCCCCACCCGGAAATCACGTGGGCCCCACCCGGAAATCACGTGGGCCCCACCCGGAAATCACGTGGGCCCCACCCGGAAATCACGTGGGGCCCACCCGGAAATCACGTGGGCCCCACCCGGAAATCACGTGGGCCCCACCCGGAAATCACGTGGGCCCCACCCGGAAATCACGTGGGCCCCACGGGGAAATCACGTGGGCCCCACCCGGAAATCACGTGGGCCCCACGGGGAAATCACGTGGGCCCCACCCGGAAATCACGTGGGCCCCAGCCGGAAATCACGTGGGCCCCACGGGGAAATCACGTGGGCCCCACCCGGAAATCACGTGGGCCCCACCCGGAAATCACGTGGGCCCCACCCGGAAATCACGTGGGCCCCACCCGGAAATCACGTGGGCCCCACCCGGAAATCACGTGGGCCCCACCCGGAAATCACGTGGGGCCCACCCGGAAATCACGTGGGCCCCACCCGGAAATCACGTGGGCCCCACCCGGAAAACACGTGGGCCCCACCCGGAAATCACGTGGGGCCCACCCGGAAATCACGTGGGCCCCACCCGGAAATCACGTGGGCCCCACCCGGAAATCACGTGGGCCCCACGGGGAAATCACGTGGGCCCCACCCGGAAATCACGTGGGCCCCACCCGGAAATCACGTGGGCCCCACGGGGAAATCACGTGGGCCCCACCCGGAAATCACGTGGGCCCCACGGGGAAATCACGTGGGCCCCACGGGGAAATCACGTGGGCCCCACCCGGAAATCACGTGGGCCCCACCCGGAAATCACGTGGGCCCCACCCGGAAATCACGTGGGCCCCACCCGGAAATCACGTGGGCCCCACCCGGAAATCACGTGGGCCCCACCCGGAAATCACGTGGGCCCCACCCGGAAATCACGTGGGCCCCACCCGGAAATCACGTGGGCCCCACCCGGAAATCACGTGGGCCCCACCCGGAAATCACGTGGGCCCCACCCGGAAATCACGTGGGCCCCACCCGGAAATCACGTGGGCCCCACGGGGAAATCACGTGGGCCCCACCCGGAAATCACGTGGGCCCCACGGGGAAATCACGTGGGCCCCACCCGGAAATCACGTGGGCCCCACCCGGAAATCACGTGGGCCCCACCCGGAAATCACGTGGGCCCCACCCGGAAATCACGTGGGCCCCACGGGGAAATCACGTGGGCCCAACCCGGAAATCACGTGGTCCCCACCCGGAAATCACGTGGGCCCCACCCGGAAATCACGTGGGCCCCACCCGGAAATCACGTGGGCCCCACCCGGAAATCACGTGGGCCCCACCCGGAAATCACGTGGGCCCCACCCGGAAATCACGTGGGCCCCACGGGGAAATCACGTGGGCCCCACGGGGAAATCACGTGGGCCCCACCCGGAAATCACGTGGGCCCCACCCGGAAATCACGTGGGCCCCACCCGGAAATCACGTGGGCCCCACCCGGAAATCACGTGGGCCTCACGGGGAAATCACGTGGGCCCCACCCGGAAATCACGTGGTCCCCACCCGGAAATCACGTGGGCCCCACCCGGAAATCACGTGGGCCCCACCCGGAAATCACGTGGGCCCCACCCGGAAATCACGTGGGCCCCACCCGGAAATCACGTGGGCCCCACCCGGAAATCACGTGGGCCCCACCCGGAAATCACGTGGGCCCCACGGGGAAATCACGTGGGCCCCACCCGGAAATCACGTGGGCCCCACCCGGAAATCACGTGGGCCCCACCCGGAAATCACGTGGGCCCCACCCGGAAATCACGTGGGCCACAGCCGGAAATCACGTGGGCCCCACCCGGAAATCACGTGGGCCCCACCCGGAAATCACGTGGGCCCCACCCGGAAATCACGTGGGCCCCACCCGGAAATCACGTGGGCCCCACCCGGAAATCACGTGGGCCCCACCCGGAAATCACGTGGGCCCCACCCGGAAATCACGTGGGCCCCACGGGGAAATCACGTGGGCCCCACCCGGAAATCACGTGGGGCCCCACCCGGAAATCACGTGGGCCCCACCCGGAAATCACGTGGGCCCCACCCGGAAATCACGTGGGCCCCACCCGGAAATCACGTGGGCCCCACCCGGAAATCACGTGGGCCCCACCCGGAAATCACGTGGGCCCCACCCGGAAATCACGTGGGCCCCACCCGGAAATCACGTGGGCCCCACCCGGAAATCACGTGGGCCCCACCCGGAAATTACGTGGGGCCCACCCGGAAATCACGTGGGCCCCACCCGGAAATCACGTGGGCCCCACCCTGAAATCACGTGGGCCCCCACCCGGAAAACACGTGGGCCCCACCCGGAAATCACGTGGGCCCCACCCGGAAATCACGTGGGCCCCACGCGGAAATCACGTGGGCCCCACGGGGAAATCACCTGGGCCCCACCTGGAAATCACGTGGGCCCCACCCGGAAATCACGTGGGCCCCACCCGGAAATCACGTGGGCCCCACCCGGAAATCACGTGGGCCCCACGGGGAAATCACGTGGGCCCCACCCGGAAATCACGTGAGCCCCACCCGGAAATCACGTGGGCCCCACCCGGAAATCACGTGGGCCCCACCCGGAAATCACGTGGGCCCCACCCGGAAATCACGTGGGCCCCACCCGGAAATCACGTGGGCCCCACCCGGAAATCACGTGGGCCCCACCCGGAAATCACGTGGGCCCCACCCGGAAATCACGTGGGCCCCACCCGGAAATCACGTGGGCCCCACCCGGAAATCACGTGGGCCCCACCCGGAAATCACGTGGGCCCCACCCGGAAATCCCGTGGGACCCACCCGGAAATCACGTGGGCCCCACGGGGAAATCACGTGGGCCCCACCCGGAAATCACGTGGGCCCCACCCGGAAATCACGTGGGCCACAGCCGGAAATCACGTGGGCCCCACCCGGAAATCACGTGGGCCCCACCCTGAAATCACGTGGGCCCCACCCTGAAATCACGTGGGCCCCACCCGGAAATCACGTGGGGCCCACCCGGAAATCACGTGGGCCCCACGGGGAAATCACGTGGGCCCCACCCGGAAATCACGTGGGCCCCACCCGGAAATCACGTGGGCCCCACCCGGAAATCACGTGGGCCCCACCCGGAAATCACGTGGGCCCCACCCGGAAATCACGTGGGCCCCACCCGGAAATCACGTGGGCCCCACGGGGAAATCACGTGTGCCCCAAGGGGAAATCACGTGGGCCCCACCCGGAAATCACGTGGGCCCCCACGGGGAAATCACGTGGGCCTCACCCGGAAATCACGTGGGCCCCACGGGGAAATCACGTGGGCCCCACCCGGAAATCACGTGGGCCCCACCCGGAAATCACGTGGGCCCCACCCGGAAATCACGTGGGCCCCACGGGGAAATCACGTGGGCCCCACCCGGAAATCACGTGGGCCCCACCCGGAAATCACGTGGGCCCCACCCGGAAATCACGTGGGCCCCACCCGAAAATCACGTGGGCCCCACCCGGAAATCACGTGGGCCCCACCCGGAAATCACGTGGGCCCCACCCGGAAATCACGTGGGCCCCACCCGGAAATCACGTGGGCCCCACCCGGAAATCACGTGGGCCCCAGCCGGAAATCACGAGGGCCCCACGGGGAAATCACGTGGGCCCCACCCGGAAATCACGTGGGCCCCACCCGGAAATCACGTGGGCCCCACCCGGAAATCACGTGGGCCCCACCCGGAAATCACGTGGGCCCCACCCGGAAATCACGTGGGCCCCACCCGGAAATCACGTGGGGCCCACCCGGAAATCACGTGGGCCCCACCCGGAAATCACGTGGGCCCCACCCGGAAATCACGTGGGCCCCACCCGGAAAACACGTGGGCCCCACCCGGAAATCACGTGGGGCCCACCCGGAAATCACGTGGGCCCCACGGGGAAATCACGTGGGCCCCACCCGGAAATCACGTGGGCCCCACCCGGAAATCACGTGGGCCCCACCCGGAAATCACGTGGGCCCCACGGGGAAATCACGTGGGGCCCACCCGGAAATCACGTGGGCCCCACCCGGAAATCACGTGGGCCCCACCCGGAAATCACGTGGGCCCCACCCGGAAATCACGTGGGCCCCAGCCGGAAATCACGTGGGCCCCACGGGTAAATCAGGTGGGCCCCACCCGGAAATCACGTGGGCCCCACCCGGAAATCACGTGGGCCCCACCCGGAAATCACGTGGGCCCCACGGGGAAATCACGTGGGCCCCACCCGGAAATCACGTGGGCCCCACCCGGAAATCACGTGGGCCCCACCCGGAAATCACGTGGGCCCCACCCGGAAATCACGTGGGCCCCACCCGGAAATCACGTGGGGCCCACCCGGAAATCACGTGGGCCCCACCCGGAAATCACGTGGGCCCCACCCGGAAATCACGTGGGCCCCAGCCGGAAATCACGTGGGCCCCACGGGTAAATCAGGTGGGCCCCACCCGGAAATCACGTGGGCCCCACCCGGAAATCACGTGGGCCCCACCCGGAAATCACGTGGGCCCCACCCGGAAATCACGTGGGCCCCACCCGGAAATCACGTGGGCCCCACCCGGAAATCACGTGGGCCCCACGGGGAAATCACGTGTGCCCCACCCGGAAATCACGTGGGCCCCAGCCGGAAATCACGTGGGCCCCAGCCGGAAATCACGTGGGCCCCACCCGGAAATCACGTGGGCCCCACGGGGAAATCACGTGGGCCCCACCCGGAAATCACGTGGGCCCCACCCGGAAATCACGTGGGCCCCACCCGGAACTCACGTGGGCCCCACCCGGAAATCACGTGGGCCCCACGGGGAAATCACGTGGGCCCCACCCGGAAATCACGTGGGCCCCACGGGGAAATCACGTGGGCCCCACCCGGAAATCACGTGGGCCCCACCCGGAAATCACGTGGGCCCCACCCGGAAATCACGTGGGCCCCAGCCGGAAATCACGTGGGCCCCACCCGGAAATCACGTGGGCCCCACCCGGAAATCACGTGGGCCCCACCAGGAAATCACGTGGGCCCCACCCGGAAATCACGTGGGCCCCACCCGGAAATCACGTGGGCCCCACCCGGAAATCACGTGGGGCCCACCCGGAAATCACGTGGGCCCCACCCGGAAATCACGTGGGCCCCACCCGGAAATCACGTGGGCCCCACCCGGAAATCACGTGGGCCCCACCCGGAAATCACGTGGGCCCCACGGGGAAATCACGTGGGCCCCACCCGGAAATCACGTGGTCCCCACCCGGAAATCACGTGGGCCCCACACGGAAATCACGTGGGCCCCACGGGGAAATCACGTGGGCCCCACGGGGAAATCACGTGGGCCCCACGGGGAACTCACGTGGGCCCCACCCTGAAATCACGTGGGCCCCACCCGGAAATCACGTGGGCCCCACCCGGAAATCACGTGGGCCCCACCCGGAAATCACGTGGGCCCCACCCGGAAATCACGTGGGCCCCACGGGGAAATCACGTGGGCCCCACCCGGAAATCACGTGGTCCCCACCCGGAAATCACGTGGGCCCCACCCGGAAATCACGTGGGCCCCACGGGGAAATCACGTGGGCCCCACCCGGAAATCACGTGGGCCCCACACGGAAATCACGTGGGCCCCACGGGGAAATCACGTGGGCCCCACGGGGAAATCACGTGGGCCCCACCCGGAAATCACGTGGGCCCCACCCGGAAATCACGTGGGCCCCACCCGGAAATCACGTGGGCCCCACCCGGAAATCACGTGGGCCCCACCCGGAAATCACGTGGGCCCCACCCGGAAATCACGTGGGCCCCACCCGGAAATCACGTGGGCCCCACGGGGAAATCACGTGGGCCCCACGGGGAAATCACGTGGGCCCCACGGGGAACTCACGTGGGCCCCACCCTGAAATCACGTGGGCCCCACCCGGAAATCACGTGGGCCCCACCCGGAAATCACGTGGGCCCCACCCGGAAATCACGTGGGCCCCACCCGGAAATCACGTGGGCCCCACGGGGAAATCACGTGGGCCCCACCCGGAAATCACGTGGTCCCCACCCGGAAATCACGTGGGCCCCACCCGGAAATCACGTGGGCCCCACGGGGAAATCACGTGGGCCCCACCCGGAAATCACGTGGGCCCCACACGGAAATCACGTGGGCCCCACGGGGAAATCACGTGGGCCCCACGGGGAAATCACGTGGGCCCCACCCGGAAATCACGTGGGCCCCACCCGGAAATCACGTGGGCCCCACCCGGAAATCACGTGGGCCCCACCCGGAAATCACGTGGGCCCCACCCGGAAATCACGTGGGCCCCACCCGGAAATCACGTGGGGCCCACCCGGAAATCACGTGGGCCCCACCCGGAAATCACGTGGGCCCCACCCGGAAATCACGTGGGCCCCACCCGGAAATCACGTGGGCCCCACCCGGAAATCACGTGGGCCCCACGGGGAAATCACGTGGGCCCCACCCGGAAATCACGTGGTCCCCACCCGGAAATCACGTGGGCCCCACACGGAAATCACGTGGGCCCCCACGGGGAAATCACGTGGGCCCCACGGGGAAATCACGTGGGCCCCACGGGGAAATCACGTGGGCCCCACCCTGAAATCACGTGGGCCCCACCCTGAAATCACGTGGGCCCCACCCGGAAATCACGTGGGCCCCACCCGGAAATCACGTGGGCCCCACCCGGAAATCACGTGGGCCCCACCCGGAAATCACGTGGGCCCCAGCCGGAAATCACGTGGGCCCCACCCGGAAATCACGTGGGCCCCACCCGGAAATCACGTGGGCCCCACCCGGAAATCACGTGGGCCCCACCCGGAAATCACGTGGGCCCCACCCGGAAATCACGTGGGCCCCACCCGGAAATCACGTGGGCCCCACCCGGAAATCACGTGGGCCCCACCCGGAAATCACGTGGGCCCCACGGGGAAATCACGTGGGCCCCACCCGGAAATCACGGGGGCCCCACGGGGAAATCACGTGGGCCCCACCCGGAAATCACGTCGGGCCCACCCGGAAATCACGTGGGCCACAGCCGGAAATCACGTGGGCCCCACCCGGAAATCACGTGGGCCCCACGGGGAAATCACGTGGGCCCCACCCGGAAATCACGTGGGCCCCACCCGGAAATCACGTGGGCCCCACCCTGAAATCACGTGGGCCCCACCCGGAAATCACGTGGGCCCCACCCGGAAATCACGTGGGCCCCACCCGGAAATCACGTGGGCCCCACCCGGAAATCACGTGGGCCCCACCCGGAAATCACGTGGGCCCCACCCGGAAATCACGTGGGCCCCACCCGGAAATCACGTGGGCCCCACCCGGAAATCACGTGGGCCCCACCCGGAAATCACGTGGGCCCCACGGGGAAATCACGTGTGCCCCAAGGGGAAATCACGTGGGCCCCACCCGGAAATCACGTGGGCCCCACGGGGAAATCACGTGGGCCCCACCCGGAAATCACGTGGGCCCCACGGGGAAATCACGTGGGCCCCACCCGGAAATCACGTGGGCCCCACCCGGAAATCACGTGGGCCCCACCCGGAAATCACGTGGGCCCCACGGGGAAATCACGTGGGCCCCACCCGGAAATCACGTGGGCCCCACCCGGAAATCACGTGGGCCCCACCCGGAAATCACGTCGGGCCCACCCGGAAATCACGTGGGCCCCACCCGGAAATCACGTGGGCCCCACGGGGAAATCACGTGGGCCCCACCCGGAAATCACGTGGGCCCCACCCGGAAATCACGTGGGCCCCACCCGGAAATCACGTGGGCCCCACCCGGAAATCACGTGGGCCCCAGCCGGAAATCACGAGGGCCCCACGGGGAAATCACGTGGGCCCCACCCGGAAATCACGTGGGCCCCACCCGGAAATCACGTGGGCCCCACCCGGAAATCACGTGGGCCCCACCCGGAAATAACGTGGGCCCCACCCGGAAATCACGTGGGGCCCACCCGGAAATCACGTGGGCCCCACCCGGAAATCACGTGGGCCCCACCCGGAAATCACGTGGGCCCCACCCGGAAATCACGTGGGCCCCACGGGGAAATCACGTGGGCCCCACCCGGAAATCACGTGGGCCCCACGGGGAAATCACGTGGGCCCCACCCGGAAATCACGTGGGCCCCAGCCGGAAATCACGTGGGCCCCACGGGGAAATCACGTGGGCCCCACCCGGAAATCACGTGGGCCCCACCCGGAAATCACGTGGGCCCCACCCGGAAATCACGTGGGCCCCACCCGGAAATCACGTGGGCCCCACCCGGAAAACACGTGGGCCCCACCCGGAAATCACGTGGGGCCCACCCGGAAATCACGTGGGCCCCACCCGGAAATCACGTGGGCCCCACCCGGAAATCACGTGGGCCCCACGGGGAAATCACGTGGGCCCCACCCGGAAATCACGTGGGCCCCACCCGGAAATCACGTGGGCCCCACGGGGAAATCACGTGGGCCCCACCCGGAAATCACGTGGGCCCCACGGGGAAATCACGTGGGCCCCACGGGGAAATCACGTGGGCCCCACCCGGAAATCACGTGGGCCCCACCCGGAAATCACGTGGGCCCCACCCGGAAATCACGTGGGCCCCACCCGGAAATCACGTGGGCCCCACCCGGAAATCACGTGGGCCCCACCCGGAAATCACGTGGGCCCCACCCGGAAATCACGTGGGCCCCACCCGGAAATCACGTGGGCCCCACCCGGAAATCACGTGGGCCCCACCCCGAAATCACGTGGGCCCCACCCGGAAATCACGTGGGCCCCACCCGGAAATCACGTGGGCCCCACCCGGAAATCACGTGGGCCCCACGGGGAAATCACGTGGGCCCCACCCGGAAATCACGTGGGCCCCACGGGGAAATCACGTGGGCCCCACCCGGAAATCACGTGGGCCCCACGGGGAAATCACGTGGGCCCCACCCGGAAATCACGTGGGCCCCACCCGGAAATCACGTGGGCCCCACCCGGAAATCACGTGGGCCCCACCCGGAAATCACGTGGGCCCCACCCGGAAATCACGTGGGCCCCACGGGGAAATCACGTGGGCCCAACCCGGAAATCACGTGGTCCCCACCCGGAAATCACGTGGGCCCCACCCGGAAATCACGTGGGCCCCACCCGGAAATCACGTGGGCCCCACCCGGAAATCACGTGGGCCCCACCCGGAAATCACGTGGGCCCCACCCGGAAATCACGTGGGCCCCACGGGGAAATCACGTGGGCCCCACGGGGAAATCACGTGGGCCCCACCCGGAAATCACGTGGGCCCCACCCGGAAATCACGTGGGCCCCACCCGGAAATCACGTGGGCCCCACCCGGAAATCACGTGGGCCTCACGGGGAAATCACGTGGGCCCCACCCGGAAATCACGTGGTCCCCACCCGGAAATCACGTGGGCCCCACCCGGAAATCACGTGGGCCCCACCCGGAAATCACGTGGGCCCCACCCGGAAATCACGTGGGCCCCACCCGGAAATCACGTGGGCCCCACCCGGAAATCACGTGGGCCCCACCCGGAAATCACGTGGGCCCCACGGGGAAATCACGTGGGCCCCACCCGGAAATCACGTGGGCCCCACCCGGAAATCACGTGGGCCCCACCCGGAAATCACGTGGGCCCCACCCGGAAATCACGTGGGCCACAGCCGGAAATCACGTGGGCCCCACCCGGAAATCACGTGGGCCCCACCCGGAAATCACGTGGGCCCCACCCGGAAATCACGTGGGCCCCACCCGGAAATCACGTGGGCCCCACCCGGAAATCACGTGGGCCCCACCCGGAAATCACGTGGGCCCCACCCGGAAATCACGTGGGCCCCACCCGGAAATCACGTGGGCCCCACCCGGAAATCACGTGGGCCCCACCCGGAAATCACGTGGGCCCCACCCGGAAATCACGTGGGGCCCACCCGGAAATCACGTGGGCCCCACCCGGAAATCACGTGGGCCCCACCCTGAAATCACGTGGGCCCCACCCGGAAAACACGTGGGCCCCACCCGGAAATCACGTGGGCCCCACCCGGAAATCACGTGGGCCCCACCCGGAAATCACGTGGGCCCCACGGGGAAATCACGTGGGCCCCACCCGGAAATCACGGGGGCCCCACGGGGAAATCACGTGGGCCCCACCCGGAAATCACGTCGGGCCCACCCGGAAATCACGTGGGCCACAGCCGGAAATCACGTGGGCCCCACCCGGAAATCACGTGGGCCCCCACGGGGAAATCACGTGGGCCCCACCCGGAAATCACGTGGGCCCCACCCGGAAATCACGTGGGCCCCACCCTGAAATCACGTGGGCCCCTCCCGGAAATCACGTGGGGCCCACGGGGAAATCACGTGGGCCCCACGGGGAAATCACGTGGGCCCCACCCGGAAATCACGTGGGCCCCACCCGGAAATCACGTGGGCCCCACCCGGAAATCACGTGGGCCCCACCCGGAAATCACGTGGGCCCCACCCGGAAATCACGTGGGCCCCACCCGGAAATCACGTGGGCCCCACGGGGAAATCACGTGTGCCCCAAGGGGAAATCACGTGGGCCCCACCCGGAAATCACGTGGGCCCCACGGGGAAATCACGTGGGCCCCACCCGGAAATCACGTGGGCCCCACGGGGAAATCACGTGGGCCCCACCCGGAAATCACGTGGGCCCCACCCGGAAATCACGTGGGCCCCACCCGGAAATCACGTGGGCCCCACGGGGAAATCACGTGGGCCCCACCCGGAAATCACGTGGGCCCCACCCGGAAATCACGTGGGCCCCACCCGGAAATCACGTCGGGCCCACCCGGAAATCACGTGGGCCCCACCCGGAAATCACGTGGGCCCCACGGGGAAATCACGTGGGCCCCACCCGGAAATCACGTGGGCCCCACCCGGAAATCACGTGGGCCCCACCCGGAAATCACGTGGGCCCCACCCGGAAATCACGTGGGCCCCAGCCGGAAATCACGAGGGCCCCACGGGGAAATCACGTGGGCCCCACCCGGAAATCACGTGGGCCCCACCCGGAAATCACGTGGGCCCCACCCGGAAATCACGTGGGCCCCACCCGGAAATCACGTGGGCCCCACCCGGAAATCACGTGGGGCCCACCCGGAAATCACGTGGGCCCCACCCGGAAATCACGTGGGCCCCACCCGGAAATCACGTGGGCCCCACCCGGAAATCACGTGGGCCCCACGGGGAAATCACGTGGGCCCCACCCGGAAATCACGTGGGCCCCACGGGGAAATCACGTGGGCCCCACCCGGAAATCACGTGGGCCCCAGCCGGAAATCACGTGGGCCCCACGGGGAAATCACGTGGGCCCCACCCGGAAATCACGTGGGCCCCACCCGGAAATCACGTGGGCCCCACCCGGAAATCACGTGGGCCCCACCCGGAAAATCACGTGGGCCCCACCCGGAAATCACGTGGGCCCCACCCGGAAATCACGTGGGGCCCACCCGGAAATCACGTGGGCCCCACCCGGAAATCACGTGGGCCCCACCCGGAAAACACGTGGGCCCCACCCGGAAATCACGTGGGCCCACCCGGAAATCACGTGGGCCCCACCCGGAAATCACGTGGGCCCCACCCGGAAATCACGTGGGCCCCACGGGGAAATCACGTGGGCCCCACCCGGAAATCACGTGGGCCCCACCCGGAAATCACGTGGGCCCCACGGGGAAATCACGTGGGCCCCACCCGGAAATCACGTGGGCCCCACGGGGAAATCACGTGGGCCCCACCCGGAAATCACGTGGGCCCCACCCGGAAATCACGTGGGCCCCACCCGGAAATCACGTGGGCCCCACCCGGAAATCACGTGGGCCCCACCCGGAAATCACGTGGGCCCCACCCGGAAATCACGTGGGCCCCACCCGGAAATCACGTGGGCCCCACCCGGAAATCACGTGGGCCCCACCCGGAAATCACGTGGGCCCCACCCGGAAATCACGTGGGCCCCACCCGGAAATCACGTGGGCCCCACCCGGAAATCACGTGGGCCCCACCCGGAAATCACGTGGGCCCCACCCGGAAATCACGTGGGCCCCACGGGGAAATCACGTGGGCCCCACCCGGAAATCACGTGGGCCCCACGGGGAAATCACGTGGGCCCCACCCGGAAATCACGTGGGCCCCACGGGGAAATCACGTGGGCCCCACCCGGAAATCACGTGGGCCCCACCCGGAAATCACGTGGGCCCCACCCGGAAATCACGTGGGCCCCACCCGGAAATCACGTGGGCCCCACCCGGAAATCACGTGGGCCCCACGGGGAAATCACGTGGGCCCAACCCGGAAATCACGTGGTCCCCACCCGGAAATCACGTGGGCCCCACCCGGAAATCACGTGGGCCCCACCCGGAAATCACGTGGGCCCCACCCGGAAATCACGTGGGCCCCACCCGGAAATCACGTGGGCCCCACCCGGAAATCACGTGGGCCCCACGGGGAAATCACGTGGGCCCCACGGGGAAATCACGTGGGCCCCACCCGGAAATCACGTGGGCCCCACCCGGAAATCACGTGGGCCCCACCCGGAAATCACGTGGGCCCCACCCGGAAATCACGTGGGCCTCACGGGGAAATCACGTGGGCCCCACCCGGAAATCACGTGGTCCCCACCCGGAAATCACGTGGGCCCCACCCGGAAATCACGTGGGCCCCACCCGGAAATCACGTGGGCCCCACCCGGAAATCACGTGGGCCCCACCCGGAAATCACGTGGGCCCCACCCGGAAATCACGTGGGCCCCACCCGGAAATCACGTGGGCCCCACCCGGAAATCACGTGGGCCCCACCCGGAAATCACGTGGGCCCCACCCGGAAATCACGTGGGCCCCACCCGGAAATCACGTGGGCCACAGCCGGAAATCACGTGGGCCCCACCCGGAAATCACGTGGGCCCCACCCGGAAATCACGTGGGCCCCACCCGGAAATCACGTGGGCCCCACCCGGAAATCACGTGGGCCCCACCCGGAAATCACGTGGGCCCCACCCGGAAATCACGTGGGCCCCACCCGGAAATCACGTGGGCCCCACGGGGAAATCACGTGGGCCCCACCCGGAAATCACGTGGGCCCCACGGGGAAATCACGTGGGCCCCACCCGGAAATCACGTGGGCCCCACCCGGAAATCACGTGGGCCCCACCCGGAAATCACGTGGGCCCCACCCGGAAATCACGTGGGCCCCACCCGGAAATCACGTGGGCCCCACCCGGAAATCACGTGGGCCCCACCCGGAAATCACGTGGGCCCCACGGGGAAATCACGTGGGCCCCACCCGGAAATCACGTGGGCCCCACGGGGAAATCACCTGGGCCCCACCTGGAAATCACGTGGGCCCCACCCGGAAATCACGTGGGCCCCACCCGGAAATCACGTGGGCCCCACCCGGAAATCACGTGGGCCCCACGGGGAAATCACGTGGGCCCCACCCGGAAATCACGTGAGCCCCACCCGGAAATCACGTGGGCCCCACCCGGAAATCACGTGGGCCCCACCCGGAAATCACGTGGGCCCCACCCGGAAATCACGTGGGCCCCACCCGGAAATCACGTGGGCCCCACCCGGAAATCACGTGGGCCCCACCCGGAAATCACGTGGGCCCCACCCGGAAATCACGTGGGCCCCACCCGGAAATCACGTGGGCCCCACCCGGAAATCACGTGGGCCCCACCCGGAAATCACGTGGGCCCCACCCGGAAATCCCGTGGGACCCACCCGGAAATCACGTGGGCCCCACGGGGAAATCACGTGGGCCCCACCCAGAAATCACGTGGGCCCCACCCGGAAATCACGTGGGCCACAGCCGGAAATCACGTGGGCCCCACCCGGAAATCACGTGGGCCCCACGGGGAAATCACGTGGGCCCCACCCTGAAATCACGTGGGCCCCACCCGGAAATCACGTGGGGCCCACCCGGAAATCACGTGGGCCCCACGGGGAAATCACGTGGGCCCCACCCGGAAATCACGTGGGCCCCACCCGGAAATCACGTGGGCCCCACCCGGAAATCACGTGGGCCCCACCCGGAAATCACGTGGGCCCCACCCGGAAATCACGTGGGCCCCACCCGGAAATCACGTGGGCCCCACCCGGAAATCACGTGTGCCCCAAGGGGAAATCACGTGGGCCCCACCCGGAAATCACGTGGGCCCCACGGGGAAATCACGTGGGCCTCACCCGGAAATCACGTGGGCCCCACGGGGAAATCACGTGGGCCCCACCCGGAAATCACGTGGGCCCCACCCGGAAATCACGTGGGCCCCACCCGGAAATCACGTGGGCCCCACGGGGAAATCACGTGGGCCCCACCCGGAAATCACGTGGGCCCCACCCGGAAATCACGTGGGCCCCACCCGGAAATCACGTGGGCCCCACCCGAAAATCACGTGGGCCCCACCCGGAAATCACGTGGGCCCCACCCGGAAATCACGTGGGCCCCACCCGGAAATCACGTGGGCCCCACCCGGAAATCACGTGGGCCCCACCCGGAAATCACGTGGGCCCCAGCCGGAAATCACGAGGGCCACACGGGGAAATCACGTGGGCCCCACCCGGAAATCACGTGGGCCCCACCCGGAAATCACGTGGGCCCCACCCGGAAATCACGTGGGCCCCACCCGGAAATCACGTGGGCCCCACCCGGAAATCACGTGGGCCCCACCCGGAAATCACGTGGGGCCCACCCGGAAATCACGTGGGCCCCACCCGGAAATCACGTGGGCCCCACCCGGAAATCACGTGGGCCCCACCCGGAAAACACGTGGGCCCCACCCGGAAATCACGTGGGGCCCACCCGGAAATCACGTGGGCCCCACGGGGAAATCACGTGGGCCCCACCCGGAAATCACGTGGGCCCCACCCGGAAATCACGTGGGCCCCACCCGGAAATCACGTGGGCCCCACGGGGAAATCACGTGGGGCCCACCCGGAAATCACGTGGGCCCCACCCGGAAATCACGTGGGCCCCACCCGGAAATCACGTGGGCCCCACCCGGAAATCACGTGGGCCCCAGCCGGAAATCACGTGGGCCCCACGGGTAAATCAGGTGGGCCCCACCCGGAAATCACGTGGGCCCCACCCGGAAATCACGTGGGCCCCACCCGGAAATCACGTGGGCCCCACGGGGAAATCACGTGGGCCCCACCCGGAAATCACGTGGGCCCCACCCGGAAATCACGTGGGCCCCACCCGGAAATCACGTGGGCCCCACCCGGAAATCACGTGGGCCCCACCCGGAAATCACGTGGGGCCCCACCCGGAAATCACGTGGGCCCCACCCGGAAATCACGTGGGCCCCACCCGGAAATCACGTGGGCCCCAGCCGGAAATCACGTGGGCCCCACGGGTAAATCACGTGGGCCCCACCCGGAAATCACGTGGGCCCCACCCGGAAATCACGTGGGCCCCACCCGGAAATCACGTGGGCCCCACCCGGAAATCACGTGGGCCCCACCCGGAAATCACGTGGGCCCCACCCGGAAATCACGTGGGCCCCACCCGGAAATCACGTGGGCCCCACGGGGAAATCACGTGTGCCCCACCCGGAAATCACGTGGGCCCCAGCCGGAAATCACGTGGGCCCCAGCCGGAAATCACGTGGGCCCCACCCGGAAATCACGTGGGCCCCACGGGGAAATCACGTGGGCCCCACCCGGAAATCACGTGGGCCCCACCCGGAAATCACGTGGGCCCCACCCGGAAATCACGTGGGCCCCACCCGGAAATCACGTGGGCCCCACGGGGAAATCACGTGGGCCCCACCCGGAAATCACGTGGGCCCCACGGGGAAATCACGTGGGCCCCACCCGGAAATCACGTGGGCCCCACCCGGAAATCACGTGGGCCCCACCCGGAAATCACGTGGGCCCCAGCCGGAAATCACGTGGGCCCCACCCGGAAATCACGTGGGCCCCACCCGGAAATCACGTGGGCCCCACCCGGAAATCACGTGGGCCCCACCCGGAAATCACGTGGGCCCCACCCGGAAATCACGTGGGCCCCACCCGGAAATCACGTGGGGCCCACCCGGAAATCACGTGGGCCCCACCCGGAAATCACGTGGGCCCCACCCGGAAATCACGTGGGCCCCACCCGGAAATCACGTGGGCCCCACCCGGAAATCACGTGGGCCCCACGGGGAAATCACGTGGGCCCCACCCGGAAATCACGTGGTCCCCACCCGGAAATCACGTGGGCCCCACACGGAAATCACGTGGGCCCCACGGGGAAATCACGTGGGCCCCACCGGGGAAATCACGTGGGCCCCACCCGGAACTCACGTGGGCCCCACCCTGAAATCACGTGGGCCCCACCCGGAAATCACGTGGGCCCCACCCGGAAATCACGTGGGCCCCACCCGGAAATCACGTGGGCCCCACCCGGAAATCACGTGGGCCCCACCGGGGAAATCACGTGGGCCCCACCCGGAAATCACGTGGTCCCCACCCGGAAATCACGTGGGCCCCACACGGAAATCACGTGGGCCCCACGGGGAAATCACGTGGGCCCCACCGGGGAAATCACGTGGGCCCCACGGGGAAATCACGTGGGCCCCACCCGGAAATCACGTGGGCCCCACCCGGAAATCACGTGGGGCCCACCCGGAAATCACGTTTGCCCCACCCGGAAATCACGTGGGCCCCACCCGGAAATCACGTGGGCCCCACACGGAAATCACGTGGGCCCCACGGGGAAATCACGTGGGCCCCACGGGGAAATCACGTGGGCCCCACCCGGAAATCACGTGGGCCCCACCCGGAAATCACGTGGGCCCCACCCGGAAATCACGTGGGCCCCACCCGGAAATCACGTGGGCCCCACCCGGAAATCACGTGGGCCCCACCCGGAAATCACGTGGGGCCCCACCCGGAAATCACGTGGGCCCCACCCGGAAATCACGTGGGCCCCACCCGGAAATCACGTGGGCCCCACCCGGAAATCACGTGGGCCCCACGGGGAAATCACGTGGGCCCCACCCGGAAATCACGTGGTCCCCACCCGGAAATCACGTGGGCCCCACACGGAAATCACGTGGGCCCCACGGGGAAATCACGTGGGCCCCACGGGGAAATCACGTGGGCCCCACGGGGAAATCACGTGGGCCCCACCCTGAAATCACGTGGTCCCCACCCGGAAATCACGTGGGCCCCACCCGGAAATCACGTGGGCCCCACCCGGAAATCACGTGGGCCCCACCCGGAAATCACGTGGGCCCCACCCGGAAATCACGTGGGCCCCAGCCGGAAATCACGTGGGCCCCACCCGGAAATCACGTGGGCCCCACCCGGAAATCACGTGGGCCCCACCCGGAAATCACGTGGGCCCCACCCGGAAATCACGTGGGCCCCACCCGGAAATCACGTGGGCCCCACCCGGAAATCACGTGGGCCCCACCCGGAAATCACGTGGGCCCCACCCGGAAATCACGTGGGCCCCACGGGGAAATCACGTGGGCCCCACCCGGAAATCACGGGGGCCCCACGGGGAAATCACGTGGGCCCCACCCGGAAATCACGTGGGCCCCACACGGAAATCACGTGGGCCCCACCCGGAAATCACGTGGGCCCCACCCGGAAATCACGTGGGCCCCAGCCGGAAATCACGTGGGCCCCACCCGGAAATCACGTGGGCCCCACCCGGAAATCACGTGGGCCCCACCCGGAAATCACGTGGGCCCCACCCGGAAATCACGTGGGCCCCACCCGGAAATCACGTGGGGCCCCACCCGGAAATCACGTGGGCCCCACCCGGAAATCACGTGGGCCCCACCCGGAAATCACGTGGGCCCCACCCGGAAATCACGTGGGCCCCACCCGGAAATCACGTGGGCCCCACCGGGGAAATCACGTGGGCCCCACCCGGAAATCACGTGGTCCCCACCCGGAAATCACGTGGGCCCCACCCGGAAATCACGTGGGCCCCACCCGGAAATCACGTGGGCCCCACCCGGAAATCACGTGGGCCCCACCCGGAAATCACGTGGGCCCCACGGGGAAATCACGTGGGCCCCACCCGGAAATCACGTGGGCCCCACCCGGAAATCACGTGGGCCCCACCCGGAAATCCCGTGGGCCCCACCCGGAAATCACGTGGGCCCCACGGGGAAATCACGTGGGCCCCACCCGGAAATCACGTGGGCCCCACCCGGAAATCACGTGGGCCACAGCCGGAAATCACGTGGGCCCCACCCGGAAATCACGTGGGCCCCACGGGGAAATCACGTGAGCCCCACGGGGAAATCACGTGGGCCCCACCCGGAAATCACGTGGGCCCCACCCGGAAATCACGGGGGCCCCACCCTGAAATCACGTGGGCCCCACCCGGAAATCACGTGGGGCCCCACCCGGAAATCACGTGGGCCCCACCCGGAAATCACGTGGGCCCCACCCGGAAATCACGTGGGCCCCACCCGGAAATCACGTGGGCCCCACGGGGAAATCACGTGGGCCCCACCCGGAAATCACGTGGGCCCCACCCGGAAATCACGTGGGCCCCACGGGGACATCACGTGGGCCCCACCCGGAAATCACGTGGGCCCCACCCGGAAATCACGTGGGCCCCACCCGGAAATCACGTGGGCCCCACCCGGAAATCACGTGGGCCCCAGCCGGAAATCACGTGGGCCCCACGGGGAAATCACGTGGGCCCCACGGGGAAATCACGTGGGCCCCACCCGGAAATCACGTGGGCCCCACCCGGAAATCACGTGGGCCCCACCCGGAAATCACGTGGGCCCCACCCGGAAATCACGTGGGCCCCAGCCGGAAATCACGAGGGCCCCACGGGGAAATCACGTGGGCCCCACCCGGAAATCACGTGGGACCCACCCGGAAATCACGTGGGCCCCACCCGGAAATCACGTGGGCCCCACCCGGAAATCACGTGGACCCCACCCGGAAATCACGTGGGCCCCACCCGGAAATCACGTGGGGCCCACCCGGAAATCACGTGGGGCCCACCCGGAAATCACGTGGGCCCCACCCGGAAATCACGTGGGCCCCACCCGGAAAACACGTGGGCCCCACCCGGAAATCACGTGGGGCCCACCCGGAAATCACGTGGGCCCCACGGGGAAATCACGTGGGCCCCACCCGGAAATCACGTGGGCCCCACCCGGAAATCACGTGGGCCCCACCCGGAAATCACGTGGGCCCCACGGGGAAATCACGTGGGGCCCACCCGGAAATCACGTGGGCCCCACCCGGAAATCACGTGGGCCCCACCCGGAAATCACGTGGGCCCCACCCGGAAATCACGTGGGCCCCAGCCGGAAATCACGTGGGCCCCACGGGTAAATCAGGTGGGCCCCACCCGGAAATCACGTGGGCCCCACCCGGAAATCACGTGGGCCCCACCCGGAAATCACGTGGGCCCCACGGGGAAATCACGTGGGCCCCACCCGGAAATCACGTGGGCCCCACCCGGAAATCACGTGGGCCCCACCCGGAAATCACGTGGGCCCCACCCGGAAATCACGTGGGCCCCACCCGGAAATCACGTGGGCCCCACCCGGAAATCACGTGGGGCCCCACCCGGAAATCACGTGGGCCCCACCCGGAAATCACGTGGGCCCCACCCGGAAATCACGTGGGCCCCACCCGGAAATCACGTGGGCCCCACCCGGAAATCACGTGGGCCCCACGGGTAAATCAGGTGGGCCCCACCCGGAAATCACGTGGGCCCCACCCGGAAATCACGTGGGCCCCACCCGGAAATCACGTGGGCCCCACCCGGAAATCACGTGGGCCCCACCCGGAAATCACGTGGGCCCCACCCGGAAATCACGTGGGCCCCACCCGGAAATCACGTGGGCCCCACGGGGAAATCACGTGGGCCCCACCTGGAAATTACGTGGGCCCCAGCCGGAAATCACGTGGGCCCCACCCGGAAATCACGTGGGCCCCACCCGGAAATCACGTGGGCCCCACCCGGAAATCACGTGGGCCCCACCCGGAAATCACGTGGGCCCCACCCGGAAATCACGTGGGCCCCACCCGGAAATCACGTGGGCCCCACCCGGAAATCACGTGGGCCCCACCCGGAAATCACGTGGGCCCCAGCCGGAAATCACGTGGGCCCCAGCCGGAAATCACGTGGGCCCCACGGGGAAATCACGTGGGCCCCACGGGGAAATCACGTGGGCCCCACGGGGAAATCACGTGGGCCCCACCCGGAAATCACGTGGGCCCCACCCGGAAATCACGTGGGCCCCACCCGGAAATCACGTGGGCCCCACCCGGAAATCACGTGGGCCCCACCCGGAAATCACGTGGGCCCCAGCCGGAAATCACGTGGGCCCCACGGGGAAATCACGTGGGCCCCACCCGGAAATCACGTGGGCCCCACCCGGAAATCACGTGGGCCCCACCCGGAAATCACGTGGGCCCCACCCGGAAATCACGTGGGCCCCACCCGGAAATCACGTGGGCCCCACCCGGAAATCACGTGGGCCCCACCCGGAAATCACGTGGGCCCCACGGGGAAATCACGTGGGCCCCACCCGGAAATCACGTGGGCCCCACGGGGAAATCACGTGGGCCCCACCCGGAAATCACGTGGGCCCCACCCGGAAATCACGTGGGCCCCACCCGGAAATCACGTGGGCCCCACGGGGAAATCACGTGGGCCCCACCCGGAAATCACGTGGGCCCCACGGGGAAATCACGTGGGCCGCACCCGGAAATCACGTGGGCCCCACCCGGAAATCACGTGGGCCCCACCCGGAAATCACGTGGGCCCCAGCCGGAAATCACGTGGGCCCCACGGGGAAATCACGTGGGCCCCACCCGGAAATCACGTGGGCCCCACCCGGAAATCACGTGGGCCCCACCCGGAAATCACGTGGGCCCCACCCGGAAATCACGTGGGCCCCACGGGGAAATCACATGGGCCCCACCCGGAAATCACGTGGGCCCCACGGGGAAATCACGTGGGCCCCACCCGGAAATCACGTGGGCCCCACCCGGAAATCACGTGGGCCCCACCCGGAAATCACGTGGGCCCCACGGGGAAATCACGTGGGCCCCACCCGGAAATCACGTGGGCCCCACCCGGAAATCACGTGGGCCCCACGGGGAAATCACGTGGGCCCCACCCGGAAATCACGTGGGCCCCACGGGGAAATCACGTGGGCCCCACCCGGAAATCACGTGGGCCCCACCCGGAAATCACGTGGGCCCCACCCGGAAATCACGTGGGCCCCACGGGGAAATCACGTGGGCCCCACCCGGAAATCACGTGGGCCCCACGGGGAAATCACGTGGGCCCCACCCGGAAATCACGTGGGCCCCACCCGGAAATCACGTGGGCCCCACCCGGAAATCACGTGGGCCCCAGCCGGAAATCACGTGGGCCCCACCCGGAAATCACGTGGGCCCCACCCGGAAATCACGTGGGCCCCACCCGGAAATCACGTGGGCCCCACCCGGAAATCACGTGGGCCCCACCCGGAAATCACGTGGGCCCCACCCGGAAATCACGTGGGGCCCACCCGGAAATCACGTGGGCCCCACCCGGAAATCACGTGGGCCCCACCCGGAAATCACGTGGGCCCCACCCGGAAATCACGTGGGCCCCACCCGGAAATCACGTGGGCCCCACGGGGAAATCACGTGGGCCCCACCCGGAAATCACGTGGTCCCCACCCGGAAATCACGTGGGCCCCACACGGAAATCACGTGGGCCCCACGGGGAAATCACGTGGGCCCCACGGGGAAATCACGTGGGCCCCACGGGGAAATCACGTGGGCCCCACGGGGAAATCACGTGGGCCCCACCCGGAAATCACGTGGGCCCCACCCGGAAATCACGTGGGCCCCACCCGGAAATCACGTGGGCCCCACCCGGAAATCACGTGGGCCCCACCCGGAAATCACGTGGGCCCCACCCGGAAATCACGTGGGCCCCACCCGGAAATCACGTGGGCCCCACGGGGAAATCACGTGGGCCCCACCCGGAAATCACGTGGGCCCCACGGGGAAATCACGTGGGCCCCACCCGGAAATCACGTGGGCCCCACGGGGAAATCACGTGGGCCCCACCCGGAAATCACGTGGGCCCCACGGGGAAATCACGTGGGCCCCAGCCGGAAATCACGTGGGCCCCACCCGGAAATCACGTGGGCCCCACCCGGAAATCACGTGGGCCCCACCCGGAAATCACGTGGGCCCCACCCGGAAATCACGTGGGCCCCACCCGGAAATCACGTGGGCCCCACCCGGAAATCACGTGGGGCCCACCCGGAAATCACGTGGGCCCCACCCGGAAATCACGTGGGCCCCACCCGGAAATCACGTGGGCCCCACCCGGAAATCACGTGGGCCCCACCCGGAAATCACGTGGGCCCCACGGGGAAATCACGTGGGCCCCACCCGGAAATCACGTGGTCCCCACCCGGAAATCACGTGGGCCCCACCCGGAAATCACGTGGGCCCCACCCGGAAATCACGTGGGCCCCACCCGGAAATCACGTGGGCCCCACCCGGAAATCACGTGGGCCCCACGGGGAAATCACGTGGGCCCCACCCGGAAATCACGTGGGCCCCACCCGGAAATCACGTGGGCCCCACCCGGAAATCCCGTGGGCCCCACCCGGAAATCACGTGGGCCCCACGGGGAAATCACGTGGGCCCCACCCGGAAATCACGTGGGCCCCACCCGGAAATCACGTGGGCCACAGCCGGAAATCACGTGGGCCCCACCCGGAAATCACGTGGGCCCCACGGGGAAATCACGTGAGCCCCACGGGGAAATCACGTGGGCCCCACCCGGAAATCACGTGGGCCCCACCCGGAAATCACGGGGGCCCCACCCTGAAATCACGTGGGCCCCACCCGGAAATCACGTGGGGCCCACCCGGAAATCACGTGGGCCCCACCCGGAAATCACGTGGGCCCCACCCGGAAATCACGTGGGCCCCACCCGGAAATCACGTGGGCCCCACCCGGAAATCACGTGGGCCCCACCCGGAAATCACGTGGGCCCCACCCGGAAATCACGTGGGCCCCACGGGGAAATCACGTGGGCCCCACCCGGAAATCACGTGGGCCCCACCCGGAAATCACGTGGGCCCCACGGGGAAATCACGTGGGCCCCACCCGGAAATCACGTGGGCCCCAGCCGGAAATCACGTGGGCCCCACGGGGAAATCACGTGGGCCACACCCGGAAATCACGTGGGCCCCACCTGGAAATCACGTGGGCCCCAGCCGGAAATCACGTGGGCCCCACCCGGAAATCACGTGGGCCCCACCCGGAAATCACGTGGGCCCCACCCGGAAATCACGTGGGGCCCACCCGGAAATCACGTGGGCCCCACCCGGAAATCACGTGGGCCCCACCCGGAAATCACGTGGGCCCCAGCCGGAAATCACGTGGGCCCCACGGGTAAATCAGGTGGGCCCCACCCGGAAATCACGTGGGCCCCACCCGGAAATCACGTGGGCCCCACCCGGAAATCACGTGGGCCCCACCCGGAAATCACGTGGGCCCCACCCGGAAATCACGTGGGCCCCACCCGGAAATCACGTGGGCCCCACCCGGAAATCACGTGGGCCCCACCCGGAAATCACGTGGGCCCCACGGGGAAATCACGTGTGCCCCACCTGGAAATCACGTGGGCCCCAGCCGGAAATCACTTGGGCCCCAGCCGGAAATCACGTGGGCCCCACCCGGAAATCACGTGGGCCCCACCCGGAAATCACGTGGGCCCCACCCGGAAATCACGTGGGCCCCACCCGGAAATCACGTGGGCCCCACCCGGAAATCACGTGGGCCCCACCCGGAAATCACGTGGGCCCCACCCGGAAATCACGTGGGCCCCACCCGGAAATCACGTGGGCCCCACCCGGAAATCACGTGGGCCCCAGCCGGAAATCACGTGGGCCCCAGCCGGAAATCACGTGGGCCCCACGGGGAAATCACGTGGGCCCCACGGGGAAATCACGTGGGCCCCACCCGGAAATCACGTGGGCCCCACCCGGAAATCACGTGGGCCCCACCCGGAAATCACGTGGGCCCCACCCGGAAATCACGTGGGCCCCACCCGGAAATCACGTGGGCCCCACCCGGAAATCACGTGGGCCCCACCCGGAAATCACGTGGGCCCCACCCGGAAATCACGTGGGCCCCACGGGGAAATCACGTGGGCCCCACCCGGAAATCACGTGGGCCCCACCCGGAAATCACTTTGGCCCCACCCGGAAATCACGTGGGGCCCACCCGGAAATCACGTGGGCCCCACCCGGAAATCACGTGGGCCCCACCCGGAAATCACGTGGGGCCCACCCGGAAATCACGTTTGCCCCACCCGGAAATCACGTGGGCCCCACCCGGAAATCACGTGGGCCCCACACGGAAATCACGTGGGCCCCACGGGGAAATCACGTGGGCCCCACGGGGAAATCACGTGGGCCCCACCCGGAAATCACGTGGGCCCCACCGGGAAATCACGTGGGCCCCACCCGCAAATCACGTGGGCCCCACCCGGAAATCACGTGGGCCCCACCCGGAAATCACGTGGGCCCCACGGGGAAATCACGTGTGCCCCACCCGGAAATCACGTGGGCCCCACGGGGAAATCACGTGGGCCCCACCCGGAAATCACGTGGGCCCCACCCGGAAATCACGTGGGCCCCACCCGGAAATCACGTGGGCCCCACCCGGAAATCACGTGGGCCCCACCCGGAAATCACGTGGGCCCCTCGGGGAAATCACGTGGGACCCACCCGGAAATCACGTGGGCCCCACCCGGAAATCACGTGGGCCCCACCCGGAAATCACGTGGGCCCCACCCGGAAATCACGTGGGCCCCAGCCGGAAATCACGTGGGCCCCACGGGGAAATCACGTGGGCCACACCCGGAAATCACGTGGGCCCCACCCGGAAATCACGTGGGCCCCACCCGGAAATCACGTGGGCCCCACCCGGAAATCACGTGGGCCCCACCCGGAAATCACGTGGGCCCCACCCGGAAATCACGTGGGGCCCATCCGGAAATCACGTGGCCCCACGCGGAAATCACGTGGTCCCCACCCGGAAATCACGTGGGCCCCAGCCGGAAATCACGTGGGCCCCACGGGTAAATCAGGTGGGCCCCACCCGGAAATCACGTGGGCCCCACCCGGAAAGCACGTGGGCCCCACCCGGAAATCACGTGGGCCCCACCCGGAAATCACGTGGGCCCCACCCGGAAATCACGTGGGCCCCACCCGGAAATCACGTGGGCCCCAGCCGGAAATCACGTGGGCCCCACGGGGAAATCACGTGGGCCACACCCGGAAATCACGTGGGCCCCACCTGGAAATCACGTGGGCCCCACCCGGAAATCACGTGGGCCCCACCCGGAAATCACGTGGGCCCCACCCGGAAATCACGTGGGCCCCACCCGGAAATCACGTGGGCCCCACCCGGAAATCACGTGGGCCCCACCCGGAAATCACGTGGGCCCCACCCGGAAATCACGTGGGCCCCAGCCGGAAATCACGTGGGCCCCACGGGTAAATCAGGTGGGCCCCACCCGGAAATCACGTGGGCCCCACCCGGAAATCACGTGGGCCCCACCCGGAAATCACGTGGGCCCCACCCGGAAATCACGTGGGCCCCACCCGGAAATCACGTGGGCCCCACCCGGAAATCACGTGGGCCCCACCCGGAAATCACGTGGGCCCCACCCGGAAATCACGTGGGCCCCACGGGGAAATCACGTGTGCCCCACCTGGAAATCACGTGGGCCCCAGCCGGAAATCACGTGGGCCCCACCCGGAAATCACGTGGGCCCCACCCGGAAATCACGTGGGCCCCACCCGGAAATCACGTGGGCCCCACCCGGAAATCACGTGGGCCCCACCCGGAAATCACGTGGGCCCCACCCGGAAATCACGTGGGCCCCACCCGGAAATCACGTGGGCCCCACCCGGAAATCACGTGGGCCCCACCCGGAAATCACGTGGGCCCCACCCGGAAATCACGTTGGCCCCACGGGGAAATCACGTGGGCCCCACGGGGAAATCACGTGGGCCCCACCCGGAAATCACGTGGGCCCCACCCGGAAATCACGTGGGCCCCACCCGGAAATCACGTGGGCCCCACCCGGAAATCACGTGGGCCCCACCCGGAAATCACGTGGGCCCCACCCGGAAATCACGTGGGCCCCACCCGGAAATCACGTGGGCCCCAGCCGGAAATCACGTGGGCCCCACGGGGAAATCACGTGGGCCCCACCCGGAAATCACGTGGGCCCCACCCGGAAATCACGTGGGCCCCACCCGGAAATCACGTGGGCCCCACCCGGAAATCACGTGGGCCCCACCCGGAAATCACGTGGGCCCCACCCGGAAATCACTTTGGCCCCACCCGGAAATCACGTGGGGCCCACCCGGAAATCACGTGGGCCCCACCCGGAAATCACGTGGGCCCCACCCGGAAATCACGTGGGGCCCACCCGGAAATCACGTTTGCCCCACCCGGAAATCACGTGGGCCCCACCCGGAAATCACGTGGGCCCCACACGGAAATCACGTGGGCCCCACGGGGAAATCACGTGGGCCCCACCCGGAAATCACGTGGGCCCCACCCGGAAATCACGTGGGCCCCACCCGGAAATCACGTGGGCCCCACCCGGAAATCACGTGGGCCCCACCCGGAAATCACGTGGGCCCCACCCGGAAATCACGTGGGCCCCACCCGGAAATCACGTGGGCCCCACGGGGAAATCACGTGGGCCCCACCCGGAAATCACGTGGGCCCCACGGGGAAATCACGTGGGCCCCACCCGGAAATCACGTGGGCCCCACCCGGAAATCACGTGGGCCCCACCCGGAAATCACGTGGGCCCCACGGGGAAATCACGAGGGCCCCACCCGGAAATCACGTGGGCCCCACGGGGAAATCACGTGGGCCCCACCCGGAAATCACGTGGGCCCCACCCGGAAATCACGTGGGCCCCACCCGGAAATCACGTGGGCCCCACCCGGAAATCACGTGGGCCCCACCCGGAAATCACGTGGGCCCCACCCGGAAATCACGTGGGCCCCACCCGGAAATCACGTGGGCCCCACCCGGAAATCACGTGGGCCCCACCCGGAAATCACGTGGGCCCCACCCGGAAATCACGTGGGCCCCACCCGGAAATCACGTGGGCCCCACGGGGAAATCACGTGGGCCCCACCCGGAAATCACGTGGGCCCCACGGGGAAATCACGTGGGCCCCACCCGGAAATCACGTGGTCCCCACCCGGAAATCACGTGGGCCCCACACGGAAATCACTTGGGCCCCACGGGGAAATCACGTGGGCCCCACGGGGAAATCACGTGGGCCCCACGGGGAAATCACGTGGGCCCCACCCGGAAATCACGTGGGCCCCACCCGGAAATCACGTGGGCCCCACCCGGAAATCACGTGGGCCCCACCCGGAAATCACGTGGGCCCCACCCGGAAATCACGTGGGCCCCACCCGGAAATCACGTGGGCCCCACCCGGAAATCACGTGGGCCCCACGGGGAAATCACGTGGGCCCCACCCGGAAATCACGTGGGCCCCACCCGGAAATCACGTGGGCCCCACCCGGAAATCACGTGGGCCCCACGGGGAAATCACGTGGGCCCCACCCGGAAATCACGTGGGCCCCACGGGGAAATCACGTGGGCCCCACCCGGAAATCACGTGGGCCCCACACGGAAATCACGTGGGCCCCACCCGGAAATCACGTGGGCCCCACCCGGAAATCACGTGGGCCCCAGCCGGAAATCACGTGGGCCCCACCCGGAAATCACGTGGGCCCCACGGGGAAATCACGTGGGCCCCACCCGGAAATCACGTGGGCCCCACCCGGAAATCACGTGGGCCCCACCCGGAAATCACGTGGGCCCCACCCGGAAATCACGTGGGGCCCACCCGGAAATCACGTGGGCCCCACCCGGAAATCACGTGGGCCCCACCCGGAAATCACGTGGGCCCCACCCGGAAATCACGTGGGCCCCACCCGGAAATCACGTGGGCCCCACGGGGAAATCACGTGGGCCCCACCCGGAAATCACGTGGTCCCCACCCGGAAATCACGTGGGCCCCACCCGGAAATCACGTGGGCCCCACCCGGAAATCACGTGGGCCCCACCCGGAAATCACGTGGGCCCCACCCGGAAATCACGCGGGCCCCACGGGGAAATCACGTGGGCCCCACCCGGAAATCACGTGGGCCCCACCCGGAAATCACGTGGGCCCCACCCGGAAATCCCGTGGGCCCCACCCGGAAATCACGTGGGCCCCACGGGGAAATCACGTGGGCCCCACCCGGAAATCACGTGGGCCCCACCCGGAAATCACGTGGGCCACAGCCGGAAATCACGTGGGCCCCACCCGGAAATCATGTGGGCCCCACGGGGAAATCACGTGGGCCCCACGGGGAAATCACGTGGGCCCCACCCGGAAATCACGTGGGCCCCACCCAGAAATCACGGGGGCCCCACCCTGAAATCACGTGGGCCCCACCCGGAAATCACGTGGGGCCCACCCGGAAATCACGTGGGCCCCACCCGGAAATCACGTGGGCCCCACCCGGAAATCACGTGGGCCCCACCCGGAAATCACGTGGGCCCCACCCGGAAATCACGTGGGCCCCACCCGGAAATCACGTGGGCCCCACCCGGAAATCACGTGGGCCCCACCCGGAAATCACGTGGGCCCCAGCCGGAAATCACGTGGGCCCCAGCCGGAAATCACGGGGGCCCCACCCTGAAATCACGTGGGCCCCAGCCGGAAATCACGTGGGCCCCACCCGGAAATCACGTGGGCCCCACCCGGAAATCACGTGGGCCCCACCCGGAAATCACGTGGGCCCCACCCGGAAATCACGTGGGCCCCACCCGGAAATCACGTGGGCCCCACCCGGAAATCACGTGGGCCCCACCCGGAAATCACGTGGGCCCCACCCGGAAATCACGTGGGCCCCAGCCGGAAATCACGTGGGCCCCAGCCGGAAATCACGTGGGCCCCAGCCGGAAATCACGTGGGCCCCACGGGGAAATCACGTGGGCCCCACGGGGAAATCACGTGGGCCCCACGGGGAAATCACGTGGGCCCCACCCGGAAATCACGTGGGCCCCACCCGGAAATCACGTGGGCCCCACCCGGAAATCACGTGGGCCCCACCCGGAAATCACGTGGGCCCCACCCGGAAATCACGTGGGCCCCAGCCGGAAATCACGTGGGCCCCACGGGGAAATCACGTGGGCCCCACCCGGAAATCACGTGGGCCCCACCCGGAAATCACGTGGGCCCCACCCGGAAATCACGTGGGCCCCACCCGGAAATCACGTGGGCCCCACCCGGAAATCACGTGGGCCCCACCCGGAAATCACGTGGGCCCCACCCGGAAATCACGTGGGCCCCACGGGGAAATCACGTGGGCCCCACCCGGAAATCACGTGGGCCCCACGGGGAAATCACGTGGGCCCCACCCGGAAATCACGTGGGCCCCACCCGGAAATCACGTGGGCCCCACCCGGAAATCACGTGGGCCCCACGGGGAAATCACGTGGGCCCCACCCGGAAATCACGTGGGCCCCACGGGGAAATCACGTGGGCCGCACCCGGAAATCACGTGGGCCCCACCCGGAAATCACGTGGGCCCCACCCGGAAATCACGTGGGCCCCAGCCGGAAATCACGTGGGCCCCACGGGGAAATCACGTGGGCCCCACCCGGAAATCACGTGGGCCCCACCCGGAAATCACGTGGGCCCCACCCGGAAATCACGTGGGCCCCACCCGGAAATCACGTGGGCCCCACGGGGAAATCACATGGGCCCCACCCGGAAATCACGTGGGCCCCACGGGGAAATCACGTGGGCCCCACCCGGAAATCACGTGGGCCCCACCCGGAAATCACGTGGGCCCCACCCGGAAATCACGTGGGCCCCACGGGGAAATCACGTGGGCCCCACCCGGAAATCACGTGGGCCCCACCCGGAAATCACGTGGGCCCCACGGGGAAATCACGTGGGCCCCACCCGGAAATCACGTGGGCCCCACGGGGAAATCACGTGGGCCCCACCCGGAAATCACGTGGGCCCCACCCGGAAATCACGTGGGCCCCACCCGGAAATCACGTGGGCCCCACGGGGAAATCACGTGGGCCCCACCCGGAAATCACGTGGGCCCCACGGGGAAATCACGTGGGCCCCACGGGGAAATCACGTGGGCCCCACCCGGAAATCACGTGGGCCCCACCCGGAAATCACGTGGGCCCCAGCCGGAAATCACGTGGGCCCCACCCGGAAATCACGTGGGCCCCACCCGGAAATCACGTGGGCCCCACCCGGAAATCACGTGGGCCCCACCCGGAAATCACGTGGGCCCCACCCGGAAATCACGTGGGCCCCACCCGGAAATCACGTGGGGCCCACCCGGAAATCACGTGGGCCCCACCCGGAAATCACGTGGGCCCCACCCGGAAATCACGTGGGCCCCACCCGGAAATCACGTGGGCCCCACCCGGAAATCACGTGGGCCCCACGGGGAAATCACGTGGGCCCCACCCGGAAATCACGTGGTCCCCACCCGGAAATCACGTGGGCCCCACACGGAAATCACGTGGGCCCCACGGGGAAATCACGTGGGCCCCACGGGGAAATCACGTGGGCCCCACGGGGAAATCACGTGGGCCCCACGGGGAAATCACGTGGGCCCCACCCGGAAATCACGTGGGCCCCACCCGGAAATCACGTGGGCCCCACCCGGAAATCACGTGGGCCCCACCCGGAAATCACGTGGGCCCCACCCGGAAATCACGTGGGCCCCACCCGGAAATCACGTGGGCCCCACCCGGAAATCACGTGGGCCCCACGGGGAAATCACGTGGGCCCCACCCGGAAATCACGTGGGCCCCACCCGGAAATCACGTGGGCCCCACCCGGAAATCACGTGGGCCCCACCCGGAAATCACGTGGGCCCCACCCGGAAATCACGTGGGCCCCACCCGGAAATCACGTGGGGCCCACCCGGAAATCACGTGGGCCCCACCCGGAAATCACGTGGGCCCCACCCGGAAATCACGTGGGGCCCACCCGGAAATCACGTGGGCCCCACCCGGAAATCACGTGGGCCCCACGGGGAAATCACGTGGGCCCCACCCGGAAATCACGTGGGCCCCACCCGGAAATCACGTGGGCCACAGCCGGAAATCACGTGGGCCCCACCCGGAAATCACGTGGGCCCCACGGGGAAATCACGTGAGCCCCACGGGGAAATCACGTGGGCCCCACCCGGAAATCACGTGGGCCCCACCCGGAAATCACGGGGGCCCCACCCTGAAATCACGTGGGCCCCACCCGGAAATCACGTGGGGCCCACCCGGAAATCACGTGGGCCCCACCCGGAAATCACGTGGGCCCCACCCGGAAATCACGTGGGCCCCACCCGGAAATCACGTGGGCCCCACCCGGAAATCACGTGGGCCCCACCCGGAAATCACGTGGGCCCCACCCGGAAATCACGTGGGCCCCACGGGGAAATCACGTGGGCCCCACCCGGAAATCACGTGGGCCCCACCCGGAAATCACGTGGGCCCCACGGGGAAATCACGTGGGCCCCACCCGGAAATCACGTGGGCCCCAGCCGGAAATCACGTGGGCCCCACGGGGAAATCACGTGGGCCACACCCGGAAATCACGTGGGCCCCACCTGGAAATCACGTGGGCCCCAGCCGGAAATCACGTGGGCCCCACCCGGAAATCACGTGGGCCCCACCCGGAAATCACGTGGGCCCCACCCGGAAATCACGTGGGGCCCACCCGGAAATCACGTGGGCCCCACCCGGAAATCACGTGGGCCCCACCCGGAAATCACGTGGGCCCCAGCCGGAAATCGCGTGGGCCCCACGGGTAAATCAGGTGGGCCCCACCCGGAAATCACGTGGGGCCCACCCGGAAATCACGTTTGCCCCACCCGGAAATCACGTGGGCCCCACCCGGAAATCACGTGGGCCCCACACGGAAATCACGTGGGCCCCACGGGGAAATCACGTGGGCCCCACGGGGAAATCACGTGGGCCCCACCCGGAAATCACGTGGGCCCCACCCGGAAATCACGTGGGCCCCACCCGGAAATCACGTGGGCCCCACCCGGAAATCACGTGGGCCCCACCCGGAAATCACGTGGGCCCCACGGGGAAATCACGTGGGCCCCACCCGGAAATCACGTGGGCCCCACCGGGAAATCACGTGGGCCCCACCCGCAAATCACGTGGGCCCCACCCGGAAATCACGTGGGCCCCACCCGGAAATCACGTGGGCCCCACGGGGAAATCACGTGTGCCCCACCCGGAAATCACGTGGGCCCCACGGGGAAATCACGTGGGCCCCACCCGGAAATCACGTGGGCCCCACCCGGAAATCACGTGGGCCCCACCCGGAAATCACGTGGGCCCCACCCGGAAATCACGTGGGCCCCACCCGGAAATCACGTGGGCCCCTCGGGGAAATCACGTGGGACCCACCCGGAAATCACGTGGGCCCCACCCGGAAATCACGTGGGCCCCACCCGGAAATCACGTGGGCCCCACCCGGAAATCACGTGGGCCCCAGCCGGAAATCACGTGGGCCCCACGGGGAAATCACGTGGGCCACACCCGGAAATCACGTGGGCCCCACCCGGAAATCACGTGGGCCCCACCCGGAAATCACGTGGGCCCCACCCGGAAATCACGTGGGCCCCACCCGGAAATCACGTGGGCCCCACCCGGAAATCACGTGGGGCCCATCCGGAAATCACGTGGCCCCACGCGGAAATCACGTGGTCCCCACCCGGAAATCACGTGGGCCCCAGCCGGAAATCACGTGGGCCCCACGGGTAAATCAGGTGGGCCCCACCCGGAAATCACGTGGGCCCCACCCGGAAAGCACGTGGGCCCCACCCGGAAATCACGTGGGCCCCACCCGGAAATCACGTGGGCCCCACCCGGAACTCACGTGGGCCCCACCCGGAAATCACGTGGGCCCCCGCCGGAAATCACGTGGGCCCCACGGGGAAATCACGTGGGCCACACCCGGAAATCACGTGGGCCCACCTGGAAATCACGTGGGCCCCACCCGGAAATCACGTGGGCCCCACCCGGAAATCACGTGGGCCCCACCCGGAAATCACGTGGGCCCCACCCGGAAATCACGTGGGCCCCACCCGGAAATCACGTGGGCCCCACCCGGAAATCACGTGGGCCCCACCCGGAAATCACGTGGGCCCCAGCCGGAAATCACGTGGGCCCCACGGGTAAATCAGGTGGGCCCCACCCGGAAATCACGTGGGCCCCACCCGGAAATCACGTGGGCCCCACCCGGAAATCACGTGGGGCCCACCCGGAAATCACGTGGGCCCCACCCGGAAATCACGTGGGCCCCACCCGGAAATCACGTGGGCCCCACCCGGAAATCACGTGGGCCCCACCCGGAAATCACGTGGGCCCCACGGGGAAATCACGTGTGCCCCACCTGGAAATCACGTGGGCCCCAGCCGGAAATCACGTGGGCCCCACCCGGAAATCACGTGGGCCCCACCCGGAAATCACGTGGGCCCCACCCGGAAATCACGTGGGCCCCACCCGGAAATCACGTGGGCCCCACCCGGAAATCACGTGGGCCCCACCCGGAAATCACGTGGGCCCCACCCGGAAATCACGTGGGCCCCACCCGGAAATCACCTGGGCCCCACCCGGAAATCACGTGGGCCCCACCCGGAAATCACGTTGGCCCCACGGGGAAATCACGTGGGCCCCACGGGGAAATCACGTGGGCCCCACCCGGAAATCACGTGGGCCCCACCCGGAAATCACGTGGGCCCCACCCGGAAATCACGTGGGCCCCACCCGGAAATCACGTGGGCCCCACCCGGAAATCACGTGGGCCCCACCCGGAAATCACGTGGGCCCCACCCGGAAATCACGTGGGCCCCAGCCGGAAATCACGTGGGCCCCACGGGGAAATCACGTGGGCCCCACCCGGAAATCACGTGGGCCCCACCCGGAAATCACGTGGGCCCCACCCGGAAATCACGTGGGCCCCACCCGGAAATCACGTGGGCCCCACCCGGAAATCACGTGGGCCCCACCCGGAAATCACTTTGGCCCCACCCGGAAATCACGTGGGGCCCACCCGGAAATCACGTGGGCCCCACCCGGAAATCACGTGGGCCCCACCCGGAAATCACGTGGGGCCCACCCGGAAATCACGTTTGCCCCACCCGGAAATCACGTGGGCCCCACCCGGAAATCACGTGGGCCCCACACGGAAATCACGTGGGCCCCACGGGGAAATCACGTGGGCCCCACCCGGAAATCACGTGGGCCCCACCCGGAAATCACGTGGGCCCCACCCGGAAATCACGTGGGCCCCACCCGGAAATCACGTGGGCCCCACCCGGAAATCACGTGGGCCCCACCCGGAAATCACGTGGGCCCCACCCGGAAATCACGTGGGCCCCACGGGGAAATCACGTGGGCCCCACCCGGAAATCACGTGGGCCCCACGGGGAAATCACGTGGGCCCCACCCGGAAATCACGTGGGCCCCACCCGGAAATCACGTGGGCCCCACCCGGAAATCACGTGGGCCCCACGGGGAAATCACGAGGGCCCCACCCGGAAATCACGTGGGCCCCACGGGGAAATCACGTGGGCCCCACCCGGAAATCACGTGGGCCCCACCCGGAAATCACGTGGGCCCCACCCGGAAATCACGTGGGCCCCACCCGGAAATCACGTGGGCCCCACCCGGAAATCACGTGGGCCCCACCCGGAAATCACGTGGGCCCCACCCGGAAATCACGTGGGCCCCACCCGGAAATCACGTGGGCCCCACCCGGAAATCACGTGGGCCCCACCCGGAAATCACGTGGGCCCCACCCGGAAATCACGTGGGCCCCACGGGGAAATCACGTGGGCCCCACCCGGAAATCACGTGGGCCCCACGGGGAAATCACGTGGGCCCCACCCGGAAATCACGTGGTCCCCACCCGGAAATCACGTGGGCCCCACACGGAAATCACTTGGGCCCCACGGGGAAATCACGTGGGCCCCACGGGGAAATCACGTGGGCCCCACGGGGAAATCACGTGGGCCCCACCCGGAAATCACGTGGGCCCCACCCGGAAATCACGTGGGCCCCACCCGGAAATCACGTGGGCCCCACCCGGAAATCACGTGGGCCCCACCCGGAAATCACGTGGGCCCCACCCGGAAATCACGTGGGCCCCACCCGGAAATCACGTGGGCCCCACGGGGAAATCACGTGGGCCCCACCCGGAAATCACGTGGGCCCCACCCGGAAATCACGTGGGCCCCACCCGGAAATCACGTGGGCCCCACGGGGAAATCACGTGGGCCCCACCCGGAAATCACGTGGGCCCCACGGGGAAATCACGTGGGCCCCACCCGGAAATCACGTGGGCCCCACACGGAAATCACGTGGGCCCCACCCGGAAATCACGTGGGCCCCACCCGGAAATCACGTGGGCCCCAGCCGGAAATCACGTGGGCCCCACCCGGAAATCACGTGGGCCCCACCCGGAAATCACGTGGGCCCCACCCGGAAATCACGTGGGCCCCACCCGGAAATCACGTGGGCCCCACCCGGAAATCACGTGGGCCCCACCCGGAAATCACGTGGGGCCCACCCGGAAATCACGTGGGCCCCCACCCGGAAATCACGTGGGCCCCACCCGGAAATCACGTGGGCCCCACCCGGAAATCACGTGGGCCCCACCCGGAAATCACGTGGGCCCCACGGGGAAATCACGTGGGCCCCACCCGGAAATCACGTGGTCCCCACCCGGAAATCACGTGGGCCCCACCCGGAAATCACGTGGGCCCCACCCGGAAATCACGTGGGCCCCACCCGGAAATCACGTGGGCCCCACCCGGAAATCACGCGGGCCCCACGGGGAAATCACGTGGGCCCCACCCGGAAATCACGTGGGCCCCACCCGGAAATCACGTGGGCCCCACCCGGAAATCCCGTGGGCCCCACCCGGAAATCACGTGGGCCCCACGGGGAAATCACGTGGGCCCCACCCGGAAATCACGTGGGCCCCACCCGGAAATCACGTGGGCCACAGCCGGAAATCACGTGGGCCCCACCCGGAAATCATGTGGGCCCCACGGGGAAATCACGTGGGCCCCACGGGGAAATCACGTGGGCCCCACCCGGAAATCACGTGGGCCCCACCCGGAAATCACGGGGGCCCCACCCTGAAATCACGTGGGCCCCACCCGGAAATCACGTGGGGCCCACCCGGAAATCACGTGGGCCCCACCCGGAAATCACGTGGGCCCCACCCGGAAATCACGTGGGCCCCACCCGGAAATCACGTGGGCCCCACCCGGAAATCACGTGGGCCCCACCCGGAAATCACGTGGGCCCCACCCGGAAATCACGTGGGGCCCACCCGGAAATCACGTGGGCCCCACCCGGAAATCACGTGGGCCCCACCCGGAAATCACGTGGGCCCCAGCCGGAAATCACGTGGGCCCCACGGGTAAATCAGGTGGGCCCCACCCGGAAATCACGTGGGCCCCACCCGGAAATCACGTGGGCCCCACCCGGAAATCACGTGGGCCCCACCCGGAAATCACGTGGGCCCCACACGGAAATCACGTGGGCCCCACCCGGAAATCACGTGGGCCCCACGGGGAAATCACGTGGGCCCCACGGGGAAATCACGTGGGCCCCACGGGGAAATCACGTGGGCCCCACCCGGAAATCACGTGGGCCCCACCCGGAAATCACGTGGGCCCCACCCGGAAATCACGTGGGCCCCACGGGGAAATCACGTGGGCCCCACCCGGAAATCACGTGGGCCCCACGGGGAAATCACGTGGGCCCCACCCGGAAATCACGTGGGCCCCACACGGAAATCACGTGGGCCCCACCCGGAAATCACGTGGGCCCCACCCGGAAATCACGTGGGCCCCAGCCGGAAATCACGTGGGCCCCACCCGGAAATCACGTGGGCCCCACCCGGAAATCACGTGGTCCCCACCCGGAAATCACGTGGGCCCCACACGGAAATCACGTGGGCCCCACGGGGAAATCACGTGGGCCCCACGGGGAAATCACGTGGGCCCCACCCGGAAATCACGTGGGCCCCACGGGGAAATCACGTGGGCCCCACCCGGAAATCACGTGGGCCCCACGGGGAAATCACGTGGGCCCCACCCGGAAATCACGTGGGCCCCACCCGGAAATCACGTGGGCCCCACCCGGAAATCACGTGGGCCCCACGGGGAAATCACGTGGGCCCCACCCGGAAATCACGTGGGCCCCACGGGGAAATCACGTGGGCCCCACCCGGAAATCACGTGGGCCCCACACGGAAATCACGTGGGCCCCACCCGGAAATCACGTGGGCCCCACCCGGAAATCACGTGGGCCCCAGCCGGAAATCACGTGGGCCCCACCCGGAAATCACGTGGGCCCCACCCGGAAATCACGTGGGCCCCACCCGGAAATCACGTGGGCCCCACCCGGAAATCACGTGGGCCCCACCCGGAAACCACGTGGGCCCCACCCGGAAATCACGTGGGCCCCACCCGGAAACCACGTGGGCCCCACCCGGAAATCACGTGGGGCCCACCCGGAAATCACGTGGGCCCCACCCGGAAATCACGTGGGCCCCACCCGGAAATCACGTGGGCCCCACCCGGAAATCACGTGGGCCCCACCCGGAAATCACGTGGGCCCCACCCGGAAATCACGTGGGCCCCACCCGGAAATCACGTGGGCCCCACCCGGAAATCACGTGGGCCCCACCCGGAAATCACGTGGGCCCCACCCGGAAATCACGTGGGCCCCACCCGGAAATCACGTGGGCCCCACCCGGAAATCACGTGGGCCCCACCCGGAAATCACGTGGGCCCCACGGGGAAATCACGTGGGCCCCACCCGGAAATCACGTGGGCCCCACCCGGAAATCACGTGGGCCCCACCCGGAAATCACGTGGGCCCCACGGGGAAATCACGTGGGGCCCACCCGGAAATCACGTGGGCCCCACCCGGAAATCACGTGGGCCCCACCCGGAAATCACGTGGGCCCCACCCGGAAATCACGTGGGCCCCAGCCGGAAATCACGTGGGCCCCACGGGTAAATCAGGTGGGCCCCACCGGAAATCACGTGGGCCCCACCCGGAAATCACGTGGGCCCCACCCGGAAATCACGTGGGCCCCACCCGGAAATCACGTGGGCCCCACCCGGAAATCACGTGGGCCCCACCCGGAAATCACGTGGGCCCCACCCGGAAATCACGTGGGCCCCACGGGGAAATCACGTGTGCCCCACCCGGAAATCACGTGGGCCCCAGCCGGAAATCACGTGGGCCCCACCCGGAAATCACGTGGGCCCCACCCGGAAATCACGTGGGCCCCACCCGGAAATCACGTGGGCCCCACGGGGAAATCACGTGGGCACCACCCGGAAATCACGTGGGCCCCACGGGGAAATCACGTGGGCCCCACCCGGAAATCACGTGGGCCCCACCCGGAAATCACGTGGGCCCCACCCGGAAATCCCGTGGGCCCCACCCGGAAATCACGTGGGCCCCACGGGGAAATCACGTGGGCCCCACCCGGAAATCACGTGGGCCCCACCCGGAAATCACGTGGGCCACAGCCGGAAATCACGTGGGCCCCACCCGGAAATCACGTGGGCCCCACGGGGAAATCACGTGGGCCCCACCCGGAAATCACGTGGGCCCCACCCGGAAATCACGTGGGCCCCACCCGGAAATCACGTGGGCCCCACCCGGAAATCACGTGGGCCCCACCCGGAAATCACGTGGGGCCCACCCGGAAATCACGTGGGCCCCACGGGGAAATCACGTGGGCCCCACGGGGAAATCACGTGGGCCCCACCCGGAAATCACGTGGGCCCCACCCGGAAATCACGTGGGCCCCACCCGGAAATCACGTGGGCCCCACCTGGAAATCACGTGGGCCCCACACGGAAATCACGTGGGCCCCACGGGGAAATCACGTGGGACCCACCCGGAAATCACGTGGGCCCCACCCGGAAATCACGTGGGCCCCACCCGGAAATCACGTGGGCCCCAGCCGGAAATCACGTGGGCCCCACCCGGAAATCACGTGGGCCCCACCCGGAAATCACGTGGGCCCCACCCGGAAATCACGTGGGCCCCACCCGGAAATCACGTGGGCCCCACCCGGAAATCACGTGGGCCCCACCCGGAAATCACGTGGGCCCCACCCGGAAATCACGTGGGGCCCACCCGGAAATCACGTGGGCCCCACCCGGAAATCACGTGGGCCCCACCCGGAAAACACGTGGGCCCCACCCGGAAATCACGTGGGGCCCACCCGGAAATCACGTGGGCCCCACCCGGAAATCACGTGGGCCCCACCCGGAAATCACGTGGGCCCCACGGGGAAATCACGTGGGCCCCACCCGGAAATCACGTGGGCCCCACCCGGAAATCACGTGGGCCCCACGGGGAAATCACGTGGGCCCCACCCGGAAATCACGTGGGCCCCACGGGGAAATCACGTGGGCCCCACGGGGAAATCACGTGGGCCCCACCCGGAAATCACGTGGGCCCCACCCGGAAATCACGTGGGCCCCACCCGGAAATCACGTGGGCCCCACCCGGAAATCACGTGGGCCCCACCCGGAAATCACGTGGGCCCCAGCCGGAAATCACGTGGGCCCCACCCGGAAATCACGTGGGCCCAAGCCGGAAATCACGTGGGACCCACGGGGAAATCACGTGGGCCCCACGGGGAAATCACGTGGGCCCCACACGGAAATCACGTGGGCCCCACCCGGAAATCACGTGGGCCCCACCCGGAAATCACGTGGGCCCCACCCGGAAATCACGTGGGCCCCACCCGGAAATCACGTGGGCCCCACCCGGAAATCACGTGGGCCCCACCCGGAAATCACGTGGGCCCCACCCGGAAATCACGTGGGCCCCACCCGGAAATCACGTGGGCCCCACCCGGAAATCACGTGGGCCCCACCCGGAAATCACGTGGGCCCCACCCGGAAATCACGTGGGCCCCACGGGGAAATCACGTGGGCCCCACCCGGAAATCACGTGGGCCCCACCCGGAAATCACGTGGGCCCCACCCGGAAATCACGTGGGCCCCACCCGGAAATCACGTGGGCCCCACCCGGAAATCACGTGGGCCCCACGGGGAAATCACGTGGGCCCCACCCGGAAATCACGTGGTCCCCACCCGGAAATCACGTGGGCCCCACCCGGAAATCACGTGGGCCCCACCCGGAAATCACGTGGGCCCCACCCGGAAATCACGTGGGCCCCACCCGGAAATCACGTGGGCCCCACCCGGAAATCACGTGGGCCCCACCCGGAAATCACGTGGGCCCCACGGGGAAATCACGTGGGCCACACCCGGAAATCACGTGGGCCCCACCCGGAAATCACGTGGGCCCCACCCGGAAATCACGTGGGCCCCACCCGGAAATCACGTGGGCCACAGCCGGAAATCACGTGGGCCCCACCCGGAAATCACGTGGGCCCCACCCGGAAATCACGTGGGCCCCACCCGGAAATCACGTGGGCCCCACCCGGAAATCACGTGGGCCCCACCCGGAAATCACGTGGGCCCCACCCGGAAATCACGTGGGCCCCACCCGGAAATCACGTGGGGCCCACCCGGAAATCACGTGGGCCCCACCCGGAAATCACGTGGGCCCCACGGGGAAATCACTTGGGCCCCACCCGGAAATCACGTGGGCCCCACCCGGAAATCACGTGGGCCCCACCCGGAAATCACGTGGGCCCCACGGGGAAATCACGTGGGCCCCACCCGGAAATCACGTGGGCCCCACACGGAAATCACGTGGGCCCCACCCGGAAATCACGTGGGCCCCACCCGGAAATCACGTGGGCCCCACCCGGAAATCACGTGGGCCCCACCCGGAAATCACGTGGGCCCCACCCGGAAATCACGTGGGCCCCACCCGGAAATCACGTGGGCCCCACGGGGAAATCACGTGGGCCCCACGGGGAAATCACGTGGGCCCCACCCGGAAATCACGTGGGCCCCACGGGGAAATCACGTGGGCCCCACCCGGAAATCACGTGGGCCCCACGGGGAAATCACGTGGGCCCCACCCGGAAATCACGTGGGCCCCACCCGGAAATCACGTGGGCCCCACCCGGAAATCACGTGGGCCCCACGGGGAAATCACGTGGGCCCCACCCGGAAATCACGTGGGCCCCACGGGGAAATCACGTGGGCCCCACCCGGAAATCACGTGGGCCCCACACGGAAATCACGTGGGCCCCACCCGGAAATCACGTGGGCCCCACCCGGAAATCACGTGGGCCCCAGCCGGAAATCACGTGGGCCCCACCCGGAAATCACGTGGGCCCCACCCGGAAATCACGTGGTCCCCACCCGGAAATCACGTGGGCCCCACACGGAAATCACGTGGGCCCCACGGGGAAATCACGTGGGCCCCACGGGGAAATCACGTGGGCCCCACCCGGAAATCACGTGGGCCCCACGGGGAAATCACGTGGGCCCCACCCGGAAATCACGTGGGCCCCACGGGGAAATCACGTGGGCCCCACCCGGAAATCACGTGGGCCCCACCCGGAAATCACGTGGGCCCCACCCGGAAATCACGTGGGCCCCACGGGGAAATCACGTGGGCCCCACCCGGAAATCACGTGGGCCCCACGGGGAAATCACGTGGGCCCCACCCGGAAATCACGTGGGCCCCACACGGAAATCACGTGGGCCCCACCCGGAAATCACGTGGGCCCCACCCGGAAATCACGTGGGCCCCAGCCGGAAATCACGTGGGCCCCACCCGGAAATCACGTGGGCCCCACCCGGAAATCACGTGGGCCCCACCCGGAAATCACGTGGGCCCCACCCGGAAATCACGTGGGCCCCACCCGGAAACCACGTGGGCCCCACCCGGAAATCACGTGGGCCCCACCCGGAAACCACGTGGGCCCCACCCGGAAATCACGTGGGGCCCACCCGGAAATCACGTGGGCCCCACCCGGAAATCACGTGGGCCCCACCCGGAAATCACGTGGGCCCCACCCGGAAATCACGTGGGCCCCACCCGGAAATCACGTGGGCCCCACCCGGAAATCACGTGGGCCCCACCCGGAAATCACGTGGGCCCCACCCGGAAATCACGTGGGCCCCACCCGGAAATCACGTGGGCCCCACCCGGAAATCACGTGGGCCCCACCCGGAAATCACGTGGGCCCCACCCGGAAATCACTTGGGCCCCACCCGGAAATCACGTGGGCCCCACCCGGAAATCACGTGGGCCCCACGGGGAAATCACGTGGGCCCCACCCGGAAATCACGTGGGCCCCACCCGGAAATCACGTGGGCCCCACCCGGAAATCACGTGGGCCCCACGGGGAAATCACGTGGGGCCCACCCGGAAATCACGTGGGCCCCACCCGGAAATCACGTGGGCCCCACCCGGAAATCACGTGGGCCCCACCCGGAAATCACGTGGGCCCCAGCCGGAAATCACGTGGGCCCCACGGGTAAATCAGGTGGGCCCCACCGGAAATCACGTGGGCCCCACCCGGAAATCACGTGGGCCCCACCCGGAAATCACGTGGGCCCCACCCGGAAATCACGTGGGCCCCACCCGGAAATCACGTGGGCCCCACCCGGAAATCACGTGGGCCCCACCCGGAAATCACGTGGGCCCCACGGGGAAATCACGTGTGCCCCACCCGGAAATCACGTGGGCCCCAGCCGGAAATCACGTGGGCCCCACCCGGAAATCACGTGGGCCCCACCCGGAAATCACGTGGGCCCCACCCGGAAATCACGTGGGCCCCACGGGGAAATCACGTGGGCCCCACCCGGAAATCACGTGGGCCCCACGGGGAAATCACGTGGGCCCCACCCGGAAATCACGTGGGCCCCACCCGGAAATCACGTGGGCCCCACCCGGAAATCCCGTGGGCCCCACCCGGAAATCACGTGGGCCCCACGGGGAAATCACGTGGGCCCCACCCGGAAATCACGTGGGCCCCACCCGGAAATCACGTGGGCCACAGCCGGAAATCACGTGGGCCCCACCCGGAAATCACGTGGGCCCCACGGGGAAATCACGTGGGCCCCACCCGGAAATCACGTGGGCCCCACCCGGAAATCACGTGGGCCCCACCCGGAAATCACGTGGGCCCCACCCGGAAATCACGTGGGCCCCACCCGGAAATCACGTGGGGCCCACCCGGAAATCACGTGGGCCCCACGGGGAAATCACGTGGGCCCCACCCGGAAATCACGTGGGCCCCACCCGGAAATCACGTGGGCCCCACCCGGAAATCACGTGGGCCCCACCTGGAAATCACGTGGGCCCCACACGGAAATCACGTGGGCCCCACGGGGAAATCACGTGGGACCAACCCGGAAATCACGTGGGCCCCACCCGGAAATCACGTGGGCCCCACCCGGAAATCACGTGGGCCCCACCCGGAAATCACGTGGGCCCCAGCCGGAAATCACGTGGGCCCCACCCGGAAATCACGTGGGCCCCACCCGGAAATCACGTGGGCCCCACCCGGAAATCACGTGGGTCCCACCCGGAAATCACGTGGGCCCCACCCGGAAATCACGTGGGCCCCACCCGGAAATCACGTGGACCCCACCCGGAAATCACGTGGGGCCCACCCGGAAATCACGTGGGCCCCACCCGGAAATCACGTGGGCCCCACCCGGAAAACACGTGGGCCCCACCCGGAAATCACGTGGGGCCCACCCGGAAATCACGTGGGCCCCACCCGGAAATCACGTGGGCCCCACCCGGAAATCACGTGGGCCCCACGGGGAAATCACGTGGGCCCCACCCGGAAATCACGTGGGCCCCACCCGGAAATCACGTGGGCCCCACGGGGAAATCACGTGGGCCCCACCCGGAAATCACGTGGGCCCCACGGGGAAATCACGTGGGCCCCACGGGGAAATCACGTGGGCCCCACCCGGAAATCACGTGGGCCCCACCCGGAAATCACGTGGGCCCCACCCGGAAATCACGTGGGCCCCACCCGGAAATCACGTGGGCCCCACCCGGAAATCACGTGGGCCCCAGCCGGAAATCACGTGGGCCCCACCCGGAAATCACGTGGGCCCAAGCCGGAAATCACGTGGGACCCACGGGGAAATCACGTGGGCCCCACGGGGAAATCACGTGGGCCCCACACGGAAATCACGTGGGCCCCACCCGGAAATCACGTGGGCCCCACCCGGAAATCACGTGGGCCCCACCCGGAAATCACGTGGGCCCCACCCGGAAATCACGTGGGCCCCACCCGGAAATCACGTGGGCCCCACCCGGAAATCACGTGGGCCCCACCCGGAAATCACGTGGGCCCCACCCGGAAATCACGTGGGCCCCACGGGGAAATCACGTGGGCCCCACCCGGAAATCACGTGGGCCCCACCCGGAAATCACGTGGGCCCCACCCGGAAATCACGTGGGCCCCACGGGGAAATCACGTGGGCCCCACCCGGAAATCACGTGGGCCCCACCCGGAAATCACGTGGGCCCCACCCGGAAATCACGTGGGCCCCACCCGGAAATCACGTGGGCCCCACCCGGAAATCACGTGGGCCCCACGGGGAAATCACGTGGGCCCCACCCGGAAATCACGTGGTCCCCACCCGGAAATCACGTGGGCCCCACCCGGAAATCACGTGGGCCCCACCCGGAAATCACGTGGGCCCCACCCGGAAATCACGTGGGCCCCACCCGGAAATCACGTGGGCCCCACCCGGAAATCACGTGGGCCCCACCCGGAAATCACGTGGGCCCCACCCGGAAATCACGTGGGCCCCACCCGGAAATCACGTGGGCCCCACCCGGAAATCACGTGGGCCCCACCCGGAAATCACGTGGGCCACAGCCGGAAATCACGTGGGCCCCACCCGGAAATCACGTGGGCCCCACCCGGAAATCACGTGGGCCCCACCCGGAAATCACGTGGGCCCCACCCGGAAATCACGTGGGCCCCACCCGGAAATCACGTGGGCCCCACCCGGAAATCACGTGGGCCCCACCCGGAAATCACGTGGGCCCCACCCGGAAATCACGTGGGCCCCACCCGGAAATCACGTGGGCCCCACCCGGAAATCACGTGGGCCCCACCCGGAAATCACGTGGGCCCCACCCGGAAATCACGTGGGCCCCACCCGGAAATCACGTGGGCCCCACCCGGAAATCACGTGGGCCCCACCCGGAAATCACGTGGGCCCCACCCGGAAATCACGTGGGGCCCACCCGGAAATCACGTGGGCCCCACCCGGAAATCACGTGGGCCCCACCCGGAAATCACGTGGGCCCCACCCGGAAAACACGTGGGCCCCACCCGGAAATCACGTGGGCCCCACCCGGAAATCACGTGGGCCCCACGCGGAAATCACGTGGGCCCCACCCGGAAATCACGTGGGCCCCACCCGGAAATCACGTGGGCCCCACGGGGAAATCACCTGGGCCCCACCTGGAAATCACGTGGGCCCCACCCGGAAATCACGTGGGCCCCACCCGGAAATCACGTGGGCCCCACCCGGAAATCACGTGGGCCCCACGGGGAAATCACGTGGGCCCCACCCGGAAATCACATGGGCCCCACCCGGAAATCACGTGGGCCCCACCCGGAAATCACGTGGGCCCCACCCGGAAATCACGTGGGCCCCACCCGGAAATCACGTGGGCCCCACCCGGAAATCACGTGGGCCCCACCCGGAAATCACGTGGGCCCCACCCGGAAATCACGTGGGCCCCACCCGGAAATCACGTGGGCCCCACCCGGAAATCACGTGGGCCCCACCCGGAAATCACGTGGGCCCCACCCGGAAATCCCGTGGGACCCACCCGGAAATCACGTGGGCCACAGCCGGAAATCACGTGGGCCCCACCCGGAAATCACGTGGGCCCCACGGGGAAATCACGTGGGCCCCACCCGGAAATCACGTGGGCCCCACCCGGAAATCACGTGGGCCCCACCCTGAAATCACGTGGGCCCCTCCCGGAAATCACGTGGGGCCCACGGGGAAATCACGTGGGCCCCACGGGGAAATCACGTGGGCCCCACCCGGAAATCACGTGGGCCCCACCCGGAAATCACGTGGGCCCCACCCGGAAATCACGTGGGCCCCACCCGGAAATCACGTGGGCCCCACCCGGAAATCACGTGGGCCCCACCCGGAAATCACGTGGGCCCCACGGGGAAATCACGTGTGCCCCAAGGGGAAATCACGTGGGCCCCACCCGGAAATCACGTGGGCCCCACGGGGAAATCACGTGGGCCCCACCCGGAAATCACGTGGGCCCCACGGGGAAATCACGTGGGCCCCACCCGGAAATCACGTGGGCCCCACCCGGAAATCACGTGGGCCCCACCCGGAAATCACGTGGGCCCCACGGGGAAATCACGTGGGCCCCACCCGGAAATCACGTGGGCCCCACCCGGAAATCACGTGGGCCCCACCCGGAAATCACGTCGGGCCCACCCGGAAATCACGTGGGCCCCACCCGGAAATCACGTGGGCCCCACGGGGAAATCACGTGGGCCCCACCCGGAAATCACGTGGGCCCCACCCGGAAATCACGTGGGCCCCACCCGGAAATCACGTGGGCCCCACCCGGAAATCACGTGGGCCCCAGCCGGAAATCACGAGGGCCCCACGGGGAAATCACGTGGGCCCCACCCGGAAATCACGTGGGCCCCACCCGGAAATCACGTGGGCCCCACCCGGAAATCACGTGGGCCCCACCCGGAAATCACGTGGGCCCCACCCGGAAATCACGTGGGGCCCACCCGGAAATCACGTGGGCCCCACCCGGAAATCACGTGGGCCCCACCCGGAAATCACGTGGGCCCCACCCGGAAATCACGTGGGCCCCACGGGGAAATCACTTGGGCCCCACCCGGAAATCACGTGGGCCCCACGGGGAAATCACGTGGGCCCCACCCGGAAATCACGTGGGCCCCAGCCGGAAATCACGTGGGCCCCACGGGGAAATCACGTGGGCCCCACCCGGAAATCACGTGGGCCCCACCCGGAAATCACGTGGGCCCCACCCGGAAATCACGTGGGCCCCACCCGGAAATCACGTGGGCCCCACCCGGAAATCACGTGGGCCCCACCCGGAAATCACGTGGGGCCCACCCGGAAATCACGTGGGGCCCACCCGGAAATCACGTGGGCCCCACCCGGAAATCACGTGGGCCCCACCCGGAAATCACGTGGGCCCCACCCGGAAATCACGTGGGCCCCACCCGGAAATCACGTGGGCCCCACCCGGAAATCACGTGGGCCCCACCCGGAAATCACGTGGGCCCCACGGGGAAATCACGTGGGCCCCACCCGGAAATCACGTGGGCCCCACCCGGAAATCACGTGGGCCCCACCCGGAAATCACGTGGGCCCCACGGGGAAATCACGTGGGCCCCACCCGGAAATCACGTGGGCCCCACCCGGAAATCACGTGGGCCCCACCCGGAAATCACGTGGGCCCCACCCGGAAATCACGTGGGCCCCACCCGGAAATCACGTGGGCCCCACCCGGAAATCACGTGGGCCCAACCCGGAAATCACGTGGTCCCCACCCGGAAATCACGTGGGCCCCACCCGGAAATCACGTGGGCCCCACCCGGAAATCACGTGGGCCCCACCCGGAAATCACGTGGGCCCCACCCGGAAATCACGTGGGCCCCACCCGGAAATCACGTGGGCCCCACGGGGAAATCACGTGGGCCCCACGGGGAAATCACGTGGGCCCCACCCGGAAATCACGTGGGCCCCACCCGGAAATCACGTGGGCCCCACCCGGAAATCACGTGGGCCCCACCCGGAAATCACGTGGGCCTCACGGGGAAATCACGTGGGCCCCACCCGGAAATCACGTGGTCCCCACCCGGAAATCACGTGGGCCCCACCCGGAAATCACGTGGGCCCCACCCGGAAATCACGTGGGCCCCACCCGGAAATCACGTGGGCCCCACCCGGAAATCACGTGGGCCCCACCCGGAAATCACGTGGGCCCCACCCGGAAATCACGTGGGCCCCACGGGGAAATCACGTGGGCCCCACCCGGAAATCACGTGGGCCCCACCCGGAAATCACGTGGGCCCCACCCGGAAATCACGTGGGCCCCACCCGGAAATCACGTGGGCCACAGCCGGAAATCACGTGGGCCCCACCCGGAAATCACGTGGGCCCCACCCGGAAATCACGTGGGCCCCACCCGGAAATCACGTGGGCCCCACCCGGAAATCACGTGGGCCCCACCCGGAAATCACGTGGGCCCCACCCGGAAATCACGTGGGCCCCACCCGGAAATCACGTGGGCCCCACGGGGAAATCACGTGGGCCCCACCCGGAAATCACGTGGGCCCCACCCGGAAATCACGTGGGCCCCACCCGGAAATCACGTGGGCCCCACCCGGAAATCACGTGGGCCCCACCCGGAAATCACGTGGGCCCCACCCGGAAATCACGTGGGCCCCACCCGGAAATCACGTGGGCCCCACCCGGAAATCACGTGGGCCCCACCCGGAAATCACGTGGGCCCCACCCGGAAATCACGTGGGCCCCACCCGGAAATCACGTGGGGCCCACCCGGAAATCACGTGGGCCCCACCCGGAAATCACGTGGGCCCCACCCTGAAATCACGTGGGCCCCACCCGGAAAACACGTGGGCCCCACCCGGAAATCACGTGGGCCCCACCCGGAAATCACGTGGGCCCCACGCGGAAATCACGTGGGCCCCACCCGGAAATCACGTGGGCCCCACCCGGAAATCACGTGGGCCCCACGGGGAAATCACCTGGGCCCCACCTGGAAATCACGTGGGCCCCACCCGGAAATCACGTGGGCCCCACCCGGAAATCACGTGGGCCCCACCCGGAAATCACGTGGGCCCCACGGGGAAATCACGTGGGCCCCACCCGGAAATCACGTGAGCCCCACCCGGAAATCACGTGGGCCCCACCCGGAAATCACGTGGGCCCCACCCGGAAATCACGTGGGCCCCACCCGGAAATCACGTGGGCCCCACCCGGAAATCACGTGGGCCCCACCCGGAAATCACGTGGGCCCCACCCGGAAATCACGTGGGCCCCACCCGGAAATCACGTGGGCCCCACCCGGAAATCACGTGGGCCCCACCCGGAAATCACGTGGGCCCCACCCGGAAATCCCGTGGGACCCACCCGGAAATCACGTGGGCCCCACGGGGAAATCACGTGGGCCCCACCCGGAAATCACGTGGGCCCCACCCGGAAATCACGTGGGCCACAGCCGGAAATCACGTGGGCCCCACCCGGAAATCACGTGGGCCCCACGGGGAAATCACGTGGGCCCCACCCGGAAATCACGTGGGCCCCACCCGGAAATCACGTGGGCCCCACCCTGAAATCACGTGGGCCCCACCCGGAAATCACGTGGGGCCCACCCGGAAATCACGTGGGCCCCACGGGGAAATCACGTGGGCCCCACCCGGAAATCACGTGGGCCCCACCCGGAAATCACGTGGGCCCCACCCGGAAATCACGTGGGCCCCACCCGGAAATCACGTGGGCCCCACCCGGAAATCACGTGGGCCCCACCCGGAAATCACGTGGGCCCCACGGGGAAATCACGTGTGCCCCAAGGGGAAATCACGTGGGCCCCACCCGGAAATCACGTGGGCCCCACGGGGAAATCACGTGGGCCTCACCCGGAAATCACGTGGGCCCCACGGGGAAATCACGTGGGCCCCACCCGGAAATCACGTGGGCCCCACCCGGAAATCACGTGGGCCCCACCCGGAAATCACGTGGGCCCCACGGGGAAATCACGTGGGCCCCACCCGGAAATCACGTGGGCCCCACCCGGAAATCACGTGGGCCCCACCCGGAAATCACGTGGGCCCCACCCGAAAATCACGTGGGCCCCACCCGGAAATCACGTGGGCCCCACCCGGAAATCACGTGGGCCCCACGGGGAAATCACGTGGGCCCCACCCGGAAATCACGTGGGCTCCACCCGGAAATCACGTGGGCCCCACCCGGAAATCACGTGGGCCCCACCCGGAAATCACGTGGGGCCCACCCGGAAATCACGTGGGCCCCACCCGGAAATCACGTGGGCCCCACCCGGAAATCACGTGGGCCCCACCCGGAAATCACGTGGGCCCCACCCGGAAATCACGTGGGCCCCACGGGGAAATCACGTGGGCCCCACCCGGAAATCACGTGGTCCCCACCCGGAAATCACGTGGGCCCCACCCGGAAATCACGTGGGCCCCACCCGGAAATCACGTGGGCCCCACCCGGAAATCACGTGGGCCCCACCCGGAAATCACGTGGGCCCCACGGGGAAATCACGTGGGCCCCACCCGGAAATCACGTGGGCCCCACCCGGAAATCACGTGGGCCCCACCCGGAAATCCCGTGGGCCCCACCCGGAAATCACGTGGGCCCCACGGGGAAATCACGTGGGCCCCACCCGGAAATCACGTGGGCCCCACCCGGAAATCACGTGGGCCACAGCCGGAAATCACGTGGGCCCCACCCGGAAATCACGTGGGCCCCACGGGGAAATCACGTGAGCCCCACGGGGAAATCACGTGGGCCCCACCCGGAAATCACGTGGGCCCCACCCGGAAATCACGGGTGCCCCACCCTGAAATCACGTGGGCCCCACCCGGAAATCACGTGGGGCCCACCCGGAAATCACGTGGGCCCCACCCGGAAATCACGTGGGCCCCACCCGGAAATCACGTGGGCCCCACCCGGAAATCACGTGGGCCCCACCCGGAAATCACGTGGGCCCCACCCGGAAATCACGTGGGCCCCACCCGGAAATCACGTGGGCCCCACGGGGAAATCACGTGGGCCCCACCCGGAAATCACGTGGGCCCCACCCGGAAATCACGTGGGCCCCACCCGGAAATCACGTGGGCCCCACCCGGAAATCACGTGGGCCCCAGCCGGAAATCACGTGGGCCCCACGGGGAAATCACGTGGGCCCCACGGGGAAATCACGTGGGCCCCACCCGGAAATCACGTGGGCCCCACCCGGAAATCACGTGGGCCCCACCCGGAAATCACGTGGGCCCCACCCGGAAATCACGTGGGCCCCAGCCGGAAATCACGAGGGCCCCACGGGGAAATCACGTGGGCCCCACCCGGAAATCACGTGGGCCCCACCCGGAAATCACGTGGGCCCCACCCGGAAATCACGTGGGCCCCACCCGGAAATCACGTGGACCCCACCCGGAAATCACGTGGGCCCCACCCGGAAATCACGTGGGGCCCACCCGGAAATCACGTGGGGCCCACCCGGAAATCACGTGGGCCCCACCCGGAAATCACGTGGGCCCCACCCGGAAAACACGTGGGCCCCACCCGGAAATCACGTGGGGCCCACCCGGAAATCACGTGGGCCCCACGGGGAAATCACGTGGGCCCCACCCGGAAATCACGTGGGCCCCACCCGGAAATCACGTGGGCCCCACCCGGAAATCACGTGGGCCCCACGGGGAAATCACGTGGGGCCCACCCGGAAATCACGTGGGCCCCACCCGGAAATCACGTGGGCCCCACCCGGAAATCACGTGGGCCCCACCCGGAAATCACGTGGGCCCCAGCCGGAAATCACGTGGGCCCCACGGGTAAATCAGGTGGGCCCCACCCGGAAATCACGTGGGCCCCACCCGGAAATCACGTGGGCCCCACCCGGAAATCACGTGGGCCCCACGGGGAAATCACGTGGGCCCCACCCGGAAATCACGTGGGCCCCACCCGGAAATCACGTGGGCCCCACCCGGAAATCACGTGGGCCCCACCCGGAAATCACGTGGGCCCCACCCGGAAATCACGTGGGCCCCACGGGTAAATCAGGTGGGCCCCACCCGGAAATCACGTGGGCCCCACCCGGAAATCACGTGGGCCCCACCCGGAAATCACGTGGGCCCCACCCGGAAATCACGTGGGCCCCACCCGGAAATCACGTGGGCCCCACCCGGAAATCACGTGGGCCCCACCCGGAAATCACGTGGGCCCCACGGGGAAATCACGTGGGCCCCACCTGGAAATTACGTGGGCCCCAGCCGGAAATCACGTGGGCCCCACCCGGAAATCACGTGGGCCCCACCCGGAAATCACGTGGGCCCCACCCGGAAATCACGTGGGCCCCACCCGGAAATCACGTGGGCCCCACCCGGAAATCACGTGGGCCCCACCCGGAAATCACGTGGGCCCCACCCGGAAATCACGTGGGCCCCACCCGGAAATCACGTGGGCCCCAGCCGGAAATCACGTGGGCCCCAGCCGGAAATCACGTGGGCCCCAGCCGGAAATCACGTGGGCCCCACGGGGAAATCACGTGGGCCCCACCCGGAAATCACGTGGGCCCCACCCGGAAATCACGTGGGCCCCACCCGGAAATCACGTGGGCCCCACCCGGAAATCACGTGGGCCCCACCCGGAAATCACGTGGGCCCCACCCGGAAATCACGTGGGCCCCACCCGGAAATCACGTGGGCCCCACCCGGAAATCACGTGGGCCCCAGCCGGAAATCACGTGGGCCCCACGGGGAAATCACGTGGGCCCCACCCGGAAATCACGTGGGCCCCACCCGGAAATCACGTGGGCCCCACCCGGAAATCACGTGGGCCCCACCCGGAAATCACGTGGGCCCCACCCGGAAATCACGTGGGCCCCACCCGGAAATCACGTGGGCCCCACCCGGAAATCACGTGGGCCCCACGGGGAAATCACGTGGGCCCCACCCGGAAATCACGTGGGCCCCACGGGGAAATCACGTGGGCCCCACCCGGAAATCACGTGGGCCCCACCCGGAAATCACGTGGGCCCCACCCGGAAATCACGTGGGCCCCACGGGGAAATCACGTGGGCCCCACCCGGAAATCACGTGGGCCCCACGGGGAAATCACGTGGGCCGCACCCGGAAATCACGTGGGCCCCACCCGGAAATCACGTGGGGCCCAGCCGGAAAGCACGTGGGCCCCAGCCGGAAATCAGGTGGGCCCCACGGGGAAATCACGTGGGCCCCACCCGGAAATCACGTGGGCCCCACCCGGAAATCACGTGGGCCCCACCCGAAAATCACGTGGGCCCCACCCGGAAATCACGTGGGCCCCACGGGGAAATCACATGGGCCCCACCCGGAAATCACGTGGGCCCCACGGGGAAATCACGTGGGCCCCACCCGGAAATCACGTGGGCCCCACCCGGAAATCACGTGGGCCCCACCCGGAAATCACGTGGGCCCCAGCGGGGAAATCACGTGGGCCCCACCCGGAAATCACGTGGGCCCCACCCGGAAATCACGTGGGCCCCACGGGGAAATCACGTGGGCCCCACCCGGAAATCACGTGGGCCCCACGGGGAAATCACGTGGGCCCCATCCGGAAATCACGTGGGCCCCACCCGGAAATCACGTGGGCCCCACCCGGAAATCACGTGGGCCCCACGGGGAAATCACGTGGGCCCCACCCGGAAATCACGTGGGCCCCACGGGGAAATCACGTGGGCCCCACCCGGAAATCACGTGGGCCCCACCCGGAAATCACGTGGTCCCCACCCGGAAATCACGTGGGCCCCAGCACGGAAATCACGTGGGCCCCACCCGGAAATCACGTGGGCCCCACGGGGAAATCACGTGGGCCCCACGGGGAACTCACGTGGGCCCCACCCTGAAATCACGTGGGCCCCACCCGGAAATCACGTGGGCCCCACCCGGAAATCACGTGGGCCCCACCCGGAAATCACGTGGGCCCCACGGGGAAATCACGTGGGCCCCACGGGGAAATCACGTGGGCCCCACCCGGAAATCACGTGGTCCCCACCCGGAAATCACGTGGGCCCCACGGGGAAATCACGTGGGCCCCACGGGGAAATCACGTGGGCCCCACGGGGAAATCACGTGGGCCCCACGGGGAAATCACGTGGGCCCCACGGGGAAATCACGTGGGCCCCACGGGGAAATCACGTGGGCCCCAGCGGGGAAATCACGTGGGCCCCACGGGGAAATCAGGTGGGCCCCACCCGGAAATCACGTGGGCCCCACCCGGAAATCACGTGGGCCCCACCCGGAAATCACGTGGGCCCCACCCGGAAATCACGTGGGCCCCACCCGGAAATCACGTGGGCCCCACCCGGAAATCACGTGGGCCCCACCCGGAAATCACGTGGGCCCCACGGGGAAATCACGTGGGCCCCACGGGGAAATCACGTGGGCCCCACGGGGAAATCACGTGGGCCCCACCCGGAAATCACGTGGGCCCCAGCACGGAAATCACGTGGGCCCCACCCGGAAATCACGTGGGCCCCACGGGGAAATCACGTGGGCCCCACGGGGAAATCACGTGGGCCCCACCCGGAAATCACGTGGGCCCCACCCGGAAATCACGTGGGCCCCACCCGGAAATCACGTGGGCCCCACCCGGAAATCACGTGGGCCCCACCCGGAAATCACGTGGGCCCCATCCGGAAATCACGTGGGGCCCACCCGGAAATCACGTGGGCCCCACCCGGAAATCACGTGGGCCCCACCCGGAAATCACGTGGGCCCCACCCGGAAATCACGTGGGCCCCACCCGGAAATCACGTGGGCCCCACGGGGAAATCACGTGGGGCCCACCCGGAAATCACGTGGTCCCCACCCGGAAATCACGTGGGCCCCACCCGGAAATCACGTGGGCCCCACCCGGAAATCACGTGGGCCCCACACGGAAATCACGTGGGCCCCACGGGGAAATCACGTGGGCCCCACGGGGAAATCACGTGGGCCCCACCCGGAAATCACGTGGGCCCCACCCGGAAATCACGTGGGCCCCACCCGGAAATCCCGTGGGCCCCACCCGGAAATCACGTGGGCCCCACGGGGAAATCACGTGGGCCCCACGGGGAAATCACGTGGGCCCCACCCGGAAATCACGTGGGCCACAGCCGGAAATCACGTGGGCCCCACCCGCAAATCACGTGGGCCCCACGGGGAAATCACGTGGGCCCCACGGGGAAATCACGTGGGCCCCACGGGGAAATCACGTGGGCCCCACCCGGAAATCACGGGGGCCCCACCCTGAAATCACGTGGGCCCCACCCGGAAATCACGTGGGGCCCACCCGGAAATCACGTGGGCCCCACCCGGAAATCACGTGGGCCCCACCCGGAAATCACGTGGGCCCCACCCGGAAATCACGTGGGCCCCACCCGGAAATCACGTGGGCCCCACCCGGAAATCACTTGGGCCCCACCCGGAAATCACGTGGGGCCCACGGGGAAATCACGTGGGCCCCACCCGGAAATCACGTGGGCCCCACCCGGAAATCACGTGGGCCCCAGCGGGGAAATCACGTGGGCCCCACCGGGAAATCAGGTGGGCCCCAGCCGGAAATCACGTGGGCCCCACGGGGAAATCACGTGGGCCACACCCGGAAATCACGTGGGCCCCACCCGGAAATCACGTGGGCCCCAGCCGGAAATCACGTGGGCCCCACCCGGAAATCACGTGGGCCCCACCCGGAAATCACGTGGGCCCCACGGGGAAATCACGTGGGGCCCACGGGGAAATCACGTGGGCCCCACCCGGAAATCACGTGGGCCCCACCCGGAAATCACGTGGGCCCCAGCCGGAAATCACGTGGGCCCCACGGGTAAATCAGGTGGGCCCCACCCGGAAATCACGTGGGCCCCACCCGGAAATCACGTGGGCCCCACCCGGAAATCACGTGGGCCCCACCCGGAAATCACGTGGGCCCCACCCGGAAATCACGTGGGCCCCACCCGGAAATCACGTGGGCCCCACCCGGAAATCACGTGGGCCCCACCCGGAAATCACGTGGGCCCCACGGGGAAATCACGTGTGCCCCACCTGGAAATCACGTGGGCCCCAGCCGGAAATCACTTGGGCCCCAGCCGGAAATCACGTGGGCCCCACCCGGAAATCACGTGGGCCCCACCCGGAAATCACGTGGGCCCCACCCGGAAATCACGTGGGCCCCACCCGGAAATCACGTGGGCCCCACCCGGAAATCACGTGGGCCCCACCCGGAAATCACGTGGGCCCCACCCGGAAATCACGTGGGCCCCACCCGGAAATCACGTGGGCCCCACCCGGAAATCACGTGGGCCCCAGCCGGAAATCACGTGGGCCCCAGCGGGAAATCACGTGGGCCCCACGGGGAAATCACGTGGGCCCCACGGGGAAATCACGTGGGCCCCACCCGGAAATCACGTGGGCCCCACCCGGAAATCACGTGGGCCCCAGCCGGAAATCACGTGGGCCCCACCCGGAAATCACGTGGGCCCCACCCGGAAATCACGTGGGCCCCACCCGGAAATCACGTGGGCCCCACCCGGAAATCACGTGGGCCCCACCCGGAAATCACGTGGGCCCCACGGGGAAATCACGTGGGCCCCACCCGGAAATCACGTGGGCCCCACCCGGAAATCACTTTGGCCCCACCCGGAAATCACGTGGGCCCCACCCGGAAATCACGTGGGCCCCACCCGGAAATCACGTGGGCCCCACCCGGAAATCACGTGGGCCCCACGGGGAAATCACGTGGGCCCCACGGGGAAATCACGTGTGCCCCACGGGGAAATCACGTGGGCCCCAGCGGGAAATCACGTGGGCCCCACCCGGAAATCACGTGGGCCCCACCCGGAAATCACGTGGGCCCCACGGGTAAATCACGTGTGCCCCACCCGGAAATCACGTGGGCCCCACCCGGAAATCACGTGGGCCCCACGGGGAAATCACGTGGGCCCCACCCGGAAATCACGTGGGCCCCACCGGGAAATCACGTGGGCCCCAGCCGGAAATCACGTGGGCCCCACCCGGAAATCACGTGGGCCCCACGGGGAAATCACGTGGGCCCCACGGGGAAATCACGTGTGCCCCACCCGGAAATCACGTGGGCCCCACCCGGAAATCACGTGGGCCCCACCCGGAAATCACGTGGGCCCCACCCGGAAATCACGTGGGCCCCACCCGGAAATCACGTGGGCCCCACCCGGAAATCACGTGGGCCCCACCCGGAAATCACGTGGGCCCCACCCGGAAATCACGTGGGCCCCACGGGGAAATCACGTGGGCCCCACCCGGAAATCACGTGGGCCCCACCCGGAAATCACTTTGGCCCCACCCGGAAATCACGTGGGGCCCAGCCGGAAATCACGTGGGCCCCACCCGGAAATCACGTTTGCCACACCCGGAAATCACGTGGGCCCCACCCGGAAATCACGTGGGCCCCACACGGAAATCACGTGGGCCCCACGGGGAAATCACGTGGGCCCCACCCGGAAATCACGTGGGCCCCACCCGGAAATCACGTGGGCCCCACCCGGAAATCACGTGGGCCCCACCCGGAAATCACGTGGGCCCCACCCGGAAATCACGTGGGCCCCACCCGGAAATCACGTGGGCCCCACGGGGAAATCACGTTGGCCCCACCCGGAAATCACGTGGGCCCCACCGGGAAATCACGTGGGCCCCACCCGGAAATCACGTGGGCCCCACCCGGAAATCACGTGGGCCCCACCCGGAAATCACGTGGGCCCCACGGGGAAATCACGTGTGCCCCACCCGGAAATCACGTGGGCCCCACGGGGAAATCACGTGGGCCACACCCGGAAATCACGTGGGCCCCACCCGGAAATCACGTGGGCCCCACCCGGAAATCACGTGGGCCCCACCCGGAAATCACGTGGGCCCCACCCGGAAATCACGTGGGCCCCTCCCGGAAATCACGTGGGACCCACCCGGAAATCACGTGGGCCCCACGGGGAAATCACGTGGGCCCCACCCGGAAATCACGTGGGCCCCAGCGGGAAATCACGTGGGCCCCAGCCGGAAATCAGGTGGGCCCCACCCGGAAATCACGTGGGCCCCACCCGGAAATCACGTGGGCCCCACCCGGAAATCACGTGGGGCCCACCCGGAAATCACGTGGGCCCCACCCGGAAATCACGTGGGCCCCACCCGGAAATCACGTGGGCCCCAGCCGGAAATCACGTGGGCCCCACCGGGAAATCAGGTGGGCCCCACCCGGAAATCACGTGTGCCCCACCCGGAAATCACGTGGGCACCACCCGGAAATCACGTGGGCCCCACCCGGAAATCACGTGGGCCCCACCCGGAAATCACGTGGGCCCCACCCGGAAATCACGTGGGCCCCACCCGGAAATCACGTGGGCCCCACCCGGAAATCACGTGGGCCCCACGGGGAAATCACGTGTGCCCCACCCGGAAATCACGTGGGCCCCAGCCGGAAATCACGTGGGCCACACCCGGAAATCACGTGGGCCCCACCCGGAAATCACGTGGGCCCCACGCCGGAAATCACGTGGGCCCCACCCGGAAATCACGTGGGCCCCACGGGGAAATCACGTGGGCCCCACCCGGAAATCACGTGGGCCCCACCGGGAAATCACGTGGGCCCCACCCGGAAATCACGTGGGCCCCACCGGGAAATCAGGTGGGCCCCACCCGGAAATCACGTGGGCCCCACGGGTAAATCACGTGGGCCCCACCCGGAAATCACGTGGGCCCCACCCGGAAATCACGTGGGCCCCACCCGGTAATCACGTGGGCCCCACCCGGAAATCACGTGGGCCCCAGCCGGAAATCACGTGGGCCCCACGGGGAAATCACGTGGGCCCCACGGGGAAATCACGTGGGCCCCACGGGGAAATCACGTGGGCCCCACCCGGAAATCACGTGGGCCCCACGGGGAAATCACGTGGGGCCCACCCGGAAATCACGTGGGCCCCATCCGGGAAATCACGTGGGCCCCACCCGGAAATCACGTGGGCACCGGAAATCACGTGGGCCCCACGGGGAAATCACGTGTGCCCCACCCGGAAATCACGTGGGCCCCACGGGGAAATCACGTGGGCCCCACCCGGAAATCACGTGGGCCCCACCCGGAAATCACGTGGGCCCCACCCGGAAATCACGTGGGCCCCAGCCGGAAATCACGTGGGCCCCACCCGGAAATCACGTGGGCCCCACCCGGAAATCACGTGGGCCCCACCCGGAAATCACGTGTGCCCCACCCGGAAATCACGTGGGCCCCACCCGGAAATCACGTGTGCCCCACCCGGAAATCACGTGGGGCCCACCCGGAAATCACGTGGGCCCCACCCGGAAATCACGTGGGCCCCACCCGGAAATCACGTGGGCCCCACCCGGAAATCACGTGGGCCCCACCCGGAAATCACGTGGGCCCCACGGGGAAATCACGTGGGCCCCACCCGGAAATCACGTGGTCCCCACCCGGAAATCACGTGGGCCCCACCCGGAAATCACGTGGGCCCCACGGGGAAATCACGTGGGCCCCACGGGGAAATCACGTGGGCCCCACCACGTGGGCCCCACGGGGAAATCACGTGGGCCCCACCCGGAAATCACGTGGGCCCCACCCGGAAATCACGTGGGCCCCACCCGGAAATCACGTGGGCCCCACCCGGAAATCACGTGGGCCCCACCCGGAAATCACGTGGGCCCCACCCGGAAATCACGTGGGCCCCACCCGGAAATCACGTGGGCCCCACGGGGAAATCACGTGGGCCCCACCCGGAAATCACGTGGGCCCCACGGGGAAATCACGTGGGCCCCACCCGGAAATCACGTGGTCCCCACACGGAAATCACGTGGGCCCCACCCGGAAATCACGTGGGCCCCACGGGGAAATCACGTGGGCCCCACGGGGAAATCACGTGGGCCCCACGGGGAAATCACGTGGGCCCCACCCTGAAATCACGTGGGCCCCACCCGGAAATCACGTGGGCCCCACCCGGAAATCACGTGGGCCCCACCCGGAAATCACGTGGGCCCCACCCGGAAATCACGTGGTCCCCACCCGGAAATCACGTGGGCCCCACCCGGAAATCACGTGGGCCCCACCCGGAAATCACGTGGGCCCCACACGGAAATCACGTGGGCCCCACGGGGAAATCACGTGGGCCCCACGGGGAAATCACGTGGGCCCCACGGGGAAATCACGTGGTCCCCACCCGGAAATCACGTGGGCCCCACCCGGAAATCACGTGGGCCCCAGCCCGGAAATCACGTGGGCCCCACGGGTAAATCACGTGGGCCCCACCCGGAAATCACGTGGGCCCCACGGGGAAATCACGTGGGCCCCACCCGGAAATCACGTGGGCCCCACCACGGAAAATCACGTGGGCCCCACCCGGAAATCCCGTGGGCCCCACCCGGAAATCACGTGGGCCCCACCCGGAAATCACGTGGGCCCCACCCGGAAATCACGTGGGCCCCACCCGGAAATCACGTGGGCCCCACCCGGAAATCACGTGGGCCCCACCCGGAAATCACGTGGGCCCCAGCCGGAAATCACGTGGGCCCCACCCGGAAATCACGTGGGCCCCACGGGTAAATCACGTGGGCCCCACGGGGAAATCACGTGGGCCCCACGGGGAAATCACGTGGGCCCCACCCGGAAATCACGTGGGCCCCACCCGGAAATCACGTGGGCCCCACCCGGAAATCACGTGGGCCCCACCCGGAAATCACGTGGGCCCCACCCGGAAATCACGTGGGCCCCACCCGGAAATCACGTGGGCCCCACCCGGAAATCACGTGGGCCCCACGGGGAAATCACGTGGGCCCCACCCGGAAATCACGTGGGCCCCACCCGGAAATCACTTTGGCCCCACCCGGAAATCACGTGGGGCCCACCCGGAAATCACGTGGGCCCCACCCGGAAATCACGTTTGCCCCACCCGGAAATCACGTGGGCCCCACCCGGAAATCACGTGGGCCCCACACGGAAATCACGTGGGCCCCACCGGGAAATCACGTGGGCCCCACGGGGAAATCACGTGTGCCCCACGGGGAAATCACGTGGGCCCCACGGGGAAATCACGTGGGCCCCACCCGGAAATCACGTGGGCCCCACCCGGAAATCACGTGGGCCCCACCCGGAAATCACGTGGGCCCCACGGGGAAATCACGTGGGCCCCACCCGGAAATCACGTGGGCCCCACCGGGAAATCACGTGGGCCCCACGGGCAAATCACGTGGGCCCCACCCGGAAATCACGTGGGCCCCACCCGGAAATCACGTGGGCCCCACGGGGAAATCACGTGTGCCCCACCCGGAAATCACGTGGGGCCCACGGGGAAATCACGTGGGCCCCACCCGGAAATCACGTGGGCCCCACCCGGAAATCACGTGGGCCCCACCCGGAAATCACGTGGGCCCCACGGGGAAATGACGTGGGCCCCACCCGGAAATCACGTGGGCCCCTCCCGGAAATCACGTGGGGCCCACCCGGAAATCACGTGGGCCCCACCCGGAAATCACGTGGGCCCCACCCGTGAAATCACGTGGGCCCCACGGGGAAATCACGGAAATCACGTGGGCCCCACCCGGAAATCACGGAAATCACGTGGGCCCCACCCGGAAATCACGTGGGCCCCACGGGGAAATCACGTGGGCCCCAGCCGGAAATCACGTGGGCCCCACCCGGAAATCACGTGGGCCCCACCCGGAAATCACGTGGTCCCCACCCGGAAATCACGTGGGCCCCAGCCGGAAATCACGTGGGCCCCACGGGGAAATCAGGTGGGCCCCACCCGGAAATCACGTGGGCCCCACCCGGAAATCACGTGGGCCCCACCCGGAAATCACGTGGGCCCCACCCGGAAATCACGTGGGCCCCACCCGGAAATCACGTGGGCCCCACCCGGAAATCACGTGGGCCCCACCCGGAAATCACGTGGGCCCCACCCGGAAATCACGTGGGCCCCACGGGGAAATCACGTGGGCCCCACCTGGAAATCACGTGGGCCCCAGCCGGAAATCACTTGGGCCCCACCCGGAAATCACGTGGGCCCCAGCCGGAAATCACGTGGGCCCCACGCCGGAAATCACGTGGGCCCCACCCGGAAATCACGTGGGCCCCACCCGGAAATCACGTGGGCCCCACCCGGAAATCACGTGGGGCCCACCCGGAAATCACGTGGGCCCCACCCGGAAATCACGTGGGCCCCACCCGGAAATCACGTGGGCCCCAGCCGGAAATCACGTGGGCCCCACCGGTAAATCAGGTGGGCCCCAGCCGGAAATCACGTGGGCCCCACCCGGAAATCACGTGGGCCCCACCGGGAAATCACGTGGGCCCCACCCGGAAATCACGTGGGCCCCACCCGGAAATCACGTGGGCCCCACGGGGAAATCACGTGGGCCCCACCCGGAAATCACGTGGGCCCCACCCGGAAATCACGTGGGCCCCACGGGGAAATCACGTGTGCCCCACCCGGAAATCACGTGGGCCCCACCCGGAAATCACTTGGGCCCCACGGGGAAATCACGTGGGCCCCACCCGGAAATCACGTGGGCCCCACCCGGAAATCACGTGGGCCCCACCCGGAAATCACGTGGGCCCCACCCGGAAATCACGTGGGCCCCACCCGGAAATCACGTGGGCCCCACCCGGAAATCACGTGGGCCCCACCCGGAAATCACGTGGGCCCCACACGGAAATCACGTGGGCCCCACCCGGAAATCACGTGGGCCCCACGCCGGAAATCACGTGGGCCCCACGGGGAAATCACGTGGGCCCCACGGGGAAATCACGTGGGCCCCACGGGGAAATCACGTGGGCCCCACCCGGAAATCACGTGGGCCCCACCCGGAAATCACGTGGGCCCCACCCGGAAATCACGTGGGCCCCACCCGGAAATCACGTGGGCCCCACCCGGAAATCACGTGGGCCCCACCCGGAAATCACGTGGGCCCCACCCGGAAATCACGTGGGCCCCACCCGGAAATCACGTGGGCCCCACGGGGAAATCACGTGGGCCCCACCCGGAAATCACGTGGGCCCCACGGGGAAATCACTTGGGCCCCACCCGGAAATCACGTGGGGCCCACCCGGAAATCACGTGGGCCCCACCCGGAAATCACGTGGGCCCCACCCGGAAATCACGTGGGCCCCACCCGGAAATCACGTGGGCCCCTCGGGGAAATCACGTGGGCCCCACGGGGAAATCACGTGGGCCCCACGGGGAAATCACGTGGGCCCCACCCGGAAATCACGTGGGCCCCACCCGGAAATCACGTGGGCCCCACCCGGAAATCACGTGGGCCCCACGGGGAAATCACGTGGGCCACACCCGGAAATCACGTGGGCCCCACGGGGAAATCACGTGGGCCCCACCCGGAAATCACGTGGGCCCCACCCGGAAATCACGTGGGCCCCACCCGGAAATCACGTGTGCCCCACCCGGAAATCACGTGGGCCCCACCCGGAAATCACGTTGGCCCCACGGGGAAATCACGTGGTCCCCACCCGGAAATCACGTGGGCCCCAGCCGGAAATCACGTGGGCCCCACGGGGAAATCACGTGTGCCCCACCCGGAAATCACTTGGGCCCCACCCGGAAAGCACGTGGGCCCCACCCGGAAATCACGTGGGCCCCACCCGGAAATCACGTGGGCCCCACGGGGAAATCACGTGTGCCCCACCCGGAAATCACTTGGGCCCCACCCGGAAATCACGTGGGGCCCACGGGGAAATCACGTGGGCCACACCCGGAAATCACGTGGGCCCCACCCGGAAATCACGTGGGCCCCAGCCGGAAATCACGTGGGCCCCAGCCGGAAATCACGTGGGCCCCACGGGGAAATCACGTGGGCCCCACGGGGAAATCACGTGGGCCCCACCCGGAAATCACGTGGGCCCCACCCGGAAATCACGTGGGCCCCACCCGGAAATCACGTGGGCCCCACCCGGAAATCACGTGGGCCCCACCCGGAAATCACGTGGGCCCCACCCGGAAATCACGTGGGCCCCACCCGGAAATCACGTGGGCCCCACCCGGAAATCACGTGGGCCCCACGGGGAAATCACGTGGGCCCCACCCGGAAAATCACGTGGGCCCCACCCGGAAATCACTTGGGCCCCACCCGGAAATCACGTGGGCCCCACCCGGAAATCACGTGGGGCCCCACCCTGGAAATCACGTGGGCCCCAGCCGGAAATCACGTGGGCCCCACCCGGAAATCACGTGGGCCCCACCCGGAAATCACGTGGGCCCCACACGGAAATCACGTGGGCCCCACGGGGAAATCACGTGGGCCCCACCCGGAAATCACGTGGGCCCCACCCGGAAATCACGTGGGCCCCACCCGGAAATCACGTGGGCCCCACCCGGAAATCACGTGGGCCCCACCCGGAAATCACGTGGGCCCCACCCGGAAATCACGTGGGCCCCACGGGGAAATCACGTGGGCCCCACGGGGAAATCACGTGGGCCCCACCGGGAAATCACGTGGGCCCCACCCGGAAATCACGTGGGCCCCACCCGGAAATCACGTGGGCCCCACCCGGAAATCACGTGGGCCCCACGGGGAAATCACGTGTGCCCCACCCGGAAATCACGTGGGCCCCACGGGGAAATCACGTGGGCCCCACGGGGAAATCACGTGGGCCCCACCCGGAAATCACGTGGGCCCCACCCGGAAATCACGTGGGCCCCACCCGGAAATCACGTGGGCCCCAGCCGGAAATCACGTGGGCCCCTCGGGGAAATCACGTGGGACCCACCCGGAAATCACGTGGGCCCCACCCGGAAATCACGTGGGCCCCACCCGGAAATCACGTGGGCCCCACCCGGAAATCACGTGGGCCCCAGCCGGAAATCACGTGGGCCCCACCCGGAAATCACTTGGGCCCCACCCGGAAATCACGTGGGCCCCACCCGGAAATCACGTGGGGCCCACCCGGAAATCACGTGGGCCCCACCCGGAAATCACGTGGGCCCCACCCGGAAATCACGTGGGCCCCAGCCGGAAATCACGTGGGCCCCACGGGTAAATCAGGTGGGCCCCACCCGGAAATCACGTGGGCCCCACCCGGAAATCACGTGGGCCCCACCCGGAAATCACGTGGGCCCCACCCGGAAATCACGTGGGCCCCACCCGGAAATCACGTGGGCCCCACCCGGAAATCACGTGGGCCCCACCCGGAAATCACGTGGGCCCCACGGGGAAATCACGTGTGCCCCACCTGGAAATCACGTGGGCCCCAGCCGGAAATCACTTGGGCCACACCCGGAAATCACGTGGGCCCCACCCGGAAATCACGTGGGCCCCAGCCGGAAATCACGTGGGCCCCACCCGGAAATCACGTGGGCCCCACCCGGAAATCACGTGGGCCCCACCCGGAAATCACGTGGGGCCCACCCGGAAATCACGTGGGCCCCACCCGGAAATCACGTGGGCCCCACCCGGAAATCACGTGGGCCCCAGCCGGAAATCACGTGGGCCCCACCGGGAAATCAGGTGGGCCCCACCCGGAAATCACGTGGGCCCCAGCCGGAAATCACGTGGGCCCCACCCGGAAATCACGTGGGCCCCACCCGGAAATCACGTGGGCCCCACCCGGAAATCACGTGGGCCCCACCCGGAAATCACGTGGGCCCCACCCGGAAATCACGTGGGCCCCACCCGGAAATCACGTGGGCCCCACGGGGAAATCACTTTGGCCCCACCTGGAAATCACGTGGGCCCCAGCCGGAAATCACTTGGGCCCCACCCGGAAATCACGTGGGCCCCACCCGGAAATCACGTGGGCCGGAAATCACGTGGGCCCCACGGGGAAATCACGTGGGCCCCACGGGGAAATCACGTGGGCCCCACCCGGAAATCACGTGGGCCCCACCCGGAAATCACGTGGGCCCCACCCGGAAATCACGTGGGCCCCACCCGGAAATCACGTGGGCCCCACCCCCAAATCACGTGGGCCCCACCCGGAAATCACGTGGGCCCCACCCGGAAATCACGTGGGCCCCACCCGGGAAATCACGTGGGCCCCACCCGGGGAAATCACGTGGGCCCCACCCGGAAATCACGTGGGCCCCACCCGGAAATCACTTTGGCCCCACCCGGAAATCACGTGGGGGCCCACCCGGAAATCACGTGGGCCCCACCCGGAAATCACGTGGGCCCCACCCGGAAATCACGTGGGCCCCACCCGGAAATCACGTGGGCCCCACACGGAAATCACGTGGGCCCCACGGGGAAATCACGTGGGCCCCACGGGGAAATCACGTGGGCCCCACCCGGAAATCACGTGGGCCCCACCCGGAAATCACGTGGGCCCCACCCGGAAATCACGTGGGCCCCACCCGGAAATCACGTGGGCCCCACCCGGAAATCACGTGGGCCCCACGGGGAAATCACGTGGGCCCCACCCGGAAATCACGTGGGCCCCACGGGGAAATCACGTGGGCCCCACCCGCAAATCACGTGGGCCCCACCCGGAAATCACGTGGGCCCCACCCGGAAATCACGTGGGCCCCACGGGGAAATCACGTGTGCCCCACCCGGAAATCACGTGGGCCCCACGGGGAAATCACGTGGGCCCCACCCGGAAATCACGTGGGCCCCACCCGGAAATCACGTGGGCCCCACCCGGAAATCACGTGGGCCCCAGCCGGAAATCACGTGGGCCCCACCCGGAAATCACGTGGGCCCCACCCGGAAATCACGTGGGCCCCACCCGGAAATCACTTGGGCCCCACCCGGAAATCACGTGGGGCCCACCCGGAAATCACGTGGGCCCCACCCGGAAATCACGTTTGCCCCACCCGGAAATCACGTGGGCCCCACGGGGAAATCACGTGTGCCCCACCCGGAAATCACGTGGGCCCCACGGGGAAATCACGTGGGCCCCACGGGGAAATCACGTGGGCCCCACCCGGAAATCACGTGGGCCCCACCCGGAAATCACGTGGGCCCCACCCGGAAATCACGTGGGCCCCACCCGGAAATCACGTGGGCCCCAGCCGGAAATCACGTGGGCCCCACCCGGAAATCACGTGGGCCCCACCCGGAAATCACGTGGGCCCCACCCGGAAATCACGTGGGCCCCAGCCGGAAATCACGTGGGCCCCACGGGTAAATCAGGTGGGCCCCACCCGGAAATCACGTGGGCCCCACCCGGAAATCACGTGGGCCCCACCCGGAAATCACGTGGGCCCCACCCGGAAATCACGTGGGCCCCACCCGGAAATCACGTGGGCCCCACCCGGAAATCACGTGGGCCCCACCCGGAAATCACGTGGGCCCCACCCGGAAATCACGTGGGCCCCACGGGGAAATCACGTGTGCCCCACCCGGAAATCACGTGGGCCCCAGCCGGAAATCACGTGGGCCCCACGCCGGAAATCACGTGGGCCCCACCCGGAAATCACGTGGGCCCCACCCGGAAATCACGTGGGCCCCACCCGGAAATCACGTGGGCCCCACCCGGAAATCACGTGGGCCCCACCCGGAAATCACGTGGGCCCCACCCGGAAATCACGTGGGCCCCACCCGGAAATCACGTGGGCCCCACCCGGAAATCACGTGGGCCCCACCCGGAAATCACGTGGGCCCCAGCCGGAAATCACGTGGGCCCCAGCCGGAAATCACGTGGGCCCCACGGGGAAATCACGTGGGCCCCACGGGGAAATCACGTGGGCCCCACGGGGAAATCACGTGGGCCCCACCCGGAAATCACGTGGGCCCCACCCGGAAATCACGTGGGCCCCACCCGGAAATCACGTGGGCCCCAGCCGGAAATCACGTGGGCCCCACCCGGAAATCACGTGGGCCCCACCCGGAAAATCACGTGGGGCCCCACGGGGAAATCACGTGGGCCCCACCCGGAAATCACGTGGGCTCCACCCGGAAATCACGTTGGCCCCACCCGGAAATCACGTGGGGCCCACCCGGAAATCACGTGGGCCCCACCCGGAAATCACGTTTGCCCCACCCGGAAATCACGTGGGCCCCACGGGGAAATCACGTGGGCCCCACACGGAAATCACGTGGGCCCCACGGGGAAATCACGTGGGCCCCACGGGGAAATCACGTGGGCCCCACCCGGAAATCACGTGGGCCCCACCCGGAAATCACGTGGGCCCCACCCGGAAATCACGTGGGCCCCACCCGGAAATCACGTGGGCCCCACCCGGAAATCACGTGGGCCCCACGGGGAAATCACGTGGGCCCCACCCGGAAATCACGTGGGCCCCACCGGGAAATCACGTGGGCCCCACCCGCAAATCACGTGGGCCCCAGCCGGAAATCACGTGGGCCCCACGGGGAAATCACGTGGGCCCCACGGGGAAATCACGTGTGCCCCACCCGGAAATCACGTGGGCCCCACGGGGAAATCACGTGGGCCCCACCCGGAAATCACGTGGGCCCCACCCGGAAATCACGTGGGCCCCACCCGGAAATCACGTGGGCCCCACCCGGAAATCACGTGGGCCCCACCCGGAAATCACGTGGGGCCCTCCCGGAAATCACGTGGGACCCACCCGGAAATCACGTGGGCCCCACCCGGAAATCACGTGGGCCCCACCCGGAAATCACGTGGGCCCCACCCGGAAATCACGTGGGCCCCAGCCGGAAATCACGTGGGCCCCACGGGGAAATCACGTGGGCCACACCCGGAAATCACGTGGGCCCCACCCGGAAATCACGTGGGCCCCACCCGGAAATCACGTGGGCCCCACCCGGAAATCACGTGGGCCCCACCCGGAAATCACGTGGGCCCCACCCGGAAATCACGTGGGGCCCATCCGGAAATCACGTGGGCCCCACGCGGAAATCACGTGGTCCCCACCCGGAAATCACGTGGGCCCCAGCCGGAAATCACGTGGGCCCCACCGGGAAATCAGGTGGGCCCCACCCGGAAATCACGTGGGCCCCACCCGGAAAGCACGTGGGCCCCACGGGGAAATCACGTGGGCCCCACCCGGAAATCACGTGGGCCCCACCCGGAAATCACGTGGGCCCCACCCGGAAATCACGTGGGCCCCAGCCGGAAATCACGTGGGCCCCACGGGGAAATCACGTGGGCCACACCCGGAAATCACGTGGGCCCCACCTGGAAATCACGTGGGCCCCACCCGGAAATCACGTGGGCCCCACCCGGAAATCACGTGGGCCCCACCCGGAAATCACGTGGGCCCCACCCGGAAATCACGTGGGCCCCACCCGGAAATCACGTGGGCCCCACCCGGAAATCACGTGGGCCCCACCCGGAAATCACGTGGGCCCCAGCCGGAAATCACGTGGGCCCCACGGGTAAATCAGGTGGGCCCCACCCGGAAATCACGTGGGCCCCACCCGGAAATCACGTGGGCCCCACCCGGAAATCACGTGGGCCCCACCCGGAAATCACGTGGGCCCCACCCGGAAATCACGTGGGCCCCACCCGGAAATCACGTGGGCCCCACCCGGAAATCACGTGGGCCCCACCCGGAAATCACGTGGGCCCCACGGGGAAATCACGTGTGCCCCACCTGGAAATCACGTGGGCCCCAGCCGGAAATCACGTGGGCCCCACCCGGAAATCACGTGGGCCCCACCCGGAAATCACGTGGGCCCCACCCGGAAATCACGTGGGCCCCACCCGGAAATCACGTGGGCCCCACCCGGAAATCACGTGGGCCCCACCCGGAAATCACGTGGGCCCCACCCGGAAATCACTTGGGCCCCACCCGGAAATCACGTGGGCCCCACCCGGAAATCACGTGGGCCCCACCCGGAAATCACGTTGGCCCCACGGGGAAATCACGTGGGCCCCACGGGGAAATCACGTTTGCCCCACCCGGAAATCACGTGGGCCCCACCCGGAAATCACGTGGGCCCCACCCGGAAATCACGTGGGCCCCACCCGGAAATCACGTGGGCCCCACCCGGAAATCACGTGGGCCCCACCCGGAAATCACGTGGGCCCCACCCGGAAATCACGTGGGCCCCACCCGGAAATCACGTGGGCCCCACCCGGAAATCACGTGGGCCCCACCCGGAAATCACGTGGGCCCCACGGGGAAATCACGTGGGCCCCACCCGGAAATCACGTGGGCCCCACGGGGAAATCACGTGGGCCCCACCCGGAAATCACGTGGGCCCCACCCGGAAATCACGTGGGCCCCACCCGGAAATCACGTGGGCCCCACCCGGAAATCACGAGGGCCCCACCCGGAAATCACGTGGGCCCCACGGGGAAATCACGTGGGCCCCACCCGGAAATTACGTGGGCCCCACCCGGAAATCACGTGGGCCCCACCCGGAAATCACGTGGGCCCCACCCGGAAATCACGTGGGCCCCACCCGGAAATCACGTGGGCCCCACCCGGAAATCACGTGGGCCCCACCCGGAAATCACGTGGGCCCCACCCGGAAATCACGTGGGCCCCACCCGGAAATCACGTGGGCCCCACCCGGAAATCACGTGGGCCCCACGGGGAAATCACGTGGGCCCCACCCGGAAATCACGTGGGCCCCACGGGGAAATCACGTGGGCCCCACCCGGAAATCACGTGGTCCCCACCCGGAAATCACGTGGGCCCCACCCGGAAATCACTTGGGCCCCACCCGGAAATCACGTGGGCCCCACGGGGAAATCACGTGGGCCCCACGGGGAAATCACGTGGGCCCCACCCGGAAATCACGTGGGCCCCACCCGGAAATCACGTGGGCCCCACCCGGAAATCACGTGGGCCCCACCCGGAAATCACGTGGGCCCCACCCGGAAATCACGTGGGCCCCACCCGGAAATCACGTGGGCCCCACCCGGAAATCACGTGGGCCCCACGGGGAAATCACGTGGGCCCCACCCGGAAATCACGTGGGCCCCACCCGGAAATCACGTGGGCCCCACCCGGAAATCACGTGGGCCCCACGGGGAAATCACGTGGGCCCCACGGGGAAATCACGTGGGCCCCACGGGGAAATCACGTGGGCCCCACCCGGAAATCACGTGGGCCCCACACGGAAATCACGTGGGCCCCACCCGGAAATCACGTGGGCCCCACCCGGAAATCACGTGGGCCCCAGCCGGAAATCACGTGGGCCCCACCCGGAAATCACGTGGGCCCCACCCGGAAATCACGTGGGCCCCACCCGGAAATCACGTGGGGCCCACCCGGAAATCACGTGGGGCCCACCCGGAAATCACGTGGGCCCCACCCGGAAATCACGTGGGGCCCACCCGGAAATCACGTGGGCCCCACCCGGAAATCACGTGGGCCCCACCCGGAAATCACGTGGGCCCCACCCGGAAATCACGTGGGCCCCACCCGGAAATCACGTGGGCCCCACGGGGAAATCACGTGGGCCCCACCCGGAAATCACGTGGTCCCCACCCGGAAATCACGTGGGCCCCAGCCGGAAATCACGTGGGCCCCCCCCGGAAATCACGTGGGCCCCACCCGGAAATCACGTGGGCCCCACCCGGAAATCACGCGGGCCCCACCCGGAAATCACGTGGGCCCCACCCGGAAATCACGTGGGCCCCACCCGGAAATCACGTGGGCCCCACCCGGAAATCCCGTGGGCCCCACCCGGAAATCACGTGGGCCCCACGGGGAAATCACGTGGGCCCCACCCGGAAATCACGTGGGCCCCACCCGGAAATCACGTGGGCCACACCCGGAAATCACGTGGGCCCCACCCGGAAATCATGTGGGCCCCACGGGGAAATCACGTGGGCCCCACGGGGAAATCACGTGGGCCCCACCCGGAAATCACGTGGGCCCCACCCGGAAATCACGGGGGCCCCACCCTGAAATCACGTGGGCCCCACCCTGAAATCACGTGGGCCCCACCCGGAAATCACGTGGGCCCCACCCGGAAATCACGTGGGCCCCACCCGGAAATCACGTGGGCCCCACCCGGAAATCACGTGGGCCCCACCCGGAAATCACGTGGGCCCCACCCGGAAATCACGTGGGCCCCACCCGGAAATCACGTGGGCCCCACCCGGAAATCACGTGGGCCCCACCCGGAAATCACGTGGGCCCCACCCGGAAATCACGTGGGCCCCACCCGGAAATCACGTGGGCCCCACCCGGAAATCACGTGGGCCCCACCCGGAAATCACGTGGGGCCCACCCGGAAATCACGTGGGCACCCACCCGGAAATCACGTGGGCCCCAGCCGGAAATCACGTGGGCCCCACCGGGAAATCAGGTGGGCCCCACCCGGAAATCACGTGGGCCCCACCCGGAAATCACGTGGGCCCCACCCGGAAATCACGTGGGCCCCACCCGGAAATCACGTGGGCCCCACGGGGAAATCACGTGGGCCCCACCCGGAAATCACGTGGGCCCCACGGGGAAATCACGTGGGCCCCACGGGGAAATCACGTGGGCCCCACGGGGAAATCACGTGGGCCCCACCCGGAAATCACGTGGGCCCCACCCGGAAATCACGTGGGCCCCACCCGGAAATCACGTGGGCCCCACGGGGAAATCACGTGGGCCCCACCCGGAAATCACGTGGGCCCCACGGGGAAATCACGTGGGCCCCACCCGGAAATCACGTGGGCCCCACACGGAAATCACGTGGGCCCCACCCGGAAATCACGTGGGCCCCACGGGGAAATCACGTGGGCCCCAGCCGGAAATCACGTGGGCCCCACCCGGAAATCACGTGGGCCCCACCCGGAAATCACGTGGTCCCCACCCGGAAATCACGTGGGCCCCACACGGAAATCACGTGGGCCCCACGGGGAAATCACGTGGGCCCCACGGGGAAATCACGTGGGCCCCACCCGGAAATCACGTGGGCCCCACGGGGAAATCACGTGGGCCCCACCCGGAAATCACGTGGGCCCCACGGGGAAATCACGTGGGCCCCACCCGGAAATCACGTGGGCCCCACCCGGAAATCACGTGGGCCCCACCCGGAAATCACGTGGGCCCCACGGGGAAATCACGTGGGCCCCACCCGGAAATCACGTGGGCCCCACGGGGAAATCACGTGGGCCCCACCCGGAAATCACGTGGGCCCCACACGGAAATCACGTGGGCCCCACCCGGAAATCACGTGGGCCCCACCCGGAAATCACGTGGGCCCCAGCCGGAAATCACGTGGGCCCCACCCGGAAATCACGTGGGCCCCACCCGGAAATCACGTGGGCCCCACCCGGAAATCACGTGGGCCCCACCCGGAAATCACGTGGGCCCCACCCGGAAACCACGTGGGCCCCACCCGGAAATCACGTGGGCCCCACCCGGAAACCACGTGGGCCCCACCCGGAAATCACGTGGGCCCCACCCGGAAATCACGTGGGCCCCACCGGGAAATCACGTGGGCCCCACCCGGAAATCACGTGGGCCCCACCCGGAAATCACGTGGGCCCCACCCGGAAATCACGTGGGCCCCACCCGGAAATCACGTGGGCCCCACCCGGAAATCACGTGGGCCCCACCCGGAAATCACGTGGGCCCCACCCGGAAATCACGTGGGCCCCACCCGGAAATCACTTGGGCCCCACCCGGAAATCACGTGGGCCCCACCCGGAAATCACGTGGGCCCCACGGGGAAATCACGTGGGCCCCACCCGGAAATCACGTGGGCCCCACCCGGAAATCACGTGGGCCCCACCCGGAAATCACGTGGGCCCCACGGGGAAATCACGTGGGGCCCACCCGGAAATCACGTGGGCCCCACCCGGAAATCACGTGGGCCCCACCCGGAAATCACGTGGGCCCCACCCGGAAATCACGTGGGCCCCAGCCGGAAATCACGTGGGCCCCACGGGTAAATCAGGTGGGCCCCACCGGAAATCACGTGGGCCCCACCCGGAAATCACGTGGGCCCCACCCGGAAATCACGTGGGCCCCACCCGGAAATCACGTGGGCCCCACCCGGAAATCACGTGGGCCCCACCCGGAAATCACGTGGGCCCCACCCGGAAATCACGTGGGCCCCACGGGGAAATCACGTGTGCCCCACCCGGAAATCACGTGGGCCCCAGCCGGAAATCACGTGGGCCCCACCCGGAAATCACGTGGGCCCCACCCGGAAATCACGTGGGCCCCACCCGGAAATCACGTGGGCCCCACGGGGAAATCACGTGGGCACCACCCGGAAATCACGTGGGCCCCACGGGGAAATCACGTGGGCCCCACCCGGAAATCACGTGGGCCCCACCCGGAAATCACGTGGGCCCCACCCGGAAATCCCGTGGGCCCCACCCGGAAATCACGTGGGCCCCACGGGGAAATCACGTGGGCCCCACCCGGAAATCACGTGGGCCCCACCCGGAAATCACGTGGGCCACAGCCGGAAATCACGTGGGCCCCACCCGGAAATCACGTGGGCCCCACGGGGAAATCACGTGGGCCCCACCCGGAAATCACGTGGGCCCCACCCGGAAATCACGTGGGCCCCACCCGGAAATCACGTGGGCCCCACCCGGAAATCACGTGGGCCCCACCCGGAAATCACGTGGGGCCCACCCGGAAATCACGTGGGCCCCACGGGGAAATCACGTGGGCCCCACCCGGAAATCACGTGGGCCCCACCCGGAAATCACGTGGGCCCCACCCGGAAATCACGTGGGCCCCACCTGGAAATCACGTGGGCCCCACACGGAAATCACGTGGGCCCCACGGGGAAATCACGTGGGACCCACCCGGAAATCACGTGGGCCCCACCCGGAAATCACGTGGGCCCCACCCGGAAATCACGTGGGCCCCAGCCGGAAATCACGTGGGCCCCACCCGGAAATCACGTGGGCCCCACCCGGAAATCACGTGGGCCCCACCCGGAAATCACGTGGGCCCCACCCGGAAATCACGTGGGCCCCACCCGGAAATCACGTGGGCCCCACCCGGAAATCACGTGGGCCCCACCCGGAAATCACGTGGGGCCCACCCGGAAATCACGTGGGCCCCACCCGGAAATCACGTGGGCCCCACCCGGAAAACACGTGGGCCCCACCCGGAAATCACGTGGGGCCCACCCGGAAATCACGTGGGCCCCACCCGGAAATCACGTGGGCCCCACCCGGAAATCACGTGGGCCCCACGGGGAAATCACGTGGGCCCCACCCGGAAATCACGTGGGCCCCACCCGGAAATCACGTGGGCCCCACGGGGAAATCACGTGGGCCCCACCCGGAAATCACGTGGGCCCCACGGGGAAATCACGTGGGCCCCACGGGGAAATCACGTGGGCCCCACCCGGAAATCACGTGGGCCCCACCCGGAAATCACGTGGGCCTCACCCGGAAATCACGTGGGCCCCACCCGGAAATCACGTGGGCCCCACCCGGAAATCACGTGGGCCCCAGCCGGAAATCACGTGGGCCCCACCCGGAAATCACGTGGGCCCAAGCCGGAAATCACGTGGGACCCACGGGGAAATCACGTGGGCCCCACGGGGAAATCACGTGGGCCCCACACGGAAATCACGTGGGCCCCACCCGGAAATCACGTGGGCCCCACCCGGAAATCACGTGGGCCCCACCCGGAAATCACGTGGGCCCCACCCGGAAATCACGTGGGCCCCACCCGGAAATCACGTGGGCCCCACCCGGAAATCACGTGGGCCCCACCCGGAAATCACGTGGGCCCCACCCGGAAATCACGTGGGCCCCACCCGGAAATCACGTGGGCCCCACCCGGAAATCACGTGGGCCCCACCCGGAAATCACGTGGGCCCCACCCGGAAATCACGTGGGCCCCACGGGGAAATCACGTGGGCCCCACCCGGAAATCACGTGGGCCCCACCCGGAAATCACGTGGGCCCCACCCGGAAATCACGTGGGCCCCACCCGGAAATCACGTGGGCCACAGCCGGAAATCACGTGGGCCCCACCCGGAAATCACGTGGGCCCCACCCGGAAATCACGTGGGCCCCACCCGGAAATCACGTGGGCCCCACCCGGAAATCACGTGGGCCCCACCCGGAAATCACGTGGGCCCCACCCGGAAATCACGTGGGCCCCACCCGGAAATCACGTGGGGCCCACCCGGAAATCACGTGGGCCCCACCCGGAAATCACGTGGGCCCCACGGGGAAATCACGTGGGCCCCACCCGGAAATCACGTGGGCCCCACCCGGAAATCACGTGGGCCCCACCCGGAAATCACGTGGGCCCCACGGGGAAATCACGTGGGCCCCACCCGGAAATCACGTGGGCCCCACACGGAAATCACGTGGGCCCCACCCGGAAATCACGTGGGCCCCACCCGGAAATCACGTGGGCCCCACCCGGAAATCACGTGGGCCCCACCCGGAAATCACGTGGGCCCCACCCGGAAATCACGTGGGCCCCACCCGGAAATCACGTGGGCCCCACGGGGAAATCACGTGGGCCCCACGGGGAAATCACGTGGGCCCCACCCGGAAATCACGTGGGCCCCACGGGGAAATCACGTGGGCCCCACCCGGAAATCACGTGGGCCCCACGGGGAAATCACGTGGGCCCCACCCGGAAATCACGTGGGCCCCACCCGGAAATCACGTGGGCCCCACCCGGAAATCACGTGGGCCCCACGGGGAAATCACGTGGGCCCCACCCGGAAATCACGTGGGCCCCACGGGGAAATCACGTGGGCCCCACCCGGAAATCACGTGGGCCCCACACGGAAATCACGTGGGCCCCACCCGGAAATCACGTGGGCCCCACCCGGAAATCACGTGGGCCCCAGCCGGAAATCACGTGGGCCCCACCCGGAAATCACGTGGGCCCCACCCGGAAATCACGTGGTCCCCACCCGGAAATCACGTGGGCCCCACACGGAAATCACGTGGGCCCCACGGGGAAATCACGTGGGCCCCACGGGGAAATCACGTGGGCCCCACCCGGAAATCACGTGGGCCCCACGGGGAAATCACGTGGGCCCCACCCGGAAATCACGTGGGCCCCACCCGGAAATCACGTGGGCCCCACCCGGAAATCACGTGGGCCCCACCCGGAAATCACGTGGGCCCCACCCGGAAATCACGTGGGCCCCACGGGGAAATCACGTGGGCCCCACCCGGAAATCACGTGGGCCCCACGGGGAAATCACGTGGGCCCCACCCGGAAATCACGTGGGCCCCACACGGAAATCACGTGGGCCCCACCCGGAAATCACGTGGGCCCCACCCGGAAATCACGTGGGCCCCAGCCGGAAATCACGTGGGCCCCACCCGGAAATCACGTGGGCCCCACCCGGAAATCACGTGGGCCCCACCCGGAAATCACGTGGGCCCCACCCGGAAATCACGTGGGCCCCACCCGGAAACCACGTGGGCCCCACCCGGAAATCACGTGGGCCCCACCCGGAAACCACGTGGGCCCCACCCGGAAATCACGTGGGGCCCACCCGGAAATCACGTGGGCCCCACCCGGAAATCACGTGGGCCCCACCCGGAAATCACGTGGGCCCCACCCGGAAATCACGTGGGCCCCACCCGGAAATCACGTGGGCCCCACCCGGAAATCACGTGGGCCCCACCCGGAAATCACGTGGGCCCCACCCGGAAATCACGTGGGCCCCACCCGGAAATCACGTGGGCCCCACCCGGAAATCACGTGGGCCCCACCCGGAAATCACGTGGGCCCCACCCGGAAATCACTTGGGCCCCACCCGGAAATCACGTGGGCCCCACCCGGAAATCACGTGGGCCCCACGGGGAAATCACGTGGGCCCCACCCGGAAATCACGTGGGCCCCACCCGGAAATCACGTGGGCCCCACCCGGAAATCACGTGGGCCCCACGGGGAAATCACGTGGGGCCCACCCGGAAATCACGTGGGCCCCACCCGGAAATCACGTGGGCCCCACCCGGAAATCACGTGGGCCCCACCCGGAAATCACGTGGGCCCCAGCCGGAAATCACGTGGGCCCCACGGGTAAATCAGGTGGGCCCCACCGGAAATCACGTGGGCCCCACCCGGAAATCACGTGGGCCCCACCCGGAAATCACGTGGGCCCCACCCGGAAATCACGTGGGCCCCACCCGGAAATCACGTGGGCCCCACCCGGAAATCACGTGGGCCCCACCCGGAAATCACGTGGGCCCCACGGGGAAATCACGTGTGCCCCACCCGGAAATCACGTGGGCCCCAGCCGGAAATCACGTGGGCCCCACCCGGAAATCACGTGGGCCCCACCCGGAAATCACGTGGGCCCCACCCGGAAATCACGTGGGCCCCACGGGGAAATCACGTGGGCCCCACCCGGAAATCACGTGGGCCCCACGGGGAAATCACGTGGGCCCCACCCGGAAATCACGTGGGCCCCACCCGGAAATCACGTGGGCCCCACCCGGAAATCCCGTGGGCCCCACCCGGAAATCACGTGGGCCCCACGGGGAAATCACGTGGGCCCCACCCGGAAATCACGTGGGCCCCACCCGGAAATCACGTGGGCCACAGCCGGAAATCACGTGGGCCCCACCCGGAAATCACGTGGGCCCCACGGGGAAATCACGTGGGCCCCACCCGGAAATCACGTGGGCCCCACCCGGAAATCACGTGGGCCCCACCCGGAAATCACGTGGGCCCCACCCGGAAATCACGTGGGCCCCACCCGGAAATCACGTGGGGCCCACCCGGAAATCACGTGGGCCCCACGGGGAAATCACGTGGGCCCCACCCGGAAATCACGTGGGCCCCACCCGGAAATCACGTGGGCCCCACCCGGAAATCACGTGGGCCCCACCTGGAAATCACGTGGGCCCCACACGGAAATCACGTGGGCCCCACGGGGAAATCACGTGGGACCAACCCGGAAATCACGTGGGCCCCACCCGGAAATCACGTGGGCCCCACCCGGAAATCACGTGGGCCCCACCCGGAAATCACGTGGGCCCCAGCCGGAAATCACGTGGGCCCCACCCGGAAATCACGTGGGCCCCACCCGGAAATCACGTGGGCCCCACCCGGAAATCACGTGGGTCCCACCCGGAAATCACGTGGGCCCCACCCGGAAATCACGGGGCCCCACCCGGAAATCACGTGGACCCCACCCGGAAATCACGTGGGGCCCACCCGGAAATCACGTGGGCCCCACCCGGAAATCACGTGGGCCCCACCCGGAAAACACGTGGGCCCCACCCGGAAATCACGTGGGGCCCACCCGGAAATCACGTGGGCCCCACCCGGAAATCACGTGGGCCCCACCCGGAAATCACGTGGGCCCCACGGGGAAATCACGTGGGCCCCACCCGGAAATCACGTGGGCCCCACCCGGAAATCACGTGGGCCCCACGGGGAAATCACGTGGGCCCCACCCGGAAATCACGTGGGCCCCACGGGGAAATCACGTGGGCCCCACGGGGAAATCACGTGGGCCCCACCCGGAAATCACGTGGGCCCCACCCGGAAATCACGTGGGCCCCACCCGGAAATCACGTGGGCCCCACCCGGAAATCACGTGGGCCCCACCCGGAAATCACGTGGGCCCCAGCCGGAAATCACGTGGGCCCCACCCGGAAATCACGTGGGCCCAAGCCGGAAATCACGTGGGACCCACCCGGAAATCACGTGGGCCCCACGGGGAAATCACGTGGGCCCCACACGGAAATCACGTGGGCCCCACCCGGAAATCACGTGGGCCCCACCCGGAAATCACGTGGGCCCCACCCGGAAATCACGTGGGCCCCACCCGGAAATCACGTGGGCCCCACCCGGAAATCACGTGGGCCCCACCCGGAAATCACGTGGGCCCCACCCGGAAATCACGTGGGCCCCACGGGGAAATCACGTGGGCCCCACCCGGAAATCACGTGGGCCCCACCCGGAAATCACGTGGGCCCCACCCGGAAATCACGTGGGCCCCACGGGGAAATCACGTGGGCCCCACCCGGAAATCACGTGGGCCCCACCCGGAAATCACGTGGGCCCCACCCGGAAATCACGTGGGCCCCACCCGGAAATCACGTGGGCCCCACCCGGAAATCACGTGGGCCCCACGGGGAAATCACGTGGGCCCCACCCGGAAATCACGTGGTCCCCACCCGGAAATCACGTGGGCCCCACCCGGAAATCACGTGGGCCCCACCCGGAAATCACGTGGGCCCCACCCGGAAATCACGTGGGCCCCACCCGGAAATCACGTGGGCCCCACCCGGAAATCACGTGGGCCCCACCCGGAAATCACGTGGGCCCCACGGGGAAATCACGTGGGCCCCACCCGGAAATCACGTGGGCCCCACCCGGAAATCACGTGGGCCCCACCCGGAAATCACGTGGGCCCCACCCGGAAATCACGTGGGCCACAGCCGGAAATCACGTGGGCCCCACCCGGAAATCACGTGGGCCCCACCCGGAAATCACGTGGGCCCCACCCGGAAATCACGTGGGCCCCACCCGGAAATCACGTGGGCCCCACCCGGAAATCACGTGGGCCCCACCCGGAAATCACGTGGGCCCCACCCGGAAATCACGTGGGCCCCACCCGGAAATCACGTGGGCCCCACCCGGAAATCACGTGGGCCCCACCCGGAAATCACGTGGGCCCCACCCGGAAATCACGTGGGCCCCACCCGGAAATCACGTGGGCCCCACCCGGAAATCACGTGGGCCCCACCCGGAAATCACGTGGGCCCCACCCGGAAATCACGTGGGCCCCACCCGGAAATCACGTGGGCCCCACCCGGAAATCACGTGGGGCCCACCCGGAAATCACGTGGGCCCCACCCGGAAATCACGTGGGCCCCACCCTGAAATCACGTGGGCCCCACCCGGAAAACACGTGGGCCCCACCCGGAAATCACGTGGGCCCCACCCGGAAATCACGTGGGCCCCACGCGGAAATCACGTGGGCCCCACCCGGAAATCACGTGGGCCCCACCCGGAAATCACGTGGGCCCCACGGGGAAATCACCTGGGCCCCACCTGGAAATCACGTGGGCCCCACCCGGAAATCACGTGGGCCCCACCCGGAAATCACGTGGGCCCCACCCGGAAATCACGTGGGCCCCACGGGGAAATCACGTGGGCCCCACCCGGAAATCACATGGGCCCCACCCGGAAATCACGTGGGCCCCACCCGGAAATCACGTGGGCCCCACCCGGAAATCACGTGGGCCCCACCCGGAAATCACGTGGGCCCCACCCGGAAATCACGTGGGCCCCACCCGGAAATCACGTGGGCCCCACCCGGAAATCACGTGGGCCCCACCCGGAAATCACGTGGGCCCCACCCGGAAATCACGTGGGCCCCACCCGGAAATCCCGTGGGACCCACCCGGAAATCACGTGGGCCACAGCCGGAAATCACGTGGGCCCCACCCGGAAATCACGTGGGCCCCACGGGGAAATCACGTGGGCCCCACCCGGAAATCACGTGGGCCCCACCCGGAAATCACGTGGGCCCCACCCTGAAATCACGTGGGCCCCTCCCGGAAATCACGTGGGGCCCACGGGGAAATCACGTGGGCCCCACGGGGAAATCACGTGGGCCCCACCCGGAAATCACGTGGGCCCCACCCGGAAATCACGTGGGCCCCACCCGGAAATCACGTGGGCCCCACCCGGAAATCACGTGGGCCCCACCCGGAAATCACGTGGGCCCCACCCGGAAATCACGTGGGCCCCACGGGGAAATCACGTGTGCCCCAAGGGGAAATCACGTGGGCCCCACCCGGAAATCACGTGGGCCCCACGGGGAAATCATGTGGGCCCCACCCGGAAATCACGTGGGCCCCACGGGGAAATCACGTGGGCCCCACCCGGAAATCACGTGGGCCCCACCCGGAAATCACGTGGGCCCCACCCGGAAATCACGTGGGCCCCACGGGGAAATCACGTGGGCCCCACCCGGAAATCACGTGGGCCCCACCCGGAAATCACGTGGGCCCCACCCGGAAATCACGTCGGGCCCACCCGGAAATCACGTGGGCCCCACCCGGAAATCACGTGGGCCCCACGGGGTAATCACGTGGGCCCCACCCGGAAATCACGTGGGCCCCACCCGGAAATCACGTGGGCCCCACCCGGAAATCACGTGGGCCCCACCCGGAAATCACGTGGGCCCCAGCCGGAAATCACGAGGGCCCCACGGGGAAATCACGTGGGCCCCACCCGGAAATCACGTGGGCCCCACCCGGAAATCACGTGGGCCCCACCCGGAAATCACGTGGGCCCCACCCGGAAATCACGTGGGCCCCACCCGGAAATCACGTGGGGCCCACCCGGAAATCACGTGGGCCCCACCCGGAAATCACGTGGGCCCCACCCGGAAATCACGTGGGCCCCACCCGGAAATCACGTGGGCCCCACCCGGAAATCACGTGGGCCCCACCCGGAAATCACGTGGGCCCCACCCGGAAATCACGTGGGCCCCACCCGGAAATCACGTGGGCCCCACCCGGAAATCACGTGGGCCCCACCCGGAAATCACGTGGGCCCCACCCGGAAATCACGTGGGCCCCACCCGGAAATCCCGTGGGACCCACCCGGAAATCACGTGGGCCCCACGGGGAAATCACGTGGGCCCCACCCGGAAATCACGTGGGCCCCACCCGGAAATCACGTGGGCCACAGCCGGAAATCACGTGGGCCCCACCCGGAAATCACGTGGGCCCCACGGGGAAATCACGTGGGCCCCACCCGGAAATCACGTGGGCCCCACCCGGAAATCACGTGGGCCCCACCCTGAAATCACGTGGGCCCCACCCGGAAATCACGTGGGGCCCACCCGGAAATCACGTGGGCCCCACGGGGAAATCACGTGGGCCCCACCCGGAAATCACGTGGGCCCCACCCGGAAATCACGTGGGCCCCACCCGGAAATCACGTGGGCCCCACCCGGAAATCACGTGGGCCCCACCCGGAAATCACGTGGGCCCCACCCGGAAATCACGTGGGCCCCACGGGGAAATCACGTGTGCCCCAAGGGGAAATCACGTGGGCCCCACCCGGAAATCACGTGGGCCCCACGGGGAAATCACGTGGGCCTCACCCGGAAATCACGTGGGCCCCACGGGGAAATCACGTGGGCCCCACCCGGAAATCACGTGGGCCCCACCCGGAAATCACGTGGGCCCCACCCGGAAATCACGTGGGCCCCACGGGGAAATCACGTGGGCCCCACCCGGAAATCACGTGGGCCCCACCCGGAAATCACGTGGGCCCCACCCGGAAATCACGTGGGCCCCACCCGAAAATCACGTGGGCCCCACCCGGAAATCACGTGGGCCCCACCCGGAAATCACGTGGGCCCCACCCGGAAATCACGTGGGCCCCACGGGGAAATCACGTGGGCCCCACCCGGAAATCACGTGGGCCCCACCCGGAAATCACGTGGGCCCCACCCGGAAATCACGTGGGCCCCACCCGGAAATCACGTGGGCCCCACCCGGAAATCACGTGGGGCCCACCCGGAAATCACGTGGGCCCCACCCGGAAATCACGTGGGCCCCACCCGGAAATCACGTGGGCCCCAGCCGGAAATCACGTGGGCCCCACGGGTAAATCAGGTGGGCCCCACCCGGAAATCACGTGGGCCCCACCCGGAAATCACGTGGGCCCCACCCGGAAATCACGTGGGCCCCACCCGGAAATCACGTGGGCCCCACCCGGAAATCACGTGGGCCCCACCCGGAAATCACGTGGGCCCCACCCGGAAATCACGTGGGCCCCACGGGGAAATCACGTGTGCCCCACCTGGAAATCACGTGGGCCCCAGCCGGAAATCACGTGGGCCCCAGCCGGAAATCACGTGGGCCCCACCCGGAAATCACGTGGGCCCCACGGGGAAATCACGTGGGCCCCACCCGGAAATCACGTGGGCCCCACCCGGAAATCACGTGGGCCCCACCCGGAAATCACGTGGGCCCCACCCGGAAATCACGTGGGCCCCACGGGGAAATCACGTGGGCCCCACCCGGAAATCACGTGGGCCCCACCCGGAAATCACGTGGGCCCCACGGGGAAATCACGTGGGCCCCACCCGGAAATCACGTGGTCCCCACCCGGAAATCACGTGGGCCCCACACGGAAATCACGTGGGCCCCACGGGGAAATCACGTGGGCCCCACGGGGAAATCACGTGGGCCCCACGGGGAACTCACGTGGGCCCCACCCTGAAATCACGTGGGCCCCACCCGGAAATCACGTGGGCCCCACCCGGAAATCACGTGGGCCCCACCCGGAAATCACGTGGGCCCCACCCGGAAATCACGTGGTCCCCACGGGGAAATCACGTGGGCCCCACCCGGAAATCACGTGGTCCCCACCCGGAAATCACGTGGGCCCCACACGGAAATCACGTGGGCCCCACGGGGAAATCACGTGGGCCCCACGGGGAAATCACGTGGGCCCCACGGGGAAATCACGTGGGCCCCACCCGGAAATCACGTGGGCCCCACCCGGAAATCACGTGGGGCCCACCCGGAAATCACGTTTGCCCCACCCGGAAATCACGTGGGCCCCACCCGGAAATCACGTGGGCCCCACACGGAAATCACGTGGGCCCCACGGGGAAATCACGTGGGCCCCACGGGGAAATCACGTGGGCCCCACCCGGAAATCACGTGGGCCCCACCCGGAAATCACGTGGGCCCCACCCGGAAATCACGTGGGCCCCACCCGGAAATCACGTGGGCCCCACCCGGAAATCACGTGGGCCCCACCCGGAAATCACGTGGGGCCCACCCGGAAATCACGTGGGCCCCACCCGGAAATCACGTGGGCCCCACCCGGAAATCACGTGGGCCCCACCCGGAAATCACGTGGGCCCCACCCGGAAATCACGTGGGCCCCACGGGGAAATCACGTGGGCCCCACCCGGAAATCACGTGGTCCCCACCCGGAAATCACGTGGGCCCCACACGGAAATCACGTGGGCCCCACGGGGAAATCACGTGGGCCCCACGGGGAAATCACGTGGGCCCCACGGGGAAATCACGTGGGCCCCACCCTGAAATCACGTGGGCCCCACCCGGAAATCACGTGGGCCCCACCCGGAAATCACGTGGGCCCCACCCGGAAATCACGTGGGCCCCACCCGGAAATCACGTGGGCCCCACCCGGAAATCACGTGGGCCCCAGCCGGAAATCACGTGGGCCCCACCCGGAAATCACGTGGGCCCCACCCGGAAATCACGTGGGCCCCACCCGGAAATCACGTGGGCCCCACCCGGAAATCACGTGGGCCCCACCCGGAAATCACGTGGGCCCCACCCGGAAATCACGTGGGCCCCACCCGGAAATCACGTGGGCCCCACCCGGAAATCACGTGGGCCCCACGGGGAAATCACGTGGGCCCCACCCGGAAATCACGGGGGCCCCACGGGGAAATCACGTGGGCCCCACCCGGAAATCACGTGGGCCCCACACGGAAATCACGTGGGCCCCACCCGGAAATCACGTGGGCCCCACCCGGAAATCACGTGGGCCCCAGCCGGAAATCACGTGGGCCCCACCCGGAAATCACGTGGGCCCCACCCGGAAATCACGTGGGCCCCACCCGGAAATCACGTGGGCCCCACCCGGAAATCACGTGGGCCCCACCCGGAAATCACGTGGGGCCCACCCGGAAATCACGTGGGCCCCACCCGGAAATCACGTGGGCCCCACCCGGAAATCACGTGGGCCCCACCCGGAAATCACGTGGGCCCCACCCGGAAATCACGTGGGCCCCACGGGGAAATCACGTGGGCCCCACCCGGAAATCACGTGGTCCCCACCCGGAAATCACGTGGGCCCCACCCGGAAATCACGTGGGCCCCACCCGGAAATCACGTGGGCCCCACCCGGAAATCACGTGGGCCCCACCCGGAAATCACGTGGGCCCCACGGGGAAATCACGTGGGCCCCACCCGGAAATCACGTGGGCCCCACCCGGAAATCACGTGGGCCCCACCCGGAAATCCCGTGGGCCCCACCCGGAAATCACGTGGGCCCCACGGGGAAATCACGTGGGCCCCACCCGGAAATCACGTGGGCCCCACACGGAAATCACGTGGGCCACAGCCGGAAATCACGTGGGCCCCACCCGGAAATCACGTGGGCCCCACGGGGAAATCACGTGGGCCCCACGGGGAAATCACGTGGGCCCCACCCGGAAATCACGTGGGCCCCACCCGGAAATCACGGGGGCCCCACCCTGAAATCACGTGGGCCCCACCCGGAAATCACGTGGGGCCCACCCGGAAATCACGTGGGCCCCACCCGGAAATCACGTGGGCCCCACCCGGAAATCACGTGGGCCCCACCCGGAAATCACGTGGGCCCCACCCGGAAATCACGTGGGCCCCACCCGGAAATCACGTGGGCCCCACCCGGAAATCACGTGGGCCCCACGGGGAAATCACGTGGGCCCCACCCGGAAATCACGTGGGCCCCACCCGGAAATCACGTGGGCCCCACCCGGAAATCACGTGGGCCCCACCCGGAAATCACGTGGGCCCCAGCCGGAAATCACGTGGGCCCCACGGGGAAATCACGTGGGCCCCACGGGGAAATCACGTGGGCCCCACCCGGAAATCACGTGGGCCCCACCCGGAAATCACGTGGGCCCCACCCGGAAATCACGTGGGCCCCACCCGGAAATCACGTGGGCCCCAGCCGGAAATCACGAGGGCCCCACGGGGAAATCACGTGGGCCCCACCCGGAAATCACGTGGGCCCCACCCGGAAATCACGTGGGCCCCACCCGGAAATCACGTGGGCCCCACCCGGAAATCACGTGGACCCCACCCGGAAATCACGTGGGCCCCACCCGGAAATCACGTGGGGCCCACCCGGAAATCACGTGGGGCCCACCCGGAAATCACGTGGGCCCCACCCGGAAATCACGTGGGCCCCACCCGGAAAACACGTGGGCCCCACCCGGAAATCACGTGGGGCCCACCCGGAAATCACGTGGGCCCCACGGGGAAATCACGTGGGCCCCACCCGGAAATCACGTGGGCCCCACCCGGAAATCACGTGGGCCCCACCCGGAAATCACGTGGGCCCCACGGGGAAATCACGTGGGGCCCACCCGGAAATCACGTGGGCCCCACCCGGAAATCACGTGGGCCCCACCCGGAAATCACGTGGGCCCCACCCGGAAATCACGTGGGCCCCAGCCGGAAATCACGTGGGCCCCACGGGTAAATCAGGTGGGCCCCACCCGGAAATCACGTGGGCCCCACCCGGAAATCACGTGGGCCCCACCCGGAAATCACGTGGGCCCCACGGGGAAATCACGTGGGCCCCACCCGGAAATCACGTGGGCCCCACCCGGAAATCACGTGGGCCCCACCCGGAAATCACGTGGGCCCCACCCGGAAATCACGTGGGCCCCACCCGGAAATCACGTGGGCCCCACCCGGAAATCACGTGGGGCCCACCCGGAAATCACGTGGGCCCCACCCGGAAATCACGTGGGCCCCACCCGGAAATCACGTGGGCCCCACCCGGAAATCACGTGGGCCCCACCCGGAAATCACGTGGGCCCCACGGGTAAATCAGGTGGGCCCCACCCGGAAATCACGTGGGCCCCACCCGGAAATCACGTGGGCCCCACCCGGAAATCACGTGGGCCCCACCCGGAAATCACGTGGGCCCCACCCGGAAATCACGTGGGCCCCACCCGGAAATCACGTGGGCCCCACCCGGAAATCACGTGGGCCCCACGGGGAAATCACTTGGGCCCCACCTGGAAATTACGTGGGCCCCAGCCGGAAATCACGTGGGCCCCACCCGGAAATCACGTGGGCCCCACCCGGAAATCACGTGGGCCCCACCCGGAAATCACGTGGGCCCCACCCGGAAATCACGTGGGCCCCACCCGGAAATCACGTGGGCCCCACCCGGAAATCACGTGGGCCCCACCCGGAAATCACGTGGGCCCCACCCGGAAATCACGTGGGCCCCACCCGGAAATCACGTGGGCCCCAGCCGGAAATCACGTGGGCCCCAGCCGGAAATCACGTGGGCCCCAGCCGGAAATCACGTGGGCCCCACGGGGAAATCACGTGGGCCCCACGGGGAAATCACGTGGGCCCCACGGGGAAATCACGTGGGCCCCACGGGGAAATCACGTGGGCCCCACCCGGAAATCACGTGGGCCCCACCCGGAAATCACGTGGGCCCCACCCGGAAATCACGTGGGCCCCACCCGGAAATCACGTGGGCCCCACCCGGAAATCACGTGGGCCCCAGCCGGAAATCACGTGGGCCCCACGGGGAAATCACGTGGGCCCCACCCGGAAATCACGTGGGCCCCACCCGGAAATCACGTGGGCCCCACCCGGAAATCACGTGGGCCCCACCCGGAAATCACGTGGGCCCCACCCGGAAATCACGTGGGCCCCACCCGGAAATCACGTGGGCCCCACCCGGAAATCACGTGGGCCCCACGGGGAAATCACGTGGGCCCCACCCGGAAATCACGTGGGCCCCACGGGGAAATCACGTGGGCCCCACCCGGAAATCACGTGGGCCCCACCCGGAAATCACGTGGGCCCCACCCGGAAATCACGTGGGCCCCACGGGGAAATCACGTGGGCCCCACCCGGAAATCATGTGGGCCCCACGGGGAAATCACGTGGGCCCCACCCGGAAATCACGTGGGCCCCACCCGGAAATCACGTGGGCCCCACCCGGAAATCACGTGGGCCCCAGCCGGAAATCACGTGGGCCCCACGGGGAAATCACGTGGGCCCCACCCGGAAATCACGTGGGCCCCACCCGGAAATCACGTGGGCCCCACCCGGAAATCACGTGGGCCCCACCCGGAAATCACGTGGGCCCCACGGGGAAATCACGTGGGCCCCACCCGGAAATCACGTGGGCCCCACGGGGAATGGGCCCCACCCGGAAATCACGTGGGCCCCACGGGGAAATCACGTGGGCCCCACCCGGAAATCACGTGGGCCCCACCCGGAAATCACGTGGGCCCAACGGGGAAATCACGTGGGCCCCACCCGGAAATCACGTGGGCCCCACGGGGAAATCACGTGGGCCCCACCCGGAAATCACGTGGGCCCCACCCGGAAATCACGTGGGCCCCACCCGGAAATCACGTGGGCCCCACGGGGAAATCACGTGGGCCCCACCCGGAAATCACGTGGGCCCCACGGGGAAATCACGTGGGCCCCACCCGGAAATCACGTGGGCCCCACCCGGAAATCACGTGGGCCCCACCCGGAAATCACGTGGGCCCCACCCGGAAATCACGTGGGCCCCACCCGGAAATCACGTGGGCCCCACCCGGAAATCACGTGGGCCCCACCCGGAAATCACGTGGGCCCCACCCGGAAATCACGTGGGCCCCACCCGGAAATCACGTGGGCCCCACCCGGAAATCACGTGGGCCCCAGCCGGAAATCACGTGGGCCACAGCCGGAAATCACGTGGGCCCCAGCCGGAAATCACGTGGGCCCCACGGGGAAATCACGTGGGCCCCACGGGGAAATCACGTGGGCCCCACGGGGAAATCACGTGGGCCCCACGGGGAAATCACGTGGGCCCCACCCGGAAATCACGTGGGCCCCACCCGGAAATCACGTGGGCCCCACCCGGAAATCACGTGGGCCCCACCCGGAAATCACGTGGGCCCCACCCGGAAATCACGTGGGCCCCAGCCGGAAATCACGTGGGCCCCACGGGGAAATCACGTGGGCCCCACCCGGAAATCACGTGGGCCCCACCCGGAAATCACGTGGGCCCCACCCGGAAATCACGTGGGCCCCACCCGGAAATCACGTGGGCCCCACCCGGAAATCACGTGGGCCCCACCCGGAAATCACGTGGGCCCCACCCGGAAATCACGTGGGCCCCACGGGGAAATCACGTGGGCCCCACCCGGAAATCACGTGGGCCCCACGTGGAAATCACGTGGGCCCCACCCGGAAATCACGTGGGCCCCACCCGGAAATCACGTGGGCCCCACCCGGAAATCACGTGGGCCCCACGGGGAAATCACGTGGGCCCCACCCGGAAATCATGTGGGCCCCACGGGGAAATCACGTGGGCCCCACCCGGAAATCACGTGGGCCCCACCCGGAAATCACGTGGGCCCCACCCGGAAATCACGTGGGCCCCAGCCGGAAATCACGTGGGCCCCACGGGGAAATCACGTGGGCCCCACCCGGAAATCACGTGGGCCCCACCCGGAAATCACGTGGGCCCCACCCGGAAATCACGTGGGCCCCACCCGGAAATCACGTGGGCCCCACGGGGAAATCACGTGGGCCCCACCCGGAAATCACGTGGGCCCCACGGGGAAATCACGTGGGCCCCACCCGGAAATCACGTGGGCCCCACCCGGAAATCACGTGGGCCCCACCCGGAAATCACGTGGGCCCCACGGGGAAATCACGTGGGCCCCACCCGGAAATCACGTGGGCCCCACCCGGAAATCACGTGGGCCCAACGGGGAAATCACGTGGGCCCCACCCGGAAATCACGTGGGCCCCACGGGGAAATCACGTGGGCCCCACCCGGAAATCACGTGGGCCCCACCCGGAAATCACGTGGGCCCCACCCGGAAATCACGTGGGCCCCACGGGGAAATCACGTGGGCCCCACCCGGAAATCACGTGGGCCCCACGGGGAAATCACGTGGGCCCCACCCGGAAATCACGTGGGCCCCACCCGGAAATCACGTGGGCCCCACCCGGAAATCACGTGGGCCCCAGCCGGAAATCACGTGGGCCCCACCCGGAAATCACGTGGGCCCCACCCGGAAATCACGTGGGCCCCACCCGGAAATCACGTGGGCCCCACCCGGAAATCACGTGGGCCCCACCCGGAAATCACGTGGGCCCCACCCGGAAATCACGTGGGGCCCACCCGGAAATCACGTGGGCCCCACCCGGAAATCACGTGGGCCCCACCCGGAAATCACGTGGGCCCCACCCGGAAATCACGTGGGCCCCACCCGGAAATCACGTGGGCCCCACGGGGAAATCACGTGGGCCCCACCCGGAAATCACGTGGTCCCCACCCGGAAATCACGTGGGCCCCACACGGAAATCACGTGGGCCCCACGGGGAAATCACGTGGGCCCCACGGGGAAATCACGTGGGCCCCACGGGGAAATCACGTGGGCCCCACGGGGAAATCACGTGGGCCCCACCCGGAAATCACGTGGGCCCCACCCGGAAATCACGTGGGCCCCACCCGGAAATCACGTGGGCCCCACCCGGAAATCACGTGGGCCCCACCCGGAAATCACGTGGGCCCCACCCGGAAATCACGTGGGCCCCACCCGGAAATCACGTGGGCCCCACCCGGAAATCACGTGGGCCCCACGGGGAAATCACGTGGGCCCCACCCGGAAATCACGTGGGCCCCACGGGGAAATCACGTGGGCCCCACCCGGAAATCACGTGGGCCCCACACGGAAATCACGTGGGCCCCACCCGGAAATCACGTGGGCCCCACCCGGAAATCACGTGGGCCCCAGCCGGAAATCACGTGGGCCCCACCCGGAAATCACGTGGGCCCCACCCGGAAATCACGTGGGCCCCACCCGGAAATCACGTGGGCCCCACCCGGAAATCACGTGGGCCCCACCCGGAAATCACGTGGGCCCCACCCGGAAATCACGTGGGGCCCACCCGGAAATCACGTGGGCCCCACCCGGAAATCACGTGGGCCCCACCCGGAAATCACGTGGGCCCCACCCGGAAATCACGTGGGCCCCACCCGGAAATCACGTGGGCCCCACGGGGAAATCACGTGGGCCCCACCCGGAAATCACGTGGTCCCCACCCGGAAATCACGTGGGCCCCACCCGGAAATCACGTGGGCCCCACCCGGAAATCACGTGGGCCCCACGGGGAAATCACGTGGGCCCCACCCGGAAATCACGTGGGCCCCACCCGGAAATCACGTGGGCCCCACCCGGAAATCCCGTGGGCCCCACCCGGAAATCACGTGGGCCCCACGGGGAAATCACGTGGGCCCCACCCGGAAATCACGTGGGCCCCACCCGGAAATCACGTGGGCCACAGCCGGAAATCACGTGGGCCCCACCCGGAAATCACGTGGGCCCCACGGGGAAATCACGTGAGCCCCACGGGGAAATCACGTGGGCCCCACCCGGAAATCACGTGGGCCCCACCCGGAAATCACGGGGGCCCCACCCTGAAATCACGTGGGCCCCACCCGGAAATCACGTGGGGCCCACCCGGAAATCACGTGGGCCCCACCCGGAAATCACGTGGGCCCCACCCGGAAATCACGTGGGCCCCACCCGGAAATCACGTGGGCCCCACCCGGAAATCACGTGGGCCCCACCCGGAAATCACGTGGGCCCCACCCGGAAATCACGTGGGCCCCACGGGGAAATCACGTGGGCCCCACCCGGAAATCACGTGGGCCCCACCCGGAAATCACGTGGGCCCCACGGGGAAATCACGTGGGCCCCACCCGGAAATCACGTGGGCCCCAGCCGGAAATCACGTGGGCCCCACGGGGAAATCACGTGGGCCACACCCGGAAATCACGTGGGCCCCACCTGGAAATCACGTGGGCCCCAGCCGGAAATCACGTGGGCCCCACCCGGAAATCACGTGGGCCCCACCCGGAAATCACGTGGGCCCCACCCGGAAATCACGTGGGGCCCACCCGGAAATCACGTGGGCCCTACCCGGAAATCACGTGGGCCCCACCCGGAAATCACGTGGGCCCCAGCCGGAAATCACGTGGGCCCCACGGGTAAATCAGGTGGGCCCCACCCGGAAATCACGTGGGCCCCACCCGGAAATCACGTGGGCCCCACCCGGAAATCACGTGGGCCCCACCCGGAAATCACGTGGGCCCCACCCGGAAATCACGTGGGCCCCACCCGGAAATCACGTGGGCCCCACCCGGAAATCACGTGGGCCCCACCCGGAAATCACGTGGGCCCCACGGGGAAATCACGTGTGCCCCACCTGGAAATCACGTGGGCCCCAGCCGGAAATCACGTGGGCCCCAGCCGGAAATCACGTGGGCCCCACCCGGAAATCACGTGGGCCCCACCCGGAAATCACGTGGGCCCCACCCGGAAATCACGTGGGCCCCACCCGGAAATCACGTGGGCCCCACCCGGAAATCACGTGGGCCCCACCCGGAAATCACGTGGGCCCCACCCGGAAATCACGTGGGCCCCACCCGGAAATCACGTGGGCCCCACCCGGAAATCACGTGGGCCCCAGCCGGAAATCACGTGGGCCCCAGCCGGAAATCACGTGGGCCCCACGGGGAAATCACGTGGGCCCCACCCGGAAATCACGTGGGCCCCACCCGGAAATCACGTGGGCCCCACCCGGAAATCACGTGGGCCCCACCCGGAAATCACGTGGGCCCCACCCGGAAATCACGTGGGCCCCACCCGGAAATCACGTGGGCCCCACCCGGAAATCACGTGGGCCCCACGGGGAAATCACGTGGGCCCCACCCGGAAATCACGTGGGCCCCACCCGGAAATCACTTTGGCCCCACCCGGAAATCACGTGGGGCCCACCCGGAAATCACGTGGGCCCCACCCGGAAATCACGTGGGCCCCACCCGGAAATCACGTGGGGCCCACCCGGAAATCACGTTTGCCCCACCCGGAAATCACGTGGGCCCCACCCGGAAATCACGTGGGCCCCACACGGAAATCACGTGGGCCCCACGGGGAAATCACGTGGGCCCCACGGGGAAATCACGTGGGCCCCACCCGGAAATCACGTGGGCCCCACCCGGAAATCACGTGGGCCCCACCCGGAAATCACGTGGGCCCCACCCGGAAATCACGTGGGCCCCACCCGGAAATCACGTGGGCCCCACGGGGAAATCACGTGGGCCCCACCCGGAAATCACGTGGGCCCCACCGGGAAATCACGTGGGCCCCACCCGCAAATCACGTGGGCCCCACCCGGAAATCACGTGGGCCCCACCCGGAAATCACGTGGGCCCCACGGGGAAATCACGTGTGCCCCACCCGGAAATCACGTGGGCCCCACGGGGAAATCACGTGGGCCCCACCCGGAAATCACGTGGGCCCCACCCGGAAATCACGTGGGCCCCACCCGGAAATCACGTGGGCCCCACCCGGAAATCACGTGGGCCCCACCCGGAAATCACGTGGGCCCCTCGGGGAAATCACGTGGGACCCACCCGGAAATCACGTGGGCCCCACCCGGAAATCACGTGGGCCCCACCCGGAAATCACGTGGGCCCCACCCGGAAATCACGTGGGCCCCAGCCGGAAATCACGTGGGCCCCACGGGGAAATCACGTGGGCCACACCCGGAAATCACGTGGGCCCCACCCGGAAATCACGTGGGCCCCACCCGGAAATCACGTGGGCCCCACCCGGAAATCACGTGGGCCCCACCCGGAAATCACGTGGGCCCCACCCGGAAATCACGTGGGGCCCATCCGGAAATCACGTGGCCCCACCCGGAAATCACGTGGTCCCCACCCGGAAATCACGTGGGCCCCAGCCGGAAATCACGTGGGCCCCACGGGTAAATCAGGTGGGCCCCACCCGGAAATCACGTGGGCCCCACCCGGAAAGCACGTGGGCCCCACCCGGAAATCACGTGGGCCCCACCCGGAAATCACGTGGGCCCCACCCGGAAATCACGTGGGCCCCACCCGGAAATCACGTGGGCCCCAGCCGGAAATCACGTGGGCCCCACGGGGAAATCACGTGGGCCACACCCGGAAATCACGTGGGCCCCACCTGGAAATCACGTGGGCCCCACCCGGAAATCACGTGGGCCCCACCCGGAAATCACGTGGGCCCCACCCGGAAATCACGTGGGCCCCACCCGGAAATCACGTGGGCCCCACCCGGAAATCACGTGGGCCCCACCCGGAAATCACGTGGGCCCCACCCGGAAATCACGTGGGCCCCAGCCGGAAATCACGTGGGCCCCACGGGTAAATCAGGTGGGCCCCACCCGGAAATCACGTGGGCCCCACCCGGAAATCACGTGGGCCCCACCCGGAAATCACGTGGGCCCCACCCGGAAATCACGTGGGCCCCACCCGGAAATCACGTGGGCCCCACCCGGAAATCACGTGGGCCCCACCCGGAAATCACGTGGGCCCCACCCGGAAATCACGTGGGCCCCACGGGGAAATCACGTGTGCCCCACCTGGAAATCACGTGGGCCCCAGCCGGAAATCACGTGGGCCCCAGCCGGAAATCACGTGGGCCCCACCCGGAAATCACGTGGGCCCCACCCGGAAATCACGTGGGCCCCACCCGGAAATCACGTGGGCCCCACCCGGAAATCACGTGGGCCCCACCCGGAAATCACGTGGGCCCCACCCGGAAATCACGTGGGCCCCACCCGGAAATCACGTGGGCCCCACCCGGAAATCACGTGGGCCCCAGCCGGAAATCACGTGGGCCCCAGCCGGAAATCACGTGGGCCCCACGGGGAAATCACGTGGGCCCCACGGGGAAATCACGTGGGCCCCACCCGGAAATCACGTGGGCCCCACCCGGAAATCACGTGGGCCCCACCCGGAAATCACGTGGGCCCCACCCGGAAATCACGTGGGCCCCACCCGGAAATCACGTGGGCCCCACCCGGAAATCACGTGGGCCCCACCCGGAAATCACGTGGGCCCCAGCCGGAAATCACGTGGGCCCCACGGGGAAATCACGTGGGCCCCACCCGGAAATCACGTGGGCCCCACCCGGAAATCACGTGGGCCCCACCCGGAAATCACGTGGGCCCCACCCGGAAATCACGTGGGCCCCACCCGGAAATCACGTGGGCCCCACCCGGAAATCACTTTGGCCCCACCCGGAAATCACGTGGGGCCCACCCGGAAATCACGTGGGCCCCACCCGGAAATCACGTGGGCCCCACCCGGAAATCACGTGGGGCCCACCCGGAAATCACGTTTGCCCCACCCGGAAATCACGTGGGCCCCACCCGGAAATCACGTGGGCCCCACACGGAAATCACGTGGGCCCCACGGGGAAATCACGTGGGCCCCACCCGGAAATCACGTGGGCCCCACCCGGAAATCACGTGGGCCCCACCCGGAAATCACGTGGGCCCCACCCGGAAATCACGTGGGCCCCACCCGGAAATCACGTGGGCCCCACCCGGAAATCACGTGGGCCCCACCCGGAAATCACGTGGGCCCCACGGGGAAATCACGTGGGCCCCACCCGGAAATCACGTGGGCCCCACGGGGAAATCACGTGGGCCCCACCCGGAAATCACGTGGGCCCCACCCGGAAATCACGTGGGCCCCACCCGGAAATCACGTGGGCCCCACGGGGAAATCACGAGGGCCCCACCCAGAAATCACGTGGGCCCCACGGGGAAATCACGTGGGCCCCACCCGGAAATCACGTGGGCCCCACCCGGAAATCACGTGGGCCCCACCCGGAAATCACGTGGGCCCCACCCGGAAATCACGTGGGCCCCACCCGGAAATCACGTGGGCCCCACCCGGAAATCACGTGGGCCCCACCCGGAAATCACGTGGGCCCCACCCGGAAATCACGTGGGCCCCACCCGGAAATCACGTGGGCCCCACCCGGAAATCACGTGGGCCCCACCCGGAAATCACGTGGGCCCCACGGGGAAATCACGTGGGCCCCACCCGCAAATCACGTGGGCCCCACGGGGAAATCACGTGGGCCCCACCCGGAAATCACGTGGTCCCCACCCGGAAATCACGTGGGCCCCACACGGAAATCACGTGGGCCCCACGGGGAAATCACGTGGGCCCCACGGGGAAATCACGTGGGCCCCACGGGGAAATCACGTGGGCCCCACCCGGAAATCACGTGGGCCCCACCCGGAAATCACGTGGGCCCCACCCGGAAATCACGTGGGCCCCACCCGGAAATCACGTGGGCCCCACCCGGAAATCACGTGGGCCCCACCCGGAAATCACGTGGGCCCCACGGGGAAATCACGTGGGCCCCACCCGGAAATCACGTGGGCCCCACGGGGAAATCACGTGGGCCCCACCCGGAAATCACGTGGGCCCCACACGGAAATCACGTGGGCCCCACCCGGAAATCACGTGGGCCCCACCCGGAAATCACGTGGGCCCCAGCCGGAAATCACGTGGGCCCCACCCGGAAATCACGTGGGCCCCACCCGGAAATCACGTGGGCCCCACCCGGAAATCACGTGGGCCCCACCCGGAAATCACGTGGGCCCCACCCGGAAATCACGTGGGCCCCACCCGGAAATCACGTGGGGCCCACCCGGAAATCACGTGGGCCCCACCCGGAAATCACGTGGGCCCCACCCGGAAATCACGTGGGCCCCACCCGGAAATCACGTGGGCCCCACGGGGAAATCACGTGGGCCCCACCCGGAAATCACGTGGTCCCCACCCGGAAATCACGTGGGCCCCACCCGGAAATCACGTGGGCCCCACCCGGAAATCACGTGGGCCCCACCCGGAAATCACGTGGGCCCCACCCGGAAATCACGCGGGCCCCACGGGGAAATCACGTGGGCCCCACCCGGAAATCACGTGGGCCCCACCCGGAAATCACGTGGGCCCCACCCGGAAATCCCGTGGGCCCCACCCGGAAATCACGTGGGCCCCACGGGGAAATCACGTGGGCCCCACCCGGAAATCACGTGGGCCCCACCCGGAAATCACGTGGGCCACAGCCGGAAATCACGTGGGCCCCACCCGGAAATCACGTGGGCCCCACGGGGAAATCACGTGGGCCCCACGGGGAAATCACGTGGGCCCCACCCGGAAATCACGTGGGCCCCACCCGGAAATCACGGGGGCCCCACCCTGAAATCACGTGGGCCCCACCCGGAAATCACGTGGGGCCCACCCGGAAATCACGTGGGCCCCACCCGGAAATCACGTGGGCCCCACCCGGAAATCACGTGGGCCCCACCCGGAAATCACGTGGGCCCCACCCGGAAATCACGTGGGCCCCACCCGGAAATCACGTGGGCCCCACCCGGAAATCACGTGGGGCCCACCCGGAAATCACGTGGGCCCCACCCGGAAATCACGTGGGCCCCACCCGGAAATCACGTGGGCCCCAGCCGGAAATCACGTGGGCCCCACGGGTAAATCAGGTGGGCCCCACCCGGAAATCACGTGGGCCCCACCCGGAAATCACGTGGGCCCCACCCGGAAATCACGTGGGCCCCACCCGGAAATCACGTGGGCCCCACACGGAAATCACGTGGGCCCCACCCGGAAATCACGTGGGCCCCACCCGGAAATCACGTGGGCCCCAGCCGGAAATCACGTGGGCCCCACGGGGAAATCACGTGGGCCCCACCCGGAAATCACGTGGGCCCCACCCGGAAATCACGTGGGCCCCACCCGGAAATCACGTGGGCCCCACGGGGAAATCACGTGGGCCCCAGCCGGAAATCACGTGGGCCCCACCCGGAAATCACGTGGGCCCCACCCGGAAATCACGTGGGCCCCACCCGGAAATCACGTGGGCCCCACCCGGAAATCACGTGGGCCCCACCCGGAAATCACGTGAGACCCACCCGGAAATCACGTGGGGCCCACCCGGAAATCACGTGGGCCCCACCCGGAAATCACGTGGGCCCCACCCGGAAATCACGTGGGCCCCACGGGGAAATCACGTGGGCCCCACCCGGAAATCACGTTTGCCCCACCCGGAAATCACGTGGGCCCCACACGGAAATCACGTGGGCCCCACCCGGAAATCACGTGGGCCCCACCCGGAAATCACGTGGGCCCCACGGGGAAATCACGTGGGCCCCACCCGGAAATCACGTGGGCCCCACGTGGAAATCACGTGGGCCCCACCCGGAAATCACGTGGGCCCCACCCGGAAATCACGTGGGCCCCACCCGGAAATCACGTGGGCCCCACCCGGAAATCACGTGGGCCCCACCCGGAAATCACGTGGGCCCCACCCGGAAATCACGTGGGCCCCACGGGGAAATCACGTGGGCCCCACCCGGAAATCACGTGGGCCCCACGGGGAAATCACGTGGGCCCCACCCGGAAATCACGTGGGCCCCACCCGGAAATCACGTGGGCCCCACCCGGAAATCACGTGGGCCCCACCCGGAAATCACGTGGGCCCCACCCGGAAATCACGTGGGCCCCACGGGGAAATCACGTGGGCCCCACGGGGAAATCACGTGGGCCCCACCCGGAAATCACGTGGTCCCCACCCGGAAATCACGTGGGCCCCACCCGGAAATCACGTGGGCCCCACCCGGAAATCACGTGGGCCCCACCCGGAAATCACGTGGGCCCCACCCGGAAATCACGTGGGCCCCACGGGGAAATCACGTGGGCCCCACCCGGAAATCACGTGGGCCCCACCCGGAAATCACGTGGGCCCCACCCGGAAATCCCGTGGGCCCCACCCGGAAATCACGTGGGCCCCACGGGGAAATCACGTGGGCCCCACCCGGAAATCACGTGGGCCCCACCCGGAAATCACGTGGGCCACAGCCGGAAATCACGTGGGCCCCACCCGGAAATCACGTGGGCCCCACGGGGAAATCACGTGGGCCCCACCTGGAAATCACGTGGGCCCCACCCGGAAATCACGTGGGCCCCACCCGGAAATCACGTGGGCCCCACCCTGAAATCACGTGGGCCCCCCCCGGAAATCACGTGGGGCCCACCCGGAAATCACGTGGGCCCCACCCGGAAATCACGTGGGCCCCACCCGGAAATCACGTGGGCCCCACCCGGAAATCACGTGGGCCCCACCCGGAAATCACGTGGGCCCCACCCGGAAATCACGTGGGCCCCACGGGGAAATCACGTGGGCCCCACCCGGAAATCACGTGGGCCCCACCCGGAAATCACGTGGGCCCCACCCGGAAATCACGTGGGCCCCACCCGGAAATCACGTGGGCCCCAGCCGGAAATCACGTGGGCCCCACGGGGAAATCACGTGGGCCACACCCGGAAATCACGTGGGCCCCACCCGGAAATCACGTGGGCCCCACCCGGAAATCACGTGGGCCCCACCCGGAAATCACGTGGGCCCCACCCGGAAATCACGTGGGCCCCACCCGGAAATCACGTGGGGCCCACCCGGAAATCACGTGGGCCCCACCCGGAAATCACGTGGGCCCCACCCGGAAATCACGTGGGCCCCACGGGGAAATCACGTGGGCCCCACCCGGAAATCACGTGTTCCCCACCCGGAAATCACGTGGGCCCCACCCGGAAATCACGTGGGCCCCACCCGGAAATCACGTGGGCCCCACCCGGAAATCACGTGGGCCCCACCCGGAAATCACGTGGGCCCCACCCGGAAATCACGTGGGCCCCACGGGGAAATCACGTGGGCCCCACCCGGAAATCACGTGGGCCCCACCCGGAAATCACGTGGGCCCCACCCGGAAATCCCGTGGGCCCCACCCGGAAATCACGTGGGCCCCACGGGGAAATCACGTGGGCCCCACCCGGAAATCACGTGGGCCCCACCCGGAAATCACGTGGGCCACAGCCGGAAATCACGTGGGCCCCACCCGGAAATCACGTGGGCCCCACGGGGAAATCACGTGGGCCCCACCCGGAAATCACGTGGGCCCCACCCGGAAATCACGTGGGCCCCACCCGGAAATCACGTGGGCCCCACCCTGAAATCACGTGGGCCCCACCCGGAAATCACGTGGGGCCCACCCGGAAATCACGTGGGCCCCACCCGGAAATCACGTGGGCCCCACCCGGAAATCACGTGGGCCCCACCCGGAAATCACGTGGGCCCCACCCGGAAATCACGTGGGCCCCACCCGGAAATCACGTGGGCCCCACCCGGAAATCACGTGGGCCCCACGGGGAAATCACGTGGGCCCCACCCGGAAATCACGTGGGCCCCACCCGGAAATCACGTGGGCCCCACCCGGAAATCACGTGGGCCCCACGGGGAAATCACGTGGGCCCCACCCGGAAATCACGTGGGCCCCACCCGGAAATCACGTGGGCCCCACGGGGAATTCACGTGGGCCCCACCCGGAAGTCACGTGGGCCCCACGGGGAAATCACGTGGGCCCCACCCGGAAATCACGTGGGCCCCACCCGGAAATCACGTGGGCCCCACCCGGAAATCACGTGGGCCCCACCCGGAAATCACGTGGGCCCCACCCGGAAATCACGTGGGCCCCACCCGGAAATCACGTGGGCCCCAGCCGGAAATCACGTGGGCCCCAGCCGGAAATCACGTGGGCCCCACGGGGAAATCACGTGGGCCCCACCCGGAAATCACGTGGGCCCCACCCGGAAATCACGTGGGCCCCACCCGGAAATCACGTGGGCCCCACCCGGAAATCACGTGGGCCCCACCCGGAAATCACGTGGGCCCCAGCCGGAAATCACGTGGGCCCCACCCGGAAATCACGTGGGCCCCAGCCGGAAATCACGTGGGCCCCACCCGGAAATCACGTGGGCCCCACCCGGAAATCACGTGGGCCCCACCCGGAAATCACGTGGGCCCCACCCGGAAATCACGTGGGGCCCACCCGGAAATCACGTGGGCCCCACCCGGAAATCACGTGGGCCCCACCCTGAAATCACGTGGGCCCCACCCGGAAAACACGTGGGCCCCACCCGGAAATCACGTGGGCCCCACCCGGAAATCACGTGGGCCCCACCCGGAAATCACGTGGGCCCCACCCGGAAATCACGTGGGCCCCACCCGGAAATCACGTGGGCCCCACCCGGAAAACACGTGGGCCCCACCCGGAAATCACGTGGGGCCCACCCGGAAATCACGTGGGCCCCACCCGGAAATCACGTGGGCCCCACCCGGAAATCACGTGGGCCCCACGGGGAAATCACGTGGGCCCCACCCGGAAATCACGTGGGCCCCACCCGGAAATCACGTGGGCCCCACGGGAAATCACGTCGGCCCCACTCGGAAATCACGTGGGCCCCACGGGGAAATCACGTGGGCCCCACCCGGAAATCACGTGGGCCCCACCCGGAAATCACGTGGGCCCCACCCGGAAATCACGTGGGCCCCACCCGGAAATCACGTGGGCCCCACCCGGAAATCACGTGGGCCCCACCCGGAAATCACGTGGGCCCCACCCGGAAATCACGTGGGCCCCACCCGGAAATCACGTGGGCCCCACCCGGAAATCACGTGGGCCCCACCCGGAAATCACGTGGGCCCCAGCCGGAAATCACGTGGGCCCCACCCGGAAATCACGTGGGCCCCAGCCGGAAATCACGTGGGCCCCACCCGGAAATCACGTGGGCCCCACCCGGAAATCACGTGGGCCCCACCCGGAAATCACGTGGGCCCCACCCGGAAATCACGTGGGGCCCACCCGGAAATCACGTGGGCCCCACCCGGAAATCACGTGGGCCCCACCCGGAAATCACGTGGACCCCACCCGGAAATCAGGTGGGCCCCACCCGGAAATCACGTGGGCCCCAGCCGGTAATCACGTGGGCCCCAGCCGGAAATCACGTGGGCCCCACGGGGAAATCACATGGGCCCCACCTGGAAATCACGTGGGCCCCACCCGGAAATCACGTGGGCCCCACCCGGAAATCACGTGGGCCCCACCCGGAAATCACGTGGGCCCCACCCGGAAATCACGTGGGGCCCACCCGGAAATCACGTGGGCCCCACCCGGAAATCACGTGGGCCCCACCCGGAAATCACGTGGGGCCCACCCGGAAATCACGTTTGCCCCACCCGGAAATCACGTGGGCCCCACCCGGAAATCACGTGGGCCCCACCCGGAAATCACGTGGGCCCCATCCGGAAATCACGTGGGCCCCACCCGGAAATCACGTGGACCCCACCCGGAAATCACGTGGGCCCCACCCGGAAATCACGTGGGCCCCACCCGGAAATCACGTGGGCCCCACCCGGAAATCACGTGGGCCCCACCCGGAAATCACGTGGGGCCCACCCGGAAATCACGTGGGCCCAACCCGGAAATCACGTGGGCCCCACCCGGAAATCACGTGGGGCCCACCCGGAAATCACGTGGGCCCCACCCGGAAATCACGTGGGCCCCACCCGGAAATCACGTGGGCCCCACCCGGAAATCACGTGGGCCCCACCCGGAAATCACGTGGGGCCCCGCCCGGAAATCACGTGGGCCCCGCCCGGAAATCACGTGGGCCCCACCCGGAAATCACGTGGGCCCCACCCGGAAATCACGTGGGCCCCACCCGGAAATCACGTGGGCCCCACCCGGAAATCACGTGGGGCCCACCCGGAAATCACGTGGGCCCCACCCGGAAATCACGTGGGCCCCACCCGGAAATCACGTGGGGCCCACCCGGAAATCACGTGGGCCCCACCCGGAAATCACGTGGGCCCCACCCGGAAATCACGTGGGCCCCACCCGGAAATCACGTGGGCCCCACCCGGAAATCACGTGGGCCCCACCCGGAAATCACGTGGGCGCAACCCGGAAATCACGTGGGCCCCACCCGGAAATCACGTGGGCCCCACGGGGAAATCACGTGGGCCCCACCCGGAAATCACGTGGGCCCCACCCGGAAATCACGTGGGCCCCACCCGGAAATCACGTGGGCCCCACCCGGAAATCACGTGGGCCCCACCCGGAAATCACGTGGGCCCCACCCGGAAATCACGTGGGCCCCACCCGGAAATCACGTGGGCCCCACCCGGAAATCACGTGGGCCCCACACGGAAATCACGTGGGCCCCACCCGGAAATCACGTGGGCCCCACGGGGAAATCACGTGGGCCCCACCCAGAAATCACGTGGGCCCCACCCGGAAATCACGTGGGCCCCACCCGGAAATCACGTGGGCCCCACCCGGAAATCACGTGGGCCCCACCCGGAAATCACGTGGGCCCCACCCGGAAATCACGTGGGCCCCACCCGGAAATCACGTGGGCCCCACGGGGAAATCCCGTGGGCCCCACCCGGAAATCACGTGGGCCCCAACCGGAAATCACGTGGGCCCCACCCGGAAATCACGTGGGCCCCACCCGGAAATCACGTGGGCCCCACCCGGAAATCACGTGGGCCCCACCCGGAAATCACGTGGGCCCCACCCGGAAATCACGTGGGCCCCACCCGGAAATCACGTGGGGCCCACCCGGAAATCACGTGGGCCCCACCCGGAAATCACGTGGGCCCCACCCGGAAATCACGTGGGCCCCACCCGGAAATCACGTGGGCCCCACCCGGAAATCACGTGGGCCCCACGGGGAAATCACGTGGGCCCCACCCGGAAATCACGTGGGCCCCACCCGGAAATCACGTGGGCCCCACCCGGAAATCACGTGGGCCCCACCCGGAAATCACGTGGGCCACAGCCGGAAATCACGTGGGCCCCACCCGGAAATCACGTGGGCCCCACCCGGAAATCACGTGGGCCCCACCCGGAAATCACGTGGGCCCCACCCGGAAATCACGTGGGCCCCACCCGGAAATCACGTGGGCCCCACCCGGAAATCACGTGGGCCCCACCCGGAAATCACGTGGGCCCCACGGGGAAATCACGTGGGCCCCACCCGGAAATCACGTGGGCCCCACCCGGAAATCACGTGGGCCCCACCCGGAAATCACGTGGGCCCCACCCGGAATTCACGTGGGCCCCACCCGGAAATCACGTGGGCCCCACCCGGAAATCACGTGGGCCCCACCCGGAAATCACGTGGGCCCCACCCGGAAATCACGTGGGCCCCACCCGGAAATCACGTGGGCCCCACCCGGAAATCACGTGGGCCCCACCCGGAAATCACGTGGGGCCCACCCGGAAATCACGTGGGCCCCACCCGGAAATCACGTGGGCCCCACCCTGAAATCACGTGGGCCCCACCCGGAAAACACGTGGGCCCCACCCGGAAATCACGTGGGCCCCACCCGGAAATCACGTGGGCCCCACGCGGAAATCACGTGGGCCCCACCCGGAAATCACGTGGGCCCCACCCGGAAATCACGTGGGCCCCATGGGGAAATCACCTGGGCCCCACCTGGAAATCACGTGGGCCCCACCCGGAAATCACGTGGGCCCCACCCGGAAATCACGTGGGCCCCACCCGGAAATCACGTGGGCCCCACGGGGAAATCACGTGGGCCCCACCCGGAAATCACGTGAGCCCCACCCGGAAATCACGTGGGCCCCACCCGGAAATCACGTGGGCCCCACCCGGAAATCACGTGGGCCCCACCCGGAAATCACGTGGGCCCCACCCGGAAATCACGTGGGCCCCACCCGGAAATCACGTGGGCCCCACCCGGAAATCACGTGGGCCCCACCCGGAAATCACGTGGGCCCCACCCGGAAATCACGTGGGCCCCACCCGGAAATCACGTGGGCCCCACCCGGAAATCACGTGGGCCCCACCCGGAAATCCCGTGGGACCCACCCGGAAATCACGTGGGCCCCACGGGGAAATCACGTGGGCCCCACCCGGAAATCACGTGGGCCCCACCCGGAAATCACGTGGGCCACAGCCGGAAATCACGTGGGCCCCACCCGGAAATCACGTGGGCCCCACGGGGAAATCACGTGGGCCCCACCCGGAAATCACGTGGGCCCCACCCGGAAATCACTTGGGCCCCACCCTGAAATCACGTGGGCCCCACCCGGTAATCACGTGGGGCCCACCCGGAAATCACGTGGGCCCCACGGGGAAATCACGTGGGCCCCACCCGGAAATCACGTGGGCCCCACCCGGAAATCACGTGGGCCCCACCCGGAAATCACGTGGGCCCCACCCGGAAATCACGTGGGCCCCACCCGGAAATCACGTGGGCCCCACGGGGAAATCACGTGTGCCCCAAGGGGAAATCACGTGGGCCCCACCCGGAAATCACGTGGGCCCCACGGGGAAATCACGTGGGCCTCACCCGGAAATCACGTGGGCCCCACGGGGAAATCACGTGGGCCCCACCCGGAAATCACGTGGGCCCCACCCGGAAATCACGTGGGCCCCACCCGGAAATCACGTGGGCCCCACGGGGAAATCACGTGGGCCCCACCCGGAAATCACGTGGGCCCCACCCGGAAATCACGTGGGCCCCACCCGGAAATCACGTGGGCCCCACCCTAAAATCACGTGGGCCCCACCCGGAAATCACGTGGGCCCCACCCGGAAATCACGTGGGCCCCACCCGGAAATCACGTGGGCCCCACCCGGAAATCACGTGGGCCCCACCCGGAAATCACGTGGGCCCCAGCCGGAAATCACGAGGGCCCCACGGGGAAATCACGTGGGCCCCACCCGGAAATCACGTGGGCCCCACCCGGAAATCACGTGGGCCCCACCCGGAAATCACGTGGGCCCCACCCGGAAATCACGTGGGCCCCACCCGGAAATCACGTGGGCCCCACCCGGAAATCACGTGGGGCCCACCCGGAAATCACGTGGGCCCCACCCGGAAATCACGTGGGCCCCACCCGGAAATTACGTGGGCCCCACCCGGAAAACACGTGGGCCCCACCCGGAAATCACGTGGGGCCCACCCGGAAATCACGTGGGCCTCACGGGGAAATCACGTGGGCCCCACCCGGAAATCACGTGGGCCCCACCCGGAAATCACGTGGGCCCCACCCGGAAATCACGTGGGCCCCACGGGGAAATCACGTGGGGCCCACCCGGAAATCACGTGGGCCCCACCCGGAAATCACGTGGGCCCCACCCGGAAATCACGTGGGCCCCACCCGGAAATCACGTGGGCCCCAGCCGGAAATCACGTGGGCCCCACGGGTAAATCAGGTGGGCCCCACCCGGAAATCACGTGGGCCCCACCCGGAAATCACGTGGGCCCCACGGGGAAATCACGTGGGCCCCACCCGGAAATCACGTGGGCCCCACCCGGAAATCACGTGGGCCCCACCCGGAAATCACGTGGGCCCCACCCGGAAATCACGTGGGCCCCACCCGGAAATCACGTGGGGCCCACCCGGAAATCACGTGGGCCCCACCCGGAAATCACGTGGGCCCCACCCGGAAATCACGTGGGCCCCAGCCGGAAATCACGTGGGCCCCACGGGTAAATCAGGTGGGCCCCACCCGGAAATCACGTGGGCCCCACCCGGAAATCACGTGGGCCCCACCCGGAAATCACGTGGGCCCCACCCGGAAATCACGTGGGCCCCACCCGGAAATCACGTGGGCCCCACCCGGAAATCACGTGGGCCCCACGGGGAAATCACGTGTGCCCCACCTGGAAATCACGTGGGCCCCAGCCGGAAATCACGTGGGCCCCAGCCGGAAATCACGTGGGCCCCACCCGGAAATCACGTGGGCCCCACGGGGAAATCACGTGGGCCCCACCCGGAAATCACGTGGGCCCCACCCGGAAATCACGTGGGCCCCACCCGGAAATCACGTGGGCCCCACCCGGAAATCACGTGGGCCCCACGGGGAAATCACGTGGGCCCCACCCGGAAATCACGTGGGCCCCACGGGGAAATCACGTGGGCCCCACCCGGAAATCACGTGGGCCCCACCCGGAAATCACGTGGGCCCCACCCGGAAATCACGTGGGCCCCAGCCGGAAATCACGTGGGCCCCACCCGGAAATCACGTGGGCCCCACCCGGAAATCACGTGGGCCCCACCCGGAAATCACGTGGGCCCCACCCGGAAATCACGTGGGCCCCACCCGGAAATCACGTGGGCCCCACCCGGAAATCACGTGGGGCCCACCCGGAAATCACGTGGGCCCCACCCGGAAATCACGTGGGCCCCACCCGGAAATCACGTGGGCCCCACCCGGAAATCACGTGGGCCCCACCCGGAAATCACGTGGGCCCCACGGGGAAATCACGTGGGCCCCACCCGGAAATCACGTGGTCCCCACCCGGAAATCACGTGGGCCCCACACGGAAATCACGTGGGCCCCACGGGGAAATCACGTGGGCCCCACGGGGAAATCACGTGGGCCCCACGGGGAACTCACGTGGGCCCCACCCTGAAATCACGTGGGCCCCACCCGGAAATCACGTGGGCCCCACCCGGAAATCACGTGGGCCCCACCCGGAAATCACGTGGGCCCCACGGGGAAATCACGTGGGCCCCACCCGGAAATCACGTGGTCCCCACCCGGAAATCACGTGGGCCCCACACGGAAATCACGTGGGCCCCACGGGGAAATCACGTGGGCCCCACGGGGAAATCACGTGGGCCCCACGGGGAAATCACGTGGGCCCCACCCGGAAATCACGTGGGCCCCACCCGGAAATCACGTGGGGCCCACCCGGAAATCACGTTTGCCCCACCCGGAAATCACGTGGGCCCCACCCGGAAATCACGTGGGCCCCACACGGAAATCACGTGGGCCCCACGGGGAAATCACGTGGGCCCCACGGGGAAATCACGTGGGCCCCACCCGGAAATCACGTGGGCCCCACCCGGAAATCACGTGGGCCCCACCCGGAAATCACGTGGGCCCCACCCGGAAATCACGTGGGCCCCACCCGGAAATCACGTGGGCCCCACCCGGAAATCACGTGGGGCCCACCCGGAAATCACGTGGGCCCCACCCGGAAATCACGTGGGCCCCACCCGGAAATCACGTGGGCCCCACCCGGAAATCACGTGGGCCCCACCCGGAAATCACGTGGGCCCCACGGGGAAATCACGTGGGCCCCACCCGGAAATCACGTGGTCCCCACCCGGAAATCACGTGGGCCCCACACGGAAATCACGTGGGCCCCACGGGGAAATCACGTGGGCCCCACGGGGAAATCACGTGGGCCCCACGGGGAAATCACGTGGGCCCCACCCTGAAATCACGTGGGCCCCACCCGGAAATCACGTGGGCCCCACCCGGAAATCACGTGGGCCCCACCCGGAAATCACGTGGGCCCCACCCGGAAATCACGTGGGCCCCACCCGGAAATCACGTGGGCCCCAGCCGGAAATCACGTGGGCCCCACCCGGAAATCACGTGGGCCCCACCCGGAAATCACGTGGGCCCCACCCGGAAATCACGTGGGCCCCACCCGGAAATCACGTGGGCCCCACCCGGAAATCACGTGGGCCCCACCCGGAAATCACGTGGGCCCCACCCGGAAATCACGTGGGCCCCACGGGGAAATCACGTGGGCCCCACCCGGAAATCACGGGGGCCCCACGGGGAAATCACGTGGGCCCCACCCGGAAATCACGTGGGCCCCACACGGAAATCACGTGGGCCCCACCCGGAAATCACGTGGGCCCCACCCGGAAATCACGTGGGCCCCAGCCGGAAATCACGTGGGCCCCACCCGGAAATCACGTGGGCCCCACCCGGAAATCACGTGGGCCCCACCCGGAAATCACGTGGGCCCCACCCGGAAATCACGTGGGCCCCACCCGGAAATCACGTGGGCCCCACCCGGAAATCACGTGGGGCCCACCCGGAAATCACGTGGGCCCCACCCGGAAATCACGTGGGCCCCACCCGGAAATCACGTGGGCCCCACCCGGAAATCACGTGGGCCCCACCCGGAAATCACGTGGGCCCCACGGGGAAATCACGTGGGCCCCACCCGGAAATCACGTGGTCCCCACCCGGAAATCACGTGGGCCCCACCCGGAAATCACGTGGGCCCCACCCGGAAATCACGTGGGCCCCACCCGGAAATCACGTGGGCCCCACCCGGAAATCACGTGGGCCCCACGGGGAAATCACGTGGGCCCCACCCGGAAATCACGTGGGCCCCACCCGGAAATCACGTGGGCCCCACCCGGAAATCACGTGGGCCCCACCCGGAAATCACGTGGGCCCCACGGGGAAATCACGTGGGCCCCACCCGGAAATCACGTGGGCCCCACCCGGAAATCACGTGGGCCACAGCCGGAAATCACGTGGGCCCCACCCGGAAATCACGTGGGCCCCACGGGGAAATCACGTGAGCCCCACGGGGAAATCACGTGGGCCCCACCCGGAAATCACGTGGGCCCCACCCGGAAATCACGGGGGCCCCACCCTGAAATCACGTGGGCCCCACCCGGAAATCACGTGGGGCCCACCCGGAAATCACGTGGGCCCCACCCGGAAATCACGTGGGCCCCACCCGGAAATCACGTGGGCCCCACCCGGAAATCACGTGGGCCCCACCCGGAAATCACGTGGGCCCCACCCGGAAATCACGTGGGCCCCACCCGGAAATCACGTGGGCCCCACCCGGAAATCACGTGGGCCCCACCCGGAAATCACGTGGGCCCCACCCGGAAATCACGTGGGCCCCACCCGGAAATCACGTGGGCCCCACCCGGAAATCACGTGGGCCCCAGCCGGAAATCACGTGGGCCCCACGGGGAAATCACGTGGGCCCCACGGGGAAATCACGTGGGCCCCACCCGGAAATCACGTGGGCCCCACCCGGAAATCACGTGGGCCCCACCCGGAAATCACGTGGGCCCCACCCGGAAATCACGTGGGCCCCAGCCGGAAATCACGAGGGCCCCACGGGGAAATCACGTGGGCCCCACCCGGAAATCACGTGGGCCCCACCCGGAAATCACGTGGGCCCCACCCGGAAATCACGTGGGCCCCACCCGGAAATCACGTGGACCCCACCCGGAAATCACGTGGGCCCCACCCGGAAATCACGTGGGGCCCACCCGGAAATCACGTGGGGCCCACCCGGAAATCACGTGGGCCCCACCCGGAAATCACGTGGGCCCCACCCGGAAAACACGTGGGCCCCACCCGGAAATCACGTGGGGCCCACCCGGAAATCACGTGGGCCCCACGGGGAAATCACGTGGGCCCCACCCGGAAATCACGTGGGCCCCACCCGGAAATCACGTGGGCCCCACCCGGAAATCACGTGGGCCCCACGGGGAAATCACGTGGGGCCCACCCGGAAATCACGTGGGCCCCACCCGGAAATCACGTGGGCCCCACCCGGAAATCACGTGGGCCCCACCCGGAAATCACGTGGGCCCCAGCCGGAAATCACGTGGGCCCCACGGGTAAATCAGGTGGGCCCCACCCGGAAATCACGTGGGCCCCACCCGGAAATCACGTGGGCCCCACCCGGAAATCACGTGGGCCCCACGGGGAAATCACGTGGGCCCCACCCGGAAATCACGTGGGCCCCACCCGGAAATCACGTGGGCCCCACCCGGAAATCACGTGGGCCCCACCCGGAAATCACGTGGGCCCCACCCGGAAATCACGTGGGCCCCACCCGGAAATCACGTGGGGCCCACCCGGAAATCACGTGGGCCCCACCCGGAAATCACGTGGGCCCCACCCGGAAATCACGTGGGCCCCACCCGGAAATCACGTGGGCCCCACCCGGAAATCACGTGGGCCCCACGGGTAAATCAGGTGGGCCCCACCCGGAAATCACGTGGGCCCCACCCGGAAATCACGTGGGCCCCACCCGGAAATCACGTGGGCCCCACCCGGAAATCACGTGGGCCCCACCCGGAAATCACGTGGGCCCCACCCGGAAATCACGTGGGCCCCACGGGGAAATCACGTGGGCCCCACCTGGAAATCACGTGGGCCCCAGCCGGAAATCACGTGGGCCCCACCCGGAAATCACGTGGGCCCCACCCGGAAATCACGTGGGCCCCACCCGGAAATCACGTGGGCCCCACCCGGAAATCACGTGGGCCCCACCCGGAAATCACGTGGGCCCCACCCGGAAATCACGTGGGCCCCACCCGGAAATCACGTGGGCCCCACCCGGAAATCACGTGGGCCCCACCCGGAAATCACGTGGGCCCCAGCCGGAAATCACGTGGGCCCCAGCCGGAAATCACGTGGGCCCCAGCCGGAAATCACGTGGGCCCCACGGGGAAATCACGTGGGCCCCACGGGGAAATCACGTGGGCCCCACGGGGAAATCACGTGGGCCCCACCCGGAAATCACGTGGGCCCCACCCGGAAATCACGTGGGCCCCACCCGGAAATCACGTGGGCCCCACCCGGAAATCACGTGGGCCCCACCCGGAAATCACGTGGGCCCCACCCGGAAATCACGTGGGCCCCAGCCGGAAATCACGTGGGCCCCACGGGGAAATCACGTGGGCCCCACCCGGAAATCACGTGGGCCCCACCCGGAAATCACGTGGGCCCCACCCGGAAATCACGTGGGCCCCACCCGGAAATCACGTGGGCCCCACCCGGAAATCACGTGGGCCCCACCCGGAAATCACGTGGGCCCCACCCGGAAATCACGTGGGCCCCACGGGGAAATCACGTGGGCCCCACCCGGAAATCACGTGGGCCCCACGGGGAAATCACGTGGGCCCCACCCGGAAATCACGTGGGCCCCACCCGGAAATCACGTGGGCCCCACCCGGAAATCACGTGGGCCCCACGGGGAAATCACGTGGGCCCCACCCGGAAATCACGTGGGCCCCACGGGGAAATCACGTGGGCCCCACCCGGAAATCACGTGGGCCCCACCCGGAAATCACGTGGGCCCCACCCGGAAATCACGTGGGCCCCAGCCGGAAATCACGTGGGCCCCACGGGGAAATCACGTGGGCCCCACCCGGAAATCACGTGGGCCCCACCCGGAAATCACGTGGGCCCCACCCGGAAATCACGTGGGCCCCACCCGGAAATCACGTGGGCCCCACGGGGAAATCACGTGGGCCCCACCCGGAAATCACGTGGGCCCCACGGGGAAATCACGTGGGCCCCACCCGGAAATCACGTGGGCCCCACCCGGAAATCACGTGGGCCCCACCCGGAAATCACGTGGGCCCCACGGGGAAATCACGTGGGCCCCACCCGGAAATCACGTGGGCCCCACCCGGAAATCACGTGGGCCCCACGGGGAAATCACGTGGGCCCCACCCGGAAATCACGTGGGCCCCACGGGGAAATCACGTGGGCCCCACCCGGAAATCACGTGGGCCCCACCCGGAAATCACGTGGGCCCCACCCGGAAATCACGTGGGCCCCACGGGGAAATCACGTGGGCCCCACCCGGAAATCACGTGGGCCCCACGGGGAAATCACGTGGGCCCCACCCGGAAATCACGTGGGCCCCACCCGGAAATCACGTGGGCCCCACCCGGAAATCACGTGGGCCCCAGCCGGAAATCACGTGGGCCCCACCCGGAAATCACGTGGGCCCCACCCGGAAATCACGTGGGCCCCACCCGGAAATCACGTGGGCCCCACCCGGAAATCACGTGGGCCCCACCCGGAAATCACGTGGGCCCCACCCGGAAATCACGTGGGGCCCACCCGGAAATCACGTGGGCCCCACCCGGAAATCACGTGGGCCCCACCCGGAAATCACGTGGGCCCCACCCGGAAATCACGTGGGCCCCACGGGGAAATCACGTGGGCCCCACCCGGAAATCACGTGGTCCCCACCCGGAAATCACGTGGGCCCCACACGGAAATCACGTGGGCCCCACGGGGAAATCACGTGGGCCCCACGGGGAAATCACGTGGGCCCCACGGGGAAATCACGTGGGCCCCACGGGGAAATCACGTGGGCCCAACCCGGAAATCACGTGGGCCCCACCCGGAAATCACGTGGGCCCCACCCGGAAATCACGTGGGCCCCACCCGGAAATCACGTGGGCCCCACCCGGAAATCACGTGGGCCCCACCCGGAAATCACGTGGGCCCCACCCGGAAATCACGTGGGCCCCACCCGGAAATCACGTGGGCCCCACGGGGAAATCACGTGGGCCCCACCCGGAAATCACGTGGGCCCCACGGGGAAATCACGTGGGCCCCACCCGGAAATCACGTGGGCCCCACACGGAAATCACGTGGGCCCCACCCGGAAATCACGTGGGCCCCACCCGGAAATCACGTGGGCCCCAGCCGGAAATCACGTGGGCCCCACCCGGAAATCACGTGGGCCCCACCCGGAAATCACGTGGGCCCCACCCGGAAATCACGTGGGCCCCACCCGGAAATCACGTGGGCCCCACCCGGAAATCACGTGGGCCCCACCCGGAAATCACGTGGGGCCCACCCGGAAATCACGTGGGCCCCACCCGGAAATCACGTGGGCCCCACCCGGAAATCACGTGGGCCCCACCCGGAAATCACGTGGGCCCCACCCGGAAATCACGTGGGCCCCACGGGGAAATCACGTGGGCCCCACCCGGAAATCACGTGGTCCCCACCCGGAAATCACGTGGGCCCCACCCGGAAATCACGTGGGCCCCACCCGGAAATCACGTGGGCCCCACCCGGAAATCACGTGGGCCCCACGGGGAAATCACGTGGGCCCCACCCGGAAATCACGTGGGCCCCACCCGGAAATCACGTGGGCCCCACCCGGAAATCCCGTGGGCCCCACCCGGAAATCACGTGGGCCCCACGGGGAAATCACGTGGGCCCCACCCGGAAATCACGTGGGCCCCACCCGGAAATCACGTGGGCCACAGCCGGAAATCACGTGGGCCCCACCCGGAAATCACGTGGGCCCCACGGGGAAATCACGTGAGCCCCACGGGGAAATCACGTGGGCCCCACCCGGAAATCACGTGGGCCCCACCCGGAAATCACGGGGGCCCCACCCTGAAATCACGTGGGCCCCACCCGGAAATCACGTGGGGCCCACCCGGAAATCACGTGGGCCCCACCCGGAAATCACGTGGGCCCCACCCGGAAATCACGTGGGCCCCACCCGGAAATCACGTGGGCCCCACCCGGAAATCACGTGGGCCCCACCCGGAAATCACGTGGGCCCCACCCGGAAATCACGTGGGCCCCACGGGGAAATCACGTGGGCCCCACCCGGAAATCACGTGGGCCCCACCCGGAAATCACGTGGGCCCCACGGGGAAATCACGTGGGCCCCACCCGGAAATCACGTGGGCCCCAGCCGGAAATCACGTGGGCCCCACGGGGAAATCACGTGGGCCACACCCGGAAATCACGTGGGCCCCACCCGGAAATCACGTGGGCCCCACCCGGAAATCACGTGGGCCCCACCCGGAAATCACGTGGGCCCCAGCCGGAAATCACGTGGGCCCCACCCGGAAATCACGTGGGCCCCAGCCGGAAATCACGTGGGCCCCACCCGGAAATCACGTGGGCCCCACCCGGAAATCACGTGGGCCCCACCCGGAAATCACGTGGGCCCCACCCGGAAATCACGTGGGGCCCACCCGGAAATCACGTGGGCCCCACCCGGAAATCACGTGGGCCCCACCCGGAAATCACGTGGACCCCACCCGGAAATCAGGTGGGCCCCACCCGGAAATCACGTGGGCCCCAGCCGGTAATCACGTGGGCCCCACCCGGAAATCACGTGGGCCCCACGGGGAACTCACATGGGCCCCACCGGGAAATCACGTGGGCCCCACCCGGAAATCACGTGGGCCCCACCCGGAAATCACGTGGGCCCCACCCGGAAATCACGTGGGCCCCACCCGGAAATCACGTGGGGCCCACCCGGAAATCACGTGGGCCCCACCCGGAAATCACGTGGGCCCCACCCGGAAATCACGTGGGGCCCACCCGGAAATCACGTTTGCCCCACCCGGAAATCACGTGGGCCCCACCCGGTAATCACGTGGGCCCCACCCGGAAATCACGTGGGCCCCATCCGGAAATCACGTGGGCCCCACCCGGAAATCACGTGGACCCCACCCGGAAATCACGTGGGCCCCACCCGGAAATCACGAGGGCCCCCCCCGGAAATCACGTGGGCCCCACCCGGAAATCACGTGGGGCCCACCCGGAAATCACGTGGGGCCCACCCGGAAATCACGTGGGCCCAACCCGGAAATCACGTGGGGCCCACCCGGAAATCACGTGGGGCCCACCCGGAAATCACGTGGGCCCCACCCGGAAATCACGTGGGCCCCACCCGGAAATCACGTGGGCCCCACCCGGAAATCACGTGGGCCCCACCCGGAAATCACGTGGGGCCCACCCGGAAATCACGTGGGCCCCGCCCGGAAATCACGTGGGCCCCACCCGGAAATCACGTGGGCCCCACCCGGAAATCACGTGGGCCCCACCCGGAAATCACGTGGGCCCCACCCGGAAATCACGTGGGGCCCACCCGGAAATCACGTGGGCCCCACCCGGAAATCACGTGGGCCCCACCCGGAAATCACGTGGGGCCCACCCGGAAATCACGTGGGCCCCACCCGGAAATCACGTGGGCCCCACCCGGAAATCACGTGGGCCCCACCCGGAAATCACGTGGGCCCCACCCGGAAATCACGTGGGCGCAACCCGGAAATCACGTGGGCCCCACCCGGAAATCACGTGGGCCCCACCCGGAAATCACGTGGGCCCCACCCGGAAATCACGTGGGCCCCACCCGGAAATCACGTGGGCCCCACCCGGAAATCACGTGGGCCCCACCCGGAAATCACGTGGGCCCCACCCGGAAATCACGTGGGCCCCACCCGGAAATCACGTGGGCCCCACCCGGAAATCACGTGGGCCCCACACGGAAATCACGTGGGCCCCACCCGGAAATCACGTGGGCCCCACCCGGAAATCACGTGGGCCCCACCCGGAAATCACGTGGGCCCCACCCGGAAATCACGTGGGCCCCACCCGGAAATCACGTGGGCCCCACCCGGAAATCACGTGGGCCCCACCCGGAAATCACGTGGGCCCCACACGGAAATCACGTGGGCCCCACCCGGAAATCACTTGGGCCCCACGGGGAAATCACGTGGGCCCCACCCAGAAATCACGTGGGCCCCACCCGGAAATCACGTGGGCCCCACCCGGAAATCACGTGGGCCCCACCCGGAAATCACGTGGGCCCCACCCGGAAATCACGTGGGCCCCACCCGGAAATCACGTGGGCCCCACCCGGAAATCACGTGGGCCCCACGGGGAAATCACGTGGGCCCCACCCGGAAATCACGTGGGCCCCACCCGGAAATCACGTGGGCCCCACCCGGAAATCACGTGGGCCCCACCCGGAAATCACGTGGGCCCCACCCGGAAATCACGTGGGCCCCACCCGGAAATCACGTGGGCCCCACCCGGAAATCACGTGGGCCCCACCCGGAAATCACGTGGGGCCCACCCGGAAATCACGTGGGCCCCACCCGGAAATCACGTGGGCCCCACCCGGAAATCACGTGGGCCCCACCCGGAAATCACGTGGGCCCCACCCGGAAATCACGTGGGCCCCACGGGGAAATCACGTGGGCCCCACCCGGAAATCACGTGGGCCCCACCCGGAAATCACGTGGGCCCCACCCGGAAATCACGTGGGCCCCACCCGGAAATCACGTGGGCCACAGCCGGAAATCACGTGGGCCCCACCCGGAAATCACGTGGGCCCCACCCGGAAATCACGTGGGCCCCACCCGGAAATCACGTGGGCCCCACCCGGAAATCACGTGGGCCCCACCCGGAAATCACGTGGGCCCCACCCGGAAATCACGTGGGCCCCACGGGGAAATCACGTGGGCCCCACGGGGAAATCACGTGGGCCCCACCCGGAAATCACGTGGGCCCCACCCGGAAATCACGTGGGCCCCACCCGGAAATCACGTGGGCCCCACCCGGAAATCACGTGGGCCCCACCCGGAAATCACGTGGGCCCCACCCGGAAATCACGTGGGCCCCACCCGGAAATCACGTGGGCCCCACCCGGAAATCACGTGGGCCCCACCCGGAAATCACGTGGGCCCCACCCGGAAATCACGTGGGCCCCACCCGGAAATCACGTGGGGCCCACCCGGAAATCACGTGGGCCCCACCCGGAAATCACGTGGGCCCCACCCTGAAATCACGTGGGCCCCACCCGGAAAACACGTGGGCCCCACCCGGAAATCACGTGGGCCCCACCCGGAAATCACGTGGGCCCCACGCGGAAATCACGTGGGCCCCACCCGGAAATCACGTGGGCCCCACCCGGAAATCACGTGGGCCCCACGGGGAAATCACCTGGGCCCCACCTGGAAATCACGTGGGCCCCACCCGGAAATCACGTGGGCCCCACCCGGAAATCACGTGGGCCCCACCCGGAAATCACGTGGGCCCCACGGGGAAATCACGTGGGCCCCACCCGGAAATCACGTGAGCCCCACCCGGAAATCACGTGGGCCCCACCCGGAAATCACGTGGGCCCCACCCGGAAATCACGTGGGCCCCACCCGGAAATCACGTGGGCCCCACCCGGAAATCACGTGGGCCCCACCCGGAAATCACGTGGGCCCCACCCGGAAATCACGTGGGCCCCACCCGGAAATCACGTGGGCCCCACCCGGAAATCACGTGGGCCCCACCCGGAAATCACGTGGGCCCCACCCGGAAATCCCGTGGGACCCACCCGGAAATCACGTGGGCCCCACGGGGAAATCACGTGGGCCCCACCCGGAAATCACGTGGGCCCCACCCGGAAATCACGTGGGCCACAGCCGGAAATCACGTGGGCCCCACCCGGAAATCACGTGGGCCCCACGGGGAAATCACGTGGGCCCCACCCGGAAATCACGTGGGCCCCACCCGGAAATCACGTGGGCCCCACCCTGAAATCACGTGGGCCCCACCCGGAAATCACGTGGGGCCCACCCGGAAATCACGTGGGCCCCACGGGGAAATCACGTGGGCCCCACCCGGAAATCACGTGGGCCCCACCCGGAAATCACGTGGGCCCCACCCGGAAATCACGTGGGCCCCACCCGGAAATCACGTGGGCCCCACCCGGAAATCACGTGGGCCCCACCCGGAAATCACGTGGGCCCCACGGGGAAATCACGTGTGCCCCAAGGGGAAATCACGTGGGCCCCACCCGGAAATCACGTGGGCCCCACGGGGAAATCACGTGGGCCTCACCCGGAAATCACGTGGGCCCCACGGGGAAATCACGTGGGCCCCACCCGGAAATCACGTGGGCCCCACCCGGAAATCACGTGGGCCCCACCCGGAAATCACGTGGGCCCCACGGGGAAATCACGTGGGCCCCACCCGGAAATCACGTGGGCCCCACCCGGAAATCACGTGGGCCCCACCCGGAAATCACGTGGGCCCCACCCGAAAATCACGTGGGCCCCACCCGGAAATCACGTGGGCCCCACCCGGAAATCACGTGGGCCCCACCCGGAAATCACGTGGGCCCCACCCGGAAATCACGTGGGCCCCACCCGGAAATCACGTGGGCCCCAGCCGGAAATCACGAGGGCCCCACGGGGAAATCACGTGGGCCCCACCCGGAAATCACGTGGGCCCCACCCGGAAATCACGTGGGCCCCACCCGGAAATCACGTGGGCCCCACCCGGAAATCACGTGGGCCCCACCCGGAAATCACGTGGGCCCCACCCGGAAATCACGTGGGGCCCACCCGGAAATCACGTGGGCCCCACCCGGAAATCACGTGGGCCCCACCCGGAAATCACGTGGGCCCCACCCGGAAAACACGTGGGCCCCACCCGGAAATCACGTGGGGCCCACCCGGAAATCACGTGGGCCTCACGGGGAAATCACGTGGGCCCCACCCGGAAATCACGTGGGCCCCACCCGGAAATCACGTGGGCCCCACCCGGAAATCACGTGGGCCCCACGGGGAAATCACGTGGGGCCCACCCGGAAATCACGTGGGCCCCACCCGGAAATCACGTGGGCCCCACCCGGAAATCACGTGGGCCCCACCCGGAAATCACGTGGGCCCCAGCCGGAAATCACGTGGGCCCCACGGGTAAATCAGGTGGGCCCCACCCGGAAATCACGTGGGCCCCACCCGGAAATCACGTGGGCCCCACCCGGAAATCACGTGGGCCCCACGGGGAAATCACGTGGGCCCCACCCGGAAATCACGTGGGCCCCACCCGGAAATCACGTGGGCCCCACCCGGAAATCACGTGGGCCCCACCCGGAAATCACGTGGGCCCCACCCGGAAATCACGTGGGGCCCACCCGGAAATCACGTGGGCCCCACCCGGAAATCACGTGGGCCCCACCCGGAAATCACGTGGGCCCCAGCCGGAAATCACGTGGGCCCCACGGGTAAATCAGGTGGGCCCCACCCGGAAATCACGTGGGCCCCACCCGGAAATCACGTGGGCCCCACCCGGAAATCACGTGGGCCCCACCCGGAAATCACGTGGGCCCCACCCGGAAATCACGTGGGCCCCACCCGGAAATCACGTGGGCCCCACCCGGAAATCACGTGGGCCCCACGGGGAAATCACGTGTGCCCCACCTGGAAATCACGTGGGCCCCAGCCGGAAATCACGTGGGCCCCAGCCGGAAATCACGTGGGCCCCACCCGGAAATCACGTGGGCCCCACGGGGAAATCACGTGGGCCCCACCCGGAAATCACGTGGGCCCCACCCGGAAATCACGTGGGCCCCACCCGGAAATCACGTGGGCCCCACCCGGAAATCACGTGGGCCCCACGGGGAAATCACGTGGGCCCCACCCGGAAATCACGTGGGCCCCACGGGGAAATCACGTGGGCCCCACCCGGAAATCACGTGGGCCCCACCCGGAAATCACGTGGGCCCCACCCGGAAATCACGTGGGCCCCAGCCGGAAATCACGTGGGCCCCACCCGGAAATCACGTGGGCCCCACCCGGAAATCACGTGGGCCCCACCCGGAAATCACGTGGGCCCCACCCGGAAATCACGTGGGCCCCACCCGGAAATCACGTGGGCCCCACCCGGAAATCACGTGGGGCCCACCCGGAAATCACGTGGGCCCCACCCGGAAATCACGTGGGCCCCACCCGGAAATCACGTGGGCCCCACCCGGAAATCACGTGGGCCCCACCCGGAAATCACGTGGGCCCCACGGGGAAATCACGTGGGCCCCACCCGGAAATCACGTGGTCCCCACCCGGAAATCACGTGGGCCCCACACGGAAATCACGTGGGCCCCACGGGGAAATCACGTGGGCCCCACGGGGAAATCACGTGGGCCCCACGGGGAACTCACGTGGGCCCCACCCTGAAATCACGTGGGCCCCACCCGGAAATCACGTGGGCCCCACCCGGAAATCACGTGGGCCCCACCCGGAAATCACGTGGGCCCCACCCGGAAATCACGTGGGCCCCACGGGGAAATCACGTGGGCCCCACCCGGAAATCACGTGGTCCCCACCCGGAAATCACGTGGGCCCCACACGGAAATCACGTGGGCCCCACGGGGAAATCACGTGGGCCCCACGGGGAAATCACGTGGGCCCCACGGGGAAATCACGTGGGCCCCACCCGGAAATCACGTGGGCCCCACCCGGAAATCACGTGGGGCCCACCCGGAAATCACGTTTGCCCCACCCGGAAATCACGTGGGCCCCACCCGGAAATCACGTGGGCCCCACACGGAAATCACGTGGGCCCCACGGGGAAATCACGTGGGCCCCACGGGGAAATCACGTGGGCCCCACCCGGAAATCACGTGGGCCCCACCCGGAAATCACGTGGGCCCCACCCGGAAATCACGTGGGCCCCACCCGGAAATCACGTGGGCCCCACCCGGAAATCACGTGGGCCCCACCCGGAAATCACGTGGGGCCCACCCGGAAATCACGTGGGCCCCACCCGGAAATCACGTGGGCCCCACCCGGAAATCACGTGGGCCCCACCCGGAAATCACGTGGGCCCCACCCGGAAATCACGTGGGCCCCACGGGGAAATCACGTGGGCCCCACCCGGAAATCACGTGGTCCCCACCCGGAAATCACGTGGGCCCCACACGGAAATCACGTGGGCCCCACGGGGAAATCACGTGGGCCCCACGGGGAAATCACGTGGGCCCCACGGGGAAATCACGTGGGCCCCACCCTGAAATCACGTGGGCCCCACCCGGAAATCACGTGGGCCCCACCCGGAAATCACGTGGGCCCCACCCGGAAATCACGTGGGCCCCACCCGGAAATCACGTGGGCCCCACCCGGAAATCACGTGGGCCCCAGCCGGAAATCACGTGGGCCCCACCCGGAAATCACGTGGGCCCCACCCGGAAATCACGTGGGCCCCACCCGGAAATCACGTGGGCCCCACCCGGAAATCACGTGGGCCCCACCCGGAAATCACGTGGGCCCCACCCGGAAATCACGTGGGCCCCACCCGGAAATCACGTGGGCCCCACCCGGAAATCACGTGGGCCCCACGGGGAAATCACGTGGGCCCCACCCGGAAATCACGGGGGCCCCACGGGGAAATCACGTGGGCCCCACCCGGAAATCACGTGGGCCCCACACGGAAATCACGTGGGCCCCACCCGGAAATCACGTGGGCCCCACCCGGAAATCACGTGGGCCCCAGCCGGAAATCACGTGGGCCCCACCCGGAAATCACGTGGGCCCCACCCGGAAATCACGTGGGCCCCACCCGGAAATCACGTGGGCCCCACCCGGAAATCACGTGGGCCCCACCCGGAAATCACGTGGGCCCCACCCGGAAATCACGTGGGGCCCACCCGGAAATCACGTGGGCCCCACCCGGAAATCACGTGGGCCCCACCCGGAAATCACGTGGGCCCCACCCGGAAATCACGTGGGCCCCACCCGGAAATCACGTGGGCCCCACGGGGAAATCACGTGGGCCCCACCCGGAAATCACGTGGTCCCCACCCGGAAATCACGTGGGCCCCACCCGGAAATCACGTGGGCCCCACCCGGAAATCACGTGGGCCCCACCCGGAAATCACGTGGGCCCCACCCGGAAATCACGTGGGCCCCACGGGGAAATCACGTGGGCCCCACCCGGAAATCACGTGGGCCCCACCCGGAAATCACGTGGGCCCCACCCGGAAATCCCGTGGGCCCCACCCGGAAATCACGTGGGCCCCACGGGGAAATCACGTGGGCCCCACCCGGAAATCACGTGGGCCCCACCCGGAAATCACGTGGGCCACAGCCGGAAATCACGTGGGCCCCACCCGGAAATCACGTGGGCCCCACGGGGAAATCACGTGAGCCCCACGGGGAAATCACGTGGGCCCCACCCGGAAATCACGTGGGCCCCACCCGGAAATCACGGGGGCCCCACCCTGAAATCACGTGGGCCCCACCCGGAAATCACGTGGGGCCCACCCGGAAATCACGTGGGCCCCACCCGGAAATCACGTGGGCCCCACCCGGAAATCACGTGGGCCCCACCCGGAAATCACGTGGGCCCCACCCGGAAATCACGTGGGCCCCACCCGGAAATCACGTGGGCCCCACCCGGAAATCACGTGGGCCCCACGGGGAAATCACGTGGGCCCCACCCGGAAATCACGTGGGCCCCACCCGGAAATCACGTGGGCCCCACCCGGAAATCACGTGGGCCCCACCCGGAAATCACGTGGGCCCCAGCCGGAAATCACGTGGGCCCCACGGGGAAATCACGTGGGCCCCACGGGGAAATCACGTGGGCCCCACCCGGAAATCACGTGGGCCCCACCCGGAAATCACGTGGGCCCCACCCGGAAATCACGTGGGCCCCACCCGGAAATCACGTGGGCCCCAGCCGGAAATCACGAGGGCCCCACGGGGAAATCACGTGGGCCCCACCCGGAAATCACGTGGGCCCCACCCGGAAATCACGTGGGCCCCACCCGGAAATCACGTGGGCCCCACCCGGAAATCACGTGGACCCCACCCGGAAATCACGTGGGCCCCACCCGGAAATCACGTGGGGCCCACCCGGAAATCACGTGGGGCCCACCCGGAAATCACGTGGGCCCCACCCGGAAATCACGTGGGCCCCACGGGGAAATCACGTGGGCCCCACCCGGAAATCACGTGGGCCCCACCCGGAAATCACGTGGGCCCCACCCGGAAATCACGTGGGCCCCACCCGGAAATCACGTGGGCCCCAGCCGGAAATCACGTGGGCCCCACGGGGAAATCACGTGGGCCCCACGGGGAAATCACGTGGGCCCCACCCGGAAATCACGTGGGCCCCACCCGGAAATCACGTGGGCCCCACCCGGAAATCACGTGGGCCCCACCCGGAAATCACGTGGGCCCCAGCCGGAAATCACGAGGGCCCCACGGGGAAATCACGTGGGCCCCACCCGGAAATCACGTGGGCCCCACCCGGAAATCACGTGGGCCCCACCCGGAAATCACGTGGGCCCCACCCGGAAATCACGTGGACCCCACCCGGAAATCACGTGGGCCCCACCCGGAAATCACGTGGGGCCCACCCGGAAATCACGTGGGGCCCACCCGGAAATCACGTGGGCCCCACCCGGAAATCACGTGGGCCCCACCCGGAAAACACGTGGGCCCCACCCGGAAATCACGTGGGGCCCACCCGGAAATCACGTGGGCCCCACGGGGAAATCACGTGGGCCCCACCCGGAAATCACGTGGGCCCCACCCGGAAATCACGTGGGCCCCACCCGGAAATCACGTGGGCCCCACGGGGAAATCACGTGGGGCCCACCCGGAAATCACGTGGGCCCCACCCGGAAATCACGTGGGCCCCACCCGGAAATCACGTGGGCCCCACCCGGAAATCACGTGGGCCCCAGCCGGAAATCACGTGGGCCCCACGGGTAAATCAGGTGGGCCCCACCCGGAAATCACGTGGGCCCCACCCGGAAATCACGTGGGCCCCACCCGGAAATCACGTGGGCCCCACGCGGGGAAATCACGTGGGCCCCACCCGGAAATCACGTGGGCCCCACCCGGAAATCACGTGGGCCCCACCCGGAAATCACGTGGGCCCCACCCGGAAATCACGTGGGCCCCACCCGGAAATCACGTGGGCCCCACCCGGAAATCACGTGGGGCCCACCCGGAAATCACGTGGGCCCCACCCGGAAATCACGTGGGCCCCACCCGGAAATCACGTGGGCCCCACCCGGAAATCACGTGGGCCCCACCCGGAAATCACGTGGGCCCCACGGGTAAATCAGGTGGGCCCCACCCGGAAATCACGTGGGCCCCACCCGGAAATCACGTGGGCCCCACCCGGAAATCACGTGGGCCCCACCCGGAAATCACGTGGGCCCCACCCGGAAATCACGTGGGCCCCACCCGGAAATCACGTGGGCCCCACCCGGAAATCACGTGGGCCCCACGGGGAAATCACGTGGGCCCCACCTGGAAATTACGTGGGCCCCAGCCGGAAATCACGTGGGCCCCACCCGGAAATCACGTGGGCCCCACCCGGAAATCACGTGGGCCCCACCCGGAAATCACGTGGGCCCCACCCGGAAATCACGTGGGCCCCACCCGGAAATCACGTGGGCCCCACCCGGAAATCACGTGGGCCCCACCCGGAAATCACGTGGGCCCCACCCGGAAATCACGTGGGCCCCAGCCGGAAATCACGTGGGCCCCAGCCGGAAATCACGTGGGCCCCAGCCGGAAATCACGTGGGCCCCACGGGGAAATCACGTGGGCCCCACGGGGAAATCACGTGGGCCCCACGGGGAAATCACGTGGGCCCCACCCGGAAATCACGTGGGCCCCACCCGGAAATCACGTGGGCCCCACCCGGAAATCACGTGGGCCCCACCCGGAAATCACGTGGGCCCCACCCGGAAATCACGTGGGCCCCACCCGGAAATCACGTGGGCCCCAGCCGGAAATCACGTGGGCCCCAAGGGGAAATCACGTGGGCCCCACCCGGAAATCACGTGGGCCCCACCCGGAAATCACGTGGGCCCCACCCGGAAATCACGTGGGCCCCACCCGGAAATCACGTGGGCCCCACCCGGAAATCACGTGGGCCCCACCCGGAAATCACGTGGGCCCCACCCGGAAATCACGTGGGCCCCACGGGGAAATCACGTGGGCCCCACCCGGAAATCACGTGGGCCCCACGGGGAAATCACGTGGGCCCCACCCGGAAATCACGTGGGCCCCACCCGGAAATCACGTGGGCCCCACCCGGAAATCACGTGGGCCCCACGGGGAAATCACGTGGGCCCCACCCGGAAATCACGTGGGCCCCACGGGGAAATCACGTGGGCCCCACCCGGAAATCACGTGGGCCCCACCCGGAAATCACGTGGGCCCCACCCGGAAATCACGTGGGCCCCAGCCGGAAATCACGTGGGCCCCACGGGGAAATCACGTGGGCCCCACCCGGAAATCACGTGGGCCCCACCCGGAAATCACGTGGGCCCCACCCGGAAATCACGTGGGCCCCACCCGGAAATCACGTGGGCCCCACGGGGAAATCACGTGGGCCCCACCCGGAAATCACGTGGGCCCCACGGGGAAATCACGTGGGCCCCACCCGGAAATCACGTGGGCCCCACCCGGAAATCACGTGGGCCCCACCCGGAAATCACGTGGGCCCCACGGGGAAATCACGTGGGCCCCACCCGGAAATCACGTGGGCCCCACCCGGAAATCACGTGGGCCCCACGGGGAAATCACGTGGGCCCCACCCGGAAATCACGTGGGCCCCACGGGGAAATCACGTGGGCCCCACCCGGAAATCACGTGGGCCCCACCCGGAAATCACGTGGGCCCCACCCGGAAATCACGTGGGCCCCACGGGGAAATCACGTGGGCCCCACCCGGAAATCACGTGGGCCCCACGGGGAAATCACGTGGGCCCCACCCGGAAATCACGTGGGCCCCACCCGGAAATCACGTGGGCCCCACCCGGAAATCACGTGGGCCCCAGCCGGAAATCACGTGGGCCCCACCCGGAAATCACGTGGGCCCCACCCGGAAATCACGTGGGCCCCACCCGGAAATCACGTGGGCCCCACCCGGAAATCACGTGGGCCCCACCCGGAAATCACGTGGGCCCCACCCGGAAATCACGTGGGGCCCACCCGGAAATCACGTGGGCCCCACCCGGAAATCACGTGGGCCCCACCCGGAAATCACGTGGGCCCCACCCGGAAATCACGTGGGCCCCACCCGGAAATCACGTGGGCCCCACGGGGAAATCACGTGGGCCCCACCCGGAAATCACGTGGTCCCCACCCGGAAATCACGTGGGCCCCACACGGAAATCACGTGGGCCCCACGGGGAAATCACGTGGGCCCCACGGGGAAATCACGTGGGCCCCACGGGGAAATCACGTGGGCCCCACGGGGAAATCACGTGGGCCCCACCCGGAAATCACGTGGGCCCCACCCGGAAATCACGTGGGCCCCACCCGGAAATCACGTGGGCCCCACCCGGAAATCACGTGGGCCCCACCCGGAAATCACGTGGGCCCCACCCGGAAATCACGTGGGCCCCACCCGGAAATCACGTGGGCCCCACCCGGAAATCACGTGGGCCCCACCCGGAAATCACGTGGGCCCCACCCGGAAATCACGTGGGCCCCACCCGGAAATCACGTGGGCCCCACCCGGAAATCACGTGGGCCCCACCCGGAAATCACGTGGGCCCCACGGGGAAATCACGTGGGCCCCACCCGGAAATCACGTGGTCCCCACCCGGAAATCACGTGGGCCCCACCCGGAAATCACGTGGGCCCCACCCGGAAATCACGTGGGCCCCACCCGGAAATCACGTGGGCCCCACCCGGAAATCACGTGGGCCCCACGGGGAAATCACGTGGGCCCCACCCGGAAATCACGTGGGCCCCACCCGGAAATCACGTGGGCCCCACCCGGAAATCCCGTGGGCCCCACCCGGAAATCACGTGGGCCCCACGGGGAAATCACGTGGGCCCCACCCGGAAATCACGTGGGCCCCACCCGGAAATCACGTGGGCCACAGCCGGAAATCACGTGGGCCCCACCCGGAAATCACGTGGGCCCCACGGGGAAATCACGTGAGCCCCACGGGGAAATCACGTGGGCCCCACCCGGAAATCACGTGGGCCCCACCCGGAAATCACGGGGGCCCCACCCTGAAATCACGTGGGCCCCACCCGGAAATCACGTGGGGCCCACCCGGAAATCACGTGGGCCCCACCCGGAAATCACGTGGGCCCCACCCGGAAATCACGTGGGCCCCACCCGGAAATCACGTGGGCCCCACCCGGAAATCACGTGGGCCCCACCCGGAAATCACGTGGGCCCCACCCGGAAATCACGTGGGCCCCACGGGGAAATCACGTGGGCCCCACCCGGAAATCACGTGGGCCCCACCCGGAAATCACGTGGGCCCCACGGGGAAATCACGTGGGCCCCACCCGGAAATCACGTGGGCCCCAGCCGGAAATCACGTGGGCCCCACGGGGAAATCACGTGGGCCACACCCGGAAATCACGTGGGCCCCACCTGGAAATCACGTGGGCCCCAGCCGGAAATCACGTGGGCCCCACCCGGAAATCACGTGGGCCCCACCCGGAAATCACGTGGGCCCCACCCGGAAATCACGTGGGGCCCACCCGGAAATCACGTGGGCCCCACCCGGAAATCACGTGGGCCCCACCCGGAAATCACGTGGGCCCCAGCCGGAAATCACGTGGGCCCCACGGGTAAATCAGGTGGGCCCCACCCGGAAATCACGTGGGCCCCACCCGGAAATCACGTGGGCCCCACCCGGAAATCACGTGGGCCCCACCCGGAAATCACGTGGGCCCCACCCGGAAATCACGTGGGCCCCACCCGGAAATCACGTGGGCCCCACCCGGAAATCACGTGGGCCCCACCCGGAAATCACGTGGGCCCCACGGGGAAATCACGTGTGCCCCACCTGGAAATCACGTGGGCCCCAGCCGGAAATCACGTGGGCCCCAGCCGGAAATCACGTGGGCCCCACCCGGAAATCACGTGGGCCCCACCCGGAAATCACGTGGGCCCCACCCGGAAATCACGTGGGCCCCACCCGGAAATCACGTGGGCCCCACCCGGAAATCACGTGGGCCCCACCCGGAAATCACGTGGGCCCCACCCGGAAATCACGTGGGCCCCACCCGGAAATCACGTGGGCCCCACCCGGAAATCACGTGGGCCCCAGCCGGAAATCACGTGGGCCCCAGCCGGAAATCACGTGGGCCCCACGGGGAAATCACGTGGGCCCCACGGGGAAATCACGTGGGCCCCACCCGGAAATCACGTGGGCCCCACCCGGAAATCACGTGGGCCCCACCCGGAAATCACGTGGGCCCCACCCGGAAATCACGTGGGCCCCACCCGGAAATCACGTGGGCCCCACCCGGAAATCACGTGGGCCCCACCCGGAAATCACGTGGGCCCCACGGGGAAATCACGTGGGCCCCACCCGGAAATCACGTGGGCCCCACCCGGAAATCACTTTGGCCCCACCCGGAAATCACGTGGGGCCCACCCGGAAATCACGTGGGCCCCACCCGGAAATCACGTGGGCCCCACCCGGAAATCACGTGGGGCCCACCCGGAAATCACGTGGGCCCCACCCGGAAATCACGTGGGCCCCACCCGGAAATCACGTGGGCCCCACACGGAAATCACGTGGGCCCCACGGGGAAATCACGTGGGCCCCACGGGGAAATCACGTGGGCCCCACCCGGAAATCACGTGGGCCCCACCCGGAAATCACGTGGGCCCCACCCGGAAATCACGTGGGCCCCACCCGGAAATCACGTGGGCCCCACCCGGAAATCACGTGGGCCCCACGGGGAAATCACGTGGGCCCCACCCGGAAATCACGTGGGCCCCACCGGGAAATCACGTGGGCCCCACCCGCAAATCACGTGGGCCCCACCCGGAAATCACGTGGGCCCCACCCGGAAATCACGTGGGCCCCACGGGGAAATCACGTGTGCCCCACCCGGAAATCACGTGGGCCCCACGGGGAAATCACGTGGGCCCCACCCGGAAATCACGTGGGCCCCACCCGGAAATCACGTGGGCCCCACCCGGAAATCACGTGGGCCCCACCCGGAAATCACGTGGGCCCCACCCGGAAATCACGTGGGCCCCTCGGGGAAATCACGTGGGACCCACCCGGAAATCACGTGGGCCCCACCCGGAAATCACGTGGGCCCCACCCGGAAATCACGTGGGCCCCACCCGGAAATCACGTGGGCCCCAGCCGGAAATCACGTGGGCCCCACGGGGAAATCACGTGGGCCACACCCGGAAATCACGTGGGCCCCACCCGGAAATCACGTGGGCCCCACCCGGAAATCACGTGGGCCCCACCCGGAAATCACGTGGGCCCCACCCGGAAATCACGTGGGCCCCACCCGGAAATCACGTGGGGCCCATCCGGAAATCACGTGGCCCCACCCGGAAATCACGTGGTCCCCACCCGGAAATCACGTGGGCCCCAGCCGGAAATCACGTGGGCCCCACGGGTAAATCAGGTGGGCCCCACCCGGAAATCACGTGGGCCCCACCCGGAAAGCACGTGGGCCCCACCCGGAAATCACGTGGGCCCCACCCGGAAATCACGTGGGCCCCACCCGGTAATCACGTGGGCCCCACCCGGAAATCACGTGGGCCCCAGCCGGAAATCACGTGGGCCCCACGGGGAAATCACGTGGGCCACACCCGGAAATCACGTGGGCCCCACCTGGAAATCACGTGGGCCCCACCCGGAAATCACGTGGGCCCCACCCGGAAATCACGTGGGCCCCACCCGGAAATCACGTGGGCCCCACCCGGAAATCACGTGGGCCCCACCCGGAAATCACGTGGGCCCCACCCGGAAATCACGTGGGCCCCACCCGGAAATCACGTGGGCCCCAGCCGGAAATCACGTGGGCCCCACGGGTAAATCAGGTGGGCCCCACCCGGAAATCACGTGGGCCCCACCCGGAAATCACGTGGGCCCCACCCGGAAATCACGTGGGCCCCACCCGGAAATCACGTGGGCCCCACCCGGAAATCACGTGGGCCCCACCCGGAAATCACGTGGGCCCCACCCGGAAATCACGTGGGCCCCACCCGGAAATCACGTGGGCCCCACGGGGAAATCACGTGTGCCCCACCTGGAAATCACGTGGGCCCCAGCCGGAAATCACGTGGGCCCCAGCCGGAAATCACGTGGGCCCCACCCGGAAATCACGTGGGCCCCACCCGGAAATCACGTGGGCCCCACCCGGAAATCACGTGGGCCCCACCCGGAAATCACGTGGGCCCCACCCGGAAATCACGTGGGCCCCACCCGGAAATCACGTGGGCCCCACCCGGAAATCACGTGGGCCCACCCGGAAATCACGTGGGCCCCACCCGGAAATCACGTGGGCCCCACCCGGAAATCACGTGGGCCCCACGGGGAATCACGTGGGCCCCACGGGGAAATCACGTGGGCCCCACCCGGAAATCACGTGGGCCCCACCCGGAAATCACGTGGGCCCCACCCGGAAATCACGTGGGCCCCACCCGGAAATCACGTGGGCCCCACCCGGAAATCACGTGGGCCCCACCCGGAAATCACGTGGGCCCCACCCGGAAATCACGTGGGCCCCAGCCGGAAATCACGTGGGCCCCACGGGGAAATCACGTGGGCCCCACCCGGAAATCACGTGGGCCCCACCCGGAAATCACGTGGGCCCCACCCGGAAATCACGTGGGCCCCACCCGGAAATCACGTGGGCCCCACCCGGAAATCACGTGGGCCCCACCCGGAAATCACTTTGGCCCCACCCGGAAATCACGTGGGGCCCACCCGGAAATCACGTGGGCCCCACCCGGAAATCACGTGGGCCCCACCCGGAAATCACGTGGGGCCCACCCGGAAATCACGTTTGCCCCACCCGGAAATCACGTGGGCCCCACCCGGAAATCACGTGGGCCCCACACGGAAATCACGTGGGCCCCACGGGGAAATCACGTGGGCCCCACCCGGAAATCACGTGGGCCCCACCCGGAAATCACGTGGGCCCCACCCGGAAATCACGTGGGCCCCACCCGGAAATCACGTGGGCCCCACCCGGAAATCACGTGGGCCCCACCCGGAAATCACGTGGGCCCCACCCGGAAATCACGTGGGCCCCACGGGGAAATCACGTGGGCCCCACCCGGAAATCACGTGGGCCCCACGGGGGAAATCACGTGGGCCCCACCCGGAAATCACGTGGGCCCCACCCGGAAATCACGTGGGCCCCACCCGGAAATCACGTGGGCCCCACGGGGAAATCACGAGGGCCCCACCCGGAAATCACGTGGGCCCCACGGGGAAATCACGTGGGCCCCCACCCGGAAATCACGTGGGCCCCACCCGGAAATCACGTGGGCCCCACCCGGAAATCACGTGGGCCCCACCCGGAAATCACGTGGGCCCCACCCGGAAATCACGTGGGCCCCACCCGGAAATCACGTGGGCCCCACCCGGAAATCACGTGGGCCCCACCCGGAAATCACGTGGGCCCACCCGGAAATCACGTGGGCCCCACCCGGAAATCACGTGGGCCCCACCCGGAAATCACGTGGGCCCCACGGGGAAATCACGTGGGCCCCACCCGGAAATCACGTGGGCCCCACGGGGAAATCACGTGGGCCCCACCCGGAAATCACGTGGTCCCCACCCGGAAATCACGTGGGCCCCACACGGAAATCACGTGGGCCCCACGGGGAAATCACGTGGGCCCCACGGGGAAATCACGTGGGCCCCACGGGGAAATCACGTGGGCCCCACCCGGAAATCACGTGGGCCCCACCCGGAAATCACGTGGGCCCCACCCGGAAATCACGTGGGCCCCACCCGGAAATCACGTGGGCCCCACCCGGAAATCACGTGGGCCCCACCCGGAAATCACGTGGGCCCCACCCGGAAATCACGTGGGCCCCACGGGGAAATCACGTGGGCCCCACCCGGAAATCACGTGGGCCCCACCCGGAAATCACGTGGGCCCCACCCGGAAATCACGTGGGCCCCACGGGGAAATCACGTGGGCCCCACCCGGAAATCACGTGGGCCCCACGGGGAAATCACGTGGGCCCCACCCGGAAATCACGTGGGCCCCACACGGAAATCACGTGGGCCCCACCCGGAAATCACGTGGGCCCCACCCGGAAATCACGTGGGCCCCAGCCGGAAATCACGTGGGCCCCACCCGGAAATCACGTGGGCCCCACCCGGAAATCACGTGGGCCCCACCCGGAAATCACGTGGGCCCCACCCGGAAATCACGTGGGCCCCACCCGGAAATCACGTGGGGCCCACCCGGAAATCACGTGGGCCCCACCCGGAAATCACGTGGGCCCCACCCGGAAATCACGTGGGCCCCACCCGGAAATCACGTGGGCCCCACCCGGAAATCACGTGGGCCCCACGGGGAAATCACGTGGGCCCCACCCGGAAATCACGTGGTCCCCACCCGGAAATCACGTGGGCCCCACCCGGAAATCACGTGGGCCCCACCCGGAAATCACGTGGGCCCCACCCGGAAATCACGTGGGCCCCACCCGGAAATCACGCGGGCCCCACGGGGAAATCACGTGGGCCCCACCCGGAAATCACGTGGGCCCCACCCGGAAATCACGTGGGCCCCACCCGGAAATCCCGTGGGCCCCACCCGGAAATCACGTGGGCCCCACGGGGAAATCACGTGGGCCCCACCCGGAAATCACGTGGGCCCCACCCGGAAATCACGTGGGCCACAGCCGGAAATCACGTGGGCCCCACCCGGAAATCACGTGGGCCCCACGGGGAAATCACGTGGGCCCCACGGGGAAATCACGTGGGCCCCACCCGGAAATCACGTGGGCCCCACCCGGAAATCACGGGGGCCCCACCCTGAAATCACGTGGGCCCCACCCGGAAATCACGTGGGGCCCACCCGGAAATCACGTGGGCCCCACCCGGAAATCACGTGGGCCCCACCCGGAAATCACGTGGGCCCCACCCGGAAATCACGTGGGCCCCACCCGGAAATCACGTGGGCCCCACCCGGAAATCACGTGGGCCCCACCCGGAAATCACGTGGGGCCCACCCGGAAATCACGTGGGCCCCACCCGGAAATCACGTGGGCCCCACCCGGAAATCACGTGGGCCCCAGCCGGAAATCACGTGGGCCCCACGGGTAAATCAGGTGGGCCCCACCCGGAAATCACGTGGGCCCCACCCGGAAATCACGTGGGCCCCACCCGGAAATCACGTGGGCCCCACCCGGAAATCACGTGGGCCCCACACGGAAATCACGTGGGCCCACCCGGAAATCACGTGGGCCCCACGGGGAAATCACGTGGGCCCCACGGGGAAATCACGTGGGCCCCACGGGGAAATCACGTGGGCCCCACCCGGAAATCACGTGGGCCCCACCCGGAAATCACGTGGGCCCCACCCGGAAATCTCGTGGGCCCCACGGGGAAATCACGTGGGCCCCACCCGGAAATCACGTGGGCCCCACGGGGAAATCACGTGGGCCCCACCCGGAAATCACGTGGGCCCCACACGGAAATCACGTGGGCCCCACCCGGAAATCACGTGGGCCCCACCCGGAAATCACGTGGGCCCCAGCCGGAAATCACGTGGGCCCCACCCGGAAATCACGTGGGCCCCACCCGGAAATCACGTGGTCCCCACCCGGAAATCACGTGGGCCCCACACGGAAATCACGTGGGCCCCACGGGGAAATCACGTGGGCCCCACGGGGAAATCACGTGGGCCCCACCCGGAAATCACGTGGGCCCCACGGGGAAATCACGTGGGCCCCACCCGGAAATCACGTGGGCCCCACGGGGAAATCACGTGGGCCCCACCCGGAAATCACGTGGGCCCCACCCGGAAATCACGTGGGCCCCACCCGGAAATCACGTGGGCCCCACGGGGAAATCACGTGGGCCCCACCCGGAAATCACGTGGGCCCCACGGGGAAATCACGTGGGCCCCACCCGGAAATCACGTGGGCCCCACACGGAAATCACGTGGGCCCCACCCGGAAATCACGTGGGCCCCACCCGGAAATCACGTGGGCCCCAGCCGGAAATCACGTGGGCCCCACCCGGAAATCACGTGGGCCCCACCCGGAAATCACGTGGGCCCCACCCGGAAATCACGTGGGCCCCACCCGGAAATCACGTGGGCCCCACCCGGAAACCACGTGGGCCCCACCCGGAAATCACGTGGGCCCCACCCGGAAACCACGTGGGCCCCACCCGGAAATCACGTGGGGCCCACCCGGAAATCACGTGGGCCCCACCCGGAAATCACGTGGGCCCCACCCGGAAATCACGTGGGCCCCACCCGGAAATCACGTGGGCCCCACCCGTAAATCACGTGGGCCCCACCCGGAAATCACGTGGGCCCCACCCGGAAATCACGTGGTCCCCACCCGGAAATCACGTGGGCCCCACCCGGAAATCACGTGGGCCCCACCCGGAAATCACGTGGGCCCCACCCGGAAATCACGTGGGCCCCACCCGGAAATCACTTGGGCCCCACCCGGAAATCACGTGGGCCCCACCCGGAAATCACGTGGGCCCCACGGGGAAATCACGTGGGCCCCACCCGGAAATCACGTGGGCCCCACCCGGAAATCACGTGGGCCCCACCCGGAAATCACGTGGGCCCCACGGGGAAATCACGTGGGGCCCACCCGGAAATCACGTGGGCCCCACCCGGAAATCACGTGGGCCCCACCCGGAAATCACGTGGGCCCCACCCGGAAATCACGTGGGCCCCAGCCGGAAATCACGTGGGCCCCACGGGTAAATCAGGTGGGCCCCACCGGAAATCACGTGGGCCCCACCCGGAAATCACGTGGGCCCCACCCGGAAATCACGTGGGCCCCACCCGGAAATCACGTGGGCCCCACCCGGAAATCACGTGGGCCCCACCCGGAAATCACGTGGGCCCCACCCGGAAATCACGTGGGCCCCACGGGGAAATCACGTGTGCCCCACCCGGAAATCACGTGGGCCCCAGCCGGAAATCACGTGGGCCCCACCCGGAAATCACGTGGGCCCCACCCGGAAATCACGTGGGCCCCACCCGGAAATCACGTGGGCCCCACGGGGAAATCACGTGGGCACCACCCGGAAATCACGTGGGCCCCACGGGGAAATCACGTGGGCCCCACCCGGAAATCACGTTGGCCCCACCCGGAAATCACGTGGGCCCCACCCGGAAATCCCGTGGGCCCCACCCGGAAATCACGTGGGCCCCACGGGGAAATCACGTGGGCCCCACCCGGAAATCACGTGGGCCCCACCCGGAAATCACGTGGGCCACAGCCGGAAATCACGTGGGCCCCACCCGGAAATCACGTGGGCCCCACGGGGAAATCACGTGGGCCCCACCCGGAAATCACGTGGGCCCCACCCGGAATCACGTGGGCCCCACCCGGAAATCACGTGGGCCCCACCCGGAAATCACGTGGGCCCCACCCGGAAATCACGTGGGGCCCACCCGGAAATCACGTGGGCCCCACGGGGAAATCACGTGGGCCCACCCGGAAATCACGTGGGCCCCACCCGGAAATCACGTGGGCCCCACCCGGAAATCACGTGGGCCCCACCTGGAAATCACGTGGGCCCCACACGGAAATCACGGGGGCCCCACGGGGAAATCACGTGGGACCCACCCGGAAATCACGTGGGCCCCACCCGGAAATCACGTGGGCCCCACCCGGAAATCACGTGGGCCCCACCCGGAAATCACGTGGGCCCCAGCCGGAAATCACGTGGGCCCCACCCGGAAATCACGTGGGCCCCACCCGGAAATCACGTGGGCCCCACCCGGAAATCACGTGGGCCCCACCCGGAAATCACGTGGGCCCCACCCGGAAATCACGTGGGCCCCACCCGGAAATCACGTGGGCCCCACCCGGAAATCACGTGGGCCCACCCGGAAATCACGTGGGCCCCACCCGGAAATCACGTGGGCCCCACCCGGAAAACACGTGGGCCCCACCCGGAAATCACGTGGGGCCCACCCGGAAATCACGTGGGCCCCACCCGGAAATCACGTGGGCCCCACCCGGAAATCACGTGGGCCCCACGGGGAAATCACGTGGGCCCCACCCGGAAATCACGTGGGCCCCACCCGGAAATCACGTGGGGCCCCACGGGGAAATCACGTGGGCCCCACCCGGAAATCACGTGGGCCCCACGGGAAATCACGTGGGCCCCACGGGGAAATCACGTGGGCCCCCACCCGGAAATCACGTGGGCCCCACCCGGAAATCACGTGGGCCCCACCCGGAAATCACGTGGGGCCCACCCGGAAATCACGTGGGCCCCACCCGGAAATCACGTGGGCCCCAGCCGGAAATCACGTGGGCCCCACCCGGAAATCACGTGGGCCCAAGCCGGAAATCACGTGGGACCCCACGGGGAAATCACGTGGGCCCCACGGGGAAATCACGTGGGCCCCACACGGAAATCACGTGGGCCCCACCCGGAAATCACGTGGGCCCCACCCGGAAATCACGTGGGCCCCACCCGGAAATCACGTGGGCCCCACCCGGAAATCACGTGGGCCCCACCCGGAAATCACGTGGGCCCCACCCGGAAATCACGTGGGCCCCACCCGGAAATCACGTGGGCCCCACCCGGAAATCACGTGGGCCCCACCCGGAAATCACGTGGGCCCCACCCGGAAATCACGTGGGCCCCACCCGGAAATCACGTGGGCCCCACGGGGAAATCACGTGGGCCCCACCCGGAAATCACGTGGGCCCCACCCGGAAATCACGTGGGCCCCACCCGGAAATCACGTGGGCCCCACCCGGAAATCACGTGGGCCCCACCCGGAAATCACGTGGGCCCCACGGGGAAATCACGTGGGCCCCACCCGGAAATCACGTGGTCCCCACCCGGAAATCACGTGGGCCCCACCCGGAAATCACGTGGGCCCCACCCGGAAATCACGTGGGCCCCACCCGGAAATCACGTGGGCCCCACCCGGAAATCACGTGGGCCCCACCCGGAAATCACGTGGGCCCCACCCGGAAATCACGTGGGCCCCACGGGGAAATCACGTGGGCCCCACCCGGAAATCACGTGGGCCCCACCCGGAAATCACGTGGGCCCCACCCGGAAATCACGTGGGCCCCACCCGGAAATCACGTGGGCCACAGCCGGAAATCACGTGGGCCCCACCCGGAAATCACGTGGGCCCCACCCGGAAATCACGTGGGCCCCACCCGGAAATCACGTGGGCCCCACCCGGAAATCACGTGGGCCCCACCCGGAAATCACGTGGGCCCCACCCGGAAATCACGTGGGCCCCACCCGGAAATCACGTGGGGCCCACCCGGAAATCACGTGGGCCCCACCCGGAAATCACGTGGGCCCCACGGGGAAATCACTTGGGCCCCACCCGGAAATCACGTGGGCCCCACCCGGAAATCACGTGGGCCCCACGGGGAAATCACGTGGGCCCCACGGGAAATCACGTGGGCCCCACCCGGAAATCACGTGGGCCCCACACGGAAATCACGTGGGCCCCACCCGGAAATCACGTGGGCCCCACCCGGAAATCACGTGGGCCCCACCCGGAAATCACGTGGGCCCCACCCGGAAATCACGTGGGCCCCACCCGGAAATCACGTGGGCCCCACCCGGAAATCACGTGGGCCCCACGGGGAAATCACGTGGGCCCCACGGGGAAATCACGTGGGCCCCACCCGGAAATCACGTGGGCCCCACGGGGAAATCACGTGGGCCCCACCCGGAAATCACGTGGGCCCCACGGGGAAATCACGTGGGCCCCACCCGGAAATCACGTGGGCCCCACCCGGAAATCACGTGGGCCCCACCCGGAAATCACGTGGGCCCCACGGGAAATCACGTGGGCCCCACCCGGAAATCACGTGGGCCCCACGGGGAAATCACGTGGGCCCCACGGGGAAATCACGTGGGCCCCACCCGGAAATCACGTGGGCCCCACCCGGAAATCACGTGGGCCCCACCCGGAAATCACGTGGGCCCCAGCCGGAAATCACGTGGGCCCCACCCGGAAATCACGTGGGCCCCACCCGGAAATCACGTGGTCCCCACCCGGAAATCACGTGGGCCCCACACGGAAATCACGTGGGCCCCACGGGGAAATCACGTGGGCCCCACCGGAAATCACGTGGGCCCCACCCGGAAATCACGTGGGCCCCACGGGGAAATCACGTGGGCCCCACCCGGAAATCACGTGGGCCCCACCGGGGAAATCACGTGGGCCCCACCCGGAAATCACGTGGGCCCCACCCGGAAATCACGTGGGCCCCACCCGGAAATCACGTGGGCCCCACGGGGAAATCACGTGGGCCCCACCCGGAAATCACGTGGGCCCCACGGGGAAATCACGTGGGCCCCACCCGGAAATCACGTGGGCCCCACACGGAAATCACGTGGGCCCCACCCGGAAATCACGTGGGCCCCACCCGGAAATCACGTGGGCCCCACCCCGGAAATCACGTGGGCCCCACCCGGAAATCACGTGGGCCCCACCCGGAAATCACGTGGGCCCCACCCGGAAATCACGTGGGCCCCACCCGGAAATCACGTGGGCCCCACCCGGAAACCACGTGGGCCCCACCCGGAAATCACGTGGGCCCCACCCGGAAACCACGTGGGCCCCACCCGGAAATCACGTGGGCCCCACCCGGAAATCACGTGGGCCCCACCCGGAAATCACGTGGGCCCCACCCGGAAATCACGTGGGCCCCACCCGGAAATCACGTGGGCCCCACCCGGAAATCACGTGGGCCCCACCCGGAAATCACGTGGGCCCCACCGGAAATCACGTGGGCCCCACCCGGAAATCACGTGGGCCCCACCCGGAAATCACGTGGGCCCCACCCGGGAAATCACGTGGGCCCCACCCGGAAATCACTTGGGCCCCACCCGGAAATCACGTGGGCCCCACCCGGAAATCACGTGGGCCCCACGGGGAAATCACGTGGGCCCCACCCGGAAATCACGTGGGCCCCACCCGGAAATCACGTGGGCCCCACCCGGAAATCACGTGGGCCCCACGGGGAAATCACGTGGGGCCCACCCGGAAATCACGTGGGCCCCACCCGGAAATCACGTGGGCCCCACCCGGAAATCACGTGGGCCCCACCCGGAAATCACGTGGGCCCCAGCCGGAAATCACGTGGGCCCCACCGGTAAATCAGGTGGGCCCCACCGGAAATCACGTGGGCCCCACCCGGAAATCACGTGGGCCCCACCCGGAAATCACGTGGGCCCCACCCGGAAATCACGTGGGCCCCACCCGGAAATCACGTGGGCCCCACCCGGAAATCACGTGGGCCCCACCCGGAAATCACGTGGGCCCCACGGGGAAATCACGTGGGCCCCACCCGGAAATCACGTGGGCCCCACGGGGAAATCACGTGGGCCCCACCCGGAAATCACGTGGGCCCCACCCGGAAATCACGTGGGCCCCACCCGGAAATCCCGTGGGCCCCACCCGGAAATCACGTGGGCCCCACGGGGAAATCACGTGGGCCCCACCCGGAAATCACGTGGGCCCCACCCGGAAATCACGTGGGCCACAGCCGGAAATCACGTGGGCCCCACCCGGAAATCACGTGGGCCCCACCCGGAAATCACGTGGGCCCCACCCGGAAATCACGTGGGCCCCACCCGGAAATCACGTGGGCCCCACCCGGAAATCACGTGGGCCCCACCCGGAAATCACGTGGGCCCCACCCGGAAATCACGTGGGGCCCACCCGGAAATCACGTGGGCCCCACGGGGAAATCACGTGGGCCCCACCCGGAAATCACGTGGGCCCCACCCGGAAATCACGTGGGCCCCACCCGGAAATCACGTGGGCCCCACCTGGAAATCACGTGGGCCCCACACGGAAATCACGTGGGCCCCACGGGGAAATCACGTGGGACCCACCCGGAAATCACGTGGGCCCCACCCGGAAATCACGTGGGCCCCACCCGGAAATCACGTGGACCCCACCCGGAAATCACGTGGGGCCCACCCGGAAATCACGTGGGCCCCACCCGGAAATCACGTGGGCCCCACCCGGAAAACACGTGGGCCCCACCCGGAAATCACGTGGGGCCCACCCGGAAATCACGTGGGCCCCACCCGGAAATCACGTGGGCCCCACCCGGAAATCACGTGGGCCCCACGGGGAAATCACGTGGGCCCCACCCGGAAATCACGTGGGCCCCACCCGGAAATCACGTGGGCCCCACGGGGAAATCACGTGGGCCCCACCCGGAAATCACGTGGGCCCCACGGGGAAATCACGTGGGCCCCACGGGGAAATCACGTGGGCCCCACCCGGAAATCACGTGGGCCCCACCCGGAAATCACGTGGGCCCCACCCGGAAATCACGTGGGCCCCACCCGGAAATCACGTGGGCCCCACCCGGAAATCACGTGGGCCCAAGCCGGAAATCACGTGGGACCCACGGGGAAATCACGTGGGCCCCACGTGGAAATCACGTGGGCCCCACACGGAAATCACGTGGGCCCCACCCGGAAATCACGTGGGCCCCACCCGGAAATCACGTGGGCCCCACCCGGAAATCACGTGGGCCCCACCCTGAAATCACGTGGGCCCCACCCGGAAATCACGTGGGCCCCACCCGGAAATCACGTGGGCCCCACCCGGAAATCACGTGGGCCCCACCCGGAAATCACGTGGGCCCCACGGGGAAATCACGTGGGCCCCACCCGGAAATCACGTGGGCCCCACCCGGAAATCACGTGGGCCCCACCCGGAAATCACGTGGGCCCCACGGGGAAATCACGTGGGCCCCACCCGGAAATCACGTGGGCCCCACCCGGAAATCACGTGGGCCCCACCCGGAAATCACGTGGGCCCCACCCGGAAATCACGTGGGCCCCACCCGGAAATCACGTGGGCCCCACGGGGAAATCACGTGGGCCCCACCCGGAAATCACGTGGTCCCCACCCGGAAATCACGTGGGCCCCACCCGGAAATCACGTGGGCCCCACCCGGAAATCACGTGGGCCCCACCCGGAAATCACGTGGGCCCCACCCGGAAATCACGTGGGCCCCACCCGGAAATCACGTGGGCCCCACACGGAAATCACGTGGGCCCCACGGGGAAATCACGTGGGCCCCACCCGGAAATCACGTGGGCCCCACCCGGAAATCACGTGGGCCCCACCCGGAAATCACGTGGGCCCCACCCGGAAATCACGTGGGCCACAGCCGGAAATCACGTGGGCCCCACCCGGAAATCACGTGGGCCCCACCCGGAAATCACGTGGGCCCCACCCGGAAATCACGTGGGCCCCACCCGGAAATCACGTGGGCCCCACCCGGAAATCACGTGGGCCCCACCCGGAAATCACGTGGGCCCCACCCGGAAATCACGTGGGCCCCACCCGGAAATCACGTGGGCCCCACCCGGAAATCACGTGGGCCCCACCCGGAAATCACGTGGGCCCCACCCGGAAATCACGTGGGCCCCACCCGGAAATCACGTGGGCCCCACCCGGAAATCACGTGGGCCCCACCCGGAAATCACGTGGGCCCCACCCGGAAATCACGTGGGCCCCACCCGGAAATCACGTGGGCCCCACCCGGAAATCACGTGGGCCCCACCCGGAAATCACGTGGGGCCCACCCGGAAATCACGTGGGCCCCACCCGGAAATCACGTGGGCCCCACCCTGAAATCACGTGGGCCCCACCCGGAAAACACGTGGGCCCCACCCGGAAATCACGTGGGCCCCACCCGGAAATCACGTGGGCCCCACGCGGAAATCACGTGGGCCCCACCCGGAAATCACGTGGGCCCCACCCGGAAATCACGTGGGCCCCACGGGGAAATCACCTGGGCCCCACCTGGAAATCACGTGGGCCCCACCCGGAAATCACGTGGGCCCCACCCGGAAATCACGTGGGCCCCACCCGGAAATCACGTGGGCGCCACGGGGAAATCACGTGGGCCCCACCCGGAAATCACGTGGGCCCCACCCGGAAATCACGTGGGCCCCACCCGGAAATCACGTGGGCCCCACCCGGAAATCACGTGGGCCCCACCCGGAAATCACGTGGGCCCCACCCGGAAATCACGTGGGCCCCACCCGGAAATCACGTGGGCCCCACCCGGAAATCACGTGGGCCCCACCCGGAAATCACGTGGGCCCCACCCGGAAATCACGTGGGCCCCACCCGGAAATCACGTGGGCCCCACCCGGAAATCACGTGGGCCCCACCCGGAAATCCCGTGGGACCCACCCGGAAATCACGTGGGCCACAGCCGGAAATCACGTGGGCCCCACCCGGAAATCACGTGGGCCCCACGGGGAAATCACGTGGGCCCCACCCGGAAATCACGTGGGCCCCACCCGGAAATCACGTGGGCCCCACCCTGAAATCACGTGGGCCCCTCCCGGAAATCACGTGGGGCCCACGGGGAAATCACGTGGGCCCCACGGGGAAATCACGTGGGCCCCACCCGGAAATCACGTGGGCCCCACCCGGAAATCACGTGGGCCCCACCCGGAAATCACGTGGGCCCCACCCGGAAATCACGTGGGCCCCACCCGGAAATCACGTGGGCCCCACCCGGAAATCACGTGGGCCCCACGGGGAAATCACGTGTGCCCCAAGGGGAAATCACGTGGGCCCCACCCGGAAATCACGTGGGCCCCACGGGGAAATCACGTGGGCCCCACCCGGAAATCACGTGGGCCCCACGGGGAAATCACGTGGGCCCCACCCGGAAATCACGTGGGCCCCACCCGGAAATCACGTGGGCCCCACCCGGAAATCACGTGGGCCCCACGGGGAAATCACGTGGGCCCCACCCGGAAATCACGTGGGCCCCACCCGGAAATCACGTGGGCCCCACCCGGAAATCACGTCGGGCCCACCCGGAAATCACGTGGGCCCCACCCGGAAATCACGTGGGCCCCACGGGGAAATCACGTGGGCCCCACCCGGAAATCACGTGGGCCCCACCCGGAAATCACGTGGGCCCCACCCGGAAATCACGTGGGCCCCACCCGGAAATCACGTGGGCCCCAGCCGGAAATCACGAGGGCCCCACGGGGAAATCACGTGGGCCCCACCCGGAAATCACGTGGGCCCCACCCGGAAATCACGTGGGCCCCACCCGGAAATCACGTGGGCCCCACCCGGAAATCACGTGGGCCCCACCCGGAAATCACGTGGGGCCCACCCGGAAATCACGTGGGCCCCACCCGGAAATCACGTGGGCCCCACCCGGAAATCACGTGGGCCCCACCCGGAAATCACGTGGGCCCCACGGGGAAATCACGTGGGCCCCACCCGGAAATCACGTGGGCCCCACGGGGAAATCACGTGGGCCCCACCCGGAAATCACGTGGGCCCCAGCCGGAAATCACGTGGGCCCCACGGGGAAATCACGTGGGCCCCACCCGGAAATCACGTGGGCCCCACCCGGAAATCACGTGGGCCCCACCCGGAAATCACGTGGGCCCCACCCGGAAATCACGTGGGCCCCACCCGGAAATCACGTGGGCCCCACCCGGAAATCACGTGGGGCCCACCCGGAAATCACGTGGGCCCCACCCGGAAATCACGTGGGCCCCACCCGGAAATCACGTGGGCCCCACCCGGAAATCACGTGGGCCCCACCCGGAAATCACGTGGGCCCCACCCGGAAATCACGTGGGCCCCACGGGGAAATCACGTGGGCCCAACCCGGAAATCACGTGGTCCCCACCCGGAAATCACGTGGGCCCCACCCGGAAATCACGTGGGCCCCACCCGGAAATCACGTGGGCCCCACCCGGAAATCACGTGGGCCCCACCCGGAAATCACGTGGGCCCCACCCGGAAATCACGTGGGCCCCACGGGGAAATCACGTGGGCCCCACGGGGAAATCACGTGGGCCCCACCCGGAAATCACGTGGGCCCCACCCGGAAATCACGTGGGCCCCACCCGGAAATCACGTGGGCCCCACCCGGAAATCACGTGAGCCTCACGGGGAAATCACGTGGGCCCCACCCGGAAATCACGTGGTCCCCACCCGGAAATCACGTGGGCCCCACCCGGAAATCACGTGGGCCCCACCCGGAAATCACGTGGGCCCCACCCGGAAATCACGTGGGCCCCACCCGGAAATCACGTGGGCCCCACCCGGAAATCACGTGGGCCCCACCCGGAAATCACGTGGGCCCCACGGGGAAATCACGTGGGCCCCACCCGGAAATCACGTGGGCCCCACCCGGAAATCACGTGGGCCCCACCCGGAAATCACGTGGGCCCCACCCGGAAATCACGTGGGCCACAGCCGGAAATCACGTGGGCCCCACCCGGAAATCACGTGGGCCCCACCCGGAAATCACGTGGGCCCCACCCGGAAATCACGTGGGCCCCACCCGGAAATCACGTGGGCCCCACCCGGAAATCACGTGGGCCCCACCCGGAAATCACGTGGGCCCCACCCGGAAATCACGTGGGCCCCACGGGGAAATCACGTGGGCCCCACCCGGAAATCACGTGGGCCCCACCCGGAAATCACGTGGGCCCCACCCGGAAATCACGTGGGCCCCACCCGGAAATCACGTGGGCCCCACCCGGAAATCACGTGGGCCCCACCCGGAAATCACGTGGGCCCCACCCGGAAATCACGTGGGCCCCACCCGGAAATCACGTGGGCCCCACCCGGAAATCACGTGGGCCCCACCCGGAAATCACGTGGGCCCCACCCGGAAATCACGTGGGGCCCACCCGGAAATCACGTGGGCCCCACCCGGAAATCACGTGGGCCCCACCCTGAAATCACGTGGGCCCCACCCGGAAAACACGTGGGCCCCACCCGGAAATCACGTGGGCCCCACCCGGAAATCACGTGGGCCCCACGCGGAAATCACGTGGGCCCCACCCGGAAATCACGTGGGCCCCACCCGGAAATCACGTGGGCCCCACGGGGAAATCACCTGGGCCCCACCTGGAAATCACGTGGGCCCCACCCGGAAATCACGGCCCCACCCGGAAATCACGTGGGCCCCACCCGGAAATCACGTGGGCCCCACGGGGAAATCACGTGGGCCCCACCCGGAAATCACGTGAGCCCCACCCGGAAATCACGTGGGCCCCACCCGGAAATCACGTGGGCCCCACCCGGAAATCACGTGGGCCCCACCCGGAAATCACGTGGGCCCCACCCGGAAATCACGTGGGCCCCACCCGGAAATCACGTGGGCCCCACCCGGAAATCACGTGGGCCCCACCCGGAAATCACGTGGGCCCCACCCGGAAATCACGTGGGCCCCACCCGGAAATCACGTGGGCCCCACCCGGAAATCACGTGGGCCCCACCCGGAAATCCCGTGGGACCCACCCGGAAATCACGTGGGCCCCACGGGGAAATCACGTGGGCCCCACCCGGAAATCACGTGGGCCCCACGGGGAAATCACGTGGGCCCCACCCGGAAATCACGTGGGCCCCACGGGGAAATCACGTGGGCCCCACCCGGAAATCACGTGGGCCCCACGGGGAAATCACGTGGGCCCCACCCGGAAATCACGTGGGCCCCACCCGGAAATCACGTGGGCCCCACCCGGAAATCACGTGGGCCCCACGGGGAAATCACGTGGGCCCCACCCGGAAATCACGTGGGCCCCACCCGGAAATCACGTGGGCCCCACCCGGAAATCACGTGGGCCCCACCCGAAAATCACGTGGGCCCCACCCGGAAATCACGTGGGCCCCACCCGGAAATCACGTGGGCCCCACCCGGAAATCACGTGGGCCCCACCCGGAAATCACGTGGGCCCCACCCGGAAATCACGTGGGCCCCACCCGGAAATCACGTGGGCCCCACCCGGAAATCACGTGGGCCCCACCCGGAAATCACGTGGGGCCCACCCGGAAATCACGTGGGCCCCACCCGGAAATCACGTGGGCCCCACCCTGAAATCACGTGGGCCCCACCCGGAAAACACGTGGGCCCCACCCGGAAATCACGTGGGCCCCACCCGGAAATCACGTGGGCCCCACGCGGAAATCACGTGGGCCCCACCCGGAAATCACGTGGGCCCCACCCGGAAATCACGTGGGCCCCACGGGGAAATCACCTGGGCCCCACCTGGAAATCACGTGGGCCCCACCCGGAAATCACGTGGGCCCCACCCGGAAATCACGTGGGCCCCACCCCGGAAATCACGTGGGCCCCACGGGGAAATCACGTGGGCCCCACCCGGAATCACGTGGGCCCCACCCGGAAATCACGTGGGCCCCACCCGGAAATCACGTGGGCCCCACCCGGAAATCACGTGGGCCCCACCCGGAAATCACGTGGGCCCCACCCCGGAAATCACGTGGGCCCCACCCGGGAAATCACGTGGGCCCCACCCGGAAATCACGTGGGCCCCACCCGGAAATCACGTGGGCCCCACCCGGAAATCACGTGGGCCCCACCCGGAAATCACGTGGGCCCCACCCGGAAATCACGTGGGCCCCACCCGGAAATCCCGTGGGACCCACCCGGAAATCACGTGGGCCACAGCCGGAAATCACGTGGGCCCCACCCGGAAATCACGTGGGCCCCACGGGGAAATCACGTGGGCCCCACCCGGAAATCACGTGGGCCCCACCCGGAAATCACGTGGGCCCCACCCTGAAATCACGTGGGCCCCTCCCGGAAATCACGTGGGGCCCACGGGGAAATCACGTGGGCCCCACGGGAAATCACGTGGGCCCCACCCGGAAATCACGTGGGCCCCACCCGGAAATCACGTGGGCCCCACCCGGAAATCACGTGGGCCCCACCCGGAAATCACGTGGGCCCCACCCGGAAATCACGTGGGCCCCACCCGGAAATCACGTGGGCCCCACGGGGAAATCACGTGTGCCCCAAGGGGAAATCACGTGGGCCCCACCCGGAAATCACGTGGGCCCCACGGGGAAATCACGTGGGCCCCACCCGGAAATCACGTGGGCCCCACGGGGAAATCACGTGGGCCCCACCCGGAAATCACGTGGGCCCCACCCGGAAATCACGTGGGCCCCACCCGGAAATCACGTGGGCCCCACGGGGAAATCACGTGGGCCCCACCCGGAAATCACGTGGGCCCCACCCGGAAATCACGTGGGCCCCACCCGGAAATCAGGTCGGGCCCACCCGGAAATCACGTGGGCCCCACCCGGAAATCACGTGGGCCCCACGGGGAAATCACGTGGGCCCCACCCGGAAATCACGTGGGCCCCACCCGGAAATCACGTGGGCCCCACCCGGAAATCACGTGGGCCCCACCCGGAAATCACGTGGGCCCCAGCCGGAAATCACGAGGGCCCCACGGGGAAATCACGTGGGCCCCACCCGGAAATCACGTGGGCCCCACCCGGAAATCACGTGGGCCCCACCCGGAAATCACGTGGGCCCCACCCGGAAATCACGTGGGCCCCACCCGGAAATCACGTGGGGCCCACCCGGAAATCACGTGGGCCCCACCCGGAAATCACGTGGGCCCACCCGGAAATCACGTGGGCCCCACCCGGAAATCACGTGGGCCCCACGGGGAAATCACGTGGGCCCCACCCGGAAATCACGTGGGCCCCACGGGGAAATCACGTGGGCCCCACCCGGAAATCACGTGGGCCCCAGCCGGAAATCACGTGGGCCCCACGGGGAAATCACGTGGGCCCCACCCGGAAATCACGTGGGCCCCACCCGGAAATCACGTGGGCCCCACCCGGAAATCACGTGGGCCCCACCCGGAAATCACGTGGGCCCCACCCGGAAATCACGTGGGCCCCACCCGGAAATCACGTGGGGCCCACCCGGAAATCACGTGGGCCCCACCCGGAAATCACGTGGGCCCCACCCGGAAATCACGTGGGCCCCACCCGGAAATCACGTGGGCCCCACCCGGAAATCACGTGGGCCCCACCCGGAAATCACGTGGGCCCCACCCGGAAATCACGTGGGCCCCACCCGGAAATCACGTGGGCCCCACGGGGAAATCACGTGGGCCCCACCCGGAAATCACGTGGGCCCCACCCGGAAATCACGTGGGCCCACCCGGAAATCACGTGGGCCCCACGGGGAAATCACGTGGGCCCCACCCGGAAATCACGTGGGCCCCACCCGGAAATCACGTGGGCCCCACCCCGGAAATCACGTGGGCCCCACCCGGAAATCACGTGGGCCCCACCCGGAAATCACGTGGGCCCCACGGGGAAATCACGTGGGCCCAACCCGGAAATCACGTGGTCCCCACCCGGAAATCACGTGGGCCCCACCCGGAAATCACGTGGGCCCCACCCGGAAATCACGTGGGCCCACCCGGAAATCACGTGGGCCCCACCCGGAAATCACGTGGGCCCCACCCGGAAATCACGTGGGCCCCACGGGGAAATCACGTGGGCCCCACGGGGAAATCACGTGGGCCCCACCCGGAAATCACGTGGGCCCCACCCGGAAATCACGTGGCCCCACCCGGAAATCACGTGGGCCCCACCCGGAAATCACGTGGGCCTCACGGGGAAATCACGTGGGCCCCACCCGGAAATCACGTGGTCCCCACCCGGAAATCACGTGGGCCCCACCCGGAAATCACGTGGGCCCCACCCGGAAATCACGTGGGCCCCACCCGGAAATCACGTGGGCCCCACCCGGAAATCACGTGGGCCCCACCCGGAAATCACGTGGGCCCCACCCGGAAATCACGTGGGCCCCACGGGGAAATCACGTGGGCCCCACTCGGAAATCACGTGGGCCCCACCCGGAAATCACGTGGGCCCCACCCGGAAATCACGTGGGCCCCACCCGGAAATCACGTGGGCCACAGCCGGAAATCACGTGGGCCCCACCCGGAAATCACGTGGGCCCCACCCGGAAATCACGTGGGCCCCACCCGGAAATCACGTGGGCCCCACCCGGAAATCACGTGGGCCCCACCCGGAAATCACGTGGGCCCCACCCGGAAATCACGTGGGCCCCACCCGGAAATCACGTGGGCCCCACGGGGAAATCACGTGGGCCCCACCCGGAAATCACGTGGGCCCCACCCGGAAATCACGTGGGCCCCACCCGGAAATCACGTGGGCCCCACCCGGAAATCACGTGGGCCCCACCCGGAAATCACGTGGGCCCCACCCGGAAATCACGTGGGCCCCACCCGGAAATCACGTGGGCCCCACCCGGAAATCACGTGGGCCCCACCCGGAAATCACGTGGGCCCCACCCGGAAATCACGTGGGCCCCACCCGGAAATCACGTGGGGCCCACCCGGAAATCACGTGGGCCCCACCCGGAAATCACGTGGGCCCCACCCTGAAATCACGTGGGCCCCACCCGGAAAACACGTGGGCCCCACCCGGAAATCACGTGGGCCCCACCCGGAAATCACGTGGGCCCCACGCGGAAATCACGTGGGCCCCACCCGGAAATCACGTGGGCCCCACCCGGAAATCACGTGGGCCCCACGGGGAAATCACCTGGGCCCCACCCGGAAATCACGTGGGCCCCACCCGGAAATCACGTGGGCCCCACCCGGAAATCACGTGGGCCCCACCCGGAAATCACGTGGGCCCCACGGGGAAATCACGTGGGCCCCCACCGGAAATCACGTGAGCCCCACCCGGAAATCACGTGGGCCCCACCCGGAAATCACGTGGGCCCCACCCGGAAATCACGTGGGCCCCACCCGGAAATCACGTGGGCCCCACCCGGAAATCACGTGGGCCCCACCCGGAAATCACGTGGGCCCCACCCGGAAATCACGTGGGCCCCACCCGGAAATCACGTGGGCCCCCACCCGGAAATCACGTGGGCCCCACCCGGAAATCACGTGGGCCCCACCCGGAAATCACGTGGGCCCCACCCGGAAATCCCGTGGGACCCACCCGGAAATCACGTGGGCCCCACGGGGAAATCACGTGGGCCCACCCGGAAATCACGTGGGCCCCACCCGGAAATCACGTGGGCCACAGCCGGAAATCACGTGGGCCCCACCCGGAAATCACGTGGGCCCCACGGGGAAATCACGTGGGCCCCACCCGGAAATCACGTGGGCCCCACCCGGAAATCACGTGGGCCCCACCCTGAAATCACGTGGGCCCCACCCGGAAATCACGTGGGCCCACCCGGAAATCACGTGGGCCCCACGGGGAAATCACGTGGGCCCCACCCGGAAATCACGTGGGCCCCACCCGGAAATCACGTGGGCCCCACCCGGAAATCACGTGGGCCCCACCCGGAAATCACGTGGGCCCCACCCGGAAATCACGTGGGCCCCACCCGGAAATCACGTGGGCCCCACGGGGAAATCACGTGTGCCCCAAGGGGAAATCACGTGGCCCCACCCGGAAATCACGTGGGCCCACGGGGAAATCACGTGGGCCTCACCCGGAAATCACGTGGGCCCCACGGGGAAATCACGTGGGCCCCACCCGGAAATCACGTGGGCCCCACCCGGAAATCACGTGGGCCCCACCCGGAAATCACGTGGGCCCCACGGGGAAATCACGTGGGCCCCACCCGGAAATCACGTGGGCCCCACCCGGAAATCACGTGGGCCCCACCCGGAAATCACGTGGGCCCCACCCGAAAATCACGTGGGCCCCACCCGGAAATCACGTGGGCCCCACCCGGAAATCACGTGGGCCCCACCCGGAAATCACGTGGGCCCCACCCGGAAATCACGTGGGCCCCACCCGGAAATCACGTGGGCCCCAGCCGGAAATCACGAGGGCCCACGGGGAAATCACGTGGGCCCCACCCGGAAATCACGTGGGCCCCACCCGGAAATCACGTGGGCCCCACCCGGAAATCACGTGGGGCCCACCCGGAAATCACGTGGGCCCCACGGGGAAATCACGTGGGCCCCACCCGGAAATCACGTGGGCCCCACCCGGAAATCACGTGGGCCCCACCCGGAAATCACGTGGGCCCCACGGGGAAATCACGTGGGGCCCACCCGGAAATCACGTGGGCCCCACCCGGAAATCACGTGGGCCCCACCCGGAAATCACGTGGGCCCCACCCGGAAATCACGTGGGCCCCAGCCGGAAATCACGTGGGCCCCACGGGTAAATCAGGTGGGCCCCACCCGGAAATCACGTGGGCCCCACCCGGAAATCACGTGGGCCCACCCGGAAATCACGTGGGCCCCACGGGGAAATCACGTGGGCCCCACCCGGAAATCACGTGGGCCCCACCCGGAAATCACGTGGGCCCCACCCGGAAATCACGTGGGCCCCACCCGGAAATCACGTGGGCCCCACCCGGAAATCACGTGGGCCCCACGGGGAAATCACGTGGGCCCCACCCGGAAATCACGTGGGCCCCACCCGGAAATCACGTGGGCCCCAGCCGGAAATCACGTGGGCCCCACGGGTAAATCAGGTGGGCCCCACCCGGAAATCACGTGGGCCCCACCCGGAAATCACGTGGGCCCCACCCGGAAATCACGTGGGCCCCACCCGGAAATCACGTGGGCCCCACCCGGAAATCACGTGGGCCCCACCCGGAAATCACGTGGGCCCCACCCGGAAATCACGTGGGCCCCACGGGGAAATCACGTGTGCCCCACCTGGAAATCACGTGGGCCCCAGCCGGAAATCACGTGGGCCCCAGCCGGAAATCACGTGGGCCCCACCCGGAAATCACGTGGGCCCCACGGGGAAATCACGTGGGCCCCACCCGGAAATCACGTGGGCCCCACCCGGAAATCACGTGGGCCCCACCCGGAAATCACGTGGGCCCCACCCGGAAATCACGTGGGCCCCACGGGGAAATCACGTGGGCCCCACCCGGAAATCACGTGGGCCCCACGGGGAAATCACGTGGGCCCCACCCGGAAATCACGTGGGCCCCACCCGGAAATCACGTGGGCCCCCACCCGGAAATCACGTGGGCCCCAGCCGGAAATCACGTGGGCCCCACCCGGAAATCACGTGGGCCCCACCCGGAAATCACGTGGGCCCCACCCGGAAATCACGTGGGCCCCACCCGGAAATCACGTGGGCCCCACCCGGAAATCACGTGGGCCCACCCGGAAATCACGTGGGGCCCACCCGGAAATCACGTGGGCCCCACCCGGAAATCACGTGGGCCCCACCCGGAATCACGTGGGCCCCACCCGGAAATCACGTGGGCCCCACCCGGAAATCACGTGGGCCCCACGGGGAAATCACGTGGGCCCCTCCGGAAATCACGTGGTCCCCACCCGGAAATCACGTGGGCCCCACACGGAAATCACGTGGGCCCCACGGGGAAATCACGTGGGCCCCACGGGGAAATCACGTGGGCCCCACGGGAACTCACGTGGGCCCCACCCTGAAATCACGTGGGCCCCACCCGGAAATCACGTGGGCCCCACCCGGAAATCACGTGGGCCCCACCCGGAAATCACGTGGGCCCCACCCCGGAAATCACGTGGGCCCCACGGGGAAATCACGTGGGCCCCACCCGGAAATCACGTGGTCCCCACCCGGAAATCACGTGGGCCCCACACGGAAATCACGTGGGCCCCACGGGGAAATCACGTGGGCCCCACGGGGAAATCACGTGGGCCCCACGGGGAAATCACGTGGGCCCCACCCGGAAATCACGTGGGCCCCACCCGGAAATCACGTGGGGCCCACCCGGAAATCACGTTTGCCCCACCCGGAAATCACGTGGGCCCCACCCGGAAATCACGTGGGCCCCACACGGAAATCACGTGGGCCCCACGGGGAAATCACGTGGGCCCCACGGGGAAATCACGTGGGCCCCACCCGGAAATCACGTGGGCCCCACCCGGAAATCACGTGGGCCCCACCCGGAAATCACGTGGGCCCCACCCGGAAATCACGTGGGCCCCACCCGGAAATCACGTGGGCCCCACGGGGAAATCACGTGGGCCCCACCCGGAAATCACGTGGTCCCCACCCGGAAATCACGTGGGCCCCACACGGAAATCACGTGGGCCCCACGGGAAATCACGTGGGCCCCACGGGGAAATCACGTGGGCCCCACCCTGAAATCACGTGGGCCCCACCCGGAAAATCACGTGGGCCCCACCCGGAAATCACGTGGGCCCCACCCGGAAATCACGTGGGCCCCACCCGGAAATCACGTGGGCCCCACCCGGAAATCACGTGGGCCCCAGCCGGAAATCACGTGGGCCCCACCCGGAAATCACGTGGGCCCCACCCGGAAATCACGTGGGCCCCACCCGGAAATCACGTGGGCCCCACCCGGAAATCACGTGGGCCCCACCCGGAAATCACGTGGGCCCCACCCGGAAATCACGTGGGCCCCACCCGGAAATCACGTGGGCCCCACCCGGAAATCACGTGGGCCCCACGGGGAAATCACGTGGGCCCCACCCGGAAATCACGGGGGCCCCACGGGGAAATCACGTGGGCCCCACCCGGAAATCACGTGGGCCCCACACGGAAATCACGTGGGCCCCACCCGGAAATCACGTGGGCCCCACCCGGAAATCACGTGGGCCCCAGCCGGAAATCACGTGGGCCCCACCCGGAAATCACGTGGGCCCCACCCGGAAATCACGTGGGCCCCACCCGGAAATCACGTGGGCCCCACCCGGAAATCACGTGGGCCCCACCCGGAAATCACGTGGGCCCCACCCGGAAATCACGTGGGGCCCACCCGGAAATCACGTGGGCCCCACCCGGAAATCACGTGGGCCCCACCCGGAAATCACGTGGGCCCCACCCGGAAATCACGTGGGCCCCACCCGGAAATCACGTGGGCCCCACGGGGAAATCACGTGGGCCCCACCCGGAAATCACGTGGTCCCCACCCGGAAATCACGTGGGCCCCACCCGGAAATCACGTGGGCCCCACCCGGAAATCACGTGGGCCCCACCCGGAAATCACGTGGGCCCCACCCGGAAATCACGTGGGCCCCACGGGGAAATCACGTGGGCCCCACCCGGAAATCACGTGGGCCCCACCCGGAAATCACGTGGGCCCCACCCGGAAATCCCGTGGGCCCCACCCGGAAATCACGTGGGCCCCACGGGGAAATCACGTGGGCCCCACCCGGAAATCACGTGGGCCCCACCCGGAAATCACGTGGGCCACAGCCGGAAATCACGTGGGCCCCACCCGGAAATCACGTGGGCCCCACGGAGAAATCACGTGGGCCCCACCCGGAAATCACGTGGGCCCCACCCGGAAATCACGTGGGCCCCACCCTGAAATCACGTGGGCCCCACCCGGAAATCACGTGGGGCCCACCCGGAAATCACGTGGGCCCCACGGGGAAATCACGTGGGCCCCACCCGGAAATCACGTGGGCCCCACCCGGAAATCACGTGGGCCCCACCCGGAAATCACGTGGGCCCCACCCGGAAATCACGTGGGCCCCACCCGGAAATCACGTGGGCCCCACCCGGAAATCACGTGGGCCCCACGGGGAAATCACGTGTGCCCCAAGGGGAAATCACGTGGGCCCCACCCGGAAATCACGTGGGCCCCACGGGGAAATCACGTGGGCCTCACCCGGAAATCACGTGGGCCCCACGGGGAAATCACGTGGGCCCCACCCGGAAATCACGTGGGCCCCACCCGGAAATCACGTGGGCCCCACCCGGAAATCACGTGGGCCCCACGGGGAAATCACGTGGGCCCCACCCGGAAATCACGTGGGCCCCACCCGGAAATCACGTGGGCCCCACCCGGAAATCACGTGGGCCCCACCCGAAAAATCACGTGGGCCCCACCCGGAAATCACGTGGGCCCCACCCGGAAATCACGTGGGCCCCACCCGGAAATCACGTGGGCCCCACCCGGAAATCACGTGGGCCCCACCCGGAAATCACGTGGGCCCCAGCCGGAAATCACGAGGGCCCCACGGGGAAATCACGTGGGCCCCACCAGGAAATCACGTGGGCCCCACCCGGAAATCACGTGGGCCCCACCCGGAAATCACGTGGGCCCCACCCGGAAATCACGTGGGCCCCACCCGGAAATCACGTGGGCCCCACCCGGAAATCACGTGGGGCCCACCCGGAAATCACGTGGGCCCCACCCGGAAATCACGTGGGCCCCACCCGGAAATCACGTGGGCCCCACCCGGAAAACACGTGGGCCCCACCCGGAAATCACGTGGGGCCCACCCGGAAATCACGTGGGCCCCACGGGGAAATCACGTGGGCCCCACCCGGAAATCACGTGGGCCCCACCCGGAAATCACGTGGGCCCCACCCGGAAATCACGTGGGCCCCACGGGGAAATCACGTGGGGCCCACCCGGAAATCACGTGGGCCCCACCCGGAAATCACGTGGGCCCCACCCGGAAATCACGTGGGCCCCACCCGGAAATCACGTGGGCCCCAGCCGGAAATCACGTGGGCCCCACGGGTAAATCAGGTGGGCCCCACCCGGAAATCACGTGGGCCCCACCCGGAAATCACGTGGGCCCCACCCGGAAATCACGTGGGCCCCACGGGGAAATCACGTGGGCCCCACCCGGAAATCACGTGGGCCCCACCCGGAAATCACGTGGGCCCCCACCCGGAAATCACGTGGGCCCCACCCGGAAATCACGTGGGCCCCACCCGGAAATCACGTGGGGCCCACCCGGAAATCACGTGGGCCCCACCCGGAAATCACGTGGGCCCCACCCGGAAATCACGTGGGCCCCAGCCGGAAATCACGTGGGCCCCACGGGTAAATCAGGTGGGCCCCACCCGGAAATCACGTGGGCCCCACCCGGAAATCACGTGGGCCCCACCCGGAAATCACGTGGGCCCCACCCGGAAATCACGTGGGCCCCACCCGGAAATCACGTGGGCCCCACCCGGAAATCACGTGGGCCCCACCCGGAAATCACGTGGGCCCCACGGGGAAATCACGTGTGCCCCACCTGGAAATCACGTGGGCCCCAGCCGGAAATCACGTGGGCCCCAGCCGGAAATCACGTGGGCCCCACCCGGAAATCACGTGGGCCCCACGGGAAATCACGTGGGCCCCACCCGGAAATCACGTGGGCCCCACCCGGAAATCACGTGGGCCCCACCCGGAAATCACGTGGGCCCCACCCGGAAATCACGTGGGCCCCACGGGGAAATCACGTGGGCCCCACCCGGAAATCACGTGGGCCCCACGGGGAAATCACGTGGGCCCCACCCGGAAATCACGTGGGCCCCACCCGGAAATCACGTGGGCCCCACCCGGAAATCACGTGGGCCCCAGCCGGAAATCACGTGGGCCCCACCCGGAAATCACGTGGGCCCCACCCGGAAATCACGTGGGCCCCACCCGGAAATCACGTGGGCCCCACCCGGAAATCACGTGGGCCCCACCCGGAAATCACGTGGGGCCCACCCGGAAATCACGTGGGCCCCACCCGGAAATCACGTGGGCCCCACCCGGAAATCACGTGGGCCCCACCCGGAAATCACGTGGGCCCCACCCGGAAATCACGTGGGCCCCACGGGGAAATCACGTGGGCCCCACCCGGAAATCACGTGGTCCCCACCCGGAAATCACGTGGGCCCCACACGGAAATCACGTGGGCCCCACGGGGAAATCACGTGGGCCCCACGGGGAACTCACGTGGGCCCCACCCTGAAATCACGTGGGCCCCACCCGGAAATCACGTGGGCCCCACCCGGAAATCACGTGGGCCCCACCCGGAAATCACGTGGGCCCCACCCGGAAATCACGTGGGCCCCACGGGGAAATCACGTGGGCCCCACCCGGAAATCACGTGGTCCCCACCCGGAAATCACGTGGGCCCCACACGGAAATCACGTGGGCCCCACGGGGAAATCACGTGGGCCCCACGGGGAAATCACGTGGGCCCCACGGGGAAATCACGTGGGCCCCACCCGGAAATCACGTGGGCCCCACCCGGAAATCACGTGGGGCCCACCCGGAAATCACGTTTGCCCCACCCGGAAATCACGTGGGCCCCACCCGGAAATCACGTGGGCCCCACACGGAAATCACGTGGGCCCCACGGGGAAATCACGTGGGCCCCACGGGGAAATCACGTGGGCCCCACCCGGAAATCACGTGGGCCCCACCCGGAAATCACGTGGGCCCCACCCGGAAATCACGTGGGCCCCACCCGGAAATCACGTGGGCCCCACCCGGAAATCACGTGGGCCCCACGGGGAAATCACGTGGGCCCCACCCGGAAATCACGTGGTCCCCACCCGGAAATCACGTGGGCCCCACACGGAAATCACGTGGGCCCCACGGGGAAATCACGTGGGCCCCACGGGGAAATCACGTGGGCCCCACGGGGAAATCACGTGGGCCCCACCCTGAAATCACGTGGGCCCCACCCGGAAATCACGTGGGCCCCACCCGGAAATCACGTGGGCCCCACCCGGAAATCACGTGGGCCCCACCCGGAAATCACGTGGGCCCCACCCGGAAATCACGTGGGCCCCAGCCGGAAATCACGTGGGCCCCACCCGGAAATCACGTGGGCCCCACCCGGAAATCACGTGGGCCCCACCCGGAAATCACGTGGGCCCCACCCGGAAATCACGTGGGCCCCACCCGGAAATCACGTGGGCCCCACCCGGAAATCACGTGGGCCCCACCCGGAAATCACGTGGGCCCCACGGGGAAATCACGTGGGCCCCACCCGGAAATCACGGGGGCCCCACGGGGAAATCACGTGGGCCCCACCCGGAAATCACGTGGGCCCCACACGGAAATCACGTGGGCCCCACCCGGAAATCACGTGGGCCCCACCCGGAAATCACGTGGGCCCCAGCCGGAAATCACGTGGGCCCCACCCGGAAATCACGTGGGCCCCACCCGGAAATCACGTGGGCCCCACCCGGAAATCACGTGGGCCCCACCCGGAAATCACGTGGGCCCCACCCGGAAATCACGTGGGCCCCACCCGGAAATCACGTGGGGCCCACCCGGAAATCACGTGGGCCCCACCCGGAAATCACGTGGGCCCCACCCGGAAATCACGTGGGCCCCACCCGGAAATCACGTGGGCCCCACCCGGAAATCACGTGGGCCCCACGGGGAAATCACGTGGGCCCCACCCGGAAATCACGTGGTCCCCACCCGGAAATCACGTGGGCCCCACCCGGAAATCACGTGGGCCCCACCCGGAAATCACGTGGGCCCCACCCGGAAATCACGTGGGCCCCACCCGGAAATCACGTGGGCCCCACGGGGAAATCACGTGGGCCCCACCCGGAAATCACGTGGGCCCCACCCGGAAATCACGTGGGCCCCACCCGGAAATCCCGTGGGCCCCACCCGGAAATCACGTGGGCCCCACGGGGAAATCACGTGGGCCCCACCCGGAAATCACGTGGGCCCCACCCGGAAATCACGTGGGCCACAGCCGGAAATCACGTGGGCCCCACCCGGAAATCACGTGGGCCCCACGGGGAAATCACGTGAGCCCCACGGGGAAATCACGTGGGCCCCACCCGGAAATCACGTGGGCCCCACCCGGAAATCACGGGGGCCCCACCCTGAAATCACGTGGGCCCCACCCGGAAATCACGTGGGGCCCACCCGGAAATCACGTGGGCCCCACCCGGAAATCACGTGGGCCCCACCCGGAAATCACGTGGGCCCCACCCGGAAATCACGTGGGCCCCACCCGGAAATCACGTGGGCCCCACCCGGAAATCACGTGGGCCCCACCCGGAAATCACGTGGGCCCCACGGGGAAATCACGTGGGCCCCACCCGGAAATCACGTGGGCCCCACCCGGAAATCACGTGGGCCCCACCCGGAAATCACGTGGGCCCCACCCGGAAATCACGTGGGCCCCAGCCGGAAATCACGTGGGCCCCACGGGGAAATCACGTGGGCCCCACGGGGAAATCACGTGGGCCCCACCCGGAAATCACGTGGGCCCCACCCGGAAATCACGTGGGCCCCACCCGGAAATCACGTGGGCCCCACCCGGAAATCACGTGGGCCCCAGCCGGAAATCACGAGGGCCCCACGGGGAAATCACGTGGGCCCCACCCGGAAATCACGTGGGCCCCACCCGGAAATCACGTGGGCCCCACCCGGAAATCACGTGGTCCCCACCCGGAAATCACGTGGACCCCACCCGGAAATCACGTGGGCCCCACCCGGAAATCACGTGGGGCCCACCCGGAAATCACGTGGGGTCCACCCGGAAATCACGTGGGCCCCACCCGGAAATCACGTGGGCCCCACCCGGAAAACACGTGGGCCCCACCCGGAAATCACGTGGGGCCCACCCGGAAATCACGTGGGCCCCACGGGGAAATCACGTGGGCCCCACCCGGAAATCACGTGGGCCCCACCCGGAAATCACGTGGGCCCCACCCGGAAATCACGTGGGCCCCACGGGGAAATCACGTGGGGCCCACCCGGAAATCACGTGGGCCCCACCCGGAAATCACGTGGGCCCCACCCGGAAATCACGTGGGCCCCACCCGGAAATCACGTGGGCCCCAGCCGGAAATCACGTGGGCCCCACGGGTAAATCAGGTGGGCCCCACCCGGAAATCACGTGGGCCCCACCCGGAAATCACGTGGGCCCCACCCGGAAATCACGTGGGCCCCACGGGGAAATCACGTGGGCCCCACCCGGAAATCACGTGGGCCCCACCCGGAAATCACGTGGGCCCCACCCGGAAATCACGTGGGCCCCACCCGGAAATCACGTGGGCCCCACCCGGAAATCACGTGGGCCCCACCCGGAAATCACGTGGGGCCCACCCGGAAATCACGTGGGCCCCACCCGGAAATCACGTGGGCCCCACCCGGAAATCACGTGGGCCCCACCCGGAAATCACGTGGGCCCCACCCGGAAATCACGTGGGCCCCACGGGTAAATCAGGTGGGCCCCACCCGGAAATCACGTGGGCCCCACCCGGAAATCACGTGGGCCCCACCCGGAAATCACGTGGGCCCCACCCGGAAATCACGTGGGCCCCACCCGGAAATCACGTGGGCCCCACCCGGAAATCACGTGGGCCCCACCCGGAAATCACGTGGGCCCCACGGGGAAATCACGTGGGCCCCACCTGGAAATTACGTGGGCCCCACCCGGAAATCACGTGGGCCCCACCCGGAAATCACGTGGGCCCCACCCGGAAATCACGTGGGCCCCACCCGGAAATCACGTGGGCCCCACCCGGAAATCACGTGGGCCCCACCCGGAAATCACGTGGGCCCCACCCGGAAATCACGTGGGCCCCACCCGGAAATCACGTGGGCCCCACCCGGAAATCACGTGGGCCCCAGCCGGAAATCACGTGAGCCCCAGCCGGAAATCACGTGGGCCCCAGCCGGAAATCACGTGGGCCCCACGGGGAAATCACGTGGGCCCCACCCGGAAATCACGTGGGCCCCACCCGGAAATCACGTGGGCCCCACCCGGAAATCACGTGGGCCCCACCCGGAAATCACGTGGGCCCCACCCGGAAATCACGTGGGCCCCACCCGGAAATCACGTGGGCCCCAGCCGGAAATCACGTGGGCCCCACGGGGAAATCACGTGGGCCCCACCCGGAAATCACGTGGGCCCCACCCGGAAATCACGTGGGCCCCACCCGGAAATCACGTGGGCCCCACCCGGAAATCACGTGGGCCCCACCCGGAAATCACGTGGGCCCCACCCGGAAATCACGTGGGCCCCACGGGGAAATCACGTGGGCCCCATCCGGAAATCACGTGGGCCCCACGGGGAAATCACGTGGGCCCCACCCGGAAATCACGTGGGCCCCACCCGGAAATCACGTGGGCCCCACCCGGAAATCACGTGGGCCCCACGGGGAAATCACGTGGGCCCCACCCGGAAATCACGTGGGCCCCACGGGGAAATCACGTGGGCCCCACCCGGAAATCACGTGGGCCCCACCCGGAAATCACGTGGGCCCCACCCGGAAATCACGTGGGCCCCAGCCGGAAATCACGTGGGCCCCACGGGGAAATCACGTGGGCCCCACCCGGAAATCACGTGGGCCCCACCCGGAAATCACGTGGGCCCCACCCGGAAATCACGTGGGCCCCACCCGGAAATCACGTGGGCCCCACGGGGAAATCACGTGGGCCCCACCCGGAAATCACGTGGGCCCCACGGGGAAATCACGTGGGCCCCACCCGGAAATCACGTGGGCCCCACCCGGAAATCACGTGGGCCCCACCCGGAAATCACGTGGGCCCCACGGGGAAATCACGTGGGCCCCACCCGGAAATCACGTGGGGCCCCACCCGGAAATCACGTGGGCCCCACGGGGAAATCACGTGGGCCCCACCCGGAAATCACGTGGGCCCCACGGGGAAATCACGTGGGCCCCACCCGGAAATCACGTGGGCCCCACCCGGAAATCACGTGGGCCCCACCCGGAAATCACGTGGGCCCCACGGGGAAATCACGTGGGCCCCACCCGGAAATCACGTGGGCCCCACCCGGAAATCACGTGGGCCCCACGGGGAAATCACGTGGGCCCCACCCGGAAATCACGTGGGCCCCACGGGGAAATCACGTGGGCCCCACCCGGAAATCACGTGGGCCCCACCCGGAAATCACGTGGGCCCCACCCGGAAATCACGTGGGCCCCAGCCGGAAATCACGTGGGCCCCACCCGGAAATCACGTGGGCCCCACCCGGAAATCACGTGGGCCCCACCCGGAAATCACGTGGGCCCCACCCGGAAATCACGTGGGCCCCACCCGGAAATCACGTGGGGCCCACCCGGAAATCACGTGGGCCCCACCCGGAAATCACGTGGGCCCCACCCGGAAATCACGTGGGCCCCACCCGGAAATCACGTGGGCCCCACCCGGAAATCACGTGGGCCCCACGGGGAAATCACGTGGGCCCCACCCGGAAATCACGTGGTCCCCACCCGGAAATCACGTGGGCCCCACACGGAAATCACGTGGGCCCCACGGGGAAATCACGTGGGCCCCACGGGGAAATCACGTGGGCCCCACGGGGAAATCACGTGGGCCCCACGGGGAAATCACGTGGGCCCCACCCGGAAATCACGTGGGCCCCACCCGGAAATCACGTGGGCCCCACCCGGAAATCACGTGGGCCCCACCCGGAAATCACGTGGGCCCCACCCGGAAATCACGTGGGCCCCACCCGGAAATCACGTGGGCCCCACCCGGAAATCACGTGGGCCCCACCCGGAAATCACGTGGGCCCCACGGGGAAATCACGTGGGCCCCACCCGGAAATCACGTGGGCCCCACGGGGAAATCACGTGGGCCCCACCCGGAAATCACGTGGGCCCCACCCGGAAATCACGTGGGCCCCACCCGGAAATCACGTGGGCCCCACCCGGAAATCACGTGGGCCCCAGCCGGAAATCACGTGGGCCCCACCCGGAAATCACGTGGGCCCCACCCGGAAATCACGTGGGCCCCACCCGGAAATCACGTGGGCCCCACCCGGAAATCACGTGGGCCCCACCCGGAAATCACGTGGGCCCCACCCGGAAATCACGTGGGGCCCACCCGGAAATCACGTGGGCCCCACCCGGAAATCACGTGGGCCCCACCCGGAAATCACGTGGGCCCCACCCGGAAATCACGTGGGCCCCAGCCGGAAATCACGTGGGCCCCACGGGGAAATCACGTGGGCCCCACCCGGAAATCACGTGGTCCCCACCCGGAAATCACGTGGGCCCCACCCGGAAATCACGTGGGCCCCACCCGGAAATCACGTGGGCCCCACCCGGAAATCACGTGGGCCCCACCCGGAAATCACGTGGGCCCCAAGGGGAAATCACGTGGGCCCCACCCGGAAATCACGTGGGCCCCACCCGGAAATCACGTGGGCCCCACCCGGAAATCCCGTGGGCCCCACCCGGAAATCACGTGGGCCCCACGGGGAAATCACGTGGGCCCCACCCGGAAATCACGTGGGCCCCACCCGGAAATCACGTGGGCCACAGCCGGAAATCACGTGGGCCCCACCCGGAAATCACGTGGGCCCCACGGGGAAATCACGTGAGCCCCACGGGGAAATCACGTGGGCCCCACCCGGAAATCACGTGGGCCCCACCCGGAAATCACGTGGGCCCCACCCGGAAATCACGTGGGCCCCAGCCGGAAATCACGTGGGCCCCACCCGGAAATCACGTGGGCCCCACCCGGAAATCACGTGGGCCCCACCCGGAAATCACGTGGGCCCCACCCGGAAATCACGTGGGCCCCACCCGGAAATCACGTGGGCCCCACCCGGAAATCACGTGGGGCCCACCCGGAAATCACGTGGGCCCCACCCGGAAATCACGTGGGCCCCACCCGGAAATCACGTGGGCCCCACCCGGAAATCACGTGGGCCCCACCCGGAAATCACGTGGGCCCCACGGGGAAATCACGTGGGCCCCACCCGGAAATCACGTGGTCCCCACCCGGAAATCACGTGGGCCCCACCCGGAAATCACGTGGGCCCCACCCGGAAATCACGTGGGCCCCACCCGGAAATCACGTGGGCCCCACCCGGAAATCACGTGGGCCCCACGGGGAAATCACGTGGGCCCCACCCGGAAATCACGTGGGCCCCACCCGGAAATCACGTGGGCCCCACCCGGAAATCCCGTGGGCCCCACCCGGAAATCACGTGGGCCCCACGGGGAAATCACGTGGGCCCCACCCGGAAATCACGTGGGCCCCACCCGGAAATCACGTGGGCCACAGCCGGAAATCACGTGGGCCCCACCCGGAAATCACGTGGGCCCCACGGGGAAATCACGTGAGCCCCACGGGGAAATCACGTGGGCCCCACCCGGAAATCACGTGGGCCCCACCCGGAAATCACGGGGGCCCCACCCTGAAATCACGTGGGCCCCACCCGGAAATCACGTGGGGCCCACCCGGAAATCACGTGGGCCCCCACCCGGAAATCACGTGGGCCCCACCCGGAAATCACGTGGGCCCCACCCGGAAATCACGTGGGCCCCACCCGGAAATCACGTGGGCCCCACCCGGAAATCACGTGGGCCCCACCCGGAAATCACGTGGGCCCCACGGGGAAATCACGTGGGCCCCCACCCGGAAATCACGTGGGCCCCACCCGGAAATCACGTGGGCCCCACGGGGAAATCACGTGGGCCCCACCCGGAAATCACGTGGGCCCCAGCCGGAAATCACGTGGGCCCCACGGGGAAATCACGTGGGCCACACCCGGAAATCACGTGGGCCCCACCTGGAAATCACGTGGGCCCCAGCCGGAAATCACGTGGGCCCCACCCGGAAATCACGTGGGCCCCACCCGGAAATCACGTGGGCCCCACCCGGAAATCACGTGGGGCCCACCCGGAAATCACGTGGGCCCCACCCGGAAATCACGTGGGCCCCACCCGGAAATCACGTGGGCCCCAGCCGGAAATCACGTGGGCCCCACGGGTAAATCAGGTGGGCCCCACCCGGAAATCACGTGGGCCCCACCCGGAAATCACGTGCGCCCCACCCGGAAATCACGTGGGCCCCACCCGGAAATCACGTGGGCCCCACCCGGAAATCACGTGGGCCACACCCGGAAATCACGTGGGCCCCACCCGGAAATCACGTGGGCCCCACCCGGAAATCACGTGGGCCCCACGGGGAAATCACGTGTGCCCCACCTGGAAATCACGTGGGCCCCAGCCGGAAATCACGTGGGCCCCAGCCGGAAATCACGTGGGCCCCACCCGGAAATCACGTGGGCCCCACCCGGAAATCACGTGGGCCCCACCCGGAAATCACGTGGGCCCCACCCGGAAATCACGTGGGCCCCACCCGGAAATCACGTGGGCCCCACCCGGAAATCACGTGGGCCCCACCCGGAAATCACGTGGGCCCCACCCGGAAATCACGTGGGCCCCACCCGGAAATCACGTGGGCCCCAGCCGGAAATCACGTGGGCCCCAGCCGGAAATCACGTGGGCCCCACGGGGAAATCACGTGGGCCCCACGGGGAAATCACGTGGGCCCCACCCGGAAATCACGTGGGCCCCACCCGGAAATCACGTGGGCCCCACCCGGAAATCACGTGGGCCCCACCCGGAAATCACGTGGGCCCCACCCGGAAATCACGTGGGCCCCACCCGGAAATCACGTGGGCCCCACCCGGAAATCACGTGGGCCCCACCCGGAAATCACGTGGGCCCCACGGGGAAATCACGTGGGCCCCACCCGGAAATCACGTGGGCCCCACCCGGAAATCACTTTGGCCCCACCCGGAAATCACGTGGGGCCCACCCGGAAATCACGTGGGCCCCACCCGGAAATCACGTGGGCCCCACCCGGAAATCACGTGGGCCCCACCCGGAAATCACGTGGGCCCCACCCGGAAATCACGTGGGCCCCACCCGGAAATCACGTGGGCCCCACCCGGAAATCACGTGGGCCTCAGCCGGAAATCACGTGGGCCCCACGGGGAAATCACGTGGGCCCCACCCGGAAATCACGTGGGCCCCACCCGGAAATCACGTGGGCCCCACCCGGAAATCACGTGGGCCCCACCTGGAAATCACGTGGGCCCCACCCGGAAATCACGTGGGCCCCACCCGGAAATCACGTGGGCCCCACCCGGAAATCACGTGGGCCCCACGGGGAAATCACGTGGGCCCCACCCGGAAATCACGTGGGCCCCACGGGGAAATCACGTGGGCCCCACCCGGAAATCACGTGGGCCCCACCCGGAAATCACGTGGGCCCCACCCGGAAATCACGTGGGCCCCACGGGGAAATCACGTGGGCCCCACCCGGAAATCACGTGGGCCCCACGGGGAAATCACGTGGGCCCCACCCGGAAATCACGTGGGCCCCACCCGGAAATCACGTGGGCCCCACCCGGAAATCACGTGGGCCCCAGCCGGAAATCACGTGGGCCCCACGGGGAAATCACGTGGGCACCACCCGGAAATCACGTGGGCCCCACCCGGAAATCACGTGGGCCCCACCCGGAAATCACGTGGGCCCCACCCGGAAATCACGTGGGCCCCACGGGGAAATCACGTGGGCCCCACCCGGAAATCACGTGGGCCCCACGGGGAAATCACGTGGGCCCCACCCGGAAATCACGTGGGCCCCACCCGGAAATCACGTGGGCCCCACCCGGAAATCACGTGGGCCCCACGGGGAAATCACGTGGGCCCCACCCGGAAATCACGTGGGCCCCACCCGGAAATCACGTGGGCCCCACGGGGAAATCACGTGGGCCCCACCCGGAAATCACGTGGGCCCCACGGGGAAATCACGTGGGCCCCACCCGGAAATCACGTGGGCCCCACCCGGAAATCACGTGGGCCCCACCCGGAAATCACGTGGGCCCCACGGGGAAATCACGTGGGCCCCACCCGGAAATCACGTGGGCCCCACGGGGAAATCACGTGGGCCCCACCCGGAAATCACGTGGGCCCCACCCGGAAATCACGTGGGCCCCACCCGGAAATCACGTGGGCCCCAGCCGGAAATCACGTGGGCCCCACCCGGAAATCACGTGGGCCCCACCCGGAAATCACGTGGGCCCCACCCGGAAATCACGTGGGCCCCACCCGGAAATCACGTGGGCCCCACCCGGAAATCACGTGGGCCCCACCCGGAAATCACGTGGGGCCCACCCGGAAATCACGTGGGCCCCACCCGGAAATCACGTGGGCCCCACCCGGAAATCACGTGGGCCCCACCCGGAAATCACGTGGGCCCCACCCGGAAATCACGTGGGCCCCACGGGGAAATCACGTGGGCCCCACCCGGAAATCACGTGGTCCCCACCCGGAAATCACGTGGGCCCCACACGGAAATCACGTGGGCCCCACGGGGAAATCACGTGGGCCCCACGGGGAAATCACGTGGGCCCCACGGGGAAATCACGTGGGCCCCACGGGGAAATCACGTGGGCCCCACCCGGAAATCACGTGGGCCCCACCCGGAAATCACGTGGGCCCCACCCGGAAATCACGTGGGCCCCACCCGGAAATCACGTGGGCCCCACCCGGAAATCACGTGGGCCCCACCCGGAAATCACGTGGGCCCCACCCGGAAATCACGTGGGCCCCACCCGGAAATCACGTGGGCCCCACGGGGAAATCACGTGGGCCCCACCCGGAAATCACGTGGGCCCCACGGGGAAATCACGTGGGCCCCACCCGGAAATCACGTGGGCCCCACCCGGAAATCACGTGGGCCCCACCCGGAAATCACGTGGGCCCCACCCGGAAATCACGTGGGCCCCAGCCGGAAATCACGTGGGCCCCACCCGGAAATCACGTGGGCCCCACCCGGAAATCACGTGGGCCCCACCCGGAAATCACGTGGGCCCCACCCGGAAATCACGTGGGCCCCACCCGGAAATCACGTGGGCCCCACCCGGAAATCACGTGGGGCCCACCCGGAAATCACGTGGGCCCCACCCGGAAATCACGTGGGCCCCACCCGGAAATCACGTGGGCCCCACCCGGAAATCACGTGGGCCCCACCCGGAAATCACGTGGGCCCCACGGGGAAATCACGTGGGCCCCACCCGGAAATCACGTGGTCCCCACCCGGAAATCACGTGGGCCCCACCCGGAAATCACGTGGGCCCCACCCGGAAATCACGTGGGCCCCACCCGGAAATCACGTGGGCCCCACCCGGAAATCACGTGGGCCCCACGGGGAAATCACGTGGGCCCCACCCGGAAATCACGTGGGCCCCACCCGGAAATCACGTGGGCCCCACCCGGAAATCCCGTGGGCCCCACCCGGAAATCACGTGGGCCCCACGGGGAAATCACGTGGGCCCCACCCGGAAATCACGTGGGCCCCACCCGGAAATCACGTGGGCCACAGCCGGAAATCACGTGGGCCCCACCCGGAAATCACGTGGGCCCCACGGGGAAATCACGTGAGCCCCACGGGGAAATCACGTGGGCCCCACCCGGAAATCACGTGGGCCCCACCCGGAAATCACGGGGGCCCCACCCTGAAATCACGTGGGCCCCACCCGGAAATCACGTGGGGCCCACCCGGAAATCACGTGGGCCCCACGCGGAAATCACGTGGGCCCCACCCGGAAATCACGTGGGCCCCACCCGGAAATCACGTGGGCCCCACCCGGAAATCACGTGGGCCCCACCCGGAAATCACGTGGGCCCCACCCGGAAATCACGTGGGCCCCACGGGGAAATCACGTGGGCCCCACCCGGAAATCACGTGGGCCCCACCCGGAAATCACGTGGGCCCCACGGGGAAATCACGTGGGCCCCACCCGGAAATCACGTGGGCCCCAGCCGGAAATCACGTGGGCCCCACGGGGAAATCACGTGGGCCACACCCGGAAATCACGTGGGCCCCACCTGGAAATCACGTGGGCCCCAGCCGGAAATCACGTGGGCCCCACCCGGAAATCACGTGGGCCCCACCCGGAAATCACGTGGGCCCCACCCGGAAATCACGTGGGGCCCACCCGGAAATCACGTGGGCCCCACCCGGAACTCACGTGGGCCCCACCCGGACATCACGTGGGCCCCAGCCGGAAATCACGTGGGCCCCACGGGTAAATCAGGTGGGCCCCACCCGGAAATCACGTGGGCCCCACCCGGAAATCACGTGCGCCCCACCCGGAAATCACGTGGGCCCCACCCGGAAATCACGTGGGCCCCACCCGGCAATCACGGGGGCCCCACCCGGAACTCACGTGGGCCCCACCCGGAAATCACGTGGGCCCCACCCGGAAATCACGTGGGCCCCACGGGGAAATCACGTGTGCCCCACCTGGAAATCACGTGGGCCCCAGCCGGAAATCACGTGGGCCCCAGCCGGAAATCACGTGGGCCCCACCCGGAAATCACGTGGGCCCCACCCGGAAATCACGTGGGCCCCACCCGGAAATCACGTGGGCCCCACCCGGAAATCACGTGGGCCCCACCCGGAAATCACGTGGGCCCCACCCGGAAATCACGTGGGCCCCACCCGGAAATCACGTGGGCCCCACCCGGAAATCACGTGGGCCCCACGGGGAAATCACGTGGGCCCCACCCGGAAATCACGTGGGCCCCACCCGGAAATCACTTTGGCCCCACCCGGAAATCACGTGGGGCCCACCCGGAAATCACGTGGGCCCCACCCGGAAATCACGTGGGCCCCACCCGGAAATCACGTGGGGCCCACCCGGAAATCACGTTTGCCCCACCCGGAAATCACGTGGGCCCCACCCGGAAATCACGTGGGCCCCACACGGAAATCACGTGGGCCCCACGGGGAAATCACGTGGGCCCCACGGGGAAATCACGTGGGCCCCACCCGGAAATCACGTGGGCCCAACCCGGAAATCACGTGGGCCCCACCCGGAAATCACGTGGGCCCCACCCGGAAATCACGTGGGCCCCACCCGGAAATCACGTGGGCCCCACGGGGAAATCACGTGGGCCCCACCCGGAAATCACGTGGGCCCCACCGGGAAATCACGTGGGCCCCACCCGCAAATCACGTGGGCCCCACCCGGAAATCACGTGGGCCCCACCCGGAAATCACGTGGGCCCCACGGGGAAATCACGTGTGCCCCACCCGGAAATCACGTGGGCCCCACGGGGAAATCACGTGGGCCCCACCCGGAAATCACGTGGGCCCCACCCGGAAATCACGTGGGCCCCACCCGGAAATCACGTGGGCCCCACCCGGAAATCACGTGGGCCCCACCCGGAAATCACGTGGGCCCCTCGGGGAAATCACGTGGGACCCACCCGGAAATCACGTGGGCCCCACCCGGAAATCACGTGGGCCCCACCCGGAAATCACGTGGGCCCCACCCGGAAATCACGTGGGCCCCAGCCGGAAATCACGTGGGCCCCACGGGGAAATCACGTGGGCCCCACCCGGAAATCACGTGGGCCCCACGGGGAAATCACGTGGGCCCCACCCGGAAATCACGTGGGCCCCACCCGGAAATCACGTGGGCCCCACCGGAAATCACGTGGGCCCCACGGGGAAATCACGTGGGCCCCACCCGGAAATCACGTGGGCCCCACCCGGAAATCACGTGGGCCCCACGGGGAAATCACGTGGGCCCCACCCGGAAATCACGTGGGCCCCACGGGGAAATCACGTGGGCCCCACCCGGAAATCACGTGGGCCCCACCCGGAAATCACGTGGGCCCCACCCGGAAATCACGTGGGCCCCACGGGGAAATCACGTGGGCCCCACCCGGAAATCACGTGGGCCCCACGGGGAAATCACGTGGGCCCCACCCGGAAATCACGTGGGCCCCACCCGGAAATCACGTGGGCCCCACCCGGAAATCACGTGGGCCCCAGCCGGAAATCACGTGGGCCCCACCCGGAAATCACGTGGGCCCCACCCGGAAATCACGTGGGCCCCACCCGGAAATCACGTGGGCCCCACCCGGAAATCACGTGGGCCCCACCCGGAAATCACGTGGGCCCCACCCGGAAATCACGTGGGGCCCACCCGGAAATCACGTGGGCCCCACCCGGAAATCACGTGGGCCCCACCCGGAAATCACGTGGGCCCCACCCGGAAATCACGTGGGCCCCACCCGGAAATCACGTGGGCCCCACGGGGAAATCACGTGGGCCCCACCCGGAAATCACGTGGTCCCCACACGGAAATCACGTGGGCCCCACACGGAAATCACGTGGGCCCCACGGGGAAATCACGTGGGCCCCACGGGGAAATCACGTGGGCCCCACGGGGAAATCACGTGGGCCCCACCCGGAAATCACGTGGGCCCCACCCGGAAATCACGTGGGCCCCACCCGGAAATCACGTGGGCCCCACCCGGAAATCACGTGGGCCCCACCCGGAAATCACGTGGGCCCCACCCGGAAATCACGTGGGCCCCACCCGGAAATCACGTGGGCCCCACCCGGAAATCACGTGGGCCCCACGTGGGCCCCACGGGGAAATCACGTGGGCCCCACCCGGAAATCACGTGGGCCCCACGGGGAAATCACGTGGGCCCCACCCGGAAATCACGTGGGCCCCACCCGGAAATCACGTGGGCCCCACCCGGAAATCACGTGGGCCCCACCCGGAAATCACGTGGGCCCCAGCCGGAAATCACGTGGGCCCCACCCGGAAATCACGTGGGCCCCACCCGGAAATCACGTGGGCCCCACCCGGAAATCACATGGGCCCCACCCGGAAATCACGTGGGCCCCACCCGGAAATCACGTGGGCCCCACCCGGAAATCACGTGGGGCCCACCCGGAAATCACGTGGGCCCCACCCGGAAATCACGTGGGCCCCACCCGGAAATCACGTGGGCCCCACCCGGAAATCACGTGGGCCCCACCCGGAAATCACGTGGGCCCCACGGGGAAATCACGTGGGCCCCACCCGGAAATCACGTGGTCCCCACCCGGAAATCACGTGGGCCCCACCCGGAAATCACGTGGGCCCCACCCGGAAATCACGTGGGCCCCACCCGGAAATCACGTGGGCCCCACCCGGAAATCACGTGGGCCCCACGGGGAAATCACGTGGGCCCCACCCGGAAATCACGTGGGCCCCACCCGGAAATCACGTGGGCCCCACCCGGAAATCCCGTGGGCCCCACCCGGAAATCACGTGGGCCCCACGGGGAAATCACGTGGGCCCCACCCGGAAATCACGTGGGCCCCACCCGGAAATCACGTGGGCCACAGCCGGAAATCACGTGGGCCCCACCCGGAAATCACGTGGGCCCCACGGGGAAATCACGTGAGCCCCACGGGGAAATCACGTGGGCCCCACCCGGAAATCACGTGGGCCCCACCCGGACATCACGGGGGCCCCACCCTGAAATCACGTGGGCCCCACCCGGAAATCACGTGGGGCCCACCCGGAAATCACGTGGGCCCCACCCGGAAATCACGTGGGCCCCACCCGGAAATCACGTGGGCCCCACCCGGAAATCACGTGGGCCCCACCCGGAAATCACGTGGGCCCCACCCGGAAATCACGTGGGCCCCACCCGGAAATCACGTGGGCCCCACGGGGAAATCACGTGGGCCCCACCCGGAAATCACGTGGGCCCCACCCGGAAATCACGTGGGCCCCACGGGGAAATCACGTGGGCCCCACCCGGAAATCACGTGGGCCCCAGCCGGAAATCACGTGGGCCCCACGGGGAAATCACGTGGGCCACACCCGGAAATCACGTGGGCCCCACCTGGAAATCACGTGGGCCCCAGCCGGAAATCACGTGGGCCCCACCCGGAAATCACGTGGGCCCCACCCGGAAATCACGTGGGCCCCACCCGGAAATCACGTGGGGCCCACCCGGAAATCACGTGGGCCCCACCCGGAAATCACGTGGGCCCCACCCGGAAATCACGTGGGCCCCAGCCGGAAATCACGTGGGCCCCACGGGTAAATCAGGTGGGCCCCACCCGGAAATCACGTGGGCCCCACCTGGAAATCACGTGCGCCCCACCCGGAAATCACGTGGGCCCCACCCGGAAATCACGTGGGCCCCACCCGGAAATCACGTGGGCCCCACCCGGAAATCACGTGGGCCCCACCCGGAAATCACGTGGGCCCCACCCGGAAATCACGTGGGCCCCACGGGGAAATCACGTGTGCCCCACCTGGAAATCACGTGGGCCCCAGCCGGAAATCACGTGGGCCCCAGCCGGAAATCACGTGGGCCCCACCCGGAAATCACGTGGGCCCCACCCGGAAATCACGTGGGCCCCACCCGGAAATCACGTGGGCCCCACCCGGAAATCACGTGGGCCCCACCCGGAAATCACGTGGGCCCCACCCGGAAATCACGTGGGCCCCACCCGGAAATCACGTGGGCCCCACCCGGAAATCACGTGGGCCCCACCCGGAAATCACGTGGGCCCCAGCCGGAAATCACGTGGGCCCCAGCCGGAAATCACGTGGGCCCCACGGGGAAATCACGTGGGCCCCACGGGGAAATCACGTGGGCCCCACCCGGAAATCACGTGGGCCCCACCCGGAAATCACGTGGGCCCCACCCGGAAATCACGTGGGCCCCACCCGGAAATCACGTGGGCCCCACCCGGAAATCACGTGGGCCCCACCCGGAAATCACGTGGCCCCACCCGGAAATCACGTGGGCCCCACCCGGAAATCACGTGGGCCCCACGGGGAAATCACGTGGGCCCCACCCGGAAATCACGTGGGCCCCACCCGGAAATCACTTGGGCCCCACCCGGAAATCACGTGGGGCCCACCCGGAAATCACGTGGGCCCCACCCGGAAATCACGTGGGCCCCACCCGGAAATCACGTGGGGCCCACCCGGAAATCACGTTTGCCCCACCCGGAAATCACGTGGGCCCCACCCGGAAATCACGTGGGCCCCACACGGAAATCACGTGGGCCCCACGGGGAAATCACGTGGGCCCCACGGGGAAATCACGTGGGCCCCACCCGGAAATCACGTGGGCCCCACCCGGAAATCACGTGGGCCCCACCCGGAAATCACGTGGGCCCCACCCGGAAATCACGTGGGCCCCACCCGGAAATCACGTGGGCCCCACGGGGAAATCACGTGGGCCCCACCCGGAAATCACGTGGGCCCCACCGGGAAATCACGTGGGCCCCACCCGCAAATCACGTGGGCCCCACCCGGAAATCACGTGGGCCCCACCCGGAAATCACGTGGGCCCCACGGGGAAATCACGTGTGCCCCACCCGGAAATCACGTGGGCCCCACGGGGAAATCACGTGGGCCCCACCCGGAAATCACGTGGGCCCCACCCGGAAATCACGTGGGCCCCACCCGGAAATCACGTGGGCCCCACCCGGAAATCACGTGGGCCCCACCCGGAAATCACGTGGGCCCCTCGGGGAAATCACGTGGGACCCACCCGGAAATCACGTGGGCCCCACCCGGAAATCACGTGGGCCCCACCCGGAAATCACGTGGGCCCCACCCGGAAATCACGTGGGCCCCAGCCGGAAATCACGTGGGCCCCACGGGGAAATCACGTGGGCCACACCCGGAAATCACGTGGGCCCCACCCGGAAATCACGTGGGCCCCACCCGGAAATCACGTGGGCCCCACCCGGAAATCACGTGGGCCCCACCCGGAAATCACGTGGGCCCCACCTGGAAATCACGTGGGGCCCATCCGGAAATCACGTGGCCCCACCCGGAAATCACGTGGTCCCCACCCGGAAATCACGTGGGCCCCAGCCGGAAATCACGTGGGCCCCACGGGTAAATCAGGTGGGCCCCACCCGGAAATCACGTGGGCCCCACCCGGAAAGCACGTGGGCCCCACCCGGAAATCACGTGGGCCCCACCCGGAAATCACGAGGGCCCCACCCGGAAATAACGTGGGCCCCACCCGGACATCACGTGGGCCCCAGCCGGAAATCACGTGGGCCCCACGGGGAAATCACGTGGGCCACACCCGGAAATCACGTGGGCCCCACCTGGAAATCACGTGGGCCCCACCCGGAAATCACGTGGGCCCCACCCGGAAATCACGTGGGCCCCACCCGGAAATCACGTGGGCCCCACCCGGAAATCACGTGGGCCCCACCCGGAAATCACGTGGGCCCCACCCGGAAATCACGTGGGCCCCACCCGGAAATCACGTGGGCCCCAGCCGGAAATCACGTGGGCCCCACGGGTAAATCAGGTGGGCCCCACCCGGAAATCACGTGGGCCCCACCCGGAAATCACGTGGGCCCCACCCGGAAATCACGTGGGCCCCACCCGGAAATCACGTGGGCCCCACCCGGAAATCACGTGGGCCCCACCCGGAAATCACGTGGGCCCCACCCGGAAATCACGTGGGCCCCACCCGGAAATCACGTGGGCCCCACGGGGAAATCACGTGTGCCCCACCTGGAAATCACGTGGGCCCCAGCCGGAAATCACGTGGGCCCCAGCCGGAAATCACGTGGGCCCCACCCGGAAATCACGTGGGCCCCACCCGGAAATCACGTGGGCCCCACCCGGAAATCACGTGGGCCCCACCCGGAAATCACGTGGGCCCCACCCGGAAATCACGTGGGCCCCACCCGGAAATCACGTGGGCCCCACCCGGAAATCACGTGGGCCCCACCCGAAAATCACGTGGGCCCCACCCGGAAATCACGTGGGCCCCAGCCGGAAATCACGTGGGCCCCACCCGGAAATCACGTGGGCCCCACGGGGAAATCACGTGGGCCCCACGGGGAAATCACGTGGGCCCCACCCGGAAATCACGTGGGCCCCACCCGGAAATCACGTGGGCCCCACCCGGAAATCACGTGGGCCCCACCCGGAAATCACGTGGGCCCCACCCGGAAATCACGTGGGCCCCACCCGGAAATCACGTGGGCCCCACCCGGAAATCACGTGGGCCCCAGCCGGAAATCACGTGGGCCCCACGGGGAAATCACGTGGGCCCCACCCGGAAATCACGTGGGCCCCACCCGGAAATCACGTGGGCCCCACCCGGAAATCACGTGGGCCCCACCCGGAAATCACGTGGGCCCCACCCGGAAATCACGTGGGCCCCACCCGGAAATCACTTTGGCCCCACCCGGAAATCACGTGGGGCCCACCCGGAAATCACGTGGGCCCCACCCGGAAATCACGTGGGCCCCACCCGGAAATCACGTGGGGCCCACCCGGAAATCACGTTTGCCCCACCCGGAAATCACGTGGGCCCCACCCGGAAATCACGTGGGCCCCACACGGAAATCACGTGGGCCCCACGGGGAAATCACGTGGGCCCCACCGGAAATCACGTGGGCCCCACCCGGAAATCACGTGGGCCCCACCCGGAAATCACGTGGGCCCCACCCGGAAATCACGTGGGCCCCACCCGGAAATCACGTGGGCCCCACCCGGAAATCACGTGGGACCCACCCGGAAATCACGTGGGCCCCACGGGGAAATCACGTGGGCCCCACCCGGAAATCACGTGGGCCCCACCCGGAAATCACGTGGGCCCCACCCGGAAATCACGTGGGCCCCACGGGGAAATCACGAGGGCCCCACCCGGAAATCACGTGGGCCCCACGGGGAAATCACGTGGGCCCCACCCGGAAATCACGTGGGCCCCACCCGGAAATCACGTGGGCCCCACCCGGAAATCACGTGGGCCCCACCCGGAAATCACGTGGGCCCCACCCGGAAATCACGTGGGCCCCACCCGGAAATCACGTGGGCCCCACCCGGAAATCACGTGGGCCCCACCCGGAAATCACGTGGGCCCCACCCGGAAATCACGTGGGCCCCACCCGGAAATCACGTGGGCCCCACCCGGAAATCACGTGGGCCCCACGGGGAAATCACGTGGGCCCCACCCGGAAATCACGTGGGCCCCACGGGGAAATCACGTGGGCCCCACCCGGAAATCACGTGGTCCCCACCCGGAAATCACGTGGGCCCCACACGGAAATCACGTGGGCCCCACGGGGAAATCACGTGGGCCCCACGGGGAAATCACGTGGGCCCCACGGGGAAATCACGTGGGCCCCACCCGGAAATCACGTGGGCCCCACCCGGAAATCACGTGGGCCCCACCCGGAAATCACGTGGGCCCCACCCGGAAATCACGTGGGCCCCACCCGGAAATCACGTGGGCCCCACCCGGAAATCACGTGGGCCCCACGGGGAAATCACGTGGGCCCCACAAGGAAATCACGTGGGCCCCACCCGGAAATCACGTGGGCCCCACCCGGAAATCACGTGGGCCCCACGGGGAAATCACGTGGGCCCCACCCGGAAATCACGTGGGCCCCACGGGGAAATCACGTGGGCCCCACCCGGAAATCACGTGGGCCCCACACGGAAATCACGTGGGCCCCACCCGGAAATCACGTGGGCCCCACCCGGAAATCACGTGGGCCCCAGCCGGAAATCACGTGGGCCCCACCCGGAAATCACGTGGGCCCCACCCGGAAATCACGTGGGCCCCACCCGGAAATCACGTGGGCCCCACCCGGAAATCACGTGGGCCCCACCCGGAAATCACGTGGGCCCCACCCGGAAATCACGTGGGGCCCACCCGGAAATCACGTGGGCCCCACCCGGAAATCACGTGGGCCCCACCCGGAAATCACGTGGGCCCCACCCGGAAATCACGTGGGCCCCACCCGGAAATCACGTGGGCCCCACGGGGAAATCACGTGGGCCCCACCCGGAAATCACGTGGGCCCCACCCGGAAATCACGTGGGCCCCACCCGGAAATCACGTGGGCCCCACCCGGAAATCACGTGGGCCCCACCCGGAAATCACGTGGGCCCCACCCGGAAATCACGCGGGCCCCACGGGGAAATCACGTGGGCCCCACCCGGAAATCACGTGGGCCCCACCCGGAAATCACGTGGGCCCCACCCGGAAATCCCGTGGGCCCCACCCGGAAATCACGTGGGCCCCACGGGGAAATCACGTGGGCCCCACCCGGAAATCACGTGGGCCCCACCCGGAAATCACGTGGGCCACAGCCGGAAATCACGTGGGCCCCACCCGGAAATCACGTGGGCCCCACGGGGAAATCACGTGGGCCCCACGGGGAAATCACGTGGGCCCCACCCGGAAATCACGTGGGCCCCACCCGGAAATCACGGGGGCCCCACCCTGAAATCACGTGGGCCCCACCCGGAAATCACGTGGGGCCCACCCGGAAATCACGTGGGCCCCACCCGGAAATCACGTGGGCCCCACCCGGAAATCACGTGGGCCCCACCCGGAAATCACGTGGGCCCCACCCGGAAATCACGTGGGCCCCACCCGGAAATCACGTGGGCCCCACCCGGAAATCACGTGGGCCCCACCCGGAAATCACGTGGGCCCCACCCGGAAATCACGTGGGCCCCAGCCGGAAATCACGTGGGCCCCACGGGTAAATCAGGTGGGCCCCACCCGGAAATCACGTGGGCCCCACCCGGAAATCACGTGGGCCCCACCCGGAAATCACGTGGGCCCCACCCGGAAATCACGTGGGCCCCACACGGAAATCACGTGGGCCCCACCCGGAAATCACGTGGGCCCCACCCGGAAATCACGTGGGCCCCAGCCGGAAATCACGTGGGCCCCACGGGGAAATCACGTGGGCCCCACCCGGAAATCACGTGGGCCCCACGGGGAAATCACGTGGGCCCCACCCGGAAATCACGTGGGCCCCACCCGGAAATCACGTGGGCCCCACCCGGAAATCACGTGGGCCCCACGGGGAAATCACGTGGGCCCCACCCGGAAATCACGTGGGCCCCACGGGGAAATCACGTGGGCCCCACCCGGAAATCACGTGGGCCCCACCCGGAAATCACGTGGGCCCCACCCGGAAATCACGTGGGGCCCACCCGGAAATCACGTGGGCCCCACCCGGAAATCACGTGGGCCCCACCCGGAAATCACGTGGGCCCCACGGGGAAATCACGTGGGCCCCACCCGGAAATCACGTGGTCCCCACCCGGAAATCACGTGGGCCCCACACGGAAATCACGTGGGCCCCACCCGGAAATCACGTGGGCCCCACCCGGAAATCACGTGGGCCCCACGGGGAAATCACGTGGGCCCCACCCGGAAATCACGTGGGCCCCACGTGGAAATCACGTGGGCCCCACCCGGAAATCACGTGGGCCCCACCCGGAAATCACGTGGGCCCCACCCGGAAATCACGTGGGCCCCACCCGGAAATCACGTGGGCCCCACCCGGAAATCACGTGGGCCCCACCCGGAAATCACGTGGGCCCCACCCGGAAATCACGTGGGCCCCACCCGGAAATCACGTGGGCCCCACGGGGAAATCACGTGGGCCCCACCCGGAAATCACGTGGGCCCCACCCGGAAATCACGTGGGCCCCACCCGGAAATCACGTGGGCCCCACAGGGAAATCACGTGGGCCCCACCCGGAAATCACGTGGGCCCCACGGGGAAATCACGTGGGCCCCACCCGGAAATCACGTGGGCCCCACCCGGAAATCACGTGGGCCCCACCCGGAAATCACGTGGGCCCCACCCGGAAATCACGTGGGCCCCAGCCGGAAATCACGTGGGCCCCACCCGGAAATCACGTGGGCCCCACCCGGAAATCACGTGGGCCCCACCCGGAAATCACGTGGGCCCCACCCGGAAATCACGTGGGCCCCACCCGGAAATCACGTGGGGCCCACCCGGAAATCACGTGGGCCCCACCCGGAAATCACGTGGGCCCCACCCGGAAATCACGTGGGCCCCACCCGGAAATCACGTGGGCCCCACGGGGAAATCACGTGGGCCCCACGGGGAAATCACGTGGGCCCCACCCGGAAATCACGTGGTCCCCACCCGGAAATCACGTGGGCCCCACCCGGAAATCACGTGGGCCCCACCCGGAAATCACGTGGGCCCCACCCGGAAATCACGTGGGCCCCACCCGGAAATCACGTGGGCCCCACGGGGAAATCACGTGGGCCCCACCCGGAAATCACGTGGGCCCCACCCGGAAATCACGTGGGCCCCACCCGGAAATCCCGTGGGCCCCACCCGGAAATCACGTGGGCCCCACGGGGAAATCACGTGGGCCCCACCCGGAAATCACGTGGGCCCCACCCGGAAATCACGTGGGCCACAGCCGGAAATCACGTGGGCCCCACCCGGAAATCACGTGGGCCCCACCCGGAAATCACGTGGGCCCCACCCGGAAATCACGTGGGCCCCACCCGGAAATCACGTGGGCCCCACCCGGAAATCACGTGGGCCCCACCCTGAAATCACGTGGGCCCCACCCGGAAATCACGTGGGGCCCACCCGGAAATCACGTGGGCCCCACCCGGAAATCACGTGGGCCCCACCCGGAAATCACGTGGGCCCCACCCGGAAATCACGTGGGCCCCACCCGGAAATCACGTGGGCCCCACCCGGAAATCACGTGGGCCCCACGGGGAAATCACGTGGGCCCCACCCGGAAATCACGTGGGCCCCACCCGGAAATCACGTGGGCCCCACCCGGAAATCACGTGGGCCCCACCCGGAAATCACGTGGGCCCCAGCCGGAAATCACGTGGGCCCCACGGGGAAATCACGTGGGCCACACCCGGAAATCACGTGGGCCCCACCCGGAAATCACGTGGGCCCCACCCGGAAATCACGTGGGCCCCACCCGGAAATCACGTGGGCCCCACCCGGAAATCACGTGGGCCCCACCCGGAAATCACGTGGGGCCCACCCGGAAATCACGTGGGCCCCACCCGGAAATCACGTGGGCCCCACCCGGAAATCACGTGGGCCCCACGGGGAAATCCCGTGGGCCCCACCCGGAAATCACGTGTTCCCCACCCGGAAATCACGTGGGCCCCACCCGGAAATCACGTGGGCCCCACCCGGAAATCACGTGGGCCCCACCCGGAAATCACGTGGGCCCCACCCGGAAATCACGTGGGCCCCACCCGGAAATCACGTGGGCCCCACGGGGAAATCACGTGGGCCCCACCCGGAAATCACGTGGGCCCCACCCGGAAATCACGTGGGCCACAGCCGGAAATCACGTGGGCCCCACCCGGAAATCACGTGGGCCCCACGGTGAAATCACGTGGGCCCCACCCGGAAATCACGTGGGCCCCACCCGGAAATCACGTGGGCCCCACCCGGAAATCACGTGGGCCCCACCCTGAAATCACGTGGGCCCCACCCGGAAATCACGTGGGGCCCACCCGGAAATCACGTGGGCCCCACCCGGAAATCACGTGGGCCCCACCCGGAAATCACGTGGGCCCCACCCGGAAATCACGTGGGCCCCACCCGGAAATCACGTGGGCCCCACCCGGAAATCACGTGGGCCCCACCCGGAAATCACGTGGGCCCCACGGGGAAATCACGTGGGCCCCACCCGGAAATCACGTGGGCCCCACCCGGAAATCACGTGGGCCCCACCCGGAAATCACGTGGGCCCCACGGGGAAATCACGTGGGCCCCACCCGGAAATCACGTGGGCCCCACCCGGAAATCACGTGGGCCCCACGGGGAATTCACGTGGGCCCCACCCGGAAGTCACGTGGGCCCCACGGGGAAATCACGTGGGCCCCACCCGGAAATCACGTGGGCCCCACCCGGAAATCACGTGGGCCCCACCCGGAAATCACGTGGGCCCCACCCGGAAATCACGTGGGCCCCACCCGGAAATCACGTGGGCCCCACCCGGAAATCACGTGGGCCCCAGCCGGAAATCACGTGGGCCCCAGCCGGAAATCACGTGGGCCCCACGGGGAAATAACGTGGGCCCCACCCGGAAATCACGTGGGCCCCACCCGGAAAATCACGTGGGCCCCACCCGGAAATCACGTGGGCCCCACCCGGAAATCACGTGGGCCCCAGCCGGAAATCACGTGGGCCCCACCCGGAAATCACGTGGGCCCCAGCCGGAAATCACGTGGGCCCCACCCGGAAATCACGTGGGCCCCACCCGGAAATCACGTGGGCCCCACCCGGAAATCACGTGGGCCCCACCCGGAAATCACGTGGGGCCCACCCGGAAATCACGTGGGCCCCACCCGGAAATCACGTGGGCCCCACCCTGAAATCACGTGGGCCCCACCCGGAAAACACGTGGGCCCCACCCGGAAATCACGTGGGCCCCACCCGGAAATCACGTGGGCCCCACCCGGAAATCACGTGGGCCCCACCCGGAAATCACGTGGGCCCCACCCGGAAATCACGTGGGCCCCACCCGGAAAACACGTGGGCCCCACCCGGAAATCACGTGGGGCCCACCCGGAAATCACGTGGGCCCCACCCGGAAATCACGTGGGCCCCACCCGGAAATCACGTGGGCCCCACGGGGAAATCACGTGGGCCCCACCCGGAAATCACGTGGGCCCCACCCGGAAATCACGTGGGCCCCACGGGAAATCACGTCGGCCCCACTCGGAAATCACGTGGGCCCCACGGGGAAATCACGTGGGCCCCACCCGGAAATCACGTGGGCCCCACCCGGAAATCACGTGGGCCCCACCCGGAAATCACGTGGGCCCCACCCGGAAATCACGTGGGCCCCACCCGGAAATCACGTGGGCCCCACCCGGAAATCACGTGGGCCCCACCCGGAAATCACGTGGGCCCCACCCGGAAATCACGTGGGCCCCACCCGGAAATCACGTGGGCCCCACCCGGAAATCACGTGGGCCCCAGCCGGAAATCACGTGGGCCCCACCCGGAAATCACGTGGGCCCCAGCCGGAAATCACGTGGGCCCCACCCGGAAATCACGTGGGCCCCACCCGGAAATCACGTGGGCCCCACCCGGAAATCACGTGGGCCCCACCCGGAAATCACGTGGGGCCCACCCGGAAATCACGTGGGCCCCACCCGGAAATCACGTGGGCCCCACCCGGATATCACGTGGACCCCACCCGGAAATCAGGTGGGCCCCACCCGGAAATCACGTGGGCCCCAGCCGGTAATCACGTGGGCCCCAGCCGGAAATCACGTGGGCCCCACGGGGAAATCACATGGGCCCCACCGGGAAATCACGTGGGCCCCACCCGGAAATCACGTGGGCCCCACCCGGAAATCACGTGGGCCCCACCCGGAAATCACGTGGGCCCCACCCGGAAATCACGTGGGGCCCACCCGGAAATCACGTGGGCCCCACCCGGAAATCACGTGGGCCCCACCCGGAAATCACGTGGGGCCCACCCGGAAATCACGTTTGCCCCACCCGGAAATCACGTGGGCCCCACCCGGAAATCACGTAGGCCCCACCCGGAAATCACGTGGGCCCCATCCGGAAATCACGTGGGCCCCACCCGGAAATCACGTGGACCCCACCCGGAAATCACGTGGGCCCCACCCGGAAATCACGTGGGCCCCACCCGGAAATCACGTGGGCCCCACCCGGAAATCACGTGGGCCCCACCCGGAAATCACGTGGGGCCCACCCGGAAATCACGTGGGCCCAACCCGGAAATCACGTGGGCCCCACCCGGAAATCACGTGGGGCCCACCCGGAAATCACGTGGGCCCCACCCGGAAATCACGTGGGCCCCACCCGGAAATCACGTGGGCCCCACCCGGAAATCACGTGGGCCCCACCCGGAAATCACGTGGGGCCCACCCGGAAATCACGTGGGCCCCGCCCGGAAATCACGTGGGCCCCACCCGGAAATCACGTGGGCCCCACCCGGAAATCACGTGGGCCCCACCCGGAAATCACGTGGGGCCCACCCGGAAATCACGTGGGCCCCACCCGGAAATCACGTGGGCCCCACCCGGAAATCACGTGGGGCCCACCCGGAAATCACGTGGGCCCCACCCGGAAATCACGTGGGCCCCACCCGGAAATCACGTGGGCCCCACCCGGAAATCACGTGGGCCCCACCCGGAAATCACGTGGGCCCCACCCGGAAATCACGTGGGCGCAACCCGGAAATCACGTGGGCCCCACCCGGAAATCACGTGGGCCCCACGGGGAAATCACGTGGGCCCCACCCGGAAATCACGTGGGCCCCACCCGGAAATCACGTGGGCCCCACCCGGAAATCACGTGGGCCCCACCCGGAAATCACGTGGGCCCCACCCGGAAATCACGTGGGCCCCACCCAGAAATCACGTGGGCCCCACCCGGAAATCACGTGGGCCCCACCCGGAAATCACGTGGGCCCCACACGGAAATCACGTGGGCCCCACCCGGAAATCACGTGGGCCCCACGGGGAAATCACGTGGGCCCCACCCAGAAATCACGTGGGCCCCACCCGGAAATCACGTGGGCCCCACCCGGAAATCACGTGGGCCCCACCCGGAAATCACGTGGGCCCCACCCGGAAATCACGTGGGCCCCACCCGGAAATCACGTGGGCCCCACCCGGAAATCACGTGGGCCCCACGGGGAAATCACGTGGGCCCCACCCGGAAATCACGTGGGCCCCACCCGGAAATCACGTGGGCCCCACCCGGAAATCACGTGGGCCCCACCCGGAAATCACGTGGGCCCCACCCGGAAATCACGTGGGCCCCACCCGGAAATCACGTGGGCCCCACCCGGAAATCACGTGGGCCCCACCCGGAAATCACGTGGGCCCCACCCGGAAATCACGTGGGGCCCACCCGGAAATCACGTGGGCCCCACCCGGAAATCACGTGGGCCCCACCCGGAAATCACGTGGGCCCCACCCGGAAATCACGTGGGCCCCACCCGGAAATCACGTGGGCCCCACGGGGAAATCACGTGGGCCCCACCCGGAAATCCCGTGGTCCCCACCCGGAAATCACGTGGGCCCCACGGGGAAATCACGTGGGCCCCACCCGGAAATCACGTGGTCCCCACCCGGAAATCACGTGGGCCCCACCCGGAAATCACGTGGGCCCCACCCGGAAATCACGTGGGCCCCACCCGGAAATCACGTGGGCCCCACCCGGAAATCACGTGGGCCCCACCCGGAAATCACGTGGGCCCCACCCGGAAATCACGTGGGCCCCACCCGCAAATCACGTGGGCCCCACCCGGAAATCACGTGGGCCCCACCCGGAAATCCCGTGGGCCCCACCCGGAAATCACGTGGGCCCCACGGGGAAATCACGTGGGCCCCAGCCGGAAATCACGTGGGCCCCATGGGGAAATCACGTGGGCCCCACGGGGAAATCACGTGGGCCCCACGGGGAAATCACGTGGGCCCCACCCGGAAATCACGTGGGCCCCACCCGGAAATCACGTGGGCCCCACCCGGAAATCACGTGGGCCCCACGGGGAAATCACGTGGGCCCCACCCGGAAATCACGTGGGCCCCACCCGGAAATCACGTGGGCCCCACCCGGAAATCACGTGGGCCCCACCCGGAAATCACGTGGGCCCCACCCGGAAATCACGTGGGCCCCACCCGGAAATCACGTGGGCCCCACCCGGAAATCACGTGGGCCCCACGGGGAAATCACGTGGGCCCACCCGGAAATCACGTGGGCCCCACCCGGAAATCACGTGGGCCCCACCCGGAAATCACGTGGGCCCCACCCGGAAATCACGTGGGCCCCACCCGGAAATCACGTGGGCCCCACCCGGAAATCACGTGGGCCCCACCCGGAAATCACGTGGGGCCCACCCGGAAATCACGTGGGCCCCACCCGGAAATCACGTGGGCCCCACCCGGAAATCACGTGGGCCCCACCCGGAAATCACGTGGGCCCCACCCGGAAATCACGTGGGCCCCACGGGGAAATCACGTGGGCCCCACCCGGAAATCACGTGGTCCCCACCCGGAAATCACGTGGGCCCCACGGGGAAATCACGTGGGCCCCACCCGGAAATCACGTGGTCCCCACCCGGAAATCACGTGGGCCCCACGGGGAAATCACGTGGGCCCCACCCGGAAATCACGTGGGCCCCACGGGGAAATCACGTGGGCCCCACCCGGAAATCACGTGGGCCCCACCCGGAAATCACGTGGGCCCCACCCGGAAATCACGTGGGCCCCACGGGGAAATCACGTGTGCCCCACCCGGAAATCACGTGGGCCCCACCCGGAAATCACGTGGGCCCCACCCGGAAATCCCGTGGGCCCCACCCGGAAATCACGTGGGCCCCACGGGGAAATCACGTGGGCCCCACCCGGAAATCACGTGGGCCCCACCCGGAAATCACGTGGGCCCCAGCCGGAAATCACGTGGGCCCCACCCGGAAATCACGTGGGCCCCACGGGGAGATCACGTGGGCCCCACCCGGAAATCACGTGGGCCCCACCCGGAAATCACGTGGGCCCCACCCGGAAATCACGTGGGCCCCACGGGGAGATCACGTGGGCCCCACCCGGAAATCACGTGGGCCCCACCCGGAAATCACGTGGGCCCCACCCGGAAATCACGTGGGCCCCACCCGGAAATCACGTGGGCCCCACCCGGAAATCACGTGGGGCCCACCCGGAAATCACGTGGGCCCCACCCGGAAATCACGTGGGCCCTACCCGGAAATCACGTGGGCCCCACCCGGAAAACACGTGGGCCCCACCCGGAAATCACGTGGGCCCCACCCGGAAATCACGTGGGCCCCACCCGGAAATCACGTGGGCCCCACCCGGAAATCACGTGGGCCCCACCCGGAAATCACGTGGGCCCCACCCGGAAATCACGTGGGCCCCACCCGGAAATCACGTGGGCCCCACCCGGAAATCACGTGGGCCCCACCCGGAAATCACGTGGGCCCCAGCCGGAAATCACGTGGGCCCCACGGGGAAATCACGTGGGCCCCACCCGGAAATCACGTGGGCCCCACCCGGAAATCACGTGGGCCCCACCCGGAAATCACGTGGGCCCCACCCGGAAATCACGTGGGCCCCACCCGGAAATCACGTGGGCCCCACCCGGAAATCACGTTGGCCCCACCCGGAAATCACGTGGGGCCCACCCGGAAATCACGTGGGCCCCACCCGGAAATCACGTGGGGCCCACCCGGAAATCACGTTTGCCCCACCCGGAAATCACGTGGGCCCCACCCGGAAATCACGTGGGCCCCACCCGGAAATCACGTGGGCCCCACCCGGAAATCACGTGGGCCCCACCCGGAAATCACGTGGGCCCCACCCGGAAATCACGTGGGCCCCACCCGGAAATCACGTGGGCCCAACCCGGAAATCACGTGGGCCCCACCCGGAAATCACGTGGGCCCCACGGGGAAATCACGTGGGCCCCACCCGGAAATCACGTGGGCCCCACCCGGAAATCACGTGGGCCCCACCCGGAAATCACGTGGGCCCCACCCGGAAATCACGTGGGCCCCACCCGGAAATCACGTGGGCCCCACGGGGAAATCACGTGGGCCCCACCCGGAAATCACGTGGGCCCCACGGGGAAATCACGTGGGCCCCACCCGGAAATCACGTGGGCCCCACACGGAAATCACGTGGGCCCCACCCGGAAATAACGTGGGCCCCACCCGGAAATCACGTGGGCCCCACCCGGAAATCACGTGGGCCCCACCCGGAAATCACGTGGGCCCCACCCGGAAATCACGTGGGCCCCACCCGGAAATCACGTGGGCCCCACCCGGAAATCACGTGAGGCCCACCCGGAAATCACGTGGGCCCCACCCGGAAATCACGTGGGCCCCACCCGGAAATCACGTGGGCCCCACCCGGAAATCACGTGGGCCCCACGGGGAAATCACGTGGGCCCCACGGGGAAATCACGTGGGCCCCACCCGGAAATCACGTGGGCCCCACCCGGAAATCACGTGGGCCCCACCCGGAAATCACGTGGGCCCCACCCGGAAATCACGTGGGCCCCACCCGGAAATCACGTGGGCCCCACCCGGAAATCACGTGGGCCCCACCCGGAAATCACGTGGGCCCCACCCGGAAATCACGTGGGCCCCACGGGGAAATCACGTGGGCCCCACGGGGAAATCACGTGGGCCCCACCCGGAAATCACGTGGGCCCCACCCGGAAATCACGTGGGCCCCACCCGGAAATCACGTGGGCCCCACCCGGAAATCACGTGGGCCCCACACGGAAATCACGTGGGCCCCACCCGGAAATCACGTGGGCCCCACCCGGAAATCACGTGGGCCCCACCCGGAAATCACGTGGGGCCCACCCGGAAATCACGTGGGCCCCACCCGGAAATCACGTGGGCCCCACCCGGAAATCACGTGGGGCCCACCCGGAAATCACGTGGGCCCCACCCGGAAATCACGTGGGCCCCACCCGGAAATCACGTGGGCCCCACCCGGAAATCACGTGGGCCCCACCCGGAAATCACGTGGGCCCCACCCGGAAATCACGTGGGCCCCACCCGGAAATCACGTGGGCCCCACGGAGAAATCACGTGGGCCCCACCCGGAAATCACGTGGGCCCCACCCGGAAATCACGTGGGCCCCACCCGGAAATCACGTGGGCCCCACCCGGAAATCACGTGGGCCCCACCCGGAAATCACGTGGGCCCCACCCGGAAATCACGTGGGCCCCACCCGGAAATCACGTGGGCCCCACCCGGAAATCACGTGGGCCCCACCCGGAAAATCACGTGGGCCCCACCCGGAAATCACGTGGGCCCAACCCGGAAATCACGTGGGCCCCACCCGGAAATCACGTGGGCCCCACGGGGAAATCACGTGGGCCCCACCCGGAAATCACGTGGGCCCCACCCGGAAAATCACGTGGGCCCCACCCGGAAATCACGTGGGCCCCACCCGGAAATCACGTGGGCCCCACCCGGAAATCACGTGGGCCCCACGGGGAAATCACGTGGGCCCCACCCGGAAATCACGTGGGCCCCACCCGGAAATCACGTGGGCCCCACCCGGAAATCACGTGGGCCCCACCCGGAAATCACGTGGGCCCCACCCGGAAATCACGTGGGCCCCACCCGGAAATCACGTGGGCCCCACCCGGAAATCACGTGGGCCCCACGGGGAAATCACGTGGGCCCACCCGGAAATCACGTGGGCCCCACCCGGAAATCACGTGGGCCCCACCCGGAAATCACGTGGGCCCCACCCGGAAATCACGTGGGCCCCACCCGGAAATCACGTGGGCCCCACCCGGAAATCACGTGGGCCCCACCCGGAAATCACGTGGGGCCCACCCGGAAATCACGTGGGCCCCACCCGGAAATCACGTGGGCCCCACCCGGAAATCACGTGGGCCCCACCCGGAAATCACGTGGGCCCCCACCCGGAAATCACGTGGGCCCCACGGGGAAATCACGTGGGCCCCACCCGGAAATCACGTGGTCCCCACCCGGAAATCACGTGGGCCCCACGGGGAAATCACGTGGGCCCCACCCGGAAATCACGTGGTCCCCACCCGGAAATCACGTGGGCCCCACGGGGAAATCACGTGGGCCCCACCCGGAAATCACGTGGGCCCCACGGGGAAATCACGTGGGCCCCACCCGGAAATCACGTGGGCCCCACCCGGAAATCACGTGGGCCCCACCCGGAAATCACGTGGGCCCCACGGGGAAATCACGTGTGCCCCACCCGGAAATCACGTGGGCCCCACCCGGAAATCACGTGGGCCCCACCCGGAAATCCCGTGGGCCCCACCCGGAAATCACGTGGGCCCCACGGGGAAATCACGTGGGCCCCACCCGGAAATCACGTGGGCCCCACCCGGAAATCACGTGGGCCCCAGCCGGAAATCACGTGGGCCCCACCCGGAAATCACGTGGGCCCCACGGGGAGATCACGTGGGCCCCACCCGGAAATCACGTGGGCCCCACCCGGAAATCACGTGGGCCCCAAACGGAAATCACGTGGGCCCCACGGGGAGATCACGTGGGCCCCACCCGGAAATCACGTGGGCCCCACCCGGAAATCACGTGGGCCCCACCCGGAAATCACGTGGGCCCCACCCTGAAATCACGTGGGCCCCACCCGGAAATCACGTGGGCCCCACCCGGAAATCACGTGGGCCCCACCCGGAAATCACGTGGGCCCCACCCGGAAATCACGTGGGCCCCACCCGGAAATCACGTGGGCCCCACCCGGAAATCACGTGGGCCCCACCCGGAAATCACGTGGGCCCCACCCGGAAATCACGTGGGGCCCACCCGGAAATCACGTTTGCCCCACCCGGAAATAACGTGGGCCCCACCCGGAAATCACGTGGGCCCCACCCGGAAATCACGTGGGCCCCACCCGGAAATCACGTGGGCCCCACCCGGAAATCACGTGGGCCCAACCCGGAAATCACGTGGGCCCCACCCGGAAATCACGTGGGCCCCACGGGGAAATCACGTGGGCCCCACCCGGAAATCACGTGGGCCCCACGGGGAAATCACGTGGGCCCCACCCGGAAATCACGTGGGCCCCACCCGGAAATCACGTGGGCCCCACCCGGAAATCACGTGGGCCCCACGGGGAAATCACGTGGGCCCCACCCGGAAATCACGTGGGCCCCACGGGGAAATCACGTGGGCCCCACCCGGAAATCACGTGGGCCCCACCCGGAAATAACGTGGGCCCCACCCGGAAATAACGTGGGCCCCACCCGGAAATCACGTGGGCCCCACCCGGAAATCACGTGGGCCCCACCCGGAAATCACGTGGGCCCCACCCGGAAATCACGTGGGCCCCACCCGGAAATCACGTGGGCCCCACCCGGAAATCACGTGGGGCCCACCCGGAAATCACGTGGGCCCCACCCGGAAATCACGTGGGCCCCACCCGGAAATCACGTGGGCCCCACCCGGAAATCACGTGGGCCCCACGGGGAAATCACGTGGGCCCCACGGGGAAATCACGTGGCCCCCACCCGGAAATCACGTGGGCCCCACCCGGAAATCACGTGGGCCCCACGGGGAAATCACGTGGGCCCCACCCGGAAATCACGTGGGCCCCACCCGGAAATCACGTGGGCCCCACCCTGAAATCACGTGGGCCCCACCCGGAAATCACGTGGGCCCCACCCGGAAATCACGTGGGCCCCACCCGGAAATCACGTGGGCCCCACCCGGAAATCACGTGGGCCCCACCCGGAAATCACGTGGGCCCCACCCGGAAATCACGTGGGCCCCACCCGGAAATCACGTGGGGCCCACCCGGAAATCACGTGGGCCCCACCCGGAAATCACGTGGGCCCCACCCGGAAATCACGTGGGCCCCACCCGGAAATCACGTGGGCCCCACCCGGAAATCACGTGGGCCCCACGGGGAAATCACGTGGGCCCCACCCGGAAATCACGTGGTCCCCACCCGGAAATCACGTGGGCCCCACGGGGAAATCACGTGGGCCCCACCCGGAAATCACGTGGTCCCCACCCGGAAATCACGTGGGCCCCACGGGGAAATCACGTGGGCCCCACCCGGAAATCACGTGGGCCCCACGGGGAAATCACGTGTGCCCCACCCGGAAATCACGTGGGCCCCACCCGGAAATCACGTGGGCCCCACCCGGAAATCCCGTGGGCCCCACCCGGAAATCACGTGGGCCCCACGGGGAAATCACGTGGGCCCCACCCGGAAATCACGTGGGCCCCACCCGGAAATCACGTGGGCCCCAGCCGGAAATCACGTGGGCCCCACCCGGAAATCACGTGGGCCCCACGGGGAGATCACGTGGGCCCCACCCGGAAATCACGTGGGCCCCACCCGGAAATCACGTGGGCCCCACCCGGAAATCACGTGGGCCCCACGGGGAGATCACGTGGGCCCCACCCTGAAATCACGTGGGCCCCACCCGGAAATCACGTGGGCCCCACCCGGAAATCACGTGGGCCCCACGGGGAAATCACGTGGGCCCCACGGGGAAATCACGTGGGCCCCACCCGGAAATCACGTGGGCCCCACCCGGAAATCACGTGGGCCCCACCCGGAAATCACGTGGGCCCCACCCGGAAATCACGTGGGCCCCACACGGAAATCACGTGGGCCCCACCCGGAAATCACGTGGGCCCCACCCGGAAATCACGTGGGCCCCACCCGGAAATCACGTGGGGCCCACCCGGAAATCACGTGGGCCCCACCCGGAAATCACGTGGGCCCCACCCGGAAATCACGTGGGGCCCACCCGGAAATCACGTGGGCCCCACCCGGAAATCACGTGGGCCCCACCCGGAAATCACGTGGGCCCCACCCGGAAATCACGTGGGCCCCACCCGGAAATCACGTGGGCCCCACCCGGAAATCACGTGGGCCCCACCCGGAAATCACGTGGGCCCCACGGAGAAATCACGTGGGCCCCACCCGGAAATCACGTGGGCCCCACCCGGAAATCACGTGGGCCCCACCCGGAAATCACGTGGGCCCCACCCGGAAATCACGTGGGCCCCACCCGGAAATCACGTGGGCCCCACCCGGAAATCACGTGGGCCCCACCCGGAAATCACGTGGGCCCCACCCGGAAATCACGTGGGCCCCACCCGGAAATCACGTGGGCCCCACCCGGAAATCACGTGGGCCCAACCCGGAAATCACGTGGGCCCCACCCGGAAATCACGTGGGCCCCACGGGGAAATCACGTGGGCCCCACCCGGAAATCACGTGGGCCCCACCCGGAAATCACGTGGGCCCCACCCGGAAATCACGTGGGCCCCACCCGGAAATCACGTGGGCCCCACCCGGAAATCACGTGGGCCCCACGGGGAAATCACGTGGGCCCCACCCGGAAATCACGTGGGCCCCACCCGGAAATCACGTGGGCCCCACCCGGAAATCACGTGGGCCCCACCCGGAAATCACGTGGGCCCCACCCGGAAATCACGTGGGCCCCACCCGGAAATCACGTGGGCCCCACGGGGAAATCACGTGGGCCCACCCGGAAATCACGTGGGCCCCACCCGGAAATCACGTGGGCCCCACCCGGAAATCACGTGGGCCCCACCCGGAAATCACGTGGGCCCCACCCGGAAATCACGTGGGCCCCACCCGGAAATCACGTGGGCCCCACCCGGAAATCACGTGGGGCCCACCCGGAAATCACGTGGGCCCCACCCGGAAATCACGTGGGCCCCACCCGGAAATCACGTGGGCCCCACCCGGAAATCACGTGGGCCCCACCCGGAAATCACGTGGGCCCCACGGGGAAATCACGTGGGCCCCACCCGGAAATCACGTGGTCCCCACCCGGAAATCACGTGGGCCCCACGGGGAAATCACGTGGGCCCCACCCGGAAATCACGTGGTCCCCACCCGGAAATCACGTGGGCCCCACGGGGAAATCACGTGGGCCCCACCCGGAAATCACGTGGGCCCCACGGGGAAATCACGTGGGCCCCACCCGGAAATCACGTGGGCCCCACCCGGAAATCACGTGGGCCCCACCCGGAAATCACGTGGGCCCCACGGGGAAATCACGTGTGCCCCACCCGGAAATCACGTGGGCCCCACCCGGAAATCACGTGGGCCCCACCCGGAAATCCCGTGGGCCCCACCCGGAAATCACGTGGGCCCCACGGGGAAATCACGTGGGCCCCACCCGGAAATCACGTGGGCCCCACCCGGAAATCACGTGGGCCCCAGCCGGAAATCACGTGGGCCCCACCCGGAAATCACGTGGGCCCCACGGGGAGATCACGTGGGCCCCACCCGGAAATCACGTGGGCCCCACCCGGAAATCACGTGGGCCCCAAACGGAAATCACGTGGGCCCCACGGGGAGATCACGTGGGCCCCACCCGGAAATCACGTGGGCCCCACCCGGAAATCACGTGGGCCCCACCCGGAAATCACGTGGGCCCCACCCTGAAATCACGTGGGCCCCACCCGGAAATCACGTGGGCCCCACCCGGAAATCACGTGGGCCCCACCCGGAAATCACGTGGGCCCCACCCGGAAATCACGTGGGCCCCACCCGGAAATCACGTGGGGCCCACCCGGAAATCACGTTTGCCCCACCCGGAAATAACGTGGGCCCCACCCGGAAATCACGTGGGCCCCACCCGGAAATCACGTGGGCCCCACCCGGAAATCACGTGGGCCCCACCCGGAAATCACGTGGGCCCAACCCGGAAATCACGTGGGCCCCACCCGGAAATCACGTGGGCCCCACGGGGAAATCACGTGGGCCCCACCCGGAAATCACGTGGGCCCCACGGGGAAATCACGTGGGCCCCACCCGGAAATCACGTGGGCCCCACCCGGAAATCACGTGGGCCCCACCCGGAAATCACGTGGGCCCCACGGGGAAATCACGTGGGCCCCACCCGGAAATCACGTGGGCCCCACGGGGAAATCACGTGGGCCCCACCCGGAAATCACGTGGGCCCCACCCGGAAATAACGTGGGCCCCACCCGGAAATAACGTGGGCCCCACCCGGAAATCACGTGGGCCCCACCCGGAAATCACGTGGGCCCCACCCGGAAATCACGTGGGCCCCACCCGGAAATCACGTGGGCCCCCACCCGGAAATCACGTGGGCCCCACCCGGAAATCACGTGGGGCCCACCCGGAAATCACGTGGGCCCCACCCGGAAATCACGTGGGCCCCACCCGGAAATCACGTGGGCCCCACCCGGAAATCACGTGGGCCCCACGGGGAAATCACGTGGGCCCCACGGGGAAATCACGTGGCCCCCACCCGGAAATCACGTGGGCCCCACCCGGAAATCACGTGGGCCCCACGGGGAAATCACGTGGGCCCCACCCGGAAATCACGTGGGCCCCACCCGGAAATCACGTGGGCCCCACCCTGAAATCACGTGGGCCCCACCCGGAAATCACGTGGGCCCCACCCGGAAATCACGTGGGCCCCACCCGGAAATCACGTGGGCCCCACCCGGAAATCACGTGGGCCCCACCCGGAAATCACGTGGGCCCCACCCGGAAATCACGTGGGCCCCACCCGGAAATCACGTGGGGCCCACCCGGAAATCACGTGGGCCCCACCCGGAAATCACGTGGGCCCCACCCGGAAATCACGTGGGCCCCACCCGGAAATCACGTGGGCCCCACCCGGAAATCACGTGGGCCCCACGGGGAAATCACGTGGGCCCCACCCGGAAATCACGTGGTCCCCACCCGGAAATCACGTGGGCCCCACGGGGAAATCACGTGGGCCCCACCCGGAAATCACGTGGTCCCCACCCGGAAATCACGTGGGCCCCACGGGGAAATCACGTGGGCCCCACCCGGAAATCACGTGGGCCCCACGGGGAAATCACGTGTGCCCCACCCGGAAATCACGTGGGCCCCACCCGGAAATCACGTGGGCCCCACCCGGAAATCCCGTGGGCCCCACCCGGAAATCACGTGGGCCCCACGGGGAAATCACGTGGGCCCCACCCGGAAATCACGTGGGCCCCACCCGGAAATCACGTGGGCCCCAGCCGGAAATCACGTGGGCCCCACCCGGAAATCACGTGGGCCCCACGGGGAGATCACGTGGGCCCCACCCGGAAATCACGTGGGCCCCACCCGGAAATCACGTGGGCCCCACCCGGAAATCACGTGGGCCCCACGGGGAGATCACGTGGGCCCCACCCTGAAATCACGTGGGCCCCACCCGGAAATCACGTGGGCCCCACCCGGAAATCACGTGGGCCCCACGGGGAAATCACGTGGGCCCCACGGGGAAATCACGTGGGCCCCACCCGGAAATCACGTGGGCCCCACCCGGAAATCACGTGGGCCCCACCCGGAAATCACGTGGGCCCCACCCGGAAATCACGTGGGCCCCCACACGGAAATCACGTGGGCCCCACCCGGAAATCACGTGGGCCCCACCCGGAAATCACGTGGGCCCCACCCGGAAATCACGTGGGGCCCACCCGGAAATCACGTGGGCCCCACCCGGAAATCACGTGGGCCCCACCCGGAAATCACGTGGGGCCCACCCGGAAATCACGTGGGCCCCACCCGGAAATCACGTGGGCCCCACCCGGAAATCACGTGGGCCCCACCCGGAAATCACGTGGGCCCCACCCGGAAATCACGTGGGCCCCACCCGGAAATCACGTGGGCCCCACCCGGAAATCACGTGGGCCCCACGGAGAAATCACGTGGGCCCCACCCGGAAATCACGTGGGCCCCACCCGGAAATCACGTGGGCCCCACCCGGAAATCACGTGGGCCCCACCCGGAAATCACGTGGGCCCCACCCGGAAATCACGTGGGCCCCACCCGGAAATCACGTGGGCCCCACCCGGAAATCACGTGGGCCCCACCCGGAAATCACGTGGGCCCCACCCGGAAATCACGTGGGCCCCACCCGGAAATCACGTGGGCCCAACCCGGAAATCACGTGGGCCCCACCCGGAAATCACGTGGGCCCCACGGGGAAATCACGTGGGCCCCACCCGGAAATCACGTGGGCCCCACCCGGAAATCACGTGGGCCCCACCCGGAAATCACGTGGGCCCCACCCGGAAATCACGTGGGCCCCACCCGGAAATCACGTGGGCCCCACGGGGAAATCACGTGGGCCCCACCCGGAAATCACGTGGGCCCCACCCGGAAATCACGTGGGCCCCACCCGGAAATCACGTGGGCCCCACCCGGAAATCACGTGGGCCCCACCCGGAAATCACGTGGGCCCCACCCGGAAATCACGTGGGCCCCACCCGGAAATCACGTGGGCCCCACGGGGAAATCACGTGGGCCCACCCGGAAATCACGTGGGCCCCACCCGGAAATCACGTGGGCCCCACCCGGAAATCACGTGGGCCCCACCCGGAAATCACGTGGGCCCCACCCGGAAATCACGTGGGCCCCACCCGGAAATCACGTGGGCCCCACCCGGAAATCACGTGGGGCCCACCCGGAAATCACGTGGGCCCCACCCGGAAATCACGTGGGCCCCACCCGGAAATCACGTGGGCCCCACCCGGAAATCACGTGGGCCCCACCCGGAAATCACGTGGGCCCCACGGGGAAATCACGTGGGCCCCACCCGGAAATCACGTGGTCCCCACCCGGAAATCACGTGGGCCCCACGGGGAAATCACGTGGGCCCCACCCGGAAATCACGTGGTCCCCACCCGGAAATCACGTGGGCCCCACGGGGAAATCACGTGGGCCCCACCCGGAAATCACGTGGGCCCCACGGGGAAATCACGTGGGCCCCACCCGGAAATCACGTGGGCCCCACCCGGAAATCACGTGGGCCCCACCCGGAAATCACGTGGGCCCCACGGGGAAATCACGTGTGCCCCACCCGGAAATCACGTGGGCCCCACCCGGAAATCACGTGGGCCCCACCCGGAAATCCCGTGGGCCCCACCCGGAAATCACGTGGGCCCCACGGGGAAATCACGTGGGCCCCACCCGGAAATCACGTGGGCCCCACCCGGAAATCACGTGGGCCCCACGGGGAGATCACGTGGGCCCCACCCGGAAATCACGTGGGCCCCACCCGGAAATCACGTGGGCCCCAAACGGAAATCACGTGGGCCCCACGGGGAGATCACGTGGGCCCCACCCGGAAATCACGTGGGCCCCACCCGGAAATCACGTGGGCCCCACCCGGAAATCACGTGGGCCCCACCCGGAAATCACGTGGGCCCCACCCGGAAATCACGTGGGCCCCACCCGGAAATCACGTGGGCCCCACGGGGAAATCACGTGGGCCCACCCGGAAATCACGTGGGCCCCACGGGGAAATCACGTGGGCCCCACCCGGAAATCACGTGGGCCCCACACGGAAATCACGTGGGCCCCACCCGGAAATAACGTGGGCCCCACCCGGAAATCACGTGGGCCCCACCCGGAAATCACGTGGGCCCCACCCGGAAATCACGTGGGCCCCACCCGGAAATCCCGTGGGCCCCACCCGGAAATCACGTGGGCCCCACCCGGAAATCACGTGGGCCCCACCCGGAAATCACGTGGGCCCCACCCGGAAATCACGTGGGCCCCACGGGGAAATCACGTGGGCCCACCCGGAAATCACGTGGGCCCCACGGGCAAATCACGTGGGCCCCACGGGGAAATCACGTGGGCCCCACCCGGAAATCACGTGGGCCCCACCCGGAAATCACGTGGGCCCCACCCGGAAATCACGTGGGCCCCACCCGGAAATCACGTGGGCCCCAGCCGGAAATCACGTGGGCCCCACGGGGAAATCACGTGGGCCCCACCCGGAAATCACGTGGGCCCCACCCGGAAATCACGTGGGCCCCACCCGGAAATCACGTGGGCCCCACCCGGAAATCACGTGGGCCCCACCCGGAAATCACGTGGGCCCCACCCGGAAATCACGTGGGCCCCACGGGGAAATCACGTGGGCCCCACCCGGAAATCACGTGGTCCCCACCCGGAAATCACGTGGGCCCCACGGGGAAATCACGTGGGCCCCACCCGGAAATCACGTGGTCCCCACCCGGAAATCACGTGGGCCCCACCCGGAAATCACGTGGTCCCCACCCGGAAATCACGTGGGCCCCACGGGGAAATCACGTGGGCCCCACCCGGAAATCACGTGGTCCCCACCCGGAAATCACGTGGGCCCCACGGGGAAATCACGTGGGCCCCACCCGGAAATCACGTGGGCCCCACGGGGAAATCACGTGGGCCCCACCCGGAAATAACGTGGGCCCCACCCGGAAATCACGTGGGCCCCACCCGGAAATCACGTGGGCCCCACGGGGAAATCACGTGTGCCCCACCCGGAAATCACGTGGGCCCCACCCGGAAATCACGTGGGCCCCACCCGGAAATCCCGTGGGCCCCACCCGGAAATCACGTGGGCCCCACGGGGAAATCACGTGGGCCCCACCCGGAAATCACGTGGGCCCCACCCGGAAATCACGTGGGCACCAGCCGGAAATCACGTGGGCCCCACCCGGAAATCACGTGGGCCCCACGGGGAGATCACGTGGGCCCCACCCGGAAATCACGTGGGCCCCACCCGGAAATCACGTGGGCCCCACCCGGAAATCACGTGGGCCCCACGGGGAGATCACGTGGGCCCCACCCGGAAATCACGTGGGCCCCACCCGGAAATCACGTGGGCCCCACCCGGAAATCACGTGGGCCCCACCCTGAAATCACGTGGGCCCCACCCGGAAATCACGTGGGCCCCACCCGGAAATCACGTGGGCCCCACCCGGAAATCACGTGGGCCCCACCCGGAAATCACGTGGGCCCCACCCGGAAATCACGTGGGCCCCACCCGGAAATCACGTGGGCCCCAGCCGGAAATCACGTGGGCCCCAGCCGGAAATCACGTGGGCCCCACGGGGAAATCACGTGGGCCCCACGGGGAAATCACGTGGGCCCCACGGGGAAATCACGTGGGCCCCACGGGGAAATCACGTGGGCCCCACCCGGAAATCACGTGGGCCCCACCCGGAAATCACGTGGGCCCCACCCGGAAATCACGTGGGCCCCACCCGGAAATCACGTGGGCCCCAGCCGGAAATCACGTGGGCCCCACGGGGAAATCACGTGGGCCCCACCCGGAAATCACGTGGGCCCCACCCGGAAATCACGTGGGCCCCACCCGGAAATCACGTGGGCCCCACCCGGAAATCACGTGGGCCCCACCCGGAAATCACGTGGGCCCCACCCGGAAATCACGTTGGCCCCACCCGGAAATCACGTGGGGCCCACCCGGAAATCACGTGGGCCCCACCCGGAAATCACGTGGGCCCCACCCGGAAATCACGTGGGGCCCACCCGGAAATCACGTTTGCCCCACCCGGAAATCACGTGGGCCCCACCCGGAAATCACGTGGGCCCCACCCGGAAATCACGTGGGCCCCACCCGGAAATCACGTGGGCCCAACCCGAAAATCACGTGGGCCCCACCCGGAAATCACGTGGGCCCCACGGGGAAATCACGTGGGCCCCACCCGGAAATCACGTGGGCCCCACGGGGAAATCACGTGGGCCCCACCCGGAAATCACGTGGGCCCCACCCGGAAATCACGTGGGCCCCACCCGGAAATCACGTGGGCCCCACGGGGAAATCACGTGGGCCCCACCCGGAAATCACGTGGGCCCCACGGGGAAATCACGTGGGCCCCACCCGGAAATCACGTGGGCCCCACCCGGAAATAACGTGGGCCCCACCCGGAAATAACGTGGGCCCCACCCGGAAATCCCGTGGGCCCCACCCGGAAATCCCGTGGGCCCCACCCGGAAATCCCGTGGGCCCCAGCCGGAAATCACGAGGGCCCCACCCGGAAATCACGTGGGCCCCACCCGGAAATCACGTGGGCCCCACCCGGAAATCACGTGGGGCCCACCCGGAAATCACGTGGGCCCCACCCGGAAATCACGTGGGCCCCACCCGGAAATCACGTGGGCCCCACCCGGAAATCACGTGGGCCCCACCCGGAAATCACGTGGGGCCCACCCGGAAATCACGTGGGCCCCACCCGGAAATCACGTGGGCCCCACCCGGAAATCACGTGGGCCCCACCCGGAAATCACGTGGGCCCCACGGGGAAATCACGTGGGCCCCACGGGGAAATCACGTGGGCCCCACCCGGAAATCACGTGGGCCCCACCCGGAAATCACGTGGGCCCAACCCGGAAATCACGTGGGCCCCACCCGGAAATCACGTGGGCCCCACCCGGAAATCACGTGGGCCCCACCCGGAAATCACGTGGGCCCCACCCGGAAATCACGTGGGCCCCACCCGGATATCACGTGGGCCCCACCCGGAAATCACGTGGGCCCCACCCGGAAATCACGTGGGCCCCACCCGGAAATCACGTGGGCCCCACCCGGAAATCACGTGGGCCCCACCCGGAAATCACGTGGGCCCCACCCGGAAATCACGTGGGCCCCACCCGGAAATCACGTGGGGCCCACCCGGAAATCACGTGGGCCCCACCCGGAAATCACGTGGGCCCCACCCGGAAATCACGTGGGCCCCACCCGGAAATCACGTGGGCCCCACGGGGAAATCACGTGGGCCCCACCCGGAAATCACGTGGTCCCCACCCGGAAATCACGTGGGCCCCACGGGGAAATCACGTGGGCCCCACCCGGAAATCACGTGGTCCCCACCCGGAAATCACGTGGGCCCCACGGGGAAATCACGTGGGCCCCACCCGGAAATCACGTGGGCCCCACGGGGAAATCACGTGGGCCCCACCCGGAAATCACGTGGGCCCCACCCGGAAATCACGTGGGCCCCACCCGGAAATCACGTGGGCCCCACGGGGAAATCACGTGTGCCCCACCCGGAAATCACGTGGGCCCCACCCGGAAATCACGTGGGCCCCACCCGGAAATCCCGTGGGCCCCACCCGGAAATCACGTGGGCCCCACGGGGAAATCACGTGGGCCCCACCCGGAAATCACGTGGGCCCCACCCGGAAATCACGTGGGCCCCAGCCGGAAATCACGTGGGCCCCACCCGGAAATCACGTGGGCCCCACGGGGAGATCACGTGGGCCCCACCCAGAAATCACGTGGGCCCCACCCGGAAATCACGTGGGCCCCACCCGGAAATCACGTGGGCCCCACGGGGAGATCACGTGGGCCCCACCCGGAAATCACGTGGGCCCCACCCGGAAATCACGTGGGCCCCACCCGGAAATCACGTGGGCCCCACCCTGAAATCACGTGGGCCCCACCCGGAAATCACGTGGGCCCCACCCGGAAATCACGTGGGCCCCACCCGGAAATCACGTGGGCCCCACCCGGAAATCACGTGGGGCCCACCCGAAATCACGTGGGCCCCACCCGGAAATCACGTGGGCCCCACCCGGAAATCACGTGGGCCCCACCCGGAAAACACGTGGGCCCCACCCGGAAATCACGTGGGCCCCACCCGGAAATCACGTGGGCCCCACCCGGAAATCACGTGGGCCCCACCCGGAAATCACGTGGGCCCCACCCGGAAATCACGTGGTCCACACCCGGAAATCACGTGGGCCCCACCCGGAAATCACGTGGGCTCCACCCGGAAATCACGTGGGCCCCAGCCGGAAATCACGTGGGCCCCACGGGGAAATCACGTGGGCCCCACCCGGAAATCACGTGGGCCCCACCCGGAAATCACGTGGGCCCCACCCGGAAATCACGTGGGCCCCACCCGGAAATCACGTGGGCCCCACCCGGAAATCACGTGGGCCCCACCCGGAAATCACGTGGGGCCCACCCGGAAATCACGTGGGCCCCACCCGGAAATCACGTGGGCCCCACCCGGAAATCACGTGGGCCCACCCGGAAATCACGTTTGCCCCACCCGGAAATCACGTGGGCCCCACCCGGAAATCACGTGGGCCCCACCCGGAAATCACGTGGGCCCCACCCGGAAATCACGTGGGCCCCACCCGGAAATCACGTGGGCCCCACCCGGAAATCACGTGGGCCCCACCCGGAAATCACGTGGGCCCCACCCGGAAATCACGTGGGCCCCACCCGGAAATCACGTGGGCCCCACGGGGAAATCACGTGGGCCCCACCCGGAAATCACGTGGGCCCCACCCGGAAATCACGTGGGCCCCACCCGGAAATCACGTGGGCCCCACCCGGAAATCACGTGGGCCCCACCCGGAAATCACGTGGGCCCCACCCGGAAATCACGTGGGCCCCACCCGGAAATCACGTGGGCCCCACCCGGAAATCACGTGGGCCCCACCCGGAAATCACGTGGGCCCCACCCGGAAATCACGTGGGCCCCACCCGGAAATCACGTGGGCCCCAGCCGGAAATCACGTGGGCCCCAGCCGGAAATCACGTGGGCCCCACGGGGAAATCACGTGGGCCCCACCCGGAAATCACGTGGGCCCCACCCGGAAATCACGTGGGCCCCACCCGGAAATCACGTGGGCCCCACCCGGAAATCACGTGGGCCCCACCCGGAAATCACGTGGGCCCCACCCGGAAATCACGTGGGCCCCACCCGGAAATCACGTGGGCCCCACCCGGAAATCACGTGGGGCCCACCCGGAAATCACGTGGGCCCCACCCGGAAATCACGTGGGCCCCACCCGGAAATCACGTGGGCCCCACCCGGAAATCACGTGGGGCCCACCCGGAAATCACGTGGGCCCCACCCGGAAATCACGTGGGCCCCACCCGGAAATCACGTGGGCCCCACCCGGAAATCACGTGGGGCCCACCCGGAAATCACGTGGGCCCCACCCGGAAATCACGTGGGCCCCACCCGGAAATCACGTGGGCCCCACCCGGAAATCACGTGGGCCCCACCCGGAAATCACGTGGGCCCCACCCGGAAATCACGTGGGCCCCACCCGGAAATCACGTGGGCCCCACGGAGAAATCACGTGGGCCCCACCCGGAAATCACGTGGGCCCACCCGGAAATCACGTGGGCCCCACCCGGAAATCACGTGGGCCCCACCCGGAAATCACGTGGGCCCCACGGGGAAATCACGTGGGCCCCACCCGGAAATCACGTGGGCCCCACCCGGAAATCACGTGGGCCCCACCCGGAAATCACGTGGGCCCCACCCGGAAATCACGTGGGCCCAACCCGGAAATCACGGGGGCCCCACCCGGAAATCACGTGGGCCCCACGGGGAAATCACGTGGGCCCCACCCGGAAATCACGTGGGCCCCACGGGGAAATCACGTGGGCCCCACCCGGAAATCACGTGGGCCCCACCCGGAAATCACGTGGGCCCCACCCGGAAATCACGTGGGCCCCACGGGAAATCACGTGGGCCCCACCCGGAAATCACGTGGGCCCCACCCGGAAATCACGTGGGCCCCACCGGAAATCACGTGGGCCCCACCCGGAAATCACGTGGGCCCCAGCCGGAAATCACGTGGGCCCCACGGGGAAATCACGTGGGCCCCACGGGGAAATCACGTGGGCCCCACGGGAAATCACGTGGGCCCCACGGGGAAATCACGTGGGCCCCACCCGGAAATCACGTGGGCCCCACCCGGAAATCACGTGGGCCCCACCGGAAATCACGTGGGCCCCACCCGGAAATCACGTGGGCCCCAGCCGGAAATCACGTGGGCCCCACGGGGAAATCACGTGGGCCCCACCCGGGAAATCACGTGGGCCCCACCCGGAAATCACGTGGGCCCCACCCGGAAATCACGTGGGCCCCACCCGGAAATCACGTGGGCCCCACCCGGAAATCACGTGGGCCCCACCCGGAAATCACGTTGGCCCCACCCGGAAATCACGTGGGGCCCACCCGGAAATCACGTGGGCCCCACCCGGAAATCACGTGGGCCCCACCCGGAAATCACGTGGGGCCCACCCGGAAATCACGTTTGCCCCACCCGGAAATCACGTGGGCCCCACCCGGAAATCACGTGGGCCCCACCCGGAAATCACGTGGGCCCCACCCGGAAATCACGTGGGCCCCACCCGGAAATCACGTGGGCCCCACCCGGAAATCACGTGGGCCCAACCCGGAAATCACGTGGGCCCCACCCGGAAATCACGTGGGCCCCACGGGGAAATCACGTGGGCCCCACCCGGAAATCACGTGGGCCCCACGGGGAAATCACGTGGGCCCCACCCGGAAATCACGTGGGCCCCACCCGGAAATCACGTGGGCCCCACCCGGAAATCACGTGGGCCCCACGGGGAAATCACGTGGGCCCCACCCGGAAATCACGTGGGCCCCACGGGGAGATCACGTGGGCCCCACGGGGAAATCACGTGGGCCCCACCCGGAAATCACGTGGGCCCCACCCGGAAATCCACGTGGGCCCCAGCCGGAAATCACGTGGGCCCCACGGGGAAATCACGTGGGCCCCACCCGGAAATCACGTGGGCCCCACCCGGAAATCACGTGGGCCCCACCCGGAAATCACGTGGGCCCCACCCGGAAATCACGTGGGCCCCACCCGGAAATCACGTGGGCCCCACCGGAAATCACGTGGGCCCCACCCGGAAATCACGTGGGCCCCACCCGGAAATCACGTGGGCCCCACCCGGAAATCACGTTGGCCCCACCCGGAAATCACGTGGGGCCCACCCGGAAATCTCGTGGGCCCCACCCGGAAATCACGTGGGCCCCACCCGGAAATCACGTGGGGCCCACCCGGAAATCACGTGGGCCCCACCCGGAAATCACGTGGGCCCCACCCGGAAATCACGTGGGCCCCACCCGGAAATCACGTGGGGCCCACCCGGAAATCACGTGGGCCCCACCCGGAAATCACGTGGGCCCCACCCGGAAATCACGTGGGCCCCACCCGGAAATCACGTGGGCCCCACCCGGAAATCACGTGGGCCCCACCCGGAAATCACGTGGGCCCCACCCGGAAATCACGTGGGCCCCACCCGGAAATCACGTGGGCCCCACCCGGAAATCACGTGGGCCCCACCCGGAAATCACGTGGGCCCCACGGGGAAATCACGTGGGCCCCACCCGGAAATCACGTGGGCCCCACCCGGAAATCACGTGGGCCCCACCCGGAAATCACGTGGGCCCCACCGAATCACGTGGGCCCCACCCGGAAATCACGTGGGCCCCACCCGGAAATCACGTGGGCCCCACGGGGAAATCACGTGGGCCCCACCCGGAAATCACGTGGGCCCCACCCGGAAATCACGTGGGCCCCACCCGGAAATCACGTGGGCCCCACCCGGAAATCACGTGGGCCCAACCCGGAAATCACGTGGGCCCCACCCGGAAATCACGTGGGCCCCACGGGGAAATCACGTGGGCCCCACCCGGAAATCACGTGGGCCCCACGGGGAAATCACGTGGGCCCCACCCGGAAATCACGTGGGCCCCACCCGGAAATCACGTGGGCCCCACCCGGAAATCACGTGGGCCCCACGGGGAAATCACGTGGGCCCCACCCGGAAATCACGTGGGCCCCACGGGGAAATCACGTGGGCCCCACCCGGAAATCACGTGGGCCCCACACGGAAATCACGTGGGCCCCACCCGGAAATAACGTGGGCCCCACCCGGAAATCACGTGGGCCCAGCCGGAAATCACGTGGGCCCCACCCGGAAATTCACGTGGGCCCCACCCGGAAATCACGTGGGCCCCACCCGGAAATCACGTGGGCCCCACCCGGAAATCACGTGGGCCCCACCCGGAAATCACGTGGGCCCCACCCGGAAATCACGTGGGGCCCACCCGGAAATCACGTGGGCCCCACCCGGAAATCACGTGGGCCCCACCCGGAAATCACGTGGGCCCCACCCGGAAATCACGTGGGCCCCACGGGGAAATCACGTGGGCCCCACCCGGAAATCACGTGGTCCCCACCCGGAAATCACGTGGGCCCCACCCGGAAATCACGTGGGCCCAACCCGGAAATCACGTGGGGCCCACCCGGAAATCACGTGGGCCCCACCCGGAAATCACGTGGGCCCCACCCTGAAATCACGTGGGCCCCACCCGTAAAACACGTGGGCCCCACCCGGAAATCACGTGGGCCCCACCCGGAAATCACGTGGGCCCCACCCGGAAATCACGTGGCCCCACCCGGAAATCTCGTGGGCCCCACCCGGAAATCACGTGGGCCCCACCCGGAAATCACGTGGGTCCCACCCGGAAATCACGTGGGCCCCACCCGGAAAAACCGTGGGCCCCACCCGGAAATCACGTGGGGCCCACCCGGAAATCACGTGGGCCCCACGGGGAAATCACGTGGGCCCCACCCGGAAATCACGTGGGCCCCACGGGGAAATCACGTGGGCCCCACCCGGAAATCACGTGGGCCCCACCCGGAAATCACGTGGGCCCCACGGGGAAATCACGTGGGCCCCACCCGGAAATCACGTGGGCCCCACGGGGAAATCACGTGGGCCCACCCGGAAATCACGTGGGCCCCACCCGGAAATCACGTGGGCCCCACCCGGAAATCACGTGGGCCCCACCCGGAAATCACGTGGGCCCCACCCGGAAATCACGTGGGCCCCACCCGGAAATCACGTGGGCCCCACCCGGAAATCACGTGGGCCCCACCCGGAAATCACGTGGGCCCCACGGGGAAATCACGTGGGCCCCACCCGGAAATCACGTGGGCCCCACCCGGAAATCACGTGGGCCCCACCCGGAAATCACGTGGGGCCCACCCGGAAATCACGTGGGCCCCACCCGGAAATCACGTGGGCCCCACCCGGAAATCACGTGGGCCCCACCCGGAAATCACGTGGGCCCCACCCGGAAATCACGTGGGCCCCACGGGGAAATCACGTGGGCCCCACCCGGAAATCACGTGGGCCCACCCGGAAATCACGTGGGCCCCACCCGGAAATCACGTGGGGCCCACCCGGAAATCACGTGGGCCCCACCCGGAAATCACGTGGGCCCCACCCGGAAATCACGTGGGCCCCACCCGGAAATCACGTGGGGCCCACCCGGAAATCACGTGGGCCCCACCCGGAAATCACGTGGGCCCCACCCGGAAATCACGTGGGCCCCACGGGGAAATCACGTGGGCCCCACCCGGAAATCACATGGGCCCCACCCGGAAATCACGTGGGCCCCACCCGGAAATCACGTGGGCCCCACCCGGAAATCACGTGGGCCCCACCCGGAAATCACGTGGGCCCCACCCGGGAAATCACGTGGGCCCCACGGGGAAATCACGTGTGCCCCAAAGGGGAAATCACGTGGGCCCCACCCGGAAATCACGTGGGCCCCACGGGGAAATCACGTGGGCCCCACCCGGAAATCACGTGGGCCCCACGGGGAAATCACGTGGGCCCCACCCGGAAATCACGTGGGCCCCACCCGGAAATCACGTGGGCCCCACCCGGAAATCACGTGGGCCCCACGGGGAAATCACGTGGGCCCCACCCGGAAATCACGTGGGCCCCACCCGGAAATCACGTGGGCCCCACCCGGAAATCACGTGGGCCCCACCCGGAAATCACGTGGGCCCCACCCGGAAATCACGTGGGCCCCACGGAAATCACGTGGGCCCACGTGATTTCCGTGGGGCCCACGTGATTTCCGGGTGGGGCCCACGTGATTTCCGGGTGGGGCCCACGTGATTTCCGGGTGGGGCCCACGTGATTTCCGGGTGGGGCCCACGTGATTTCCCGTGGGGCCCACGTGATTTCCGGGTGGGGCCCACGTGATTTTCCGGGGGGCCCACGTGATTTCCGGTGGTGGGCCCACGTGATTTCCCCGTGGGGCCCACGTGATTTCCGGGTGGGGCCCAGTGATTTCCCCGTGGGGCCCACGTGATTTCCGGGTGGGGCCCACGTGATTTCCCCTTGGGGCACACGTGATTTCCCCGTGGGGCCCACGTGATTTCCGGGTGGGGCCCACGTGATTTCCGGGTGGGGCCCACGTGATTTCCGGGTGGGGCCCACGTGATTTCCGGGTGGGGCCCACGTGATTTCCGGGTGGGGCCCATGTGATTTCCGGGTGGGGCCCACGTGATTTCCCCGTGGGGCCCACGTGATTTCCGGGTGGGGCCCACGTGATTTCCGGGTGGGGCCCACGTGATTTCCGGGTGGGCCCCACGTGATTTCCGGGTGGGGCCCACGTGATTTCCGGGTGGGGCCCACGTGATTTCCGGGTGGGGCCCACGTGATTTCCGGGTGGGCCCCACGTGATTTCCGGGTGGGGCCCACGTGATTTCCGGGTGGGCCCACGTGATTTCCGGGTGGGGCCCACGTGATTTCCCCGTGGGGCCCACGTGATTTCCGGGTGGGGCCCACGTGATTTCCGGGTGGGGCCCACGTGATTTCCGGGTGGGGCCCACGTGATTTCCGGGTGGGGCCCACGTGATTTCCGGGTGGGCCCCACGTGATTTCCGGGTGGGGCCCACGTGATTTCCGGGTGGGGCCCACGTGATTTCCGGGTGGGGCCCACGTGATTTCCGTGGGGCCCACGTGATTTCCGGGTGGGCCCCACGTGATTTCCGGGTGGGGCCCACGTGATTTCCGGGTGGGGCCCACGTGATTTCCGGGTGGGGCCCACGTGATTTCCGGGTGGGGCCCACGTGATTTCCGGGTGGGGCCCACGTGATTTCCGGGTGGGGCCCACGTGATTTCCGGGTGGGGCCCACGTGATTTCCCGTGGGGCCCACGTGATTTCCGGGTGGGGCCCACGTGATTTCCCCGTGGGGGCCCACGTGATTTCCGGGTGGGGCCCACGTGATTTCCGGGTGGGGCCCACGTGATTTCCCCGTGGGGCCCACGTGATTTCCGGGTGGGGCCCACGTGATTTCCCGTGGGGCCCACGTGATTTCCGGGTGGGCCCCACGTGATTTCCGGGTGGGGCCCACGGTTTTTTCCGGGTGGGGCCCACGTGATTTCCGGGTGGGACCCACGTGATTTCCGGGTGGGGCCCACGTGATTTCCGGGTGGGGCCCACGAGATTTCCGGGTGGGGCCACGTGATTTCCGGGTGGGGCCCACGTGATTTCCGGGTGGGGCCCACGTGATTTCCGGGTGGGCCCACGTGTTTTACGGGTGGGGCCCACGTGATTTCAGGGTGGGGCCCACGTGATTTCCGGGTGGGGCCCACGTGATTTCCGGGTGGGCCCCACGTGATTTCCGGGTTTGGGCCCACGTGATTTCCGGGTGGGGCCCACGTGATTTCCGGGTGGGGACCACGTGATTTCCGGGTGGGGCCCACGTGATTTCCCCGTGGGGCCCACGTGATTTCCGGGTGGGGCCCACGTGATTTCCGGGTGGGGCCCACGTGATTTCCGGGTGGGGCCCACGTGATTTCCGGGTGGGCCCCACGTGATTTCCGGGTGGGGCCCACGTGATTTCCGGGTGGGGCCCACGTGATTTCCGGGTGGGGCCCACGTGATTTCCGGGTGGGGCCCACGTGATTTCCGGGTGGGGCCCACGTGATTTCCGGGTGGGGCCCACGTGATTTCCGGCTGGGGCCCACGTGATTTCCGGGTGGGGCCCACGTTATTTCCGGGTGGGGCCCACGTGATTTCCGTGTGGGGCCCACGTGATTTCCGGGTGGGGCCCACGTGATTTCCCCGTGGGGCCCACGTGATTTCCGGGTGGGGCCCACGTGATTTCCCCGTGGGGCCCACGTGATTTCCGGGTGGGGCCCACGTGATTTCCGGGTGGGGCCCACGTGATTTCCGGGTGGGGCCCACGTGATTTCCCCGTGGGGCCCACGTGATTTCCGGGTGGGGCCCACGTGATTTCCCCGTGGGGCCCACGTGATTTCCGGGTGGGGCCCACGTGATTTCCGGGTTGGGCCCACGTGATTTCCGGGTGGGGCCCACGTGATTTCCGGGTGGGGCCCACGTGATTTCCGGGTGGGGCCCACGTGATTTCCGGGTGGGGCCCACGTGATTTCCCGTGGGGCCCACGTGATTTCCGGGTGGGGCCCACGTGATTTCCGGGTGGGGCCCACGTGATTTCCGGGTGGGGCCCACGTGATTTCCGGGTGGGGCCCACGTGATTTCCGGGTGGGGCCCACGTGATTTCCGGGTGGGCCCACGTGATTTCCCCGTGGGGCCCACGTGATTTCCGGGTGGGGCCCACGTGATTTCCGGGTGGGGCCCACGTGATTTCCGGGTGGGGCCCACGTGATTTCCGGGTGGGGCCCACGTGATTTCCGGGTGGGGCCCACGTGATTTCCGGGTGGGGCCCACGTGATTTCCGGGTGGGGCCCACGTGATTTCCGGGTGGGGCCCACGTGATTTCCGGGTGGGGCCCACCGTGATTTCCGGGTGGGGCCCCACGTGATTTCCGGGTGGGGCCCACGTGATTTCCGGGTGGGGCCCACGTGATTTCCGGGTGGGGCCCACGTGATTTCCGGGTGGGCCCCACGTGATTTCCGGGTGGGGCCCACGTGATTTCCGGGTGGGGCCCACGAGATTTCCGGGTGGCCCACGTGATTTCCGGGTGGGGCCAACGTGATTTCCGGGTGGGGCCCACGTGATTTCCGGGTGGGGCCCACGTGATTTCCGGGTGGGGCCCACGTGATTTCCGGGTGGGGCCCACGTGATTTCCGGGTGGGGCCCACGTGATTTCCGGGTGGGGCCCACGTGATTTCCGGGTGGGGCCCACGTGATTTCCGGGTGGGGCCCACGTGATTTCCGGGTGGGGCCCACGTGATTTCCCCGTGGGGCCCACGTGATTTCCGGCTGGGGCCCACGTGATTTCCGGGTGGGGCCCACGTGATTTCCGGGTGGGGCCCACGTGATTTCCCGTGGGGCCCACGTGATCTCCCCGTGGGGCCCACGTGATTTCCGGGTGGGGCCCACGTGATTTCCCCGTGGGGCTCACGTGGGCCCCACCCGGAAATCACGTGGGCCCCACGGGGAAATCACGTGGGCCCCACGGGGAAATCACGTGGGCCCCACCCGGAAATCACGTGGGCCCCACCCGGAAATCACGTGGGCCTACCCGGAAATCACGTGGGCCCCACCCGGAAATCACGTGGGCACCACCCGGAAATCACGTGGGCCCCACCCGGAAATCACGTGGGCCCCACCCGGAAATCACGTGGGCCCCACCAGGAAATCACGTGGGCCCCACCCGGAAATCACGTGGGGCCCACCCGGAAATCACGTGGGCCCCACCCGGAAATCACGTGGGCCCCACCCGGAAATCACGTGGGCCCCACCCGGAAATCACGTGGGCCCCACCCGGAAATCACGTGGGCCCCACCCGGAAATCACGTGGGCCCCACCCGGAAATCACGTGGGCCCCACCCGGAAATCACGTGGGCCCCACCCGGAAATCACGTGGGCCCCACGGGGAAATCACGTGGGCCCCACCCGGAAATCACGTGGGCCCCACCCGGAAATCACCTGGGCCCCACCCGGAAATCACGTGGGCCCCACCCGGAAATCACATGGGCCCCACGGGGAAATCACGTGGGCCCCACCCGGAAATCACGTGGGGCCCACCCGGAAATCACGTGGGCCCCACACGGAAATCACGGGGGCCCCACCCGGAAATCACGTGGGCCCCACCCGGAATTCACGTGGGCCCCACCCGGAAATCACGTGGGGCCCACCCGGAAATCACGTGGGCCCCACCCGGAAATCACGTGGGCCCCACCCGGAAATCACGTGGGCCCCACCCGGAAATCACGTGGGCCCCACCCGGAAATCACGTGGGCCCCACGGGGAAATCACGTGGGCCCCACCCGGAAATCACGGGGGCCCCACGGGGAAATCACGTGGGCCCCACCCGGAAATCACGTGGGCCCCACACGGAAATCACGTGGGCCCCACCCGGAAATCACGTGGGCCCCACCCGGAAATCACGTGGGCCCCACGCCGGAAATCACGTGGGCCCCACCCGGAAATCACGTGGGCCCCACCCGGAAATCACGTGGGCCCCACCCGGAAATCACGTGGGCCCCACCCGGAAATCACGTGGGCCCCACCCGGAAATCACGTGGGCCCCACCCGGAAATCACGTGGGGCCCACCCGGAAATCACGTGGGCCCCACCCGGAAATCACGTGGGCCCCACCCGGAAATCACGTGGGCCCCACCCGGAAATCACGTGGGCCCCACCCGGAAATCACGTGGGCCCCACGGGGAAATCACGTGGGCCCCACCCGGAAATCACGTGGGCCCACCCGGAAATCACGTGGGCCCCACCCGGAAATCACGTGGGCCCCACCCGGAAATCACGTGGGACCCACCCGGAAATCACGTGGGCCCCACCCGGAAATCACGTGGGGCCCACGGGGAAATCACGTGGGCCCCACCCGGAAATCACGTGGGCCCCACCCGGAAATCACGGGGGCCCCACCCGGAAATCCCGTGGGCCCCACCCGGAAATCACGTGGGCCCCACGGGGAAATCACGGGGGCCCCACCCGGAAATCACGTGGGCCCCACCCGGAAATCACGTGGGCCACAGCCGGAAATCACGTGGGCCCCACCCGGAAATCACGTGGGCCCCACGGGGAAATCACGTGGGCCCCACGCGGAAATCACGTGGGCCCCACCCGGAAATCACGTGGGCCCCACCCGGAAATCACGGGGGCCCCACCCTGAAATCACGTGGGCCCCACCCGGAAATCACGTGGGGCCCACCCGGAAATCACGTGGGCCCCACCCGGAAATCACGTGGGCCCCACCCGGAAATCACGTGGGCCCCACCCGGAAATCACGTGGGCCCCACCCGGAAATCACGTGGGCCCCACCCGGAAATCACGTGGGCCCCACCCGGAAATCACGTGGGCCCCACGGGGAAATCACGTGGGCCCCACCCGGAAATCACGTGGGCCCCACCCGGAAATCACGTGGGCCCCACCCGGAAATCACGTGGGCCCCACCCGGAAATCACGTGGGCCCCAGCCGGAAATCACGTGGGCCCCACGGGGAAATCACGTGGGCCCCACGGGGAAATCACGTGGGCCCCACCCGGAAATCACGTGGGCCCCACCCGGAAATCACGTGGGCCCCACCCGGAAATCACGTGGGCCCCACCCGGAAATCACGTGGGCCCCAGCCGGAAAACACGAGGGCCCCACGGGGAAATCACGTGGGCCCCACCCGGAAATCACGTGGGCCCCACCCGGAAATCACGTGGGCCCCACCCGGAAATCACGTGGTCCCCACCCGGAAATCACGTGGACCCCACCCGGAAATCACGTGGGCCCCACCCGGAAATCACGTGGGGCCCACCCGGAAATCACGTGGGGCCCACCCGGAAATCACGTGGGCCCCACCCGGAAATCACGTGGGCCCCACCCGGAAAACACGTGGGCCCCACCCGGAAATCACGTGGGGCCCACCCGGAAATCACGGTGGGGCCCCACCCGGAAATCACGTGGGCCCCACCCGGAAAATCACGTGGGCCCCACGGGGAAATCACGTGGGGGGAAATCACGTGGGCCCCACCCGGAAATCACGTGGGCCCCACCCGGAAATCACGTGGGCCCCACCCCACCCGGAAATCACGTGGGCCCCACACGTGGGCCCCACCCGGAAATCACGTGGGCCCCACCCGGAAAATCACGTGGGGCCCCACCCGGAAATCACGTGGGCCCCACGGGGAAATCACGGTGGGGCCCCACCCGGAAATCACGTGGGCCCCACCCGGAAATCACGTGGGCCCCACCCGGAAATCACGTGGGCCCCAGCCGGAAATCACGTGGGCCCCACGGGTAAATCAGGTGGGCCCCACCCGGAAATCACGTGGGCCCCACCCGGAAATCACGTGGGCCCCACCCGGAAATCACGTGGGCCCCACGGGGAAATCACGTGGGCCCCACCCGGAAATCACGTGGGCCCCACCCGGAAATCACGTGGGCCCCACCCGGAAATCACGTGGGCCCCACCCGGAAATCACGTGGGCCCCACCCGGAAATCACGTGGGCCCCACCCGGAAATCACGTGGGGCCCACCCGGAAATCACGTGGGCCCCACCCGGAAATCACGTGGGCCCCACCCGGAAATCACGTGGGCCCCACCCGGAAATCACGTGGGCCCCACCCGGAAATCAGGTGGGCCCCACGGGTAAATCAGGTGGGCCCCACCCGGAAATCACGTGGGCCCCACCCGGAAATCACGTGGGCCCCACCCGGAAATCACGTGGGCCCCACCCGGAAATCACGTGGGCCCCACCCGGAAATCACGTGGGCCCCACCCGGAAATCACGTGGGCCCCACCCGGAAATCACGTGGGCCCCACGGGGAAATCACGTGGGCCCCACCTGGAAATTACGTGGGCCCCAGCCGGAAATCACGTGGGCCCCACCCGGAAATCACGTGGGCCCCACCCGGAAATCACGTGGGCCCCACCCGGAAATCACGTGGGCCCCAGCCGGAAATCACGTGGGCCCCACCCGGAAATCACGTGGGCCCCACCCGGAAATCACGTGGGCCCCACCCGGAAATCACGTGGGCCCCACCCGGAAATCACGTGGGCCCCACCCGGAAATCACGTGGGCCCCAGCCGGAAATCACGTGGGCCCCAGCCGGAAATCACGTGGGCCCCAGCCGGAAATCACGTGGGCCCCACGGGGAAATCACGTGGGCCCCACCCGGAAATCACGTGGGCCCCACCCGGAAATCACGTGGGCCCCACCCGGAAATCACGTGGGCCCCACCCGGAAATCACGTGGGCCCCACCCGGAAATCACGTGGGCCCCACCCGGAAATCACGTGGGCCCCAGCCGGAAATCACGTGGGCCCCACGGGGAAATCACGTGGGCCCCACCCGGAAATCACGTGGGCCCCACCCGGAAATCACGTGGGCCCCACCCGGAAATCACGTGGGCCCCACCCGGAAATCACGTGGGCCCCACCCGGAAATCACGTGGGCCCCACCCGGAAATCACGTGGGCCCCACCCGGAAATCACGTGGGCCCCACGGGGAAATCACGTGGGCCCCATCCGGAAATCACGTGGGCCCCACGGGGAAATCACGTGGGCCCCACCCGGAAATCACGTGGGCCCCACCCGGAAATCACGTGGGCCCCACCCGGAAATCACGTGGGCCCCACGGGGAAATCACGTGGGCCCCACCCGGAAATCACGTGGGCCCCACGGGGAAATCACGTGGGCCCCACCCGGAAATCACGTGGGCCCCACCCGGAAATCACGTGGGCCCCACCCGGAAATCACGTGGGCCCCAGCCGGAAATCACGTGGGCCCCACGGGGAAATCACGTGGGCCCCAGCCGGAAATCACGTGGGCCCCACCCGGAAATCACGTGGGCCCCACCCGGAAATCACGTGGGCCCCACCCGGAAATCACGTGGGCCCCACGGGGAAATCACGTGGGCCCCACCCGGAAATCACGTGGGCCCCACGGGGAAATCACGTGGGCCCCACCCGGAAATCACGTGGGCCCCACCCGGAAATCACGTGGGCCCCACCCGGAAATCACGTGGGCCCCACGGGGAAATCACGTGGGCCCCACCCGGAAATCACGTGGGCCCCACCCGGAAATCACGTGGGCCCCACGGGGAAATCACGTGGGCCCCACCCGGAAATCACGTGGGCCCCACGGGGAAATCACGTGGGCCCCACCCGGAAATCACGTGGGCCCCACCCGGAAATCACGTGGGCCCCACCCGGAAATCACGTGGGCCCCACGGGGAAATCACGTGGGCCCCACCCGGAAATCACGTGGGCCCCACCCGGAAATCACGTGGGCCCCACGGGGAAATCACGTGGGCCCCACCCGGAAATCACGTGGGCCCCACGGGGAAATCACGTGGGCCCCACCCGGAAATCACGTGGGCCCCACCCGGAAATCACGTGGGCCCCACCCGGAAATCACGTGGGCCCCAGCCGGAAATCACGTGGGCCCCACCCGGAAATCACGTGGGCCCCACCCGGAAATCACGTGGGCCCCACCCGGAAATCACGTGGGCCCCACCCGGAAATCACGTGGGCCCCACCCGGAAATCACGTGGGCCCCACCCGGAAATCACGTGGGGCCCACCCGGAAATCACGTGGGCCCCACCCGGAAATCACGTGGGCCCCACCCGGAAATCACGTGGGCCCCACCCGGAAATCACGTGGGCCCCACCCGGAAATCACGTGGGCCCCACGGGGAAATCACGTGGGCCCCACCCGGAAATCACGTGGTCCCCACCCGGAAATCACGTGGGCCCCACACGGAAATCACGTGGGCCCCACGGGGAAATCACGTGGGCCCCACGGGGAAATCACGTGGGCCCCACGGGGAAATCACGTGGGCCCCACGGGGAAATCACGTGGGCCCCACCCGGAAATCACGTGGGCCCCACCCGGAAATCACGTGGGCCCCACCCGGAAATCACGTGGGCCCCACCCGGAAATCACGTGGGCCCCACCCGGAAATCACGTGGGCCCCACCCGGAAATCACGTGGGCCCCACCCGGAAATCACGTGGGCCCCACCCGGAAATCACGTGGGCCCCACGGGGAAATCACGTGGGCCCCACCCGGAAATCACGTGGGCCCCACGGGGAAATCACGTGGGCCCCACCCGGAAATCACGTGGGCCCCACCCGGAAATCACGTGGGCCCCACCCGGAAATCACGTGGGCCCCACCCGGAAATCACGTGGGCCCCAGCCGGAAATCACGTGGGCCCCACCCGGAAATCACGTGGGCCCCACCCGGAAATCACGTGGGCCCCACCCGGAAATCACGTGGGCCCCACCCGGAAATCACGTGGGCCCCACCCGGAAATCACGTGGGCCCCACCCGGAAATCACGTGGGGCCCACCCGGAAATCACGTGGGCCCCACCCGGAAATCACGTGGGCCCCACCCGGAAATCACGTGGGCCCCACCCGGAAATCACGTGGGCCCCACCCGGAAATCACGTGGGCCCCACGGGGAAATCACGTGGGCCCCACCCGGAAATCACGTGGTCCCCACCCGGAAATCACGTGGGCCCCACCCGGAAATCACGTGGGCCCCACCCGGAAATCACGTGGGCCCCACCCGGAAATCACGTGGGCCCCACCCGGAAATCACGTGGGCCCCACGGGGAAATCACGTGGGCCCCACCCGGAAATCACGTGGGCCCCACCCGGAAATCACGTGGGCCCCACCCGGAAATCCCGTGGGCCCCACCCGGAAATCACGTGGGCCCCACGGGGAAATCACGTGGGCCCCACCCGGAAATCACGTGGGCCCCACCCGGAAATCACGTGGGCCACAGCCGGAAATCACGTGGGCCCCACCCGGAAATCACGTGGGCCCCACGGGGAAATCACGTGAGCCCCACGGGGAAATCACGTGGGCCCCACCCGGAAATCACGTGGGCCCCACCCGGAAATCATGGTGGGCCCCACCCGGAAATCACGTGGGCCCCACCCGGAAATCACGTGGGCCCCACCCGGAAATCACGTGGGCCCCACCCGGAAATCACGTGGGCCCCACCCGGAAATCACGTGGGCCCCACCCGGAAATCACGTGGGCCCCACGGGGAAATCACGTGGGCCCCACCCGGAAATCACGTGGGCCCCACCCGGAAATCACGTGGGCCCCACGGGGAAATCACGTGGGCCCCACCCGGAAATCACGTGGGCCCCAGCCGGAAATCACGTGGGCCCCACGGGGAAATCACGTGGGCCACACCCGGAAATCACGTGGGCCCCACCTGGAAATCACGTGGGCCCCAGCCGGAAATCACGTGGGCCCCACCCGGAAATCACGTGGGCCCCACCCGGAAATCACGTGGGCCCCACCCGGAAATCACGTGGGGCCCACCCAGAAATCACGTGGGCCCCCCCCGGAAATCACGTGGGCCCCACCCGGAAATCACGTGGGCCCCAGCCGGAAATCACGTGGGCCCCACGGGTAAATCAGGTGGGCCCCACCCGGAAATCACGTGGGCCCCACCCGGAAATCACGTGCGCCCCACCCGGAAATCACGTGGGCCCCACCCGGAAATCACGTGGGCCCCACCCGGAAATCACGTGGGCCCCACCCGGAAATCACGTGGGCCCCACCCGGAAATCACGTGGGCCCCACCCGGAAATCACGTGGGCCCCACGGGGAAATCACGTGTGCCCCACCTGGAAATCACGTGGGCCCCAGCCGGAAATCACGTGGGCCCCAGCCGGAAATCACGTGGGCCCCACCCGGAAATCACTTGGGCCCCACCCGGAAATCACGTGGGCCCCACCCGGAAATCACGTGGGCCCCACCCGGAAATCACGTGGGCCCCACCCGGAAATCACGTGGGCCCCACCCGGAAATCACGTGGGCCCCACCCGGAAATCACGTGGGCCCCACCCGGAAATCACGTGGGCCCCACCCGGAAATCACGTGGGCCCCAGCCGGAAATCACGTGGGCCCCAGCCGGAAATCACGTGGGCCCCACGGGGAAATCACGTGGGCCCCACGGGGAAATCACGTGGGCCCCACCCGGAAATCACGTGGGCCCCACCCGGAAATCACGTGGGCCCCACCCGGAAATCACGTGGGCCCCACCCGGAAATCACGTGGGCCCCACCCGGAAATCACGTGGGCCCCACCCGGAAATCACGTGGGCCCCACCCGGAAATCACGTGGGCCCCACCCGGAAATCACGTGGGCCCCACGGGGAAATCACGTGGGCCCCACCCGGAAATCACGTGGGCCCCACCCGGAAATCACTTTGGCCCCACCCGGAAATCACGTGGGGCCCACCCGGAAATCACGTGGGCCCCACCCGGAAATCACGTGGGCCCCACCCGGAAATCACGTGGGCCCCACCCGGAAATCACGTGGGCCCCACCCGGAAATCACGTGGGCCCCACCCGGAAATCACGTGGGCCCCACCCGGAAATCACGTGGGCCCCAGCCGGAAATCACGTGGGCCCCACGGGGAAATCACGTGGGCCCCACCCGGAAATCACGTGGGCCCCACCCGGAAATCACGTGGGCCCCACCCGGAAATCACGTGGGCCCCACCCGGAAATCACGTGGGCCCCACCCGGAAATCACGTGGGCCCCACCCGGAAATCACGTGGGCCCCACCCGGAAATCACGTGGGCCCCACGGGGAAATCACGTGGGCCCCACCCGGAAATCACGTGGGCCCCACGGGGAAATCACGTGGGCCCCACCCGGAAATCACGTGGGCCCCACCCGGAAATCACGTGGGCCCCACCCGGAAATCACGTGGGCCCCACGGGGAAATCACGTGGGCCCCACCCGGAAATCACGTGGGCCCCACGGGGAAATCACGTGGGCCCCACCCGGAAATCACGTGGGCCCCACCCGGAAATCACGTGGGCCCCACCCGGAAATCACGTGGGCCCCAGCCGGAAATCACGTGGGCCCCACGGGGAAATCACGTGGGCCCCACCCGGAAATCACGTGGGCCCCACCCGGAAATCACGTGGGCCCCACCCGGAAATCACGTGGGCCCCACCCGGAAATCACGTGGGCCCCACGGGGAAATCACGTGGGCCCCACCCGGAAATCACGTGGGCCCCACGGGGAAATCACGTGGGCCCCACCCGGAAATCACGTGGGCCCCACCCGGAAATCACGTGGGCCCCACCCGGAAATCACGTGGGCCCCACGGGGAAATCACGTGGGCCCCACCCGGAAATCACGTGGGCCCCACCCGGAAATCACGTGGGCCCCACGGGGAAATCACGTGGGCCCCACCCGGAAATCACGTGGGCCCCACGGGGAAATCACGTGGGCCCCACCCGGAAATCACGTGGGCCCCCCCGGAAATCACGTGGGCCCCACCCGGAAATCACGTGGGCCCCACGGGGAAATCACGTGGGCCCCACCCGGAAATCACGTGGGCCCCCCCGGAAATCACGTGGGCCCCACCCGGAAATCACGTGGGCCCCACCCGGAAATCACGTGGGGCCCACCCGGAAATCACGTGGGCCCCACCCGGAAATCACGTGGGCCCCACCCGGAAATCACGTGGGCCCCACCCGGAAATCACGTGGGCCCCACCCGGAAATCACGTGGGCCCCACGGGGAAATCACGTGGGCCCCACCCGGAAATCACGTGGTCCCCACCCGGAAATCACGTGGGCCCCACACGGAAATCACGTGGGCCCCACGGGGAAATCACGTGGGCCCCACGGGGAAATCACGTGGGCCCCACGGGGAAATCACGTGGGCCCCACGGGGAAATCACGTGGGCCCCACCCGGAAATCACGTGGGCCCCACCCGGAAATCACGTGGGCCCCACCCGGAAATCACGTGGGCCCCACCCGGAAATCACGTGGGCCCCACCCGGAAATCACGTGGGCCCCACCCGGAAATCACGTGGGCCCCACCCGGAAATCACGTGGGCCCCACCCGGAAATCACGTGGGCCCCACGGGGAAATCACGTGGGCCCCACCCGGAAATCACGTGGGCCCCACGGGGAAATCACGTGGGCCCCACCCGGAAATCACGTGGGCCCCACCCGGAAATCACGTGGGCCCCACCCGGAAATCACGTGGGCCCCACCCGGAAATCACGTGGGCCCCAGCCGGAAATCACGTGGGCCCCACCCGGAAATCACGTGGGCCCCAGCCGGAAATCACGTGGGCCCCACCCGGAAATCACGTGGGCCCCACCCGGAAATCACGTGGGCCCCACCCGGAAATCACGTGGGCCCCACCCGGAAATCACGTGGGGCCCACCCGGAAATCACGTGGGCCCCACCCGGAAATCACGTGGGCCCCACCCGGAAATCACGTGGGCCCCACCCGGAAATCACGTGGGCCCCACCCGGAAATCACGTGGGCCCCACGGGGAAATCACGTGGGCCCCACCCGGAAATCACGTGGTCCCCACCCGGAAATCACGTGGGCCCCACCCGGAAATCACGTGGGCCCCACCCGGAAATCACGTGGGCCCCACCCGGAAATCACGTGGGCCCCACCCGGAAATCACGTGGGCCCCACGGGGAAATCACGTGGGCCCCACCCGGAAATCACGTGGGCCCCACCCGGAAATCACGTGGGCCCCACCCGGAAATCCCGTGGGCCCCACCCGGAAATCACGTGGGCCCCACGGGGAAATCACGTGGGCCCCACCCGGAAATCACGTGGGCCCCACCCGGAAATCACGTGGGCCACAGCCGGAAATCACGTGGGCCCCACCCGGACATCACGTGGGCCCCACGGGGAAATCACGTGAGCCCCACGGGGAAATCACGTGGGCCCCACCCGGAAATCACGTGGGCCCCACCCGGAAATCACGGGGGCCCCACCCTGAAATCACGTGGGCCCCACCCGGAAATCACGTGGGGCCCACCCGGACATCACGTGGGCCCCACCCGGAAATCACGTGGGCCCCACCCGGAAATCACGTGGGCCCCACCCGGAAATCACGTGGGCCCCACCCGGAAATCACGTGGGCCCCACCCGGAAATCACGTGGGCCCCACCCGGAAATCACGTGGGCCCCACGGGGAAATCACGTGGGCCCCACCCGGAAATCACGTGGGCCCCACCCGGAAATCACGTGGGCCCCACGGGGAAATCACGTGGGCCCCACCCGGAAATCACGTGGGCCCCAGCCGGAAATCACGTGGGCCCCACGGGGAAATCACGTGGGCCACACCCGGAAATCACGTGGGCCCCACCTGGAAATCACGTGGGCCCCAGCCGGAAATCACGTGGGCCCCACCCGGAAATCACGTGGGCCCCACCCGGAAATCACGTGGGCCCCACCCGGAAATCACGTGGGGCCCACCCGGAAATCACGTGGGCCCCACCCGGAAATCACGTGGGCCCCACCCGGAAATCACGTGGGCCCCAGCCGGAAATCACGTGGGCCCCACGGGTAAATCAGGTGGGCCCCACCCGGAAATCACGTGGGCCCCACCCGGAAATCACGTGCGCCCCACCCGGAAATCACGTGGGCCCCACCCGGAAATCACGTGGGCCCCACCCGGAAATCCCGTGGGCCCCACCCGGACATCACGTGGGCCCCACCCGGAAATCACGTGGGCCCCACCCGGAAATCACGTGGGCCCCACGGGGAAATCACGTGTGCCCCACCTGGAAATCACGTGGGCCCCAGCCGGAAATCACGTGGGCCCCAGCCGGAAATCACGTGGGCCCCACCCGGAAATCACGTGGGCCCCACCCGGAAATCACGTGGGCCCCACCCGGAAATCACGTGGGCCCCACCCGGAAATCACGTGGGCCCCACCCGGAAATCACGTGGGCCCCACCCGGAAATCACGTGGGCCCCACCCGGAAATCACGTGGGCCCCACCCGGAAATCACGTGGGCCCCACCCGGAAATCACGTGGGCCCCAGCCGGAAATCACGTGGGCCCCAGCCGGAAATCACGTGGGCCCCACGGGGAAATCACGTGGGCCCCACGGGGAAATCACGTGGGCCCCACCCGGAAATCACGTGGGCCCCACCCGGAAATCACGTGGGCCCCACCCGGAAATCACGTGGGCCCCACCCGGAAATCACGTGGGCCCCACCCGGAAATCACGTGGGCCCCACCCGGAAATCACGTGGGCCCCACCCGGAAATCACGTGGGCCCCACCCGGAAATCACGTGGGCCCCACGGGGAAATCACGTGGGCCCCACCCGGAAATCACGTGGGCCCCACCCGGAAATCACTTTGGCCCCACCCGGAAATCACGTGGGGCCCACCCGGAAATCACGTGGGCCCCACCCGGAAATCACGTGGGCCCCACCCGGAAATCACGTGGGGCCCACCCGGAAATCACGTTTGCCCCACCCGGAAATCACGTGGGCCCCACCCGGAAATCACGTGGGCCCCACACGGAAATCACGTGGGCCCCACGGGGAAATCACGTGGGCCCCACGGGGAAATCACGTGGGCCCCACCCGGAAATCACGTGGGCCCCACCCGGAAATCACGTGGGCCCCACCCGGAAATCACGTGGGCCCCACCCGGAAATCACGTGGGCCCCACCCGGAAATCACGTGGGCCCCACGGGGAAATCACGTGGGCCCCACCCGGAAATCACGTGGGCCCCACCGGGAAATCACGTGGGCCCCACCCGCAAATCACGTGGGCCCCACCCGGAAATCACGTGGGCCCCACCCGGAAATCACGTGGGCCCCACGGGGAAATCACGTGTGCCCCACCCGGAAATCACGTGGGCCCCACGGGGAAATCACGTGGGCCCCACCCGGAAATCACGTGGGCCCCACCCGGAAATCACGTGGGCCCCACCCGGAAATCACGTGGGCCCCACCCGGAAATCACGTGGGCCCCACCCGGAAATCACGTGGGCCCCTCGGGGAAATCACGTGGGCCCCACCCGGAAATCACGTGGGCCCCACCCGGAAATCACGTGGGCCCCACCCGGAAATCACGTGGGCCCCACCCGGAAATCACGTGGGCCCCAGCCGGAAATCACGTGGGCCCCACGGGGAAATCACGTGGGCCCCACCCGGAAATCACGTGGGCCCCACCCGGAAATCACGTGGGCCCCACCCGGAAATCACGTGGGCCCCACCCGGAAATCACGTGGGCCCCACCCGGAAATCACGTGGGCCCCACCCGGAAATCACGTTGGCCCCACCCGGAAATCACGTGGGGCCCACCCGGAAATCACGTGGGCCCCACCCGGAAATCACGTGGGCCCCACCCGGAAATCACGTGGGGCCCACCCGGAAATCACGTTTGCCCCACCCGGAAATCACGTGGGCCCCACCCGGAAATCACGTGGGCCCCACCCGGAAATCACGTGGGCCCCACCCGGAAATCACGTGGGCCCCACCCGGAAATCACGTGGGCCCCACCCGGAAATCACGTGGGCCCCACCCGGAAATCACGTGGGCCCAACCCGGAAATCACGTGGGCCCCACCCGGAAATCACGTGGGCCCCACGGGGAAATCACGTGGGCCCCACCCGGAAATCACGTGGGCCCCACCCGGAAATCACGTGGGCCCCACCCGGAAATCACGTGGGCCCCACCCGGAAATCACGTGGGCCCCACCCGGAAATCACGTGGGCCCCACGGGGAAATCACGTGGGCCCCACCCGGAAATCACGTGGGCCCCACGGGGAAATCACGTGGGCCCCACCCGGAAATCACGTGGGCCCCACACGGAAATCACGTGGGCCCCACCCGGAAATAACGTGGGCCCCACCCGGAAATCACGTGGGCCCCACCCGGAAATCACGTGGGCCCCACCCGGAAATCACGTGGGCCCCACCCGGAAATCACGTGGGCCCCACCCGGAAATCACGTGGGCCCCACCCGGAAATCACGTGAGGCCCACCCGGAAATCACGTGGGCCCCACCCGGAAATCACGTGGGCCCCACCCGGAAATCACGTGGGCCCCACCCGGAAATCACGTGGGCCCCACGGGGAAATCACGTGGGCCCCACGGGGAAATCACGTGGGCCCCACCCGGAAATCACGTGGGCCCCACCCGGAAATCACGTGGGCCCCACCCGGAAATCACGTGGGCCCCACCCGGAAATCACGTGGGCCCCACCCGGAAATCACGTGGGCCCCACCCGGAAATCACGTGGGCCCCACCCGGAAATCACGTGGGCCCCACCCGGAAATCACGTGGGCCCCACGGGGAAATCACGTGGGCCCCACGGGGAAATCACGTGGGCCCCACCCGGAAATCACGTGGGCCCCACCCGGAAATCACGTGGGCCCCACCCGGAAATCACGTGGGCCCCACCCGGAAATCACGTGGGCCCCACCCGGAAATCACGTGGGCCCCACCCGGAAATCACGTGGGCCCCACCCGGAAATCACGTGGGCCCCACCCGGAAATCACGTGGGGCCCACCCGGAAATCACGTGGGCCCCACCCGGAAATCACGTGGGCCCCACCCGGAAATCACGTGGGGCCCACCCGGAAATCACGTGGGCCCCACCCGGAAATCACGTGGGCCCCACCCGGAAATCACGTGGGCCCCACCCGGAAATCACGTGGGCCCCACCCGGAAATCACGTGGGCCCCACCCGGAAATCACGTGGGCCCCACCCGGAAATCACGTGGGCCCCACGGAGAAATCACGTGGGCCCCACCCGGAAATCACGTGGGCCCCACCCGGAAATCACGTGGGCCCCACCCGGAAATCACGTGGGCCCCACCCGGAAATCACGTGGGCCCCACCCGGAAATCACGTGGGCCCCACCCGGAAATCACGTGGGCCCCACCCGGAAATCACGTGGGCCCCACCCGGAAATCACGTGGGCCCCACCCGGAAATCACGTGGGCCCCACCCGGAAATCACGTGGGCCCAACCCGGAAATCACGTGGGCCCCACCCGGAAATCACGTGGGCCCCACGGGGAAATCACGTGGGCCCCACCCGGAAATCACGTGGGCCCCACCCGGAAATCACGTGGGCCCCACCCGGAAATCACGTGGGCCCCACCCGGAAATCCCGTGGGCCCCACCCGGAAATCACGTGGGCCCCACGGGGAAATCACGTGGGCCCCACCCGGAAATCACGTGGGCCCCACCCGGAAATCACGTGGGCCCCACCCGGAAATCACGTGGGCCCCACCCGGAAATCACGTGGGCCCCACCCGGAAATCACGTGGGCCCCACCCGGAAATCACGTGGGCCCCACCCGGAAATCACGTGGGCCCCACCCGGAAATCACGTGGGGCCCACCCGGAAATCACGTGGGCCCCACCCGGAAATCACGTGGGCCCCACCCGGAAATCACGTGGGCCCCACCCGGAAATCACGTGGGCCCCACGGGGAAATCACGTGGGCCCCACGGGGAAATCACGTGGGCCCCACCCGGAAATCACGTGGGCCCCACCCGGAAATCACGTGGGCCCAACCCGGAAATCACGTGGGCCCCACCCGGAAATCACGTGGGCCCCACCCGGAAATCATGTGGGCCCCACCCGGAAATCACGTGGGCCCCACCCGGAAATCACGTGGGCCCCACCCGGAAATCACGTGGGCCCCACCCGGAAATCACGTGGGCCCCACCCGGAAATCACGTGGGCCCCACCCGGAAATCACGTGGGCCCCACCCGGAAATCACGTGGGCCCCACCCGGAAATCACGTGGGCCCCACCCGGAAATCACGTGGGCCCCACCCGGAAATCACGTGGGGCCCACCCGGAAATCACGTGGGCCCCACCCGGAAATCACGTGGGCCCCACCCGGAAATCACGTGGGCCCCACCCGGAAATCACGTGGGCCCCACCCGGAAATCACGTGGGCCCCACCCGGAAATCACGTGGGCCCCACCCGGAAATCACGTGGGCCCCACCCGGAAATCACGTGGGCCCCACCCGGAAATCACGTGGTCCCCACCCGGAAATCACGTGGGCCCCACGGGGAAATCACGTGGGCCCCACCCGGAAATCACGTGGGCCCCACGGGGAAATCACGTGGGCCCCACCCGGAAATCACGTGGGCCCCACCCGGAAATCACGTGGGCCCCACCCGGAAATCACGTGGGCCCCACGGGGAAATCACGTGTGCCCCACCCGGAAATCACGTGGGCCCCACCCGGAAATCACGTGGGCCCCACCCGGAAATCCCGTGGGCCCCACCCGGAAATCACGTGGGCCCCACGGGGAAATCACGTGGGCCCCACCCGGAAATCACGTGGGCCCCACCCGGAAATCACGTGGGCCCCAGCCGGAAATCACGTGGGCCCCACCCGGAAATCACGTGGGCCCCACGGGGAGATCACGTGGGCCCCACCCGGAAATCACGTGGGCCCCACCCGGAAATCACGTGGGCCCCACCCGGAAATCACGTGGGCCCCACGGGGAGATCACGTGGGCCCCACCCGGAAATCACGTGGGCCCCACCCGGAAATCACGTGGGCCCCACCCGGAAATCACGTGGGCCCCACCCTGAAATCACGTGGGCCCCACCCGGAAATCACGTGGGCCCCACCCGGAAATCACGTGGGCCCCACCCGGAAATCACGTGGGCCCCACCCGGAAATCACGTGGGGCCCACCCGAAATCACGTGGGCCCCACCCGGAAATCACGTGGGCCCCACCCGGAAATCACGTGGGCCCCACCCGGAAAACACGTGGGCCCCACCCGGAAATCACGTGGGCCCCACCCGGAAATCACGTGGGCCCCACCCGGAAATCACGTGGGCCCCACCCGGAAATCACGTGGGCCCCACCCGGAAATCACGTGGGCCACACCCGGAAATCACGTGGGCCCCACCCGGAAATCACGTGGGCTCCACCCGGAAATCACGTGGGCCCCAGCCGGAAATCACGTGGGCCCCACGGGGAAATCACGTGGGCCCCACCCGGAAATCACGTGGGCCCCACCCGGAAATCACGTGGGCCCCACCCGGAAATCACGTGGGCCCCACCCGGAAATCACGTGGGCCCCACCCGGAAATCACGTGGGCCCCACCCGGAAATCACGTGGGGCCCACCCGGAAATCACGTGGGCCCCACCCGGAAATCACGTGGGCCCCACCCGGAAATCACGTGGGGCCCACCCGGAAATCACGTTTGCCCCACCCGGAAATCACGTGGGCCCCACCCGGAAATCACGTGGGCCCCACCCGGAAATCACGTGGGCCCCACCCGGAAATCACGTGGGCCCCACCCGGAAATCACGTGGGCCCCACCCGGAAATCACGTGGGCCCCACCCGGAAATCACGTGGGCCCCACCCGGAAATCACGTGGGCCCCACCCGGAAATCACGTGGGCCCCACGGGGAAATCACGTGGGCCCCACCCGGAAATCACGTGGGCCCCACCCGGAAATCACGTGGGCCCCACCCGGAAATCACGTGGGCCCCACCCGGAAATCACGTGGGCCCCACCCGGAAATCACGTGGGCCCCACCCGGAAATCACGTGGGCCCCACCCGGAAATCACGTGGGCCCCACCCGGAAATCACGTGGGCCCCACCCGGAAATCACGTGGGCCCCACCCGGAAATCACGTGGGCCCCACCCGGAAATCACGTGGGCCCCAGCCGGAAATCACGTGGGCCCCAGCCGGAAATCACGTGGGCCCCACGGGGAAATCACGTGGGCCCCACCCGGAAATCACGTGGGCCCCACCCGGAAATCACGTGGGCCCCACCCGGAAATCACGTGGGCCCCACCCGGAAATCACGTGGGCCCCACCCGGAAATCACGTGGGCCCCACCCGGAAATCACGTGGGCCCCACCCGGAAATCACGTGGGCCCCACCCGGAAATCACGTGGGGCCCACCCGGAAATCACGTGGGCCCCACCCGGAAATCACGTGGGCCCCACCCGGAAATCACGTGGGCCCCACCCGGAAATCACGTGGGGCCCACCCGGAAATCACGTGGGCCCCACCCGGAAATCACGTGGGCCCCACCCGGAAATCACGTGGGCCCCACCCGGAAATCACGTGGGGCCCACCCGGAAATCACGTGGGCCCCACCCGGAAATCACGTGGGCCCCACCCGGAAATCACGTGGGCCCCACCCGGAAATCACGTGGGCCCCACCCGGAAATCACGTGGGCCCCACCCGGAAATCACGTGGGCCCCACGGAGAAATCACGTGGGCCCCACCCGGAAATCACGTGGGCCCACCCGGAAATCACGTGGGCCCCACCCGGAAATCACGTGGGCCCCACCCGGAAATCACGTGGGCCCCACGGGGAAATCACGTGGGCCCCACCCGGAAATCACGTGGGCCCCACCCGGAAATCACGTGGGCCCCACCCGGAAATCACGTGGGCCCCACCCGGAAATCACGTGGGCCCAACCCGGAAATCACGGGGGCCCCACCCGGAAATCACGTGGGCCCCACGGGGAAATCACGTGGGCCCCACCCGGAAATCACGTGGGCCCCACCCGGAAATCACGTGGGCCCCACCCGGAAATCACGTGGGCCCCACGGGGAAATCACGTGGGCCCCACCCGGAAATCACGTGGGCCCCACCCGGAAATCACGTGGGCCCCACCCGGAAATCACGTGGGCCCCACCCGGAAATCACGTGGGCCCCAGCCGGAAATCACGTGGGCCCCACGGGGAAATCACGTGGGCCCCACGGGGAAATCACGTGGGCCCCACGGGGAAATCACGTGGGCCCCACCCGGAAATCACGTGGGCCCCACCCGGAAATCACGTGGGCCCCACCCGGAAATCACGTGGGCCCCACCCGGAAATCACGTGGGCCCCAGCCGGAAATCACGTGGGCCCCACGGGGAAATCACGTGGGCCCCACCCGGAAATCACGTGGGCCCCACCCGGAAATCACGTGGGCCCCACCCGGAAATCACGTGGGCCCCACCCGGAAATCACGTGGGCCCCACCCGGAAATCACGTGGGCCCCACCCGGAAATCACGTTGGCCCCACCCGGAAATCACGTGGGGCCCACCCGGAAATCACGTGGGCCCCACCCGGAAATCACGTGGGCCCCACCCGGAAATCACGTGGGGCCCACCCGGAAATCACGTTTGCCCCACCCGGAAATCACGTGGGCCCCACCCGGAAATCACGTGGGCCCCACCCGGAAATCACGTGGGCCCCACCCGGAAATCACGTGGGCCCCACCCGGAAATCACGTGGGCCCCACCCGGAAATCACGTGGGCCCAACCCGGAAATCACGTGGGCCCCACCCGGAAATCACGTGGGCCCCACGGGGAAATCACGTGGGCCCCACCCGGAAATCACGTGGGCCCCACGGGGAAATCACGTGGGCCCCACCCGGAAATCACGTGGGCCCCACCCGGAAATCACGTGGGCCCCACCCGGAAATCACGTGGGCCCCACGGGGAAATCACGTGGGCCCCACCCGGAAATCACGTGGGCCCCACGGGGAGATCACGTGGGCCCCACGGGGAAATCACGTGGGCCCCACCCGGAAATCACGTGGGCCCCACCCGGAAATCACGTGGGCCCCAGCCGGAAATCACGTGGGCCCCACGGGGAAATCACGTGGGCCCCACCCGGAAATCACGTGGGCCCCACCCGGAAATCACGTGGGCCCCACCCGGAAATCACGTGGGCCCCACCCGGAAATCACGTGGGCCCCACCCGGAAATCACGTGGGCCCCACCCGGAAATCACGTGGGCCCCACCCGGAAATCACGTGGGCCCCACCCGGAAATCACGTGGGCCCCACCCGGAAATCACGTTGGCCCCACCCGGAAATCACGTGGGGCCCACCCGGAAATCTCGTGGGCCCCACCCGGAAATCACGTGGGCCCCACCCGGAAATCACGTGGGGCCCACCCGGAAATCACGTGGGCCCCACCCGGAAATCACGTGGGCCCCACCCGGAAATCACGTGGGCCCCACCCGGAAATCACGTGGGGCCCACCCGGAAATCACGTGGGCCCCACCCGGAAATCACGTGGGCCCCACCCGGAAATCACGTGGGCCCCACCCGGAAATCACGTGGGCCCCACCCGGAAATCACGTGGGCCCCACCCGGAAATCACGTGGGCCCCACCCGGAAATCACGTGGGCCCCACCCGGAAATCACGTGGGCCCCACCCGGAAATCACGTGGGCCCCACCCGGAAATCACGTGGGCCCCACGGGGAAATCACGTGGGCCCCACCCGGAAATCACGTGGGCCCCACCCGGAAATCACGTGGGCCCCACCCGGAAATCACGTGGGCCCCACCCGGAAATCACGTGGGCCCCACCCGGAAATCACGTGGGCCCCACCCGGAAATCACGTGGGCCCCACGGGGAAATCACGTGGGCCCCACCCGGAAATCACGTGGGCCCCACCCGGAAATCACGTGGGCCCCACCCGGAAATCACGTGGGCCCCACCCGGAAATCACGTGGGCCCAACCCGGAAATCACGTGGGCCCCACCCGGAAATCACGTGGGCCCCACGGGGAAATCACGTGGGCCCCACCCGGAAATCACGTGGGCCCCACGGGGAAATCACGTGGGCCCCACCCGGAAATCACGTGGGCCCCACCCGGAAATCACGTGGGCCCCACCCGGAAATCACGTGGGCCCCACGGGGAAATCACGTGGGCCCCACCCGGAAATCACGTGGGCCCCACGGGGAAATCACGTGGGCCCCACCCGGAAATCACGTGGGCCCCACACGGAAATCACGTGGGCCCCACCCGGAAATAACGTGGGCCCCACCCGGAAATCACGTGGGCCCCACCCGGAAATCACGTGGGCCCCACCCGGAAATCACGTGGGCCCCACCCGGAAATCACGTGGGCCCCACCCGGAAATCACGTGGGCCCCACCCGGAAATCACGTGGGGCCCACCCGGAAATCACGTGGGCCCCACCCGGAAATCACGTGGGCCCCACCCGGAAATCACGTGGGCCCCACCCGGAAATCACGTGGGCCCCACGGGGAAATCACGTGGGCCCCACCCGGAAATCACGTGGTCCCCACCCGGAAATCACGTGGGCCCCACCCGGAAATCACGTGGGCCCAACCCGGAAATCACGTGGGGCCCACCCGGAAATCACGTGGGCCCCACCCGGAAATCACGTGGGCCCCACCCTGAAATCACGTGGGCCCCACCCGGAAATCACGTGGGCCCCACCCGGAAATCACGTGGGCCCCACCCGGAAATCACGTGGGCCCCACCCGGAAATCACGTGGGCCCCACCCGGAAATCACGTGGGCCCCACCCGGAAATCACGTGGGCCCCACCCGGAAATCACGTGGGCCCCACCCGGAAATCACGTGGGCCCCACCCGGAAATCACGTGGGCCCCACGGGGAAATCACGTGGGCCCCACCCGGAAATCACGTGGGCCCCACCCGGAAATCACGTGGGCCCCACCCGGAAATCACGTGGGCCCCACCCGGAAATCACGTGGGCCCCACCCGGAAATCACGTGGGCCCCACCCGGAAATCACGTGGGCCCCACGGGGAAATCACGTGGGCCCCACCCGGAAATCACGTGGGCCCCACCCGGAAATCACGTGGGCCCCACCCGGAAATCACGTGGGCCCCACCCGGAAATCACGTGGGCCCCACGGGGAAATCACGTGGGCCCCACCCGGAAATCACGTGGTCCCCACCCGGAAATCACGTGGGCCCCACCCGGAAATCACGTGGTCCCCACCCGGAAATCACGTGGGCCCCACCCGGAAATCACGTGGGCCCAACCCGGAAATCACGTGGGGCCCACCCGGAAATCACGTGGGCCCCACCCGGAAATCACGTGGGCCCCACCCTGAAATCACGTGGGCCCCACCCGGAAATCACGTGGGCCCCACCCGGAAATCACGTGGGCCCCACCCGGAAATCACGTGGGCCCCACCCGGAAATCACGTGGGCCCCACCCGGAAATCACGTGGGCCCCACCCGGAAATCACGTGGGCCCCACCCGGAAATCACGTGGGCCCCACCCGGAAATCACGTGGGCCCCACCCGGAAATCACGTGGGCCCCACGGGGAAATCACGTGGGCCCCACCCGGAAATCACGTGGGCCCCACCCGGAAATCACGTGGGCCCAACCCGGAAATCACGTGGGCCCCACCCGGAAATCACGTGGGCCCCACCCGGAAATCACGTGGGCCCCACCCGGAAATCACGTGGGCCCCACGGGGAAATCACGTGGGCCCCACCCGGAAATCACGTGGGCCCCACCCGGAAATCACGTGGGCCCCACCCGGAAATCACGTGGGCCCCACCCGGAAATCACGTGGGCCCCACGGGGAAATCACGTGGGCCCCACCCGGAAATCACGTGGTCCCCACACGGAAATCACGTGGGCCCCACCCGGAAATCACGTGGGCCCAACCCGGAAATCACGTGGGGCCCACCCGGAAATCACGTGGGCCCCACCCGGAAATCACGTGGGCCCCACCCTGAAATCACGTGGGCCCCACCCGGAAATCACGTGGGCCCCACCCGGAAATCACGTGGGCCCCACCCGGAAATCACGTGGGCCCCACCCGGAAATCACGTGGGCCCCACCCGGAAATCACGTGGGCCCCACCCGGAAATCACGTGGGCCCCACCCGGAAATCACGTGGGCCCCACCCGGAAATCACGTGGGCCCCACCCGGAAATCACGTGGGCCCCACGGGGAAATCACGTGGGCCCCACCCGGAAATCACGTGGGCCCCACCCGGAAATCACGTGGGCCCCACCCGGAAATCACGTGGGCCCCACCCGGAAATCACGTGGGCCCCACCCGGAAATCACGTGGGCCCCACCCGGAAATCACGTGGGCCCCACGGGGAAATCACGTGGGCCCCACCCGGAAATCACGTGGGCCCCACCCGGAAATCACGTGGGCCCCACCCGGAAATCACGTGGGCCCCACCCGGAAATCACGTGGGCCCAACCCGGAAATCACGTGGGCCCCACCCGGAAATCACGTGGGCCCCACGGGGAAATCACGTGGGCCCCACCCGGAAATCACGTGGGCCCCACGGGGAAATCACGTGGGCCCCACCCGGAAATCACGTGGGCCCCACCCGGAAATCACGTGGGCCCCACCCGGAAATCACGTGGGCCCCACGGGGAAATCACGTGGGCCCCACCCGGAAATCACGTGGGCCCCACGGGGAAATCACGTGGGCCCCACCCGGAAATCACGTGGGCCCCACACGGAAATCACGTGGGCCCCACCCGGAAATAACGTGGGCCCCACCCGGAAATCACGTGGGCCCCACCCGGAAATCACGTGGGCCCCACCCGGAAATCACGTGGGCCCCACCCGGAAATCACGTGGGCCCCACCCGGAAATCACGTGGGCCCCACCCGGAAATCACGTGGGGCCCACCCGGAAATCACGTGGGCCCCACCCGGAAATCACGTGGGCCCCACCCGGAAATCACGTGGGCCCCACCCGGAAATCACGTGGGCCCCACCCGGAAATCACGTGGGCCCCACCCGGAAATCACGTGGGCCCCACCCGGAAATCACGTGGGCCCCACGGGGAAATCACGTGGGCCCCACCCGGAAATCACGTGGGCCCCACCCGGAAATCACGTGGGCCCCACCCGGAAATCACGTGGGCCCCACCCGGAAATCACGTGGGCCCAACCCGGAAATCACGTGGGCCCCACCCGGAAATCACGTGGGCCCCACGGGGAAATCACGTGGGCCCCACCCGGAAATCACGTGGGCCCCACGGGGAAATCACGTGGGCCCCACCCGGAAATCACGTGGGCCCCACCCGGAAATCACGTGGGCCCCACCCGGAAATCACGTGGGCCCCACGGGGAAATCACGTGGGCCCCACCCGGAAATCACGTGGGCCCCACGGGGAAATCACGTGGGCCCCACCCGGAAATCACGTGGGCCCCACACGGAAATCACGTGGGCCCCACCCGGAAATAACGTGGGCCCCACCCGGAAATCACGTGGGCCCCACCCGGAAATCACGTGGGCCCCACCCGGAAATCACGTGGGCCCCACCCGGAAATCACGTGGGCCCCACCCGGAAATCACGTGGGCCCCACCCGGAAATCACGTGGGGCCCACCCGGAAATCACGTGGGCCCCACCCGGAAATCACGTGGGCCCCACCCGGAAATCACGTGGGCCCCACCCGGAAATCACGTGGGCCCCACGGGGAAATCACGTGGGCCCCACCCGGAAATCACGTGGTCCCCACCCGGAAATCACGTGGGCCCCACCCGGAAATCATGTGGGCCCAACCCGGAAATCACGTGGGGCCCACCCGGAAATCACGTGGGCCCCACCCGGAAATCACGTGGGCCCCACCCTGAAATCACGTGGGCCCCACCCGGAAATCACGTGGGCCCCACCCGGAAATCACGTGGGCCCCACCCGGAAATCACGTGGGCCCCACCCGGAAATCACGTGGGCCCCACCCGGAAATCACGTGGGCCCCACCCGGAAATCACGTGGGCCCCACCCGGAAATCACGTGGGCCCCACCCGGAAATCACGTGGGCCCCACCCGGAAATCACGTGGGCCCCACGGGGAAATCACGTGGGCCCCACCCGGAAATCACGTGGGCCCCACCCGGAAATCACGTGGGCCCCACCCGGAAATCACGTGGGCCCCACCCGGAAATCACGTGGGCCCCACCCGGAAATCACGTGGGCCCCACCCGGAAATCACGTGGGCCCCACGGGGAAATCACGTGGGCCCCACCCGGAAATCACGTGGGCCCCACCCGGAAATCACGTGGGCCCCACCCGGAAATCACGTGGGCCCCACCCGGAAATCACGTGGGCCCCACGGGGAAATCACGTGGGCCCCACCCGGAAATCACGTGGTCCCCACCCGGAAATCACGTGGGCCCCACCCGGAAATCACGTGGTCCCCACCCGGAAATCACGTGGGCCCCACCCGGAAATCACGTGGGCCCAACCCGGAAATCACGTGGGGCCCACCCGGAAATCACGTGGGCCCCACCCGGAAATCACGTGGGCCCCACCCTGAAATCACGTGGGCCCCACCCGGAAATCACGTGGGCCCCACCCGGAAATCACGTGGGCCCCACCCGGAAATCACGTGGGCCCCACCCGGAAATCACGTGGGCCCCACCCGGAAATCACGTGGGCCCCACCCGGAAATCACGTGGGCCCCACCCGGAAATCACGTGGGCCCCACCCGGAAATCACGTGGGCCCCACCCGGAAATCACGTGGGCCCCACGGGGAAATCACGTGGGCCCCACCCGGAAATCACGTGGGCCCCACCCGGAAATCACGTGGGCCCCACCCGGAAATCACGTGGGCCCCACCCGGAAATCACGTGGGCCCCACCCGGAAATCACGTGGGCCCCACCCGGAAATCACGTGGGCCCCACGGGGAAATCACGTGGGCCCCACCCGGAAATCACGTGGGCCCCACCCGGAAATCACGTGGGCCCCACCCGGAAATCACGTGGGCCCCACCCGGAAATCACGTGGGCCCCACGGGGAAATCACGTGGGCCCCACCCGGAAATCACGTGGTCCCCACCCGGAAATCACGTGGGCCCCACCCGGAAATCACGTGGGCCCAACCCGGAAATCACGTGGGGCCCACCCGGAAATCACGTGGGCCCCACCCGGAAATCACGTGGGCCCCACCCTGAAATCACGTGGGCCCCACCCGGAAATCACGTGGGCCCCACCCGGAAATCACGTGGGCCCCACCCGGAAATCACGTGGGCCCCACCCGGAAATCACGTGGGCCCCACCCGGAAATCACGTGGGCCCCACCCGGAAATCACGTGGGCCCCACCCGGAAATCACGTGGGCCCCACCCGGAAATCACGTGGGCCCCACCCGGAAATCACGTGGGCCCCACGGGGAAATCACGTGGGCCCCACCCGGAAATCACGTGGGCCCCACCCGGAAATCACGTGGGCCCCACCCGGAAATCACGTGGGCCCCACCCGGAAATCACGTGGGCCCCACCCGGAAATCACGTGGGCCCCACCCGGAAATCACGTGGGCCCCACGGGGAAATCACGTGGGCCCCACCCGGAAATCACGTGGGCCCCACCCGGAAATCACGTGGGCCCCACCCGGAAATCACGTGGGCCCCACCCGGAAATCACGTGGGCCCAACCCGGAAATCACGTGGGCCCCACCCGGAAATCACGTGGGCCCCACGGGGAAATCACGTGGGCCCCACCCGGAAATCACGTGGGCCCCACGGGGAAATCACGTGGGCCCCACCCGGAAATCACGTGGGCCCCACCCGGAAATCACGTGGGCCCCACCCGGAAATCACGTGGGCCCCACGGGGAAATCACGTGGGCCCCACCCGGAAATCACGTGGGCCCCACGGGGAAATCACGTGGGCCCCACCCGGAAATCACGTGGGCCCCACACGGAAATCACGTGGGCCCCACCCGGAAATAACGTGGGCCCCACCCGGAAATCACGTGGGCCCCACCCGGAAATCACGTGGGCCCCACCCGGAAATCACGTGGGCCCCACCCGGAAATCACGTGGGCCCCACCCGGAAATCACGTGGGCCCCACCCGGAAATCACGTGGGGCCCACCCGGAAATCACGTGGGCCCCACCCGGAAATCACGTGGGCCCCACCCGGAAATCACGTGGGCCCCACCCGGAAATCACGTGGGCCCCACGGGGAAATCACGTGGGCCCCACCCGGAAATCACGTGGTCCCCACCCGGAAATCACGTGGGCCCCACCCAGAAATCACGTGGGCCCAACCCGGAAATCACGTGGGGCCCACCCGGAAATCACGTGGGCCCCACCCGGAAATCACGTGGGCCCCACCCTGAAATCACGTGGGCCCCACCCGTAAAACACGTGGGCCCCACCCGGAAATCACGTGGCCCCACCCGGAAATCTCGTGGGCCCCACCCGGAAATCACGTGGGCCCCACCCGGAAATCACGTGGGTCCCACCCGGAAATCACGTGGGCCCCACCCGGAAAAACCGTGGGCCCCACCCGGAAATCACGTGGGGCCCACCCGGAAATCACGTGGGCCCCACGGGGAAATCACGTGGGCCCCACCCGGAAATCACGTGGGCCCCACGGGGAAATCACGTGGGCCCCACCCGGAAATCACGTGGGCCCCACCCGGAAATCACGTGGGCCCCACGGGGAAATCACGTGGGCCCCACCCGGAAATCACGTGGGCCCCACCCGGAAATCACGTGGGCCCCACCCGGAAATCACGTGGGCCCCACCCGGAAATCACGTGGGCCCCACCCGGAAATCACGTGGGCCCCACCCGGAAATCACGTGGGCCCCACCCGGAAATCACGTGGGCCCCACCCGGAAATCACGTGGGCCCCACGGGGAAATCACGTGGGCCCCACCCGGAAATCACGTGGGCCCCACCCGGAAATCACGTGGGCCCCACCCGGAAATCACGTGGGGCCCACCCGGAAATCACGTGGGCCCCACCCGGAAATCACGTGGGCCCCACCCGGAAATCACGTGGGCCCCACGGGGAAATCACGTGGGCCCCACCCGGAAATCACGTGGTCCCCACCCGGAAATCACGTGGGCCCCACCCGGAAATCACGTGGGCCCAACCCGGAAATCACGTGGGGCCCACCCGGAAATCACGTGGGCCCCACCCGGAAATCACGTGGGCCCCACCCTGAAATCACGTGGGCCCCACCCGTAAAACACGTGGGCCCCACCCGGAAATCACGTGGGCCCCACCCGGAAATCACGTGGGCCCCACCCGGAAATCACGTGGCCCCACCCGGAAATCTCGTGGGCCCCACCCGGAAATCACGTGGGCCCCACCCGGAAATCACGTGGGCCCCACGGGGAAATCACGTGGGCCCCACCCGGAAATCACGTGGGCCCCACCCGGAAATCACGTGGGCCCCACCCGGAAATCACGTGGGCCCCACGGGGAAATCACGTGGGCCCCACCCGGAAATCACGTGGGCCCCACGGGGAAATCACGTGGGCCCCATCCGGAAATCACGTGGGCCCCACACGGAAATCACGTGGGCCCCACCCGGAAATAACGTGGGCCCCACCCGGAAATCACGTGGGCCCCAGCCGGAAATCACGTGGGCCCCACCCGGAAATCACGTGGGCCCCACCCGGAAATCACGTGGGCCCCACCCGGAAATCACGTGGGCCCCACCCGGAAATCACGTGGGCCCCACCCGGAAATCACGTGGGCCCCACCCGGAAATCACGTGGGGCCCACCCGGAAATCACGTGGGCCCCACCCGGAAATCACGTGGGCCCCACCCGGAAATCACGTGGGCCCCACCCGGAAATCACGTGGGCCCCACGGGGAAATCACGTGGGCCCCACCCGGAAATCACGTGGTCCCCACCCGGAAATCACGTGGGCCCCACCCGGAAATCACGTGGGCCCAACCCGGAAATCACGTGGGGCCCACCCGGAAATCACGTGGGCCCCACCCGGAAATCACGTGGGCCCCACCCTGAAATCACGTGGGCCCCACCCGTAAAACACGTGGGCCCCACCCGGAAATCACGTGGGCCCCACCCGGAAATCACGTGGGCCCCACCCGGAAATCACGTGGCCCCACCCGGAAATCTCGTGGGCCCCACCCGGAAATCACGTGGGCCCCACCCGGAAATCACGTGGGTCCCACCCGGAAATCACGTGGGCCCCACCCGGAAAAACCGTGGGCCCCACCCGGAAATCACGTGGGGCCCACCCGGAAATCACGTGGGCCCCACGGGGAAATCACGTGGGCCCCACCCGGAAATCACGTGGGCCCCACGGGGAAATCACGTGGGCCCCACCCGGAAATCACGTGGGCCCCACCCGGAAATCACGTGGGCCCCACGGGGAAATCACGTGGGCCCCACCCGGAAATCACGTGGGCCCCACGGGGAAATCACGTGGGCCCCACCCGGAAATCACGTGGGCCCCACCCGGAAATCACGTGGGCCCCACCCGGAAATCACGTGGGCCCCACCCGGAAATCACGTGGGCCCCACCCGGAAATCACGTGGGCCCCACCCGGAAATCACGTGGGCCCCACCCGGAAATCACGTGGGCCCCACGGGGAAATCACGTGGGCCCCACCCGGAAATCACGTGGGCCCCACCCGGAAATCACGTGGGCCCCACCCGGAAATCACGTGGGGCCCACCCGGAAATCACGTGGGCCCCACCCGGAAATCACGTGGGCCCCACCCGGAAATCACGTGGGCCCCACCCGGAAATCACGTGGGCCCCACCCGGAAATCACGTGGGCCCCACGGGGAAATCACGTGGGCCCCACCCGGAAATCACGTGGGCCCCACCCGGAAATCACGTGGGCCCCACCCGGAAATCACGTGGGGCCCACCCGGAAATCACGTGGGCCCCACCCGGAAATCACGTGGGCCCCACCCGGAAATCACGTGGGCCCCACCCGGAAATCACGTGGGGCCCACCCGGAAATCACGTGGGCCCCACCCGGAAATCACGTGGGCCCCACCCGGAAATCACGTGGGCCCCACCCGGAAATCACGTGGGCCCCACCCGGAAATCACGTGGGCCCCACCCGGAAATCACGTGGGCCCCACCCGGAAATCACGTGGGCCCCACCCGGAAATCACGTGGGCCCCACCCGGAAATCACGTGGGCCCCACCCGGAAATCACGTGGGCCCCACGGAGAAATCACGTGGGCCCCACCCGGAAATCACGTGGGCCCCACCCGGAAATCACGTGGGCCCCACCCGGAAATCACGTGGGCCCCACGGGGAAATCACGTGGGCCCCACCCGGAAATCACGTGGGCCCCACCCGGAAATCACGTGGGCCCCACCCGGAAATCACGTGGGCCCCACCCGGAAATCACGTGGGCCCCACCCGGAAATCACGTGGGCCCCACCCGGAAATCACGTGGGCCCCACCCGGAAATCACGTGGGCCCAACCCGGAAATCACGTGGGCCCCACCCGGAAATCACGTGGGCCCCACGGGGAAATCACGTGGGCCCCACCCGGAAATCACGTGGGCCCCACGGGGAAATCACGTGGGCTCCACCCGGAAATCACGTGGGCCCCACCCGGAAATCACGTGGGCCCCACCCTGAAATCACGTGGGCCCCACCCGGAAATCACGTGGGGCCCACCCGGAAATCACGTGGGCCCCACGGGGAAATCACGTGGGCCCCACCCGGAAATCACATGGGCCCCACCCGGAAATCACGTGGGCCCCACCCGGAAATCACGTGGGCCCCACCCGGAAATCACGTGGGCCCCACCCGGAAATCACGTGGGCCCCACCCGGAAATCACGTGGGCCCCACGGGGAAATCACGTGTGCCCCAAGGGGAAATCACGTGGGCCCCACCCGGAAATCACGTGGGCCCCACGGGGAAATCACGTGGGCCCCACCCGGAAATCACGTGGGCCCCACGGGGAAATCACGTGGGCCCCACCCGGAAATCACGTGGGCCCCACCCGGAAATCACGTGGGCCCCACCCGGAAATCACGTGGGCCCCACGGGGAAATCACGTGGGCCCCACCCGGAAATCACGTGGGCCCCACCCGGAAATCACGTGGGCCCCACCCGGAAATCACGTGGGCCCCACCCGGAAATCACGTGGGCCCCACCCGGAAATCACGTGGGCCCCACGGGGAAATCACGTGGGCCCCACCCGGAAATCACGTGGGCCCCACCCGGAAATCACGTGGGCCCCACCCGGAAATCACGTGGGCCCCACCCGGAAATCACGTGGGCCCCAGCCGGAAATCACGAGGGCCCCACGGGGAAATCACGTGGGCCCCACCCGGAAATCACGTGGTCCCCACCCGAAAATCACGTGGGCCCCACCCGGAAATCACGTGGGCCCCACCCGGAAATCACGTGGGCCCCACCCGGAAATCACGTGGGCCCCACCCGGAAATCACGTGGGCCCCACCCGGAAATCACGTGGGCCCCACCCGGAAATCACGTGGGCCCCACCCGAAAATCACGTGGGCCCCACCCGGAAATCACGTGGGCCCCACCCGGAAATCACGTGGGGCCCACCCGGAAATCACGTGGGGCCCACCCGGAAATCACGTGGGCCCCAGCCGGAAATCACGTGGGCCCCACGGGGAAATCACGTGGGCCCCACCCGGAAATCACGTGGGCCCCACCCGGAAATCACGTGGGCCCCACCCGGAAATCACGTGGGGCCCACCCGGAAATCACGTGGGCCCCACCCGGAAATCACGTGGGCCCCACGGGGAAATCACCTGGGCCCCACCCGGAAATCACGTGGGCCCCACCCGGAAATCACGTGGGCCCCACCCGGAAATCACGTGGGCCCCACCCGGAAATCACGTGGGCCCCACCCGGAAATCACGTGGGCCCCACCCGGAAATCACGTGCGCCCCACCCGGAAATCACGTGGGCCCCACCCGGAAATCACGTGGGCCCCACCCGGAAATCACGTGGGCCCCACCCGGAAATCACGTGGGCCCCACCCGGAAATCACGTGGGCCCCACCCGGAAATCACGTGGGCCCCACCCGGAAATCACGTGGGCCCCACCCGGAAATCACGTGGGCCCCACGGGGAAATCACCTGGGCCCCACCTGGAAATCACGTGGGCCCCACCCGGAAATCACGTGGGCCCCACCCGGAAATCACGTGGGCCCCACCCGGAAATCACGTGGGCCCCACGGGGAAATCACGTGGGCCCCACCCGGAAATCACGTGGGCCCCACCCGGAAATCACGTGGGCCCCACCCGGAAATCACGTGGGCCCCACCCGGAAATCACGTGGGCCCCACCCGGAAATCACGTGGGCCCCACCCGGAAATCACGTGGGCCCCACCCGGAAATCACGTGGGCCCCACCCGGAAATCACGTGGGCCCCACCCGGAAATCACGTGGGCCCCACCCGGAAATCACGTGGGCCCCACCCGGAAATCACGTGGGCCCCACCCGGAAATCCCGTGGGACCCACCCGGAAATCACGTGGGCCCCACGGGGAAATCACGTGGGCCCCACCCGGAAATCACGTGGGCCCCACCCGGAAATCACGTGGGCCACAGCCGGAAATCACGTGGGCCCCACCCGGAAATCACGTGGGCCCCACGGGGAAATCACGTGGGCTCCACCCGGAAATCACGTGGGCCCCACCCGGAAATCACGTGGGCCCCACCCTGAAATCACGTAAGCCCCACCCGGAAATCACGTGGGGCCCACCCGGAAATCACGTGGGCCCCACGGGGAAATCACGTGGGCCCCACCCGGAAATCACATGGGCCCCACCCGGAAATCACGTGGGCCCCACCCGGAAATCACGTGGGCCCCACCCGGAAATCACGTGGGCCCCACCCGGAAATCACGTGGGCCCCACCCGGAAATCACGTGGGCCCCACGGGGAAATCACGTGTGCCCCAAGGGGAAATCACGTGGGCCCCACCCGGAAATCACGTGGGCCCCACGGGGAAATCACGTGGGCCCCACCCGGAAATCACGTGGGCCCCACGGGGAAATCACGTGGGCCCCACCCGGAAATCACGTGGGCCCCACCCGGAAATCACGTGGGCCCCACCCGGAAATCACGTGGGCCCCACGGGGAAATCACGTGGGCCCCACCCGGAAATCACGTGGGCCCCACCCGGAAATCACGTGGGGCCCACCCGGAAATCACGTGGGCCCCACCCGGAAATCACGTGGGCCCCACGGGGAGATCACGTGGGCCCCACCCGGAAATCACGTGGGCCCCACCCGGAAATCACGTGGGCCCCACCCGGAAATCACGTGGGCCCCACGGGGAGATCACGTGGGCCCCACCCGGAAATCACGTGGGCCCCACCCGGAAATCACGTGGGCCCCACCCTGAAATCACGTGGGCCCCACCCGGAAATCACGTGGGCCCCACCCGGAAATCACGTGGGCCCCACCCGGAAATCACGTGGGCCCCACCCGGAAATCACGTGGGGCCCACCCGGAAATCACGTGGGCCCCACCCGGAAATCACGTGGGCCCCACCCGGAAATCACGTGGGCCCCACCCGGAAAACACGTGGGCCCCACCCGGAAATCACGTGGGCCCCACCCGGAAATCACGTGGGCCCCACCCGGAAATCACGTGGGCCCCACCCGGAAATCACGTGGGCCCCACCCGGAAATCACGTGGGCCCCACCCGGAAATCACGTGGGCCCCACCCGGAAATCACGTGGGCCCCACCCGGAAATCACGTGGGCCCCACCCGGAAATCACGTGGGCCCCAGCCGGAAATCACGTGGGCCCCACGGGGAAATCACGTGGGCCCCACCCGGAAATCACGTGGGCCCCACCCGGAAATCACGTGGGCCCCACCCGGATATCACGTGGGCCCCACCCGGAAATCACGTGGGCCCCACCCGGAAATCACGTGGGCCCCACCCGGAAATCACGTTGGCCCCACCCGGAAATCACGTGGGGCCCACCCGGAAATCACGTGGGCCCCACCCGGAAATCACGTGGGCCCCACCCGGAAATCACGTGGGGCCCACCCGGAAATCACGTTTGCCCCACCCGAAAATCACGTGGGCCCCACCCGGAAATCACGTGGGCCCCACCCGGAAATCACGTGGGCCCCACCCGGAAATCACGTGGGCCCCACCCGGAAATCACGTGGGCCCCACCCGGAAATCACGTGGGCCCCACCCGGAAATCACGTGGGCCCAACCCGGAAATCACGTGGGCCCCACCCGGAAATCACGTGGGCCCCACGGGGAAATCACGTGGGCCCCACCCGGAAATCACGTGGGCCCCACCCGGAAATCACGTGGGCCCCACCCGGAAATCACGTGGGCCCCACCCGGAAATCACGTGGGCCCCACCCGGAAATCACGTGGGCCCCACGGGGAAATCACGTGGGCCCCACCCGGAAATCACGTGGGCCCCACGGGGAAATCACGTGGGCCCCACCCGGAAATCACGTGGGCCCCACACGGAAATCACGTGGGCCCCACCCGGAAATAACGTGGGCCCCACCCGGAAATCACGTGGGCCCCACCCGGAAATCACGTGGGCCCCACCCGGAAATCACGTGGGCCCCACCCGGAAATCCCGTGTGCCCCACCCGGAAATCACGTGGGCCCCACCCGGAAATCACGTGGGCCCCACCCGGAAATCACGTGGGCCCCACCAGGAAAACACGTGGGCCCCACGGGGAAATCACGTGGGCCCACCCGGAAATCACGTGGGCCCCACGGGGAAATCACGTGGGCCCCACGGGGAAATCACGTGGGCCCCACCCGGAAATCACGTGGGCCCCACCCGGAAATCACGTGGGCCCCACCCGGAAATCACGTGGGCCCCACCCGGAAATCACGTGGGCCCCAGCCGGAAATCACGTGGGCCCCACGGGGAAATCACGTGGGCCCCACCCGGAAATCACGTGGGCCCCACCCGGAAATCACGTGGGCCCCACCCGGAAATCACGTGGGCCCCACCCGGAAATCACGTGGGCCCCACCCGGAAATCACGTGGGCCCCACCCGGAAATCACGTGGGCCCCACGGGGAAATCACGTGGGCCCCACCCGGAAATCACGTGGTCCCCACCCGGAAATCACGTGGGCCCCACGGGGAAATCACGTGGGCCCCACCCGGAAATCACGTGGTCCCCACCCGGAAATCACGTGGGCCCCACCCGGAAATCACGTGGTCCCCACCCGGAAATCACGTGGGCCCCACGGGGAAATCACGTGGGCCCCACCCGGAAATCACGTGGTCCCCACCCGGAAATCACGTGGGCCCCACGGGGAAATCACGTGGGCCCCACCCGGAAATCACGTGGGCCCCACGGGGAAATCACGTGGGCCCCACCCGGAAATAACGTGGGCCCCACCCGGAAATCACGTGGGCCCCACCCGGAAATCACGTGGGCCCCACGGGGAAATCACGTGTGCCCCACCCGGAAATCACGTGGGCCCCACCCGGAAATCACGTGGGCCCCACCCGGAAATCCCGTGGGCCCCACCCGGAAATCCCGTGGGCCCCACGGGGAAATCACGTGGGCCCCACCCGGAAATCACGTGGGCCCCACCCGGAAATCACGTGGGCCCCAGCCGGAAATCACGTGGGCCCCACCCGGAAATCACGTGGGCCCCACGGGGAGATCACGTGGGCCCCACCCGGAAATCACGTGGGCCCCACCCGGAAATCACGTGGGCCCCACCCGGAAATCACGTGGGCCCCAGCCGGAAATCACGTGGGCCCCAGCCGGAAATCACGTGGGCCCCACGGGGAAATCACGTGGGCCCCACGGGGAAATCACGTGGGCCCCACGGGGAAATCACGTGTGCCCCACCCGGAAATCACGTGGGCCCCACCCGGAAATCACGTGGGCCCCACCCGGAAATCCCGTGGGCCCCACCCGGAAATCCCGTGGGCCCCACGGGGAAATCACGTGGGCCCCACCCGGAAATCACGTGGGCCCCACCCGGAAATCACGTGGGCCCCAGCCGGAAATCACGTGGGCCCCACCCGGAAATCACGTGGGCCCCACGGGGAGATCACGTGGGCCCCACCCGGAAATCACGTGGGCCCCACCCGGAAATCACGTGGGCCCCACCCGGAAATCACGTGGGCCCCACCCTGAAATCACGTGGGCCCCACCCGGAAATCACGTGGGCCCCACCCGGAAATCACGTGGGCCCCACCCGGAAATCACGTGGGCCCCACCCGGAAATCACGTGGGCCCCACCCGGAAATCACGTGGGCCCCAGCCGGAAATCACGTGGGCCCCAGCCGGAAATCACGTGGGCCCCACGGGGAAATCACGTGGGCCCCACGGGGAAATCACGTGGGCCCCACGGGGAAATCACGTGGGCCCCACGGGGAAATCACGTGGGCCCCACCCGGAAATCACGTGGGCCCCACCCGGAAATCACGTGGGCCCCACCCGGAAATCACGTGGGCCCCACCCGGAAATCACGTGGGCCCCATCCGGAAATCACGTGGGCCCCACGGGGAAATCACGTGGGCCCCACCCGGAAATCACGTGGGCCCCACCCGGAAATCACGTGGGCCCCACCCGGAAATCACGTGGGCCCCACCCGGAAATCACGTGGGCCCCACCCGGAAATCACGTGGGCCCCACCCGGAAATCACGTTGGCCCCACCCGGAAATCACGTGGGGCCCACCCGGAAATCACGTGGGCCCCACCCGGAAATCACGTGGGCCCCACCCGGAAATCACGTGGGGCCCACCCGGAAATCACGTTTGCCCCACCCGGAAATCACGTGGGCCCCACCCGGAAATCACGTGGGCCCCACCCGGAAATCACGTGGGCCCCACCCGGAAATCACGTGGGCCCAACCCGGAAATCACGTGGGCCCCACCCGGAAATCACGTGGGCCCCACGGGGAAATCACGTGGGCCCCACCCGGAAATCACGTGGGCCCCACCCGGAAATCACGTGGGCCCCACCCGGAAATCACGTGGGCCCCACGGGGAAATCACGTGGGCCCCACCCGGAAATCACGTGGGCCCCACGGGGAAATCACGTGGGCCCCACCCGGAAATCACGTGGGCCCCACCCGGAAATAACGTGGGCCCCACCCGGAAATAACGTGGGCCCCACCCGGAAATCACGTGGGCCCCACCCGGAAATCACGTGGGCCCCACGGGGAAATCACGTGGGCCCCACCCGGAAATCACGTGGGCCCCACCCGGAAATCACGTGGGCCCCACCCGGAAATCACGTGGGCCCCACCCGGAAATCACGTGGGCCCCACCCGGAAATCACGTGGGCCCCACCCGGAAATCACGTGGGCCCCACCCGGAAATCACGTGGGCCCCACCCGGAAATCACGTGGGCCCCACCCGGAAATCACGTGGGCCCCACCCGGAAATCACGTGGGCCCCACCCGGAAATCCCGTGGGACCCACCCGGAAATCACGTGGGCCCCACGGGGAAATCACGTGGGCCCCACCCGGAAATCACGTGGGCCCCACCCGGAAATCACGTGGGCCACAGCCGGAAATCACGTGGGCCCCACCCGGAAATCACGTGGGCCCCACGGGGAAATCACGTGGGCTCCACCCGGAAATCACGTGGGCCCCACCCGGAAGTCACGTGGGCCCCACCCTGAAATCACGTGGGCGCCACGCGGAAATCACGTGGGGCCCACCCGGAAATCACGTGGGCCCCACGGGGAAATCACGTGGGCCCCACCCGGAAATCACATGGGCCCCACCCGGAAATCACGTGGGCCCCACCCGGAAATCACGTGGGCCCCACCCGGAAATCACGTGGGCCCCACCCGGAAATCACGTGGGCCCCACCCGGAAATCACGTGGGCCCCACGGGGAAATCACGTGTGCCCCAAGGGGAAATCACGTGGGCCCCACCCGGAAATCACGTGGGCCCCACGGGGAAATCACGTGGGCCCCACCCGGAAATCACGTGGGCCCCACGGGGAAATCACGTGGGCCCCACCCGGAAATCACGTGGGCCCCACCCGGAAATCACGTGGGCCCCACCCGGAAATCACGTGGGCCCCACGGGGAAATCACGTGGGCCCCACCCGGAAATCACGTGGGCCCCACCCGGAAATCACGTGGGGCCCACCCGGAAATCACGTGGGCCCCACCCGGAAATCACGTGGGCCCCACGGGGAGATCACGTGGGCCCCACCCGGAAATCACGTGGGCCCCACCCGGAAATCACGTGGGCCCCACCCGGAAATCACGTGGGCCCCACGGGGAGATCACGTGGGCCCCACCCGGAAATCACGTGGGCCCCACCCGGAAATCACGTGGGCCCCACCCGGAAATCACGTGGGCCCCACCCTGAAATCACGTGGGCCCCACCCGGAAATCACGTGGGCCCCACCCGGAAATCACGTGGGCCCCACCCGGAAATCACGTGGGCCCCACCCGGAAATCACGTGGGGCCCACCCGGAAATCACGTGGGCCCCACCCGGAAATCACGTGGGCCCCACCCGGAAATCACGTGGGCCCCACCCGGAAAACACGTGGGCCCCACCCGGAAATCACGTGGGCCCCACCCGGAAATCACGTGGGCCCCACCCGGAAATCACGTGGGCCCCACCCGGAAATCACGTGGGCCCCACCCGGAAATCACGTGGGCCCCACCCGGAAATCACGTGGGCCCCACCCGGAAATCACGTGGGCCCCACCCGGAAATCACGTGGGCCCCACCCGGAAATCACGTGGGCCCCAGCCGGAAATCACGTGGGCCCCACGGGGAAATCACGTGGGCCCCACCCGGAAATCACGTGGGCCCCACCCGGAAATCACGTGGGCCCCACCCGGATATCACGTGGGCCCCACCCGGAAATCACGTGGGCCCCACCCGGAAATCACGTGGGCCCCACCCGGAAATCACGTTGGCCCCACCCGGAAATCACGTGGGGCCCACCCGGAAATCACGTGGGCCCCACCCGGAAATCACGTGGGCCCCACCCGGAAATCACGTGGGGCCCACCCGGAAATCACGTTTGCCCCACCCGAAAATCACGTGGGCCCCACCCGGAAATCACGTGGGCCCCACCCGGAAATCACGTGGGCCCCACCCGGAAATCACGTGGGCCCCACCCGGAAATCACGTGGGCCCCACCCGGAAATCACGTGGGCCCAACCCGGAAATCACGTGGGCCCCACCCGGAAATCACGTGGGCCCCACGGGGAAATCACGTGGGCCCCACCCGGAAATCACGTGGGCCCCACCCGGAAATCACGTGGGCCCCACCCGGAAATCACGTGGGCCCCACCCGGAAATCACGTGGGCCCCACGGGGAAATCACGTGGGCCCCACCCGGAAATCACGTGGGCCCCACGGGGAAATCACGTGGGCCCCACCCGGAAATCACGTGGGCCCCACACGGAAATCACGTGGGCCCCACCCGGAAATAACGTGGGCCCCACCCGGAAATCACGTGGGCCCCACCCGGAAATCACGTGGGCCCCACCCGGAAATCACGTGGGCCCCACCCGGAAATCCCGTGGGCCCCACCCGGAAATCACGTGGGCCCCACCCGGAAATCACGTGGGCCCCACCCGGAAATCACGTGGGCCCCACCCGGAAATCACGTGGGCCCCACGGGGAAATCACGTGGGCCCACCCGGAAATCACGTGGGCCCCACGGGGAAATCACGTGGGCCCCACGGGGAAATCACGTGGGCCCCACCCGGAAATCACGTGGGCCCCACCCGGAAATCACGTGGGCCCCACCCGGAAATCACGTGGGCCCCACCCGGAAATCACGTGGGCCCCAGCCGGAAATCACGTGGGCCCCACGGGGAAATCACGTGGGCCCCACCCGGAAATCACGTGGGCCCCACCCGGAAATCACGTGGGCCCCACCCGGAAATCACGTGGGCCCCACCCGGAAATCACGTGGGCCCCACCCGGAAATCACGTGGGCCCCACCCGGAAATCACGTGGGCCCCACGGGGAAATCACGTGGGCCCCACCCGGAAATCACGTGGTCCCCACCCGGAAATCACGTGGGCCCCACGGGGAAATCACGTGGGCCCGACCCGGAAATCACGTGGTCCCCACCCGGAAATCACGTGGGCCCCACCCGGAAATCACGTGGTCCCCACCCGGAAATCACGTGGGCCCCACGGGGAAATCAGGTGGGCCCCACCCGGAAATCACGTGGTCCCCACCCGGAAATCACGTGGGCCCCACGGGGAAATCACGTGGGCCCCACCCGGAAATCACGTGGGCCCAACGGGGAAATCACGTGGGCCCCACCCGGAAATAACGTGGGCCCCACCCGGAAATCACGTGGGCCCCACCCGGAAATCACGTGGGCCCCACGGGGAAATCACGTGTGCCCCACCCGGAAATCACGTGGGCCCCACCCGGAAATCACGTGGGCCCCACCCGGAAATCCCGTGGGCCCCACCCGGAAATCACGTGGGCCCCACGGGGAAATCACGTGGGCCCCACCCGGAAATCACGTGGGCCCCACCCGGAAATCACGTGGGCCCCAGCCGGAAATCACGTGGGCCCCACCCGGAAATCACGTGGGCCCCACGGGGAGATCACGTGGGCCCCACCCGGAAATCACGTGGGCCCCACCCGGAAATCACGTGGGCCCCACCCGGAAATCACGTGGGCCCCACGGGGAGATCACGTGGGCCCCACCCGGAAATCACGTGGGCCCCACCCGGAAATCACGTGGGCCCCACCCGGAAATCACGTGGGCCCCACCCTGAAATCACGTGGGCCCCACCCGGAAATCACGTGGGCCCCACCCGGAAATCACGTGGGCCCCACCCGGAAATCACGTGGGCCCCACCCGGAAATCACGTGGGCCCCACCCGGAAATCACGTGGGCCCCACCCGGAAATCACGTGGGCCCCAGCCGGAAATCACGTGGGCCCCAGCCGGAAATCACGTGGGCCCCACGGGGAAATCACGTGGGCCCCACGGGGAAATCACGTGGGCCCCACGGGGAAATCACGTGGGCCCCACGGGGAAATCACGTGGGCCCCACCCGGAAATCACGTGGGCCCCACCCGGAAATCACGTGGGCCCCACCCGGAAATCACGTGGGCCCCACCCGGAAATCACGTGGGCCCCATCCGGAAATCACGTGGGCCCCACGGGGAAATCACGTGGGCCCCACCCGGAAATCACGTGGGCCCCACCCGGAAATCACGTGGGCCCCACCCGGAAATCACGTGGGCCCCACCCGGAAATCACGTGGGCCCCACCCGGAAATCACGTGGGCCCCACCCGGAAATCACGTTGGCCCCACCCGGAAATCACGTGGGGCCCACCCGGAAATCACGTGGGCCCCACCCGGAAATCACGTGGGCCCCACCCGGAAATCACGTGGGGCCCACCCGGAAATCACGTTTGCCCCACCCGGAAATCACGTGGGCCCCACCCGGAAATCACGTGGGCCCCACCCGGAAATCACGTGGGCCCCACCCGGAAATCACGTGGGCCCAACCCGGAAATCACGTGGGCCCCACCCGGAAATCACGTGGGCCCCACGGGGAAATCACGTGGGCCCCACCCGGAAATCACGTGGGCCCCACGGGGAAATCACGTGGGCCCCACCCGGAAATCACGTGGGCCCCACCCGGAAATCACGTGGGCCCCACCCGGAAATCACGTGGGCCCCACGGGGAAATCACGTGGGCCCCACCCGGAAATCACGTGGGCCCCACGGGGAAATCACGTGGGCCCCACCCGGAAATCACGTGGGCCCCACCCGGAAATAACGTGGGCCCCACCCGGAAATAACGTGGGCCCCACCCGGAAATCACGTGGGCCCCACCCGGAAATCACGTGGGCCCCACCCGGAAATCACGTGGGCCCCACCCGGAAATCACGTGGGCCCCACCCGGAAATCACGTGGGCCCCACCCGGAAATCACGTGGGGCCCACCCGGAAATCACGTGGGCCCCACCCGGAAATCACGTGGGCCCCACCCGGAAATCACGTGGGCCCCACCCGGAAATCACGTGGGCCCCACCCGGAAATCACGTGGGGCCCACCCGGAAATCACGTGGGCCCCACCCGGAAATCACGTGGGCCCCACCCGGAAATCACGTGGGCCCCACCCGGAAATCACGTGGGCCCCACGGGGAAATCACGTGGGCCCCACGGGGAAATCACGTGGGCCCCACCCGGAAATCACGTGGGCCCCACCCGGAAATCACGTGGGCCCAACCCGGAAATCACGTGGGCCCCACCCGGAAATCACGTGGGCCCCATCCGGAAATCACGTGGGCCCCACCCGGAAATCACGTGGGCCCCACCCGGAAATCACGTGGGCCCCACCCGGAAATCACGTGGGCCCCACCCGGAAATCACGTGGGCCCCACCCGGAAATCACGTGGGCCCCACCCGGAAATCACGTGGGCCCCACCCGGAAATCACGTGGGCCCCACCCGGAAATCACGTGGGCCCCACCCGGAAATCACGTGGGCCCCACCCGGAAATCACGTGGGCCCCACCCGGAAATCACGTGGGGCCCACCCGGAAATCACGTGGGCCCCACCCGGAAATCACGTGGGCCCCACCCGGAAATCACGTGGGCCCCACCCGGAAATCACGTGGGCCCCACCCGGAAATCACGTGGGCCCCACGGGGAAATCACGTGGGCCCCACCCGGAAATCACGTGGTCCCCACCCGGAAATCACGTGGGCCCCACGGGGAAATCACGTGGGCCCCACCCGGAAATCACGTGGTCCCCACCCGGAAATCACGTGGGCCCCACGGGGAAATCACGTGGGCCCCACCCGGAAATCACGTGGGCCCCACGGGGAAATCACGTGGGCCCCACCCGGAAATCACGTGGGCCCCACCCGGAAATCACGTGGGCCCCACCCGGAAATCACGTGGGCCCCACGGGGAAATCACGTGTGCCCCACCCGGAAATCACGTGGGCCCCACCCGGAAATCACGTGGGCCCCACCCGGAAATCCCGTGGGCCCCACCCGGAAATCACGTGGGCCCCACGGGGAAATCACGTGGGCCCCACCCGGAAATCACGTGGGCCCCACCCGGAAATCACGTGGGCCCCAGCCGGAAATCACGTGGGCCCCACCCGGAAATCACGTGGGCCCCACGGGGAGATCACGTGGGCCCCACCCGGAAATCACGTGGGCCCCACCCGGAAATCACGTGGGCCCCACCCGGAAATCACGTGGGCCCCACGGGGAGATCACGTGGGCCCCACCCGGAAATCACGTGGGCCCCACCCGGAAATCACGTGGGCCCCACCCGGAAATCACGTGGGCCCCACCCTGAAATCACGTGGGCCCCACCCGGAAATCACGTGGGCCCCACCCGGAAATCACGTGGGCCCCACCCGGAAATCACGTGGGCCCCACCCGGAAATCACGTGGGGCCCACCCGAAATCACGTGGGCCCCACCCGGAAATCACGTGGGCCCCACCCGGAAATCACGTGGGCCCCACCCGGAAAACACGTGGGCCCCACCCGGAAATCACGTGGGCCCCACCCGGAAATCACGTGGGCCCCACCCGGAAATCACGTGGGCCCCACCCGGAAATCACGTGGGCCCCACCCGGAAATCACGTGGGCCACACCCGGAAATCACGTGGGCCCCACCCGGAAATCACGTGGGCCCCACCCGGAAATCACGTGGGCCCCAGCCGGAAATCACGTGGGCCCCACGGGGAAATCACGTGGGCCCCACCCGGAAATCACGTGGGCCCCACCCGGAAATCACGTGGGCCCCACCCGGAAATCACGTGGGCCCCACCCGGAAATCACGTGGGCCCCACCCGGAAATCACGTGGGCCCCACCCGGAAATCACGTGGGCCCCACCCGGAAATCACGTGGGGCCCACCCGGAAATCACGTGGGCCCCACCCGGAAATCACGTGGGCCCCACCCGGAAATCACGTGGCGCCCACCCGGAAATCACGTTTGCCCCACCCGGAAATCACGTGGGCCCCACCCGGAAATCACGTGGGCCCCACCCGGAAATCACGTGGGCCCCACCCGGAAATCACGTGGGCCCCACCCGGAAATCACGTGGGCCCCACCCGGAAATCACGTGGGCCCCACCCGGAAATCACGTGGGCCCCACCCGGAAATCACGTGGGCCCCACGGGGAAATCACGTGGGCCCCACCCGGAAATCACGTGGGCCCCACCCGGAAATCACGTGGGCCCCACCCGGAAATCACGTGGGCCCCACACGGAAATCACGTGGGCCCCACCCGGAAATCACGTGGGCCCCACCCGGAAATCACGTGGGCCCCACCCGGAAATCACGTGGGCCCCACCCGGAAATCACGTGGGCCCCACCCGGAAATCACGTGGGCCCCACCCGGAAATCACGTGGGGCCCACCCGGAAATCACGTGGGCCCCACCCGGAAATCACGTGGGCCCCACCCGGAAATCACGTGGGCCCCACCCGGAAATCACGTGGGCCCCACGGGGAAATCACGTGGGCCCCACGGGGAAATCACGTGGGCCCCACCCGGAAATCACGTGGGCCCCACCCGGAAATCACGTGGGCCCCACCCGGAAATCACGTGGGCCCCACCCGGAAATCACGTGGGCCCCAGCCGGAAATCACGTGGGCCCCACGGGGAAATCACGTGGGCCCCACCCGGAAATCACGTGGGCCCCACCCGGAAATCACGTGGGCCCCACCCGGAAATCACGTGGGCCCCACCCGGAAATCACGTGGGCCCCACCCGGAAATCACGTGGGCCCCACCCGGAAATCACGTGGGCCCCACCCGGAAATCACGTGGGCCCCACCCGGAAATCACGTGGGGCCCACCCGGAAATCACGTGGGCCCCACCCGGAAATCACGTGGGCCCCACCCGGAAATCACGTGGGGCCCACCCGGAAATCACGTGGGCCCCACCCGGAAATCACGTGGGCCCCACCCGGAAATCACGTGGGCCCCACCCGGAAATCACGTGGGCCCCACCCGGAAATCACGTGGGCCCCACCCGGAAATCACGTGGGCCCCACCCGGAAATCACGTGGGCCCCACGGAGAAATCACGTGGGCCCCACCCGGAAATCACGTGGGCCCACCCGGAAATCACGTGGGCCCCACCCGGAAATCACGTGGGCCCCACCCGGAAATCACGTGGGCCCCACCGGGAAATCACGTGGGCCCCACCCGGAAATCACGTGGGCCCCACCCGGAAATCACGTGGGCCCCACCCGGAAATCACGTGGGCCCCACCCGGAAATCACGTGGGCCCAACCCGGAAATCACGGGGGCCCCACCCGGAAATCACGTGGGCCCCACGGGGAAATCACGTGGGCCCCACCCGGAAATCACGTGGGCCCCACGGGGAAATCACGTGGGCCCCACCCGGAAATCACGTGGGCCCCACCCGGAAATCACGTGGGCCCCACCCGGAAATCACGTGGGCCCCACGGGGAAATCACGTGGGCCCCACCCGGAAATCACGTGGGCCCCACCCGGAAATCACGTGGGCCCCACCCGGAAATCACGTGGGCCCCACCCGGAAATCACGTGGGCCCCAGCCGGAAATCACGTGGGCCCCACGGGGAAATCACGTGGGCCCCACGGGGAAATCACGTGGGCCCCACGGGGAAATCACGTGGGCCCCACGGGGAAATCACGTGGGCCCCACCCGGAAATCACGTGGGCCCCACCCGGAAATCACGTGGGCCCCACCCGGAAATCACGTGGGCCCCACCCGGAAATCACGTGGGCCCCAGCCGGAAATCACGTGGGCCCCACGGGGAAATCACGTGGGCCCCACCCGGAAATCACGTGGGCCCCACCCGGAAATCACGTGGGCCCCACCCGGAAATCACGTGGGCCCCACCCGGAAATCACGTGGGCCCCACCCGGAAATCACGTGGGCCCCACCCGGAAATCACGTTGGCCCCACCCGGAAATCACGTGGGGCCCACCCGGAAATCACGTGGGCCCCACCCGGAAATCACGTGGGCCCAACCCGGAAATCACGTGGGCCCCACCCGGAAATCACGTTTGCCCCACCCGGAAATCACGTGGGCCCCACCCGGAAATCACGTGGGCCCCACCCGGAAATCACGTGGGCCCCACCCGGAAATCACGTGGGCCCCACCCGGAAATCACGTGGGCCCCACCCGGAAATCACGTGGGCCCAACCCGGAAATCACGTGGGCCCCACCCGGAAATCACGTGGGCCCCACGGGGAAATCACGTGGGCCCCACCCGGAAATCACGTGGGCCCCACGGGGAAATCACGTGGGCCCCACCCGGAAATCACGTGGGCCCCACCCGGAAATCACGTGGGACCCACCCGGAAATCACGTGGGCCCCACGGGGAAATCACGTGGGCCCCACCCGGAAATCACGTGGGCCCCACGGGGAAATCACGTGGGCCCCACGGGGAAATCACGTGGGCCCCACCCGGAAATCACGTGGGCCCCACCCGGAAATCACGTGGGCCCCAGCCGGAAATCACGTGGGCCCCACGGGGAAATCACGTGGGCCCCACCCGGAAATCACGTGGGCCCCACCCGGAAATCACGTGGGCCCCACCCGGAAATCACGTGGGCCCCACCCGGAAATCACGTGGGCCCCACCCGGAAATCACGTGGGCCCCACCCGGAAATCACGTGGGCCCCACCCGGAAATCACGTGGGCCCCACCCGGAAATCACGTGGGCCCCACCCGGAAATCACGTGGGGCCCACCCGGAAATCTCGTGGGCCCCACCCGGAAATCACGTGGGCCCCACCCGGAAATCACGTGGGGCCCACCCGGAAATCACGTGGGCCCCACCCGGAAATCACGTGGGCCCCACCCGGAAATCACGTGGGCCCCACCCGGAAATCACGTGGGGCCCACCCGGAAATCACGTGGGCCCCACCCGGAAATCACGTGGGCCCCACCCGGAAATCACGTGGGCCCCACCCGGAAATCACGTGGGCCCCACCCGGAAATCACGTGGGCCCCACCCGGAAATCACGTGGGCCCCACCCGGAAATCACGTGGGCCCCACCCGGAAATCACGTGGGCCCCACCCGGAAATCACGTGGGCCCCACGGAGAAATCACGTGGGCCCCACCCGGAAATCACGTGGGCCCCACCCGGAAATCACGTGGGCCCCACCCGGAAATCACGTGGGCCCCACCCGGAAATAACGTGGGCCCCACCCGGAAATCACGTGGGCCCCACGGGGAAATCACGTGGGCCCCACCCGGAAATCACGTGGGCCCCACCCGGAAATCACGTGGGCCCCACCCGGAAATCACGTGGGCCCCACCCGGAAATCACGTGGGCCCAACCCGGAAATCACGTGGGCCCCACCCGGAAATCACGTGGGCCCCACGGGGAAATCACGTGGGCCCCACCCGGAAATCACGTGGGCCCCACGGGGAAATCACGTGGGCCCCACCCGGAAATCACGTGGGCCCCACACGGAAATCACGTGGGCCCCACCCGAAAATAACGTGGGCCCCACCCGGAAATCACGTGGGCCCCAGCCGGAAATCACGTGGGCCCCACCCGGAAATCACGTGGGCCCCACCCGGAAATCACGTGGGCCCCACCCGGAAATCACGTGGGCCCCACCCGGAAATCACGTGGGCCCCACCCGGAAATCACGTGGGCCCCACCCGGAAATCACGTGGGGCCCACCCGGAAATCACGTGGGCCCCACCCGGAAATCACGTGGGCCCCACCCGGAAATCACGTGGGCCCCACCCGGAAATCACGTGGGCCCCACGGGGAAATCACGTGGGCCCCACCCGGAAATCACGTGGTCCCCACCCGGAAATCACGTGGGCCCCACCCGGAAATCACGTGGGCCCAACCCGGAAATCACGTGGGGCCCACCCGGAAATCACGTGGGCCCCACCCGGAAATCACGTGGGCCCCACCCTGAAATCACGTGGGCCCCACCCGTAAAACACGTGGGCCCCACCCGGAAATCACGTGGGCCCCACCCGGAAATCACGTGGGCCCCACCCGGAAATCACGTGGGCCCCACCCGGAAATCTCGTGGGCCCCACCCGGAAATCACGTGGGCCCCACCCGGAAATCACGTGGGTCCCACCCGGAAATCACGTGGGCCCCACCCGGAAAAACCGTGGGCCCCACCCGGAAATCACGTGGGGCCCACCCGGAAATCACGTGGGCCCCACGGGGAAATCACGTGGGCCCCACCCGGAAATCACGTGGGCCCCACGGGGAAATCACGTGGGCCCCACCCGGAAATCACGTGGGCCCCACCCGGAAATCACGTGGGCCCCACGGGGAAATCACGTGGGCCCCACCCGGAAATCACGTGGGCCCCACGGGGAAATCACGTGGGCCCCACCCGGAAATCACGTGGGCCCCACCCGGAAATCACGTGGGCCCCACCCGGAAATCACGTGGGCCCCACCCGGAAATCACGTGGGCCCCACCCGGAAATCACGTGGGCCCCACCCGGAAATCACGTGGGCCCCACCCGGAAATCACGTGGGCCCCACCCGGAAATCACGTGGGCCCCACGGGGAAATCACGTGGGCCCCACCCGGAAATCACGTGGGCCCCACCCGGAAATCACGTGGGCCCCACCCGGAAATCACGTGGGCCCCACCCGGAAATCACGTGGGCCCCACCCGTAAATCACGTGGGCCCCACCCAGAAATCACGTGGGCCCCACGGGGAAATCACGTGGGGCCCACCCGGAAATCACGTGGGCCCCACCCGGAAATCACGTGGGCCCCACCCGGAAATCACGTGGGCCCCACGGGGAAATCACGTGGGCCCCACCCGGAAATCACGTGGGCCCCACCCGGAAACCACGTGGGCCCCACCCGGAAATCACGTGGGCCCCACCCGGAAATCACGTGGGCCCCACCCGGAAATCACGTGGGCCCCACCCGGAAATCACGTGGGCCCCACCCGGAAATCACGTGGGCCCCACCCGGAAATCACGTGGGCCCCACCCGGAAATCACGTGGGCCCCACCCGGAAATCACGTGGGCCCCACCCGGAAATCACGTGGGCCCCACCCGGAAATCCCGTGGGACCCACCCGGAAATCACGTGGGCCCCACGGGGAAATCACGTGGGCCCCACCCGGAAATCACGTGGGCCCCACCCGGAAATCACGTGGGCCACAGCCGGAAATCACGTGGGCCCCACCCGGAAATCACGTGGGCCCCACGGGGAAATCACGTGGGCTCCACCCGGAAATCACGTGGGCCCCACCCGGAAATCACGTGGGCCCCACCCTGAAATCACGTGGGCCCCACCCGGAAATCACGTGGGGCCCACCCGGAAATCACGTGGGCCCCACGGGGAAATCACGTGGGCCCCACCCGGAAATCACATGGGCCCCACCCGGAAATCACGTGGGCCCCACCCGGAAATCACGTGGGCCCCACCCGGAAATCACGTGGGCCCCACCCGGAAATCACGTGGGCCCCACCCGGAAATCACGTGGGCCCCACGGGGAAATCACGTGTGCCCCAAGGGGAAATCACGTGGGCCCCACCCGGAAATCACGTGGGCCCCACGGGGAAATCACGTGGGCCCCACCCGGAAATCACGTGGGCCCCACGGGGAAATCACGTGGGCCCCACCCGGAAATCACGTGGGCCCCACCCGGAAATCACGTGGGCCCCACCCGGAAATCACGTGGGCCCCACGGGGAAATCACGTGGGCCCCACCCGGAAATCACGTGGGCCCCACCCGGAAATCACGTGGGCCCCACCCGGAAATCACGTGGGCCCCACCCGGAAATCACGTGGGCCCCACCCGGAAATCACGTGGGCCCCACGGGGAAATCACGTGGGCCCCACCCGGAAATCACGTGGGCCCCACCCGGAAATCACGTGGGCCCCACCCGGAAATCACGTGGGCCCCACCCGGAAATCACGTGGGCCCCAGCCGGAAATCACGAGGGCCCCACGGGGAAATCACGTGGGCCCCACCCGGAAATCACGTGGTCCCCACCCGAAAATCACGTGGGCCCCACCCGGAAATCACGTGGGCCCCACCCGGAAATCACGTGGGCCCCACCCGGAAATCACGTGGGCCCCACCCGGAAATCACGTGGGCCCCACCCGGAAATCACGTGGGCCCCACCCGGAAATCACGTGGGCCCCACCCGAAAATCACGTGGGCCCCACCCGGAAATCACGTGGGCCCCACCCGGAAATCACGTGGGGCCCACCCGGAAATCACGTGGGCCCCACCCGGAAATCACGTGGGCCCCACGGGGAAATCACGTGGGCCCCACCCGGAAATCACGTGGGCCCCACGGGGAAATCACCGTGGGCCCCACCCGGAAATCACGGGGGCCCCACCCGGAAATCACGTGGGCCCCACCCGGAAATCACGTGGGCCCCACGGGGAAATCACGTGGGCCCCACCCGGAAATCACGTGGGCCCCACCCGGAAATCACGTGGGCCCCACCCGGAAATCACGTGGGGCCCACCCGGAAATCACGTGGGCCCCACCCGGAAATCAGGTGGGCCCCACGGGGAAATCACCTGGGCCCCACCCAGAAATCACGTGGGCCCCACCCGGAAATCACGTGGGCCCCACCCGGAAATCACGTGGGCCCCACCCGGAAATCACGTGGGCCCCACCCGGAAATCACGTGGGCCCCACCCGGAAATCACGTGCGCCCCACCCGGAAATCACGTGGGCCCCACCCGGAAATCACGTGGGCCCCACCCGGAAATCACGTGGGCCCCACCCGGAAATCACGTGGGCCCCACCCGGAAATCACGTGGGCCCCACCCGGAAATCACGTGGGCCCCACCCGGAAATCACGTGGGCCCCACCCGGAAATCACGTGGGCCCCACGGGGAAATCACCTGGGCCCCACCTGGAAATCACGTGGGCCCCACCCGGAAATCACGTGGGCCCCACCCGGAAATCACGTGGGCCCCACCCGGAAATCACGTGGGCCCCACGGGGAAATCACGTGGGCCCCACCCGGAAATCACGTGGGCCCCACCCGGAAATCACGTGGGCCCCACCCGGAAATCACGTGGGCCCCACCCGGAAATCACGTGGGCCCCACCCGGAAATCACGTGGGCCCCACCCGGAAATCACGTGGGCCCCACCCGGAAATCACGTGGGCCCCACCCGGAAATCACGTGGGCCCCACCCGGAAATCACGTGGGCCCCACCCGGAAATCACGTGGGCCCCACCCGGAAATCCCGTGGGACCCACCCGGAAATCACGTGGGCCCCACGGGGAAATCACGTGGGCCCCACCCGGAAATCACGTGGGCCCCACCCGGAAATCACGTGGGCCACAGCCGGAAATCACGTGGGCCCCACCCGGAAATCACGTGGGCCCCACGGGGAAATCACGTGGGCTCCACCCGGAAATCACGTGGGCCCCACCCGGAAATCACGTGGGCCCCACCCTGAAATCACGTGGGCCCCACCCGGAAATCACGTAGGGCCCACCCGGAAATCACGTGGGCCCCACGGGGAAATCACGTGGGCCCCACCCGGAAATCACATGGGCCCCACCCGGAAATCACGTGGGCCCCACCCGGAAATCACGTGGGCCCCACCCGGAAATCACGTGGGCCCCACCCGGAAATCACGTGGGCCCCACCCGGAAATCACGTGGGCCCCACGGGGAAATCACGTGTGCCCCAAGGGGAAATCACGTGGGCCCCACCCGGAAATCACGTGGGCCCCACGGGGAAATCACGTGGGCCCCACCCGGAAATCACGTGGGCCCCACGGGGAAATCACGTGGGCCCCACCCGGAAATCACGTGGGCCCCACCCGGAAATCACGTGGGCCCCACCCGGAAATCACGTGGGCCCCACGGGGAAATCACGTGGGCCCCACCCGGAAATCACGTGGGCCCCACCCGGAAATCACGTGGGCCCCACCCGGAAATCACGTGGGCCCCACCCGGAAATCACGTGGGCCCCACCCGGAAATCACGTGGGCCCCACGGGGAAATCACGTGGGCCCCACCCGGAAATCACGTGGGCCCCACCCGGAAATCACGTGGGCCCCACCCGGAAATCACGTGGGCCCCACCCGGAAATCACGTGGGCCCCAGCCGGAAATCACGAGGGCCCCACGGGGAAATCACGTGGGCCCCACCCGGAAATCACGTGGGCCCCACCCGAAAATCACGTGGGCCCCACCCGGAAATCACGTGGGCCCCACCCGGAAATCACGTGGGCCCCACCCGGAAATCACGTGGGCCCCACCCGGAAATCACGTGGGGCCCACCCGGAAATCACGTGGGCCCCACCCGGAAATCACGTGGGCCCCACCCGGAAATCACGTGGGCCCCACCCGGAAAACACGTGGGCCCCACCCGGAATTCACGTGGGGCCCACCCGGAAATCACGTGGGCCCCACGGGGAAATCACGTGGGCCCCACCCGGAAATCACGTGGGCCCCACCCGGAAATCACGTGGGCCCCACCCGGAAATCACGTGGGCCCCACGGGGAAATCACGTGGGGCCCACCCGGAAATCACGTGGGCCCCACCCGGAAATCACGTGGGCCCCACCCGGAAATCACGTGGGCCCCACCCAGAAATCACGTGGGCCCCAGCCGGAAATCACGTGGGCCCCACGGGTAAATCAGGTGGGCCCCACCCGGAAATCACGTGGGCCCCACCCGGAAATCACGTGGGCCCCACCCGGAAATCACGTGGGCCCCACGGGGAAATCACGTGGGCCCCACCCGGAAATCACGTGGGCCCCACCCGGAAATCACGTGGGCCCCACCCGGAAATCACGTGGGCCCCACCCGGAAATCACGTGGGCCCCACCCGGAAATCACGTGGGCCCCACCCGGAAATCACGTGGGCCCCACGGGGAAATCACGTGGGGCCCACCCGGAAATCACGTGGGCCCCACCCGGAAATCACGTGGGCCCCACCCGGAAATCACGTGGGCCCCACCCGGAAATCACGTGGGCCCCAGCCGGAAATCACGTGGGCCCCATGGGTAAATCAGGTGGGCCCCACCCGGAAATCACGTGGGCCCCACCCGGAAATCACGTGGGCCCCACCCGGAAATCACGTGGGCCCCACCCGGAAATCACGTGGGCCCCACCCGGAAATCACGTGGGCCCCACCCGGAAATCACGTGGGCCCCACCCGGAAATCACGTGGGCCCCACGGGGAAATCTCGTGTGCCCCACCCGGAAATCACGTGGGCCCCACCCGGAAATCACGTGGGCCCCACCCGGAAATCACGTGGGCCCCACCCGGAAATCACGTGGGCCCCACCGGGAAATTACGTGGGCCCCACCCGGAAATCACGTGGGCCCCACCCGGAAATCACGTGGGCCCCAGCCGGAAATCATGTGGGCCCCAGCCGGAAATCACGTGGGCCCCACGGGGAAATCACGTGGGCCCCACGGGGAAATCACGTGGGCCCCACGGGGAAATCACGTGGGCCCCACCCGGAAATCACGTGGGCCCCACCCGGAAATCACGTGGGCCCCACCCGGAAATCACGTGGGCCCCACCCGGAAATCACGTGGGCCCCATCCGGAAATCACGTGGGCCCCACCCGGAAATCACGTGGGCCCCAGCCGGAAATCACGTGGGCCCCACGGGGAAATCACGTGGGCCCCACCCGGAAATCACGTGGGCCCCACCCGGAAATCACGTGGGCCCCACCCGGAAATCACGTGGGCCCCACCCGGAAATCACGTGGGCCCCACCCGGAAATCACGTTGGCCCCACCCGGAAATCACGTGGGGCCCACCCGGAAATCACGTGGGCCCCACCCGGAAATCACGTGGGCCCCACCCGGAAATCACGTGGGGCCCACCCGGAAATCACGTTTGCCCCACCCGGAAATCACGTGGGCCCCACCCGGAAATCACGTGGGCCCCACACGGAAATCACGTGGGCCCCACGGGGAAATCACGTGGGCCCCACGGGAAAATCACGTGGGCCCCACCCGGAAATCACGTGGGCCCCACCCGGAAATCACGTGGGCCCCACCCGGAAATCACGTGGGCCCCACCCGGAAATCACGTGGGCCCCACCCGGAAATCACGTGGGCCCCACCCGGAAATCACGTGGGCCCCACCCGGAAATCACGTGGGCCCCACCCGGAAATCACGTGGGCCCCACGGGGAAATCACGTGGGCCCCACCCGGAAATCACGTGGGCCCCACCCGGAAATCACGTGGGCCCCACCCGGAAATCACGTGGGCCCCACGGGGAAATCACGTGGGCCCCACCCGGAAATCACGTGGGCCCCACGGGGAAATCACGTGGGCCCCACCCGGAAATCACGTGGGCCCCACCCGGAAATCACGTGGGCCCCACCCGGAAATCACGTGGGCCCCACCCGGAAATCACGTGGGCCCCAGCCGGAAATCACGTGGGCCCCAGCCGGAAATCACGTGGGCCCCACCCGGAAATCACGTGGGCCCCACCCGGAAATCACGTGGGCCCCACCCGGAAATCACGTGGGCCCCACCCGGAAATCACGTGGGGCCCACCCGGAAATCACGTGGGCCCCACCCGGAAATCACGTGGGCCCCACCCGGAAATCACGTGGGCCCCACCCGGAAATCACGTGGGCCCCACGGGGAAATCACGTGGGCCCCACCCGGAAATCACGTGGTCCCCACCCGGAAATCACGTGGGCCCCACCCGGAAATCACGTGGGCCCCACGGGGAAATCACGTGGGCCCCACGGGGAAATCACGTGGGCCCCACGGTGAAATCACGTGGGCCCCACCCGGAAATCACGTGGGCCCCACCCGGAAATCACGTGGGCCCCACCCGGAAATCACGTGGGCCCCACCCGGAAATCACGTGGGCCCCACCCGGAAATCACGTGGGCCCCACCCGGAAATCACGTGGGCCCCACGGGGAAATCACGTGGGCCCCACGGGGAAATCACGTGGGCCCCACGGGGAAATCACGTGGGCCCCACCCGGAAATCACGTGGGCCCCACCCGGAAATCACGTGGGCCCCACCCGGAAATCACGTGGGCCCCACGGGGAAATCACGTGGGCCCCACCCGGAAATCACGTGGGGCCCACCCGGAAATCACGTGGGCCCCACCCGGAAATCACGTGGGCCCCACCCGGAAATCACGTGGGCCCCACCCTGAAATCACGTGGGCCCCACCCGGAAATCACGTGGGCCCCACCCGGAAATCACGTGGGCCCCACCCGGAAATCACGTGGGCCCCACCCGGAAATCACGTGGGGCCCACCCGGAAATCACGTGGGCCCCACCCGGAAATCACGTGGGCCCCACCCGGAAATCACGTGGGCCCCACCCGGAAAACACGTGGGCCCCACCCGGAAATCACGTGGGCCCCACCCGGAAATCACGTGGGCCCCACCCGGAAATCACGTGGGCCCCACCCGGAAATCACGTGGGCCCCACCCGGAAATCACGTGGGCCCCACCCGGAAATCACGTGGGCCCCACCCGGAAATCACGTGGGCCCCACCCGGAAATCACGTGGGCCCCACCCGGAAATCACGTGGGCCCCAGCCGGAAATCACGTGGGCCCCACGGGGAAATCACGTGGGCCCCACCCGGAAATCACGTGGGCCCCACCCGGAAATCACGTGGGCCCCACCCGGATATCACGTGGGCCCCACCCGGAAATCACGTGGGCCCCACCCGGAAATCACGTGGGCCCCACCCGGAAATCACGTTGGCCCCACCCGGAAATCACGTGGGGCCCACCCGGAAATCACGTGGGCCCCACCCGGAAATCACGTGGGCCCCACCCGGAAATCACGTGGGGCCCACCCGGAAATCACGTTTGCCCCACCCGGAAATCACGTGGGCCCCACCCGGAAATCACGTGGGCCCCACCCGGAAATCACGTGGGCCCCACCCGGAAATCACGTGGGCCCCACCCGGAAATCACGTGGGCCCCACCCGGAAATCACGTGGGCCCAACCCGGAAATCACGTGGGCCCCACCCGGAAATCACGTGGGCCCCACGGGGAAATCACGTGGGCCCCACCCGGAAATCACGTGGGCCCCACCCGGAAATCACGTGGGCCCCACCCGGAAATCACGTGGGCCCCACCCGGAAATCACGTGGGCCCCACCCGGAAATCACGTGGGCCCCACGGGGAAATCACGTGGGCCCCACCCGGAAATCACGTGGGCCCCACGGGGAAATCACGTGGGCCCCACCCGGAAATCACGTGGGCCCCACACGGAAATCACGTGGGCCCCACCCGGAAATAACGTGGGCCCCACCCGGAAATCACGTGGGCCCCACCCGGAAATCACGTGGGCCCCACCCGGAAATCACGTGGGCCCCACCCGGAAATCACGTGGGCCCCAGCCGGAAATCACGTGGGCCCCATGGGTAAATCAGGTGGGCCCCACCCGGAAATCACGTGGGCCCCACCCGGAAATCACGTGGGCCCCACCCGGAAATCACGTGGGCCCCACCCGGAAATCACGTGGGCCCCACCCGGAAATCACGTGGGCCCCACCCGGAAATCACGTGGGCCCCACCCGGAAATCACGTGGGCCCCACGGGGAAATCACGTGTGCCCCACCCGGAAATCACGTGGGCCCCACCCGGAAATCACGTGGGCCCCACCCGGAAATCACGTGGGCCCCACCCGGAAATCACGTGGGCCCCACCCGGAAATCACGTGGGCCCCACCCGGAAATCACGTGGGCCCCACCCGGAAATCACGTGGGCCCCACCCGGAAATCACGTGGGCCCCACGGGGAAATCACGTGTGCCCCACCCGGAAATCACGTGGGCCCCACCCGGAAATCACGTGGGCCCCACCCGGAAATCACGTGGGCCCCACCCGGAAATCACGTGGGCCCCACCCGGAAATCACGTGGGCCCCACCCGGAAATCACGTGGGCCCCACCCGGAAATCACGTGGGCCCCAGCCGGAAATCACGTGGGCCCCACCCGGAAATCACGTGGGCCCCACGGGGAAATCACGTGGGCCCCACGGGGAAATCACGTGGGCCCCACGGGGAAATCACGTGGGCCCCACCCGGAAATCACGTGGGCCCCACCCGGAAATCACGTGGGCCCCACCCGGAAATCACGTGGGCCCCACCCGGAAATCACGTGGGCCCCATCCGGAAATCACGTGGGCCCCACCCGGAAATCACGTGGGCCCCAGCCGGAAATCACGTGGGCCCCACGGGGAAATCACGTGGGCCCCACCCGGAAATCACGTGGGCCCCACCCGGAAATCACGTGGGCCCCACCCGGAAATCACGTGGGCCCCACCCGGAAATCACGTGGGCCCCACCCGGAAATCACGTTGGCCCCACCCGGAAATCACGTGGGGCCCACCCGGAAATCACGTGGGCCCCACCCGGAAATCACGTGGGCCCCACCCGGAAATCACGTGGGGCCCACCCGGAAATCACGTTTGCCCCACCCGGAAATCACGTGGGCCCCACCCGGAAATCACGTGGGCCCCACACGGAAATCACGTGGGCCCCACGGGGAAATCACGTGGGCCCCACGGGGAAATCACGTGGGCCCCACCCGGAAATCACGTGGGCCCCACCCGGAAATCACGTGGGCCCCACCCGGAAATCACGTGGGCCCCACCCGGAAATCACGTGGGCCCCACCCGGAAATCACGTGGGCCCCACCCGGAAATCACGTGGGCCCCACCCGGAAATCACGTGGGCCCCACCCGGAAATCACGTGGGCCCCACCCGGAAATCACGTGGGCCCCACCCGGAAATCACGTGGGCCCCACCCGGAAATCACGTGGGCCCCACCCGGAAATCACGTGGGCCCCACGGGGAAATCACGTGGGCCCCACCCGGAAATCACGTGGGCCCCACGGGGAAATCACGTGGGCCCCACCCGGAAATCACGTGGGCCCCACCCGGAAATCACGTGGGCCCCACCCGGAAATCACGTGGGCCCCACCCGGAAATCACGTGGGCCCCAGCCGGAAATCACGTGGGCCCCAGCCGGAAATCACGTGGGCCCCACCCGGAAATCACGTGGGCCCCACCCGGAAATCACGTGGGCCCCACCCGGAAATCACGTGGGCCCCACCCGGAAATCACGTGGGGCCCACCCGGAAATCACGTGGGCCCCACCCGGAAATCACGTGGGCCCCACCCGGAAATCACGTGGGCCCCACCCGGAAATCACGTGGGCCCCACGGGGAAATCACGTGGGCCCCACCCGGAAATCACGTGGTCCCCACCCGGAAATCACGTGGGCCCCACCCGGAAATCACGTGGGCCCCACGGGGAAATCACGTGGGCCCCACGGGGAAATCACGTGGGCCCCACGGTGAAATCACGTGGGCCCCACCCGGAAATCACGTGGGCCCCACCCGGAAATCACGTGGGCCCCACCCGGAAATCACGTGGGCCCCACCCGGAAATCACGTGGGCCCCACCCGGAAATCACGTGGGCCCCACGGGGAAATCACGTGGGCCCCACGGGGAAATCACGTGGGCCCCACGGGGAAATCACGTGGGCCCCACCCGGAAATCACGTGGGCCCCACCCGGAAATCACGTGGGCCCCACCCGGAAATCACGTGGGCCCCACCCGGAAATCACGTGGGCCCCACCCGGAAATCACGTGGGGCCCACCCGGAAATCACGTGGGCCCCACCCGGAAATCACGTGGGCCCCACCCGGAAATCACGTGGGCCCCACCCTGAAATCACGTGGGCCCCACCCGGAAATCACGTGGGCCCCACCCGGAAATCACGTGGGCCCCACCCGGAAATCACGTGGGCCCCACCCGGAAATCACGTGGGGCCCACCCGGAAATCACGTGGGCCCCACCCGGAAATCACGTGGGCCCCACCCGGAAATCACGTGGGCCCCACCCGGAAAACACGTGGGCCCCACCCGGAAATCACGTGGGCCCCACCCGGAAATCACGTGGGCCCCACCCGGAAATCACGTGGGCCCCACCCGGAAATCACGTGGGCCCCACCCGGAAATCACGTGGTCCCCACCCGGAAATCACGTGGGCCCCACCCGGAAATCACGTGGGCCCCACCCGGAAATCACGTGGGCCCCAGCCGGAAATCACGTGGGCCCCATGGGGAAATCACGTGGGCCCCACCCGGAAATCACGTGGGCCCCACCCGGAAATCACGTGGGCCCCACCCGGATATCACGTGGGCCCCACCCGGAAATCACGTGGGCCCCACCCGGAAATCACGTGGGCCCCACCCGGAAATCACGTTGGCCCCACCCGGAAATCACGTGGGCCCACCCGGAAATCACGTGGGCCCCACCCGGAAATCACGTGGGCCCCACCCGGAAATCACGTGGGGCCCACCCGGAAATCACGTTTGCCCCACCCGGAAATCACGTGGGCCCCACCCGGAAATCACGTGGGCCCCACCCGGAAATCACGTGGGCCCCACCCGGAAATCACGTGGGCCCCACCCGGAAATCACGTGGGCCCCACCCGGAAATCACGTGGGCCCCACCCGGAAATCACGTGGGCCCAACCCGGAAATCACGTGGGCCCCACCCGGAAATCACGTGGGCCCCACGGGGAAATCACGTGGGCCCCACCCGGAAATCACGTGGGCCCCACCCGGAAATCACGTGGGCCCCACCCGGAAATCACGTGGGCCCCACCCGGAAATCACGTGGGCCCCACCCGGAAATCACGTGGGCCCCACGGGGAAATCACGTGGGCCCCACCCGGAAATCACGTGGGCCCCACGGGGAAATCACGTGGGCCCCACCCGGAAATCACGTGGGCCCCACACGGAAATCACGTGGGCCCCACCCGGAAATAACGTGGGCCCCACCCGGAAATCACGTGGGCCCCACCCGGAAATCACGTGGGCCCCACCCGGAAATCACGTGGGCCCCACCCGGAAATCACGTGGGCCCCACCCGGAAATCACGTGGGCCCCACCCGGAAATCACGTGGGGCCCACCCGGAAATCACGTGGGCCCCACCCGGAAATCACGTGGGCCCCACCCGGAAATCACGTGGGCCCCACCCGGAAATCACGTGGGCCCCACGGGGAAATCACGTGGGCCCCACGGGGAAATCACGTGGGCCCCACCCGGAAATCACGTGGGCCCCACCCGGAAATCACGTGGGCCCCACCCGGAAATCACGTGGGCCCCACCCGGAAATCACGTGGGCCCCAGCCGGAAATCACGTGGGCCCCACGGGGAAATCACGTGGGCCCCACCCGGAAATCACGTGGGCCCCACCCGGAAATCACGTGGGCCCCACCCGGAAATCACGTGGGCCCCACCCGGAAATCACGTGGGCCCCACCCGGAAATCACGTGGGCCCCACCCGGAAATCACGTGGGCCCCACCCGGAAATCACGTGGGCCCCACCCGGAAATCACGTGGGGGCCCACCCGGAAATCACGTGGGCCCCACCCGGAAATCACGTGGGCCCCACCCGGAAATCACGTGGGGCCCACCCGGTAATCACGTGGGCCCCACCCGGAAATCACGTGGGCCCCACCCGGAAATCACGTGGGCCCCACCCGGAAATCACGTGGGGCCCACCCGGAAATCACGTGGGCCCAACCCGGAAATCACGTGGGCCCCACCCGGAAATCACGTGGGCCCCACGGGGAAATCACGTGGGCCCCACCCGGAAATCACGTGGGCCCCACCCGGAAATCACGTGGGCCCCACCCGGAAATCACGTGGGCCCCACCCGGAAATCACGTGGGCCCAACCCGGAAATCACGTGGGCCCCACCCGGAAATCACGTGGGCCCCACGGGAAATCACGTGGGCCCCACCCGGAAATCACGTGGGCCCCACGGGGAAATCACGTGGGCCCCACCCGGAAATCACGTGGGCCCCACCCGGAAATCACGTGGGCCCCACCCGGAAATCACGTGGGCCCCACGGGGAAATCACGTGGGCCCCACCCGGAAATCACGTGGGCCCCAACCGGAAATCACGTGGGCCCCACCCGGAAATCCCGTGGGCCCCACCCGGAAATCACGTGGGCCCCACCCGGAAATCACGTGGGCCCCACCCGGAAATCACGTGGGCCCCACGCGGAAATCACGTGGGCCCCACGGGGAAATCACGTGGGCCCACCCGGAAATCACGTGGGCCCCACCCGGAAATCACGTGGGCCCCACCCGGAAATCACGTGGGCCCCACCCGGAAATCACGTGGGCCCCACCCGGAAATCACGTGGGCCCCACCCGGAAATCACGTGGGCCCCACGGGGAAATCACGTGTGCCCCACCCGGAAATCACGTGGGCCCCACCCGGAAATCACGTGGGCCCCACCCGGAAATCCCGTCGGCCCCACCCGGAAATCACGTGGGCCCCACGGGGAAATCACGTGGGCCCCACCCGGAAATCACGTGGGCCCCACCCGGAAATCACGTGGGCCCCAGCCGGAAATCACGTGGGCCCCACCCGGAAATCACGTGGGCCCCACGGGGAGATCACGTGGGCCCCACCCGGAAATCACGTGGGCCCCACCCGGAAATCACGTGGGCCCCACCCGGAAATCACGTGGGCCCCACGGGGAGATCACGTGGGCCCCACCCGGAAATCACGTGGGCCCCACCCGGAAATCACGTGGGCCCCACCCGGAAATCACGTGGGCCCCACCCGGAAATCACGTGGGCCCCACCCGGAAATCACGTGGGCCCCACCCGGAAATCACGTGGGCCCCACCCGGAAATCACGTGGGCCCCACCCGGAAATCACGTGGGCCCCACCCGGAAATCACGTGGGCCCCACCCGGAAATCACGTGGGCCCCAGCCGAAATCACGTGGGCCCCACGGGGAAATCACGTGGGCCCCACGGGGAAATCACGTGGGCCCCACGGGGAAATCACGTGGGCCCCACGGGGAAATCACGTGGGCCCTACGGGGAAATCACGTGGGCCCCACCCGGAAATCACGTGGGCCCCACCCGGAAATCACGTGGGCCCCACCCGGAAATCACGTGGGCCCCACCCGGAAATCACGTGGGACCCACCCGGAAATCACGTGGGCCCCAGCCGGAAATCACGTGGGCCCCACGGGGAAATCACGTGGGCCCCACCCGGAAATCACGTGGGCCCCACCCGGAAATCACGTGGGCCCCACCCGGAAATCACGTGGGCCCCACCCGGAAATCACGTGGGCCCCACCCGGAAATCACGTGGGCCCCACCCGGAAATCACGTTGGCCCCACCCGGAAATCACGTGGGGCCCACCCGGAAATCACGTGGGCCCCACCCGGAAATCACGTGGGCCCCACCCGGAAATCACGTGGGGCCCACCCGGAAATCACGTTTGCCCCACCCGGAAATCACGTGGGCCCCACCCGGAAATCACGTGGGCCCCACCCGGAAATCACGTGGGCCCCACCCGGAAATCACGTGGGCCCAACCCGGAAATCACGTGGGCCCCACCCGGAAATCACGTGGGCCCCACGGGGAAATCACGTGGGCCCCACCCGGAAATCACGTGGGCCCCACGGGGAAATCACGTGGGCCCCACCCGGAAATCACGTGGGCCCCACCCGGAAATCACGTGGGCCCCACCCGGAAATCACGTGGGCCCCACGGGGAAATCACGTGGGCCCCACCCGGAAATCACGTGGGCCCCACGGGGAAATCACGTGGGCCCCACCCGGAAATCACGTGGGCCCCACCCGGAAATAACGTGGGCCCCACCCGGAAATAACGTGGGCCCCACCCGGAAATCCGTGGGCCCCACCCGGAAATCACGTGGGCCCCACCCGGAAATCACGTGGGCCCCACCCGGAAATCACGTGGGCCCCACCCGGAAATCACGTGGGCCCCACCCGGAAATCACGTGGGCCCCACCCGGAAATCACGTGGGGCCCACCCGGAAATCACGTGGGCCCCACCCGGAAATCACGTGGGCCCCACCCGGAAATCACGTGGGCCCCACCCGGAAATCACGTGGGCCCCACCCGGAAATCACGTGGGGCCCACCCGGAAATCACGTGGGCCCCACCCGGAAATCACGTGGGCCCCACCCGGAAATCACGTGGGCCCCACGGGGAAATCACGTGGGCCCCACGGGGAAATCACGTGGGCCCCACCCGGAAATCACGTGGGCCCCACCCGGAAATCACGTGGGCCCCACCCGGAAATCACGTGGGCCCCACCCGGAAATCACGTGGGCCCCAGCCGGAAATCACGTGGGCCCCACCCGGAAATCACGTGGGCCCCACCCGGAAATCACGTGGGCCCCACCCGGAAATCACGTGGGCCCCACCCGGAAATCACGTGGGCCCCACCCGGAAATCACGTGGGCCCCACCCGGAAATCACGTGGGCCCCACCCGGAAATCACGTGGGCCCCACCCGGAAATCACGTGGGCCCCACCCGGAAATCACGTGGGCCCCACCCGGAAATCACGTGGGCCCCACCCGGAAATCACGTGGGCCCCACCCGGAAATCACGTGGGCCCCACCCGGAAATCACGTGGGCCCCACCCGGGTGGGCCCCACGGGGAAATCACGTGGGCCCCACCCGGAAATCACGTGGTCCCCACCCGGAAATCACGTGGGCCCCACGGGGAAATCACGTGGGCCCCACCCGGAAATCACGTGGTCCCCACCCGGAAATCACGTGGGCCCCACGGGGAAATCACGTGGGCCCCACCCGGAAATCACGTGGGCCCCACGGGGAAATCACGTGGGCCCCACCCGGAAATCACGTGGGCCCCACCCGGAAATCACGTGGGCCCCACCCGGAAATCACGTGGGCCCCACGGGGAAATCACGTGTGCCCCACCCGGAAATCACGTGGGCCCCACCCGGAAATCACGTGGGCCCCACCCGGAAATCCCGTGGGCCCCACCCGGAAATCACGTGGGCCCCACGGGGAAATCACGTGGGCCCCACCCGGAAATCACGTGGGCCCCACCCGGAAATCACGTGGGCCCCAGCCGGAAATCACGTGGGCCCCACCCGGAAATCACGTGGGCCCCACGGGGAGATCACGTGGGCCCCACCCGGAAATCACGTGGGCCCCACCCGGAAATCACGTGGGCCCCACCCGGAAATCACGTGGGCCCCACGGGGAGATCACGTGGGCCCCACCCGGAAATCACGTGGGCCCCACCCGGAAATCACGTGGGCCCCACCCGGAAATCACGTGGGCCCCACCCTGAAATCACGTGGGCCCCACCCGGAAATCACGTGGGCCCCACCCGGAAATCACGTGGGCCCCACCCGGAAATCACGTGGGCCCCACCCGGAAATCACGTGGGGCCCACCCGGAAATCACGTGGGCCCCACCCGGAAATCACGTGGGCCCCACCCGGAAATCACGTGGGCCCCACCCGGAAAACACGTGGGCCCCACCCGGAAATCACGTGGGCCCCACCCGGAAATCACGTGGGCCCCACCCGGAAATCACGTGGGCCCCACCCGGAAATCACGTGGGCCCCACCCGGAAATCACGTGGGCCCCACCCGGAAATCACGTGGGCCCCACCCGGAAATCACGTGGGCCCCACCCGGAAATCACGTGGGCCCCAGCCGGAAATCACGTGGGCCCCACGGGGAAATCACGTGGGCCCCACCCGGAAATCACGTGGGCCCCACCCGGAAATCACGTGGGCCCCACCCGGAAATCACGTGGGCCCCACCCGGAAATCACGTGGGCCCCACCCGGAAATCACGTGGGCCCCACCCGGAAATCACGTTGGCCCCACCCGGAAATCACGTGGGGCCCACCCGGAAATCACGTGGGCCCCACCCGGAAATCACGTGGGCCCCACCCGGAAATCACGTGGGGCCCACCCGGAAATCACGTTTGCCCCACCCGGAAATCACGTGGGCCCCACCCGGAAATCACGTGGGCCCCACCCGGAAATCACGTGGGCCCCACCCGGAAATCACGTGGGCCCCACCCGGAAATCACGTGGGCCCCACCCGGAAATCACGTGGGCCCCACCCGGAAATCACGTGGGCCCAACCCGGAAATCACGTGGGCCCCACCCGGAAATCACGTGGGCCCCACGGGGAAATCACGTGGGCCCCACCCGGAAATCACGTGGGCCCCACCCGGAAATCACGTGGGCCCCACCCGGAAATCACGTGGGCCCCACCCGGAAATCACGTGGGCCCCACCCGGAAATCACGTGGGCCCCACGGGGAAATCACGTGGGCCCCACCCGGAAATCACGTGGGCCCCACGGGGAAATCACGTGGGCCCCACCCGGAAATCACGTGGGCCCCACACGGAAATCACGTGGGCCCCACCCGGAAATCACGTGGGCCCCACCCGGAAATCACGTGGGCCCCACCCGGAAATCACGTGGGCCCCACCCGGAAATCACGTGGGCCCCACCCGGAAATCACGTGGGCCCCACCCGGAAATCACGTGGGCCCCACCCGGAAATCACGTGGGGCCCACCCGGAAATCACGTGGGCCCCACCCGGAAATCACGTGGGCCCCACCCGGAAATCACGTGGGCCCCACCCGGAAATCACGTGGGCCCCACGGGGAAATCACGTGGGCCCCACGGGGAAATCACGTGGGCCCCACCCGGAAATCACGTGGGCCCCACCCGGAAATCACGTGGGCCCCACCCGGAAATCACGTGGGCCCCACCCGGAAATCACGTGGGCCCCAGCCGGAAATCACGTGGGCCCCACGGGGAAATCACGTGGGCCCCACCCGGAAATCACGTGGGCCCCACCCGGAAATCACGTGGGCCCCACCCGGAAATCACGTGGGCCCCACCCGGAAATCACGTGGGCCCCACCCGGAAATCACGTGGGCCCCACCCGGAAATCACGTGGGCCCCACCCGGAAATCACGTGGGCCCCACCCGGAAATCACGTGGGCCCCACCCGGAAATCACGTGGGGCCCACCCGGAAATCACGTGGGCCCCACCCGGAAATCACGTGGGCCCCACCCGGAAATCACGTGGGCCCCACCCGGAAATCACGTGGGGCCCACCCGGAAATCACGTGGGCCCCACCCGGAAATCACGTGGGCCCCACCCGGAAATCACGTGGGCCCCACCCGGAAATCACGTGGGGCCCACCCGGAAATCACGTGGGCCCCACCCGGAAATCACGTGGGCCCCACCCGGAAATCACGTGGGCCCCACCCGGAAATCACGTGGGCCCCACCCGGAAATCACGTGGGCCCCACCCGGAAATCACGTGGGCCCCACGGAGAAATCACGTGGGCCCCACCCGGAAATCACGTGGGCCCACCCGGAAATCACGTGGGCCCCACCCGGAAATCACGTGGGCCCCACCCGGAAATCACGTGGGCCCCACGGGGAAATCACGTGGGCCCCACCCGGAAATCACGTGGGCCCCACCCGGAAATCACGTGGGCCCCACCCTGAAATCACGTGGGCCCCAGCCGGAAATCACGTGGGCCCAACCCGGAAATCACGTGGGCCCCACCCGGAAATCACGTGGGCCCCACGGGGAAATCACGTGGGCCCCACCCGGAAATCACGTGGGCCCCACGGGGAAATCACGTGGGCCCCACCCGGAAATCACGTGGGCCCCACCCGGAAATCACGTGGGCCCCACCCGGAAATCACGTGGGCCCCACGGGGAAATCACGTGGGCCCCACCCGGAAATCACGTGGGCCCCACCCGGAAATCACGTGGGCCCCACCCGGAAATCACGTGGGCCCCACCCGGAAATCACGTGGGCCCCAGCCGGAAATCACGTGGGCCCCACGGGGAAATCACGTGGGCCCCACGGGGAAATCACGTGGGCCCCACGGGGAAATCACGTGGGCCCCACCCGGAAATCACGTGGGCCCCACCCGGAAATCACGTGGGCCCCACCCGGAAATCACGTGGGCCCCACCCGGAAATCACGTGGGCCCCAGCCGGAAATCACGTGGGCCCCACGGGGAAATCACGTGGGCCCCACCCGGAAATCACGTGGGCCCCACCCGGAAATCACGTGGGCCCCACCCGGAAATCACGTGGGCCCCACGGGGAAATCACGTGGGCCCCACCCGGAAATCACGTGGTCCCCACCCGGAAATCACGTGGGCCCCACGGGGAAATCACGTGGGCCCCACCCGGAAATCACGTGGTCCCCACCCGGAAATCACGTGGGCCCCACGGGGAAATCACGTGGGCCCCACCCGGAAATCACGTGGGCCCCACGGGGAAATCACGTGGGCCCCACCCGGAAATCACGTGGGCCCCACCCGGAAATCACGTGGGCCCCACCCGGAAATCACGTGGGCCCCACGGGGAAATCACGTGTGCCCCACCCGGAAATCACGTGGGCCCCACCCGGAAATCACGTGGGCCCCACCCGGAAATCCCGTGGGCCCCACCCGGAAATCACGTGGGCCCCACGGGGAAATCACGTGGGCCCCACCCGGAAATCACGTGGGCCCCACCCGGAAATCACGTGGGCCCCAGCCGGAAATCACGTGGGCCCCACCCGGAAATCACGTGGGCCCCACGGGGAGATCACGTGGGCCCCACCCGGAAATCACGTGGGCCCCACCCGGAAATCACGTGGGCCCCACCCGGAAATCACGTGGGCCCCACGGGGAGATCACGTGGGCCCCACCCGGAAATCACGTGGGCCCCACCCGGAAATCACGTGGGCCCCACCCGGAAATCACGTGGGCCCCACCCTGAAATCACGTGGGCCCCACCCGGAAATCACGTGGGCCCCACCCGGAAATCACGTGGGCCCCACCCGGAAATCACGTGGGCCCCACCCGGAAATCACGTGGGGCCCACCCGGAAATCACGTGGGCCCCACCCGGAAATCACGTGGGCCCCACCCGGAAATCACGTGGGCCCCACCCGGAAAACACGTGGGCCCCACCCGGAAATCACGTGGGCCCCACCCGGAAATCACGTGGGCCCCACCCGGAAATCACGTGGGCCCCACCCGGAAATCACGTGGGCCCCACCCGGAAATCACGTGGGCCCCACCCGGAAATCACGTGGGCCCCACCCGGAAATCACGTGGGCCCCACCCGGAAATCACGTGGGCCCCAGCCGGAAATCACGTGGGCCCCACGGGGAAATCACGTGGGCCCCACCCGGAAATCACGTGGGCCCCACCCGGAAATCACGTGGGCCCCACCCGGAAATCACGTGGGCCCCACCCGGAAATCACGTGGGCCCCACCCGGAAATCACGTGGGCCCCACCCGGAAATCACGTTGGCCCCACCCGGAAATCACGTGGGGCCCACCCGGAAATCACGTGGGCCCCACCCGGAAATCACGTGGGCCCCACCCGGAAATCACGTGGGGCCCACCCGGAAATCACGTTTGCCCCACCCGGAAATCACGTGGGCCCCACCCGGAAATCACGTGGGCCCCACCCGGAAATCACGTGGGCCCCACCCGGAAATCACGTGGGCCCCACCCGGAAATCACGTGGGCCCCACCCGGAAATCACGTGGGCCCCACCCGGAAATCACGTGGGCCCAACCCGGAAATCACGTGGGCCCCACCCGGAAATCACGTGGGCCCCACGGGGAAATCACGTGGGCCCCACCCGGAAATCACGTGGGCCCCACCCGGAAATCACGTGGGCCCCACCCGGAAATCACGTGGGCCCCACCCGGAAAATCACGTGGGCCCCACCCGGAAATCACGTGGGCCCCACGGGGAAATCACGTGGGCCCCACCCGGAAATCACGTGGGCCCCACGGGGAAATCACGTGGGCCCCACCCGGAAATCACGTGGGCCCCACACGGAAATCACGTGGGCCCCACCCGGAAATCACGTGGGCCCCACCCGGAAATCACGTGGGCCCCACCCGGAAATCACGTGGGCCCCACCCGGAAATCACGTGGGCCCCACCCGGAAATCACGTGGGCCCCACCCGGAAATCACGTGGGCCCCACCCGGAAATCACGTGGGGCCCACCCGGAAATCACGTGGGCCCCACCCGGAAATCACGTGGGCCCCACCCGGAAATCACGTGGGCCCCACCCGGAAATCACGTGGGCCCCACGGGGAAATCACGTGGGCCCCACGGGGAAATCACGTGGGCCCCACCCGGAAATCACGTGGGCCCCACCCGGAAATCACGTGGGCCCCACCCGGAAATCACGTGGGCCCCACCCGGAAATCACGTGGGCCCCAGCCGGAAATCACGTGGGCCCCACGGGGAAATCACGTGGGCCCCACGGGGAAATCACGTGGGCCCCACCCGGAAATCACGTGGGCCCCACCCGGAAATCACGTGGGCCCCACCCGGAAATCACGTGGGCCCCACCCGGAAATCACGTGGGCCCCACCCGGAAATCACGTGGGCCCCACCCGGAAATCACGTGGGCCCCACCCGGAAATCACGTGGGGCCCACCCGGAAATCACGTGGGCCCCACCCGGAAATCACGTGGGCCCCACCCGGAAATCACGTGGGCCCCACCCGGAAATCACGTGGGGCCCACCCGGAAATCACGTGGGCCCCACCCGGAAATCACGTGGGCCCCACCCGGAAATCACGTGGGCCCCACCCGGAAATCACGTGGGGCCCACCCGGAAATCACGTGGGCCCCACCCGGAAATCACGTGGGCCCCACCCGGAAATCACGTGGGCCCCACCCGGAAATCACGTGGGCCCCACCCGGAAATCACGTGGGCCCCACCCGGAAATCACGTGGGCCCCACCCGGAAATCACGTGGGCCCCACGGAGAAATCACGTGGGCCCCACCCGGAAATCACGTGGGCCCACCCGGAAATCACGTGGGCCCCACCCGGAAATCACGTGGGCCCCACCCGGAAATCACGTGGGCCCCACGGGGAAATCACGTGGGCCCCACCCGGAAATCACGTGGGCCCCACCCGGAAATCACGTGGGCCCCACCCGGAAATCACGTGGGCCCCAGCCGGAAATCACGTGGGCCCAACCCGGAAATCACGTGGGCCCCACCCGGAAATCACGTGGGCCCCACGGGGAAATCACGTGGGCCCCACCCGGAAATCACGTGGGCCCCACGGGGAAATCACGTGGGCCCCACCCGGAAATCACGTGGGCCCCACCCGGAAATCACGTGGGCCCCACCCGGAAATCACGTGGGCCCCACGGGGAAATCACGTGGGCCCCACCCGGAAATCACGTGGGCCCCACCCGGAAATCACGTGGGCCCCACCCGGAAATCACGTGGGCCCCACCCGGAAATCACGTGGGCCCCAGCCGGAAATCACGTGGGCCCCACGGGGAAATCACGTGGGCCCCACGGGGAAATCACGTGGGCCCCACGGGGAAATCACGTGGGCCCCACCCGGAAATCACGTGGGCCCCACCCGGAAATCACGTGGGCCCCACCCGGAAATCACGTGGGCCCCAGCCGGAAATCACGTGGGCCCCACGGGGAAATCACGTGGGCCCCACCCGGAAATCACGTGGGCCCCACCCGGAAATCACGTGGGCCCCACCCGGAAATCACGTGGGCCCCACCCGGAAATCACGTGGGCCCCACCCGGAAATCACGTGGGCCCCACCCGGAAATCACGTTGGCCCCACCCGGAAATCACGTGGGGCCCACCCGGAAATCACGTGGGCCCCACCCGGAAATCACGTGGGCCCCACCCGGAAATCACGTGGGGCCTACCCGGAAATCACGTTTGCCCCACCCGGAAATCACGTGGGCCCCACCCGGAAATCACGTGGGCCCCACCCGGAAATCACGTGGGCCCCACCCGGAAATCACGTGGGCCCCACCCGGAAATCACGTGGGCCCCACCCGGAAATCACGTGGGCCCAACCCGGAAATCACGTGGGCCCCACCCGGAAATCACGTGGGCCCCACGGGGAAATCACGTGGGCCCCACCCGGAAATCACGTGGGCCCCACGGGGAAATCACGTGGGCCCCACCCGGAAATCACGTGGGCCCCACCCGGAAATCACGTGGGCCCCACCCGGAAATCACGTGGGCCCCACGGGGAAATCACGTGGGCCCCACCCGGAAATCACGTGGGCCCCACGGGGAAATCACGTGGGCCCCACGGGGAAATCACGTGGGCCCCACCCGGAAATCACGTGGGCCCCACCCGGAAATCACGTGGGCCCCAGCCGGAAATCACGTGGGCCCCACGGGGAAATCACGTGGGCCCCACCCGGAAATCACGTGGGCCCCACCCGGAAATCACGTGGGCCCCACCCGGAAATCACGTGGGCCCCACCCGGAAATCACGTGGGCCCCACCCGGAAATCACGTGGGCCCCACCCGGAAATCACGTGGGCCCCACCCGGAAATCACGTGGGCCCCACCCGGAAATCACGTGGGCCCCACCCGGAAATCACGTGGGGCCCACCCGGAAATCTCGTGGGCCCCACCCGGAAATCACGTGGGCCCCACCCGGAAATCACGTGGGGCCCACCCGGAAATCACGTGGGCCCCACCCGGAAATCACGTGGGCCCCACCCGGAAATCACGTGGGGCCCACCCGGAAATCACGTGGGCCCCACCCGGAAATCACGTGGGCCCCACCCGGAAATCACGTGGGCCCCACCCGGAAATCACGTGGGCCCCACCCGGAAATCACGTGGGCCCCACCCGGAAATCACGTGGGCCCCACCCGGAAATCACGTGGGCCCCACCCGGAAATCACGTGGGCCCCACCCGGAAATCACGTGGGCCCCACCCGGAAATCACGTGGGCCCCACGGGGAAATCACGTGGGCCCCACCCGGAAATCACGTGGGCCCCACCCGGAAATCACGTGGGCCCCACCCGGAAATCACGTGGGCCCCACCCGGAAATCACGTGGGCCCCACCCGGAAATCACGTGGGCCCCACGGGGAAATCACGTGGGCCCCACCCGGAAATCACGTGGGCCCCACCCGGAAATCACGTGGGCCCCACCCGGAAATCACGTGGGCCCCACCCGGAAATCACGTGGGCCCCACCCGGAAATCACGTGGGCCCCACCCGGAAATCACGTGGGCCCCACCCGGAAATCACGTGGGCCCCACCCGGAAATCACGTGGGGGGAAATCACGTGGGCCCCACGGGGAAATCACGTGGGCCCCACCCGGAAATCACGTGGGCCCCACCCGGAAATCACGTGGGCCCCACCCGGAAATCACGTGGGCCCCACCCGGAAATCACGTGGGCCCCAGCCGGAAATCACGTGGGCCCCACCCGGAAATCACGTGGGCCCCACCCGGAAATCACGTGGGCCCCACCCGGAAATCACGTGGGCCCCACCCGGAAATCACGTGGGCCCCACCCGGAAATCACGTGGGCCCCACCCGGAAATCACGTGGGCCCCACCCGGAAATCACGTGGGCCCCACCCGGAAATCACGTGGGCCCCACCCGGAAATCACGTGGGCCCCACCCGGCCCCACCCGGAAATCACGTGGGCCCCACCCGGAAATCACGTGGGCCCCACCCGGAAATCACGTGGGCCCCACCCGGAAATCACGTGGGCCCCACGGGGAAATCACGTGGGCCCCACCCGGAAATCACGTGGTCCCCACCCGGAAATCACGTGGGCCCCACGGGGAAATCACGTGGGCCCCACCCGGAAATCACGTGGTCCCCACCCGGAAATCACGTGGGCCCCACGGGGAAATCACGTGGGCCCCACCCGGAAATCACGTGGGCCCCACGGGGAAATCACGTGGGCCCCACCCGGAAATCACGTGGGCCCCACCCGGAAATCACGTGGGCCCCACCCGGAAATCACGTGGGCCCCACGGGGAAATCACGTGTGCCCCACCCGGAAATCACGTGGGCCCCACCCGGAAATCACGTGGGCCCCACCCGGAAATCCCGTGGGCCCCACCCGGAAATCACGTGGGCCCCACGGGGAAATCACGTGGGCCCCACCCGGAAATCACGTGGGCCCCACCCGGAAATCACGTGGGCCCCAGCCGGAAATCACGTGGGCCCCACCCGGAAATCACGTGGGCCCCACGGGGAGATCACGTGGGCCCCACCCGGAAATCACGTGGGCCCCACCCGGAAATCACGTGGGCCCCACCCGGAAATCACGTGGGCCCCACGGGGAGATCACGTGGGCCCCACCCGGAAATCACGTGGGCCCCACCCGGAAATCACGTGGGCCCCACCCGGAAATCACGTGGGCCCCACCCTGAAATCACGTGGGCCCCACCCGGAAATCACGTGGGCCCCACCCGGAAATCACGTGGGCCCCACCCGGAAATCACGTGGGCCCCACCCGGAAATCACGTGGGGCCCACCCGGAAATCACGTGGGCCCCACCCGGAAATCACGTGGGCCCCACCCGGAAATCACGTGGGCCCCACCCGGAAAACACGTGGGCCCCACCCGGAAATCACGTGGGCCCCACCCGGAAATCACGTGGGCCCCACCCGGAAATCACGTGGGCCCCACCCGGAAATCACGTGGGCCCCACCCGGAAATCACGTGGGCCCCACCCGGAAATCACGTGGGCCCCACCCGGAAATCACGTGGGCCCCACCCGGAAATCACGTGGGCCCCAGCCGGAAATCACGTGGGCCCCACGGGGAAATCACGTGGACCCCACCCGGAAATCACGTGGGCCCCACCCGGAAATCACGTGGGCCCCACCCGGAAATCACGTGGGCCCCACCCGGAAATCACGTGGGCCCCACCCGGAAATCACGTGGGCCCCACCCGGAAATCACGTTGGCCCCACCCGGAAATCACGTGGGCCCCACCCGGAAATCACGTGGGCCCCACCCGGAAATCACGTGGGCCCCACCCGGAAATCACGTGGGGCCCACCCGGAAATCACGTTTGCCCCACCCGGAAATCACGTGGGCCCCACCCGGAAATCACGTGGGCCCCACCCGGAAATCACGTGGGCCCCACCCGGAAATCACGTGGGCCCCACCCGGAAATCACGTGGGCCCCACCCGGAAATCACGTGGGCCCCACCCGGAAATCACGTGGGCCCAACCCGGAAATCACGTGGGCCCCACCCGGAAATCACGTGGGCCCCACGGGGAAATCACGTGGGCCCCACCCGGAAATCACGTGGGCCCCACCCGGAAATCACGTGGGCCCCACCCGGAAATCACGTGGGCCCCACCCGGAAATCACGTGGGCCCCACCCGGAAATCACGTGGGCCCCACCGGGAAATCACGTGGGCCCCACCCGGAAATCACGTGGGCCCCACGGGGAAATCACGTGGGCCCCACCCGGAAATCACGTGGGCCCCACACGGAAATCACGTGGGCCCCACCCGGAAATCACGTGGGCCCCACCCGGAAATCACGTGGGCCCCACCCGGAAATCACGTGGGCCCCACCCGGAAATCACGTGGGCCCCACCCGGAAATCACGTGGGCCCCACCCGGAAATCACGTGGGCCCCACCCGGAAATCACGTGGGGCCCACCCGGAAATCACGTGGGCCCCACCCGGAAATCACGTGGGCCCCACCCGGAAATCACGTGGGCCCCACCCGGAAATCACGTGGGCCCCACGGGGGAAATCACGTGGGCCCCACGGGGAAATCACGTGGGCCCCACCCGGAAATCACGTGGGCCCCACCCGGAAATCACGTGGGCCCCACCCGGAAATCACGTGGGCCCCACCCGGAAATCACGTGGGCCCCAGCCGGAAATCACGTGGGCCCCACGGGAAATCACGTGGGCCCCACCCGGAAATCACGTGGGCCCCACCCGGAAATCACGTGGGCCCCACCCGGAAATCACGTGGGCCCCACCCGGAAATCACGTGGGCCCCACCCGGAAATCACGTGGGCCCCACCCGGAAATCACGTGGGCCCCACCCGGAAATCACGTGGGCCCCACCCGGAAATCACGTGGGCCCCACCCGGAAATCACGTGGGCCCCACCCGGAAATCACGTGGGCCCCACCCGGAAATCACGTGGGCCCCACCCGGAAATCACGTGGGCCCCACCCGGAAATCACGTGGGGCCCACCCGGAAATCACGTGGGCCCCACCCGGAAATCACGTGGGCCCCACCCGGAAATCACGTGGGCCCCACCCGGAAATCACGTGGGGCCCACCCGGAAATCACGTGGGCCCCACCCGGAAATCACGTGGGCCCCACCCGGAAATCACGTGGGCCCCACCCGGAAATCACGTGGGCCCCACCCGGAAATCACGTGGGCCCCACCCGGAAATCACGTGGGCCCCAGCCGGAAATCACGTGGGCCCCACGGGGAAATCACGTGGGCCCCACCCGGAAATCACGTGGGCCCCACCCGGAAATCACGTGGGCCCCACCCGGAAATCACGTGGGCCCCACCGGGAAATCACGTGGGCCCCACCCGGAAATCACGTGGTCCCCACCCGGAAATCACGTGGGCCCCACGGGGAAATCACGTGGGCCCCACCCGGAAATCACGTGGTCCCCACCCGGAAATCACGTGGGCCCCACGGGGAAATCACGTGGGCCCCACCCGGAAATCACGTGGGCCCCACGGGGAAATCACGTGGGCCCCACCCGGAAATCACGTGGGCCCCACCCGGAAATCACGTGGGCCCCACCCGGAAATCACGTGGGCCCCACCCGGAAATCACGTGTGCCCCACCCGGAAATCACGTGGGCCCCACCCGGAAATCACGTGGGCCCCACCCGGAAATCCCGTGGGCCCCACCCGGAAATCACGTGGGCCCCACCGGGAAATCACGTGGGCCCCACCCGGAAATCACGTGGGCCCCACCCGGAAATCACGTGGGCCCCAGCCGGAAATCACGTGGGCCCCACCCGGAAATCACGTGGGCCCCACCCGGAGATCACGTGGGCCCCACCCGGAAATCACGTGGGCCCCACCCGGAAATCACGTGGGCCCCACCCGGAAATCACGTGGGCCCCACGGGGAGATCACGTGGGCCCCACCCGGAAATCACGTGGGCCCCACCCGGAAATCACGTGGGCCCCACCCGGAAATCACGTGGGCCCCACCCTGAAATCACGTGGGCCCCACCCGGAAATCACGTGGGCCCCACCCGGAAATCACGTGGGCCCCACCCGGAAATCACGTGGGCCCCACCCGGAAATCACGTGGGCCCACCCGGAAATCACGTGGGCCCCACCCGGAAATCACGTGGGCCCCACCCGGAAATCACGTGGGCCCCACCCGGAAAACACGTGGGCCCCACCCGGAAATCACGTGGGCCCCACCCGGAAATCACGTGGGCCCCACCCGGAAATCACGTGGGCCCCACCCGGAAATCACGTGGGCCCCACCCGGAAATCACGTGGGCCCCACCCGGAAATCACGTGGGCCCCACCCGGAAATCACGTGGGCCCCACCCGGAAATCACGTGGGCCCCAGCCGGAAATCACGTGGGCCCCACGGGGAATCACGTGGGCCCCACCCGGAAATCACGTGGGCCCCACCCGGAAATCACGTGGGCCCCACCCGGAAATCACGTGGGCCCCACCCGGAAATCACGTGGGCCCCACCCGGAAATCACGTGGGCCCCACCCGGAAATCACGTTGGCCCCACCCGGAAATCACGTGGGGCCCACCCGGAAATCACGTGGGCCCCACCCGGAAATCACGTGGGCCCCACCCGGAAATCACGTGGGCCCACCCGGAAATCACGTGGGCCCCACCCGGAAATCACGTGGGCCCCACCCGGAAATCACGTGGGCCCCACCCGGAAATCACGTGGGCCCCACCCGGAAATCACGTGGGCCCCACCCGGAAATCACGTGGGCCCCACCCGGAAATCACGTGGGCCCCACCCGGAAATCACGTGGGCCCAACCCGGAAATCACGTGGGCCCCACCCGGAAATCACGTGGGCCCCACGGGAAATCACGTGGGCCCCACCCGGAAATCACGTGGGCCCCACCCGGAAATCACGTGGGCCCCACCCGGAAATCACGTGGGCCCCACCCGGAAATCACGTGGGCCCCACCCGGAAATCACGTGGGCCCCACGGGGAAATCACGTGGGCCCCACCCGGAAATCACGTGGGCCCCACCCGGGAAATCACGTGGGCCCCACCCGGAAATCACGTGGGCCCCACACGGAAATCACGTGGGCCCCACCCGGAAATCACGTGGGCCCCACCCGGAAATCACGTGGGCCCCACCCGGAAATCACGTGGGCCCCACCCGGAAATCACGTGGGCCCCACCCGGAAATCACGTGGGCCCCACCCGGAAATCACGTGGGCCCCACCCGGAAATCACGTGGGGCCCACCCGGAAATCACGTGGGCCCCACCCGGAAATCACGTGGGCCCACCCGGAAATCACGTGGGCCCCACCCGGAAATCACGTGGGCCCCACCGGGAAATCACGTGGGCCCCACGGGGAAATCACGTGGGCCCCACCCGGAAATCACGTGGGCCCCACCCGGAAATCACGTGGGCCCCACCCGGAAATCACGTGGGCCCCACCCGGAAATCACGTGGGCCCCAGCCGGAAATCACGTGGGCCCCACGGGGAAATCACGTGGGCCCCACGGGGAAATCACGTGGGCCCCACCCGGAAATCACGTGGGCCCCACCCGGAAATCACGTGGGCCCCACCCCGGAAATCACGTGGGCCCCACCCGGAAATCACGTGGGCCCCACCCGGAAATCACGTGGGCCCCACCCGGAAATCACGTGGGCCCCACCCGGAAATCACGTGGGCCCCACCCGGAAATCACGTGGGCCCCACCCGGAAATCACGTGGGCCCCACCCGGAAATCACGTGGGCCCCACCCGGAAATCACGTGGGGCCCACCCGGAAATCACGTGGGCCCCACCCGGAAATCACGTGGGCCCCACCCGGAAATCACGTGGGCCCCACCCGGAAATCACGTGGGGCCCACCCGGAAATCACGTGGGCCCCACCCGGAAATCACGTGGGCCCCACCCGGAAATCACGTGGGCCCCACCCGGAAATCACGTGGGCCCCACCCGGAAATCACGTGGGCCCCACCCGGAAATCACGTGGGCCCCACCCGGAAATCACGTGGGCCCCACGGAGAAATCACGTGGGCCCCACCCGGAAATCACGTGGGCCCACCCGGAAATCACGTGGGCCCCACCCGGAAATCACGTGGGCCCCACCCGGAAATCACGTGGGCCCCACGGGGAAATCACGTGGGCCCCACCCGGAAATCACGTGGGCCCCACCCGGAAATCACGTGGGCCCCACCCGGAAATCACGTGGGCCCCAGCCGGAAATCACGTGGGCCCAACCCGGAAATCACGTGGGCCCCACCCGGAAATCACGTGGGCCCCACGGGGAAATCACGTGGGCCCCACCCGGAAATCACGTGGGCCCCACCCGGGAAATCACGTGGGCCCCACCCGGAAATCACGTGGGCCCCACCCGGAAATCACGTGGGCCCCACCCGGAAATCACGTGGGCCCCACGGGGAAATCACGTGGGCCCCACCCGGAAATCACGTGGGCCCCACCCGGAAATCACGTGGGCCCCACCCGGAAATCACGTGGGCCCCACCCGGAAATCACGTGGGCCCCAGCCGGAAATCACGTGGGCCCCACGGGGAAATCACGTGGGGGGAAATCACGTGGGCCCCACGGGGAAATCACGTGGGCCCCACGGGGAAATCACGTGGGCCCCACCCGGAAATCACGTGGGCCCCACCCGGAAATCACGTGGGCCCCACCCGGAAATCACGTGGGCCCCAGCCGGAAATCACGTGGGCCCCACGGGGAAATCACGTGGGCCCCACCCGGAAATCACGTGGGCCCCACCCGGAAATCACGTGGGCCCCACCCGGAAATCACGTGGGCCCCACCCGGAAATCACGTGGGCCCCACCCGGAAATCACGTGGGCCCCACCCGGAAATCACGTTGGCCCCACCCGGAAATCACGTGGGCCCACCCGGAAATCACGTGGGCCCCACCCGGAAATCACGTGGGCCCCACCCGGAAATCACGTGGGCCCTACCCGGAAATCACGTTTGCCCCACCCGGAAATCACGTGGGCCCCACCCGGAAATCACGTGGGCCCCACCCGGAAATCACGTGGGCCCCACCCGGAAATCACGTGGGCCCACCCGGAAATCACGTGGGCCCCACCCGGAAATCACGTGGGCCCAACCCGGAAATCACGTGGGCCCCACCCGGAAATCACGTGGGCCCCACGGGGAAATCACGTGGGCCCCACCCGGAAATCACGTGGGCCCCACGGGGAAATCACGTGGGCCCCACCCGGAAATCACGTGGGCCCCACCCGGAAATCACGTGGGCCCCACCCGGAAATCACGTGGGCCCCACGGGGAAATCACGTGGGCCCCACCCGGAAATCACGTGGGCCCCACCGGGGAAATCACGTGGGCCCCACGGGGAAATCACGTGGGCCCCACCCGGAAATCACGTGGGCCCCACCCGGAAATCACGTGGGCCCCAGCCGGAAATCACGTGGGCCCCACGGGGAAATCACGTGGGCCCCACCGGAAATCACGTGGGCCCCACCCGGAAATCACGTGGGCCCCACCCGGGAAATCACGTGGGCCCCACCCGGAAATCACGTGGGCCCCACCCGGAAATCACGTGGGCCCCACCCGGAAATCACGTGGGCCCCACCCGGAAATCACGTGGGCCCCACCCGGAAATCACGTGGGCCCCACCCGGAAATCACGTGGGCCCCACCCGGAAATCTCGTGGGCCCCACCCGGAAATCACGTGGGCCCCACCCGGAAATCACGTGGGGCCCACCCGGAAATCACGTGGGCCCCACCCGGAAATCACGTGGGCCCCACCCGGAAATCACGTGGGGCCCCACCCGGAAATCACGTGGGCCCCACCCGGAAATCACGTGGGCCCCACCCGGAAATCACGTGGGCCCCACCCGGAAATCACGTGGGCCCCACCCGGAAATCACGTGGGCCCCACCCGGAAATCACGTGGGCCCCACCCGGAAATCACGTGGGCCCCACCCGGAAATCACGTGGGCCCCACCCGGAAATCACGTGGGCCCCACCCGGAAATCACGTGGGCCCCACGGGGAAATCACGTGGGCCCCACCCGGAAATCACGTGGGCCCCACCCGGAAATCACGTGGGCCCCACCCGGAAATCACGTGGGCCCCACCCGGAAATCACGTGGGCCCCACCCGGAAATCACGTGGGCCCCACGGGGAAATCACGTGGGCCCCACCCGGAAATCACGTGGGCCCCACCCGGAAATCACGTGGGCCCCACCCGGAAATCACGTGGGCCCCACCCGGAAATCACGTGGGCCCCACCCGGAAATCACGTGGGCCCCACCCGGAAATCACGTGGGCCCCACCCGGAAATCACGTGGGCCCCACCCGGAAATCACGTGGGCCCCACGGGGAAATCACGTGGGCCCCACCGGGGAAATCACGTGGGCCCCACCCGGAAATCACGTGGGCCCCACCCGGAAATCACGTGGGCCCCACCCGGAAATCACGTGGGCCCCACCCGGAAATCACGTGGGCCCCAGCCGGAAATCACGTGGGCCCCACCCGGAAATCACGTGGGCCCCACCCGGAAATCACGTGGGCCCCACCCGGAAATCACGTGGGCCCCACCCGGAAATCACGTGGGCCCCACCCGGAAATCACGTGGGCCCCACCCGGAAATCACGTGGGCCCCACCCGGAAATCACGTGGGCCCCACCCGGAAATCACGTGGGCCCCACCCGGAAATCACGTGGGCCCCACCCGGAAATCACGTGGGGCCCACCCGGAAATCACGTGGGCCCCACCCGGAAATCACGTGGGCCCCACCCGGAAATCACGTGGGCCCCACCCGGAAATCACGTGGGCCCCACGGGGAAATCACGTGGGCCCCACCCGGAAATCACGTGGTCCCCACCCGGAAATCACGTGGGCCCCACCCGGAAATCACGTGGGCCCCACCCGGAAATCACGTGGTCCCCACCCGGAAATCACGTGGGCCCCACCCGGAAATCACGTGGGCCCCACCCGGAAATCACGTGGGCCCACGGGGAAATCACGTGGGCCCCACCCGGAAATCACGTGGGCCCCACCCGGAAATCACGTGGGCCCCACCCGGAAATCACGTGGGCCCCACGGGGAAATCACGTGTGCCCCACCCGGAAATCACGTGGGCCCCACCCGGAAATCACGTGGGCCCCACCCGGAAATCCCGTGGGCCCCACCCGGAAATCACGTGGGCCCCACCCGGAAATCACGTGGGCCCCACCCGGAAATCCCGTGGGCCCCACCCGGAAATCACGTGGGCCCCACCCGGAAATCACGTGGGCCCCACGGGGAAATCACGTGGGCCCCACCGGGAAATCACGTGGGCCCCACCGGGAAATCACGTGGGCCCCACCCGGAAATCACGTGGGCCCCACCCGGAAATCACGTGGGCCCCACCGGGAAATCACGTGGGCCCCACCCGGAAATCACGTGGGCCCCACCCGGAAATCACGTGGGCCCCACCCGGAAATCACGTGGGCCCCACCCTGAAATCACGTGGGCCCCACCCGGAAATCACGTGGGCCCCACCCGGAAATCACGTGGGCCCCACCCGGAAATCACGTGGGCCCCACCCGGAAATCACGTGGGGCCCACGGGGAAATCACGTGGGCCCCACCCGGAAATCACGTGGGCCCCACCCGGAAATCACGTGGGCCCCACCCGGAAAACACGTGGGCCCCACCCGGAAATCACGTGGGCCCCACCCGGAAATCACGTGGGCCCCACCCGGAAATCACGTGGGCCCCACCCGGAAATCACGTGGGCCCCACCCGGAAATCACGTGGGCCCCACCCGGAAATCACGTGGGCCCCACCCGGAAATCACGTGGGCCCCACCCGGAAATCACGTGGGCCCCAGCCGGAAATCACGTGGGCCCCACGGGGAAATCACGTGGACCCCACCCGGAAATCACGTGGGCCCCACCCGGAAATCACGTGGGCCCCACCCGGAAATCACGTGGGCCCCACCCGGAAATCACGTGGGCCCCACCCGGAAATCACGTGGGCCCCACCCGGAAATCACGTTGGCCCCACCCGGAAATCACGTGGGCCCCACCCGGAAATCACGTGGGCCCCACCCGGAAATCACGTGGGCCCCACCCGGAAATCACGTGGGGCCCACCCGGAAATCACGTTTGCCCCACCCGGAAATCACGTGGGCCCCACCCGGAAATCACGTGGGCCCCACCCGGAAATCACGTGGGCCCCACCCGGAAATCACGTGGGCCCCACCCGGAAATCACGTGGGCCCCACCCGGAAATCACGTGGGCCCCACCCGGAAATCACGTGGGCCCAACCCGGAAATCACGTGGGCCCCACCCGGAAATCACGTGGGCCCCACGGGGAAATCACGTGGGCCCCACCCGGAAATCACGTGGGCCCCACCCGGAAATCACGTGGGCCCCACCCGGAAATCACGTGGGCCCCACCCGGAAATCACGTGGGCCCCACCCGGAAATCACGTGGGCCCCACGGGGAAATCACGTGGGCCCCACCCGGAAATCACGTGGGCCCCACGGGGAAATCACGTGGGCCCCACCCGGAAATCACGTGGGCCCCACACGGAAATCACGTGGGCCCCACCCGGAAATCACGTGGGCCCCACCCGGAAATCACGTGGGCCCCACGGGGAAATCACGTGGGCCCCACCCGGAAATCACGTGGGCCCCACCCGGAAATCACGTGGGCCCCACCCGGAAATCACGTGGGCCCCACCCGGAAATCACGTGGGGCCCACCCGGAAATCACGTGGGCCCCACCCGGAAATCACGTGGGCCCCACCCGGAAATCACGTGGGCCCCACCCGGAAATCACGTGGGCCCCACGGGGAAATCACGTGGGCCCCACGGGGAAATCACGTGGGCCCCACCCGGAAATCACGTGGGCCCCACCCGGAAATCACGTGGGCCCCACCCGGAAATCACGTGGGCCCCACCCGGAAATCACGTGGGCCCCAGCCGGAAATCACGTGGGCCCCACGGGGAAATCACGTGGGCCCCACCCGGAAATCACGTGGGCCCCACCCGGAAATCACGTGGGCCCCACCCGGAAATCACGTGGGCCCCACCCGGAAATCACGTGGGCCCCACCCGGAAATCACGTGGGCCCCACCCGGAAATCACGTGGGCCCCACCCGGAAATCACGTGGGCCCACCCGGAAATCACGTGGGCCCCACCCGGAAATCACGTGGGGCCCACCCGGAAATCACGTGGGCCCCACCCGGAAATCACGTGGGCCCCACCCGGAAATCACGTGGGCCCCACCCGGAAATCACGTGGGGCCCACCCGGAAATCACGTGGGCCCCACCCGGAAATCACGTGGGCCCCACCCGGAAATCACGTGGGCCCCACCCGGAAATCACGTGGGGCCCACCCGGAAATCACGTGGGCCCCACCCGGAAATCACGTGGGCCCCACCCGGAAATCACGTGGGCCCCACCCGGAAATCACGTGGGCCCCACCCGGAAATCACGTGGGCCCCACCCGGAAATCACGTGGGCCCCACGGAGAAATCACGTGGGCCCCACCCGGAAATCACGTGGGCCCACCCGGAAATCACGTGGGCCCCACCCGGAAATCACGTGGGCCCCACCCGGAAATCACGTGGGCCCCACGGGGAAATCACGTGGGCCCCACCCGGAAATCACGTGGGCCCCACCCGGAAATCACGTGGGCCCCACCCTGAAATCACGTGGGCCCCAGCCGGAAATCACGTGGGCCCAACCCGGAAATCACGTGGGCCCCACCCGGAAATCACGTGGGCCCCACCCGGAAATCACGTGGGCCCCACCCGGAAATCACGTGGGCCCCACGGGGAAATCACGTGGGCCCCACCCGGAAATCACGTGGGCCCCACCCGGAAATCACGTGGGCCCCACCCGGAAATCACGTGGGCCCCACCGGGAAATCACGTGGGCCCCACCCGGAAATCACGTGGGCCCCACCCGGAAATCACGTGGGCCCCACCCGGAAATCACGTGGGCCCCACCCGGAAATCACGTGGGCCCCAGCCGGAAATCACGTGGGCCCCACGGGGAAATCACGTGGGCCCCACGGGGAAATCACGTGGGCCCCACGGGGAAATCACGTGGGCCCCACCCGGAAATCACGTGGGCCCCACCCGGAAATCACGTGGGCCCCACCCGGAAATCACGTGGGCCCCACCCGGAAATCACGTGGGCCCCAGCCGGAAATCACGTGGGCCCCACGGGGAAATCACGTGGGCCCCACCCGGAAATCACGTGGGCCCCACCCGGAAATCACGTGGGCCCCACCCGGAAATCACGTGGGCCCCACGGGGAAATCACGTGGGCCCCACCCGGAAATCACGTGGTCCCCACCCGGAAATCACGTGGGCCCCACGGGGAAATCACGTGGGCCCCACCCGGAAATCACGTGGTCCCCACCCGGAAATCACGTGGGCCCCACGGGGAAATCACGTGGGCCCCACCCGGAAATCACGTGGGCCCCACGGGGAAATCACGTGGGCCCCACCCGGAAATCACGTGGGCCCCACCCGGAAATCACGTGGGCCCCACCCGGAAATCACGTGGGCCCCACGGGGAAATCACGTGTGCCCCACCCGGAAATCACGTGGGCCCCACCCGGAAATCACGTGGGCCCCACCCGGAAATCCCGTGGGCCCCACCCGGAAATCACGTGGGCCCCACGGGGAAATCACGTGGGCCCCACCCGGAAATCACGTGGGCCCCACCCGGAAATCACGTGGGCCCCAGCCGGAAATCACGTGGGCCCCACCCGGAAATCACGTGGGCCCCACGGGGAGATCACGTGGGCCCCACCCGGAAATCACGTGGGCCCCACCCGGAAATCACGTGGGCCCCACCCGGAAATCACGTGGGCCCCACGGGGAGATCACGTGGGCCCCACCCGGAAATCACGTGGGCCCCACCCGGAAATCACGTGGGCCCCACCCGGAAATCACGTGGGCCCCACCCTGAAATCACGTGGGCCCCACCCGGAAATCACGTGGGCCCCACCCGGAAATCACGTGGGCCCCACCCGGAAATCACGTGGGCCCCACCCGGAAATCACGTGGGGCCCACCCGGAAATCACGTGGGCCCCACCCGGAAATCACGTGGGCCCCACCCGGAAATCACGTGGGCCCCACCCGGAAAACACGTGGGCCCCACCCGGAAATCACGTGGGCCCCACCCGGAAATCACGTGGGCCCCACCCGGAAATCACGTGGGCCCCACCCGGAAATCACGTGGGCCCCACCCGGAAATCACGTGGGCCCCACCCGGAAATCACGTGGGCCCCACCCGGAAATCACGTGGGCCCCACCCGGAAATCACGTGGGCCCCAGCCGGAAATCACGTGGGCCCCACGGGGAAATCACGTGGGCCCCACCCGGAAATCACGTGGGCCCCACCCGGAAATCACGTGGGCCCCACCCGGAAATCACGTGGGCCCCACCCGGAAATCACGTGGGCCCCACCCGGAAATCACGTGGGCCCCACCCGGAAATCACGTTGGCCCCACCCGGAAATCACGTGGGGCCCACCCGGAAATCACGTGGGCCCCACCCGGAAATCACGTGGGCCCCACCCGGAAATCACGTGGGCCCACCCGGAAATCACGTTTGCCCCACCCGGAAATCACGTGGGCCCCACCCGGAAATCACGTGGGCCCCACCCGGAAATCACGTGGGCCCCACCCGGAAATCACGTGGGCCCCACCCGGAAATCACGTGGGCCCCACCCGGAAATCACGTGGGCCCCACCCGGAAATCACGTGGGCCCAACCCGGAAATCACGTGGGCCCCACCCGGAAATCACGTGGGCCCCACGGGGAAATCACGTGGGCCCCACCCGGAAATCACGTGGGCCCCACCCGGAAATCACGTGGGCCCCACCCGGAAATCACGTGGCCCCACCCGGAAATCACGTGGGCCCCACCCGGAAATCACGTGGGCCCCACGGGGAAATCACGTGGGCCCCACCCGGAAATCACGTGGGCCCCACGGGGAAATCACGTGGGCCCCACCCGGAAATCACGTGGGCCCCACACGGAAATCACGTGGGCCCCACCCGGAAATCACGTGGGCCCCACCCGGAAATCACGTGGGCCCCACCCGGAAATCACGTGGGCCCCACCCGGAAATCACGTGGGCCCCACCCGGAAATCACGTGGGCCCCACCCGGAAATCACGTGGGCCCCACCCGGAAATCACGTGGGGCCCACCCGGAAATCACGTGGGCCCCACCCGGAAATCACGTGGGCCCCACCCGGAAATCACGTGGGCCCCACCCGGAAATCACGTGGGCCCCACGGGGAAATCACGTGGGCCCCACGGGGAAATCACGTGGGCCCCACCCGGAAATCACGTGGGCCCCACCCGGAAATCACGTGGGCCCCACCCGGAAATCACGTGGGCCCCACCCGGAAATCACGTGGGCCCCAGCCGGAAATCACGTGGGCCCCACGGGGAAATCACGTGGGCCCCACGGGGAAATCACGTGGGCCCCACCCGGAAATCACGTGGGCCCCACCCGGAAATCACGTGGGCCCCACCCGGAAATCACGTGGGCCCCACCCGGAAATCACGTGGGCCCCACCCGGAAATCACGTGGGCCCCACCCGGGAAATCACGTGGGCCCCACCCGGAAATCACGTGGGGCCCACCCGGAAATCACGTGGGCCCCACCCGGAAATCACGTGGGCCCCACCCGGAAATCACGTGGGCCCCACCCGGAAATCACGTGGGGCCCACCCGGAAATCACGTGGGCCCCACCCGGAAATCACGTGGGCCCCACCCGGAAATCACGTGGGCCCCACCCGGAAATCACGTGGGGCCCACCCGGAAATCACGTGGGCCCCACCCGGAAATCACGTGGGCCCCACCCGGAAATCACGTGGGCCCCACCCGGAAATCACGTGGGCCCCACCCGGAAATCACGTGGGCCCCACCCGGAAATCACGTGGGCCCCACCCGGAAATCACGTGGGCCCCACGGAGAAATCACGTGGGCCCCACCCGGAAATCACGTGGGCCCACCCGGAAATCACGTGGGCCCCACCCGGAAATCACGTGGGCCCCACCCGGAAATCACGTGGGCCCCACGGGGAAATCACGTGGGCCCCACCCGGAAATCACGTGGGCCCCACCCGGAAATCACGTGGGCCCCACCCGGAAATCACGTGGGCCCCAGCCGGAAATCACGTGGGCCCAACCCGGAAATCACGTGGGCCCCACCCGGAAATCACGTGGGCCCCACGGGGAAATCACGTGGGCCCCACCCGGAAATCACGTGGGCCCCACGGGGAAATCACGTGGGCCCCACCCGGAAATCACGTGGGCCCCACCCGGAAATCACGTGGGCCCCACCCGGAAATCACGTGGGCCCCACGGGGAAATCACGTGGGCCCCACCCGGAAATCACGTGGGCCCCACCCGGAAATCACGTGGGCCCCACCCGGAAATCACGTGGGCCCCACCCGGAAATCACGTGGGCCCCAGCCGGAAATCACGTGGGCCCCACGGGGAAATCACGTGGGCCCCACGGGGAAATCACGTGGGCCCCACGGGGAAATCACGTGGGCCCCACCCGGAAATCACGTGGGCCCCACCCGGAAATCACGTGGGCCCCACCCGGAAATCACGTGGGCCCCACCCGGAAATCACGTGGGCCCCAGCCGGAAATCACGTGGGCCCCACGGGGAAATCACGTGGGCCCCACCCGGAAATCACGTGGGCCCCACCCGGAAATCACGTGGGCCCCACCCGGAAATCACGTGGGCCCCACCCGGAAATCACGTGGGCCCCACCCGGAAATCACGTGGGCCCCACCCGGAAATCACGTTGGCCCCACCCGGAAATCACGTGGGGCCCACCCGGAAATCACGTGGGCCCCACCCGGAAATCACGTGGGCCCCACCCGGAAATCACGTGGGGCCTACCCGGAAATCACGTTTGCCCCACCCGGAAATCACGTGGGCCCCACCCGGAAATCACGTGGGCCCCACCCGGAAATCACGTGGGCCCCACCCGGAAATCACGTGGGCCCCACCCGGAAATCACGTGGGCCCCACCCGGAAATCACGTGGGCCCAACCCGGAAATCACGTGGGCCCCACCCGGAAATCACGTGGGCCCCACGGGGAAATCACGTGGGCCCCACCCGGAAATCACGTGGGCCCCACGGGGAAATCACGTGGGCCCCACCCGGAAATCACGTGGGCCCCACCCGGAAATCACGTGGGCCCCACCCGGAAATCACGTGGGCCCCACGGGGAAATCACGTGGGCCCCACCCGGAAATCACGTGGGCCCCACGGGGAAATCACGTGGGCCCCACGGGGAAATCACGTGGGCCCCACCCGGAAATCACGTGGGCCCCACCCGGAAATCACGTGGGCCCCAGCCGGAAATCACGTGGGCCCCACGGGGAAATCACGTGGGCCCCACCCGGAAATCACGTGGGCCCCACCCGGAAATCACGTGGGCCCCACCCGGAAATCACGTGGGCCCCACCCGGAAATCACGTGGGCCCCACCCGGAAATCACGTGGGCCCCACCCGGAAATCACGTGGGCCCCACCCGGAAATCACGTGGGCCCCACCCGGAAATCACGTGGGCCCCACCCGGAAATCACGTGGGGCCCACCCGGAAATCTCGTGGGCCCCACCCGGAAATCACGTGGGCCCCACCCGGAAATCACGTGGGGCCCACCCGGAAATCACGTGGGCCCCACCCGGAAATCACGTGGGCCCCACCCGGAAATCACGTGGGGCCCACCCGGAAATCACGTGGGCCCCACCCGGAAATCACGTGGGCCCCACCCGGAAATCACGTGGGCCCCACCCGGAAATCACGTGGGCCCCACCCGGAAATCACGTGGGCCCCACCCGGAAATCACGTGGGCCCCACCCGGAAATCACGTGGGCCCCACCCGGAAATCACGTGGGCCCCACCCGGAAATCACGTGGGCCCCACCCGGAAATCACGTGGGCCCCACGGGGAAATCACGTGGGCCCCACCCGGAAATCACGTGGGCCCCACCCGGAAATCACGTGGGCCCCACCCGGAAATCACGTGGGCCCCACCCGGAAATCACGTGGGCCCCACCCGGAAATCACGTGGGCCCCACGGGGAAATCACGTGGGCCCCACCCGGAAATCACGTGGGCCCCACCCGGAAATCACGTGGGCCCCACCCGGAAATCACGTGGGCCCCACCCGGAAATCACGTGGGCCCAACCCGGAAATCACGTGGGCCCCACCCGGAAATCACGTGGGCCCCACCCGGAAATCACGTGGGCCCCACCCGGAAATCACGTGGGCCCCACGGGGAAATCACGTGGGCCCCACCCGGAAATCACGTGGGCCCCACCCGGAAATCACGTGGGCCCCACCCGGAAATCACGTGGGCCCCACGGGGAAATCACGTGGGCCCCACCCGGAAATCACGTGGGCCCCACGGGGAAATCACGTGGGCCCCACCCGGAAATCACGTGGGCCCCACACGGAAATCACGTGGGCCCCACCCGGAAATAACGTGGGCCCCACCCGGAAATCACGTGGGCCCCAGCCGGAAATCACGTGGGCCCCACCCGGAAATCACGTGGGCCCCACCCGGAAATCACGTGGGCCCCACCCGGAAATCACGTGGGCCCCACCCGGAAATCACGTGGGCCCCACCCGGAAATCACGTGGGCCCCACCCGGAAATCACGTGGGGCCCACCCGGAAATCACGTGGGCCCCACCCGGAAATCACGTGGGCCCCACCCGGAAATCACGTGGGCCCCACCCGGAAATCACGTGGGCCCCACGGGGAAATCACGTGGGCCCCACCCGGAAATCACGTGGTCCCCACCCGGAAATCACGTGGGCCCCACCCGGAAATCACGTGGGCCCAACCCGGAAATCACGTGGGGCCCACCCGGAAATCACGTGGGCCCCACCCGGAAATCACGTGGGCCCCACCCTGAAATCACGTGGGCCCCACCCGTAAAACACGTGGGCCCCACCCGGAAATCACGTGGGCCCCACCCGGAAATCACGTGGGCCCCACCCGGAAATCACGTGGGCCCCACCCGGAAATCTCGTGGGCCCCACCCGGAAATCACGTGGGCCCCACCCGGAAATCACGTGGGTCCCACCCGGAAATCACGTGGGCCCCACCCGGAAAACCCGTGGGCCCCACCCGGAAATCACGTGGGGCCCACCCGGAAATCACGTGGGCCCCACGGGGAAATCACGTGGGCCCCACCCGGAAATCACGTGGGCCCCACGGGGAAATCACGTGGGCCCCACCCGGAAATCACGTGGGCCCCACCCGGAAATCACGTGGGCCCCACGGGGAAATCACGTGGGCCCCACCCGGAAATCACGTGGGCCCCACGGGGAAATCACGTGGGCCCCACCCGGAAATCACGTGGGCCCCACCCGGAAATCACGTGGGCCCCACCCGGAAATCACGTGGGCCCCACCCGGAAATCACGTGGGCCCCACCCGGAAATCACGTGGGCCCCACCCGGAAATCACGTGGGCCCCACGGGGAAATCACGTGGGCCCCACCCGGAAATCACGTGGGCCCCACCCGGAAATCACGTGGGCCCCACCCGGAAATCACGTGGGCCCCACCCGGAAATCACGTGGGCCCCACCCGTAAATCACGTGGGCCCCACCCAGAAATCACGTGGGCCCCACGGGGAAATCACGTGGGGCCCACCCGGAAATCACGTGGGCCCCACCCGGAAATCACGTGGGCCCCACCCGGAAATCACGTGGGCCCCACCCGGAAATCACGTGGGCCCCAGCCGGAAATCACGTGGGCCCCACGGGTAAATCAGGTGGGCCCCACCCGGAAATCACGTGGGCCCCACCCGGAAATCACGTGGGCCCCACCCAGAAATCACGTGGGCCCCACCCGGAAATCACGTGGGCCCCACCCGGAAATCACGTGGGCCCCACCCGGAAATCACGTGGGCCCCACCCGGAAATCACGTGGGCCCCACGGGGAAATCACGTGTGCCCCACCCGGAAATCACGTGGGCCCCAGCCGGAAATCACGTGGGCCCCACCCGGAAATCACGTGGGCCCCACCCGGAAATCACGTGGGCCCCACCCGGAAATCACGTGGGCCCCACCCGGAAATCACGTGGGCCCCACACGGAAATCACGTGGGCCCCACCCGGAAATCACGTGGGCCCCACCCGGAAATCACGTGGGCCCCACCCGGAAATCACGTGGGCCCCACCCGGAAATCACGTGGGCCCCACCCGGAAATCACGTGGGCCCCACCCGGAAATCACGTGGGCCCCACCCGGAAATCACGTGGGCCCCACCCGGAAATCACGTGGGCCCCAGCCGGAAATCACGTGGGCCCCACCCGGAAATCACGTGGGCCCCACCCGGAAATCACGTGGGCCCCAGCCGGAAATCACGTGGGCCCCAGCCGGAAATCACGTGGGCCCCACGGGGAAATCACGTGGGCCCCACGGGGAAATCACGTGGGCCCCAGCCGGAAATCACGTGGGCCCCACGGGGAAATCACGTGGGCCCCACGGGGAAATCACGTGGGCCCCACCCGGAAATCACGTGGGCCCCACCCGGAAATCACGTGGGCCCCACCCGGAAATCACGTGGGCCCCACCCGGAAATCACGTGGGCCCCACCCGGAAATCACGTGGGCCCCAGCCGGAAATCACGTGGGCCCCACCCGGAAATCACGTGGGCCCCACCCGGAAATCACGTGGGCCCCACCCGGAAATCACGTGGGCCCCACCCGGAAATCACGTGGGCCCCACCCGGAAATCACGTTGGCCCCACCCGGAAATCACGTGGGGCCCACCCGGAAATCACGTGGGCCCCACCCGGAAATCACGTGGGCCCCACCCGGAAATCACGTGGGCCCCACCCGGAAATCACGGGGGCCCCACCCGGAAATCACGTGGGCCCCACCCGGAAATCACGTGGGCCCCACGGGGAAATCACGTGGGCCCCACCCGGAAATCACGTGGGCCCCACCCGGAAATCACGTGGGCCCCACCCGGAAATCACGTGGGGCCCACCCGGAAATCACGTGGGCCCCACCCGGAAATCACGTGGGCCCCACGGGGAAATCACGTGGGCCCCACCCGGAAATCACGTGGGCCCCACCCGGAAATCACGTGGGCCCCACCCGGAAATCACGTGGGCCCCACCCGGAAATCACGTGGGCCCCACCCGGAAATCACGTGGGCCCCACCCGGAAATCACGTGGGCCCCACCCGGAAATCACGTGCGCCCCACCCGGAAATCACGTGGGCCCCACCCGGAAATCACGTGGGCCCCACCCGGAAATCACGTGGGCCCCACCCGGAAATCACGTGGGCCCCACCCGGAAATCACGTGGGCCCCACCCGGAAATCACGTGGGCCCCACCCGGAAATCACGTGGGCCCCACGGGGAAATCACGTGGGCCCCACCCGGAAATCACCTGGGCCCCACCCGGAAATCACGTGGGCCCCACCCGGAAATCACGTGGGCCCCACCCGGAAATCACGTGGGCCCACACCCGGAAATCACGTGGGCCCCACCCGGAAATCACGTGGGCCCCACGGCCCCACCCGGAAATCACGTGGGCCCCAACGTGGGCCCCACCCGGAAATCACGTGGGCCCCACCCGGAAATCACGTGGGCCCCACGGGGAAATCACGTGGGCCCCACCCGGAAATCACGTGGGCCCCACCCGGAGAAATCACGTGGGCCCCACCCGGAAATCACGTGGGCCCACCCGGAAATCACGTGGGCCCCACCCGGAAATCACGTGGGCCCCACCCGGAAATCACGTGGGCCCCACGGGGAAATCACGTGGGCCCCACCCGGAAATCACGTGGGCCCCACCCGGAAATCACGTGGGCCCCACCCGGAAATCACGTGGGCCCCAGCCGGAAATCACGTGGGCCCAACCCGGAAATCACGTGGGCCCCACCCGGAAATCACGTGGGCCCCACGGGGAAATCACGTGGGCCCCACCCGGAAATCACGTGGGCCCCACGGGGAAATCACGTGGGCCCCACCCGGAAATCACGTGGGCCCCACCCGGAAATCACGTGGGCCCCACCCGGAAATCACGTGGGCCCCACGGGGAAATCACGTGGGCACCACCCGGAAATCACGTGGGCCCCACCCGGAAATCACGTGGGCCCCACCCGGAAATCACGTGGGCCCCACCCGGAAATCACGTGGGCCCCAGCCGGAAATCACGTGGGCCCCACGGGGAAATCACGTGGGCCCCACGGGGAAATCACGTGGGCCCCACGGGGAAATCACGTGGGCCCCACGGGGAAATCACGTGGGCCCCACCCGGAAATCACGTGGGCCCCACCCGGAAATCACGTGGGCCCCACCCGGAAATCACGTGGGCCCCACCCGGAAATCACGTGGGCCCCAGCCGGAAATCACGTGGGCCCCATGGGGAAATCACGTGGGCCCCACCCGGAAATCACGTGGGCCCCACCCGGAAATCACGTGGGCCCCACCCGGAAATCACGTGGGCCCCACCCGGAAATCACGTGGGCCCCACCCGGAAATCACGTGGGCCCCACCCGGAAATCACGTTGGCCCCACCCGGAAATCACGTGGGGCCCACCCGGAAATCACGTGGGCCCCACCCGGAAATCACGTGGGCCCCACCCGGAAATCACGTGGGGCCCACCCGGAAATCACGTTTGCCCCACCCGGAAATCACGTGGGCCCCACCCGGAAATCACGTGGGCCCCACCCGGAAATCACGTGGGCCCCACCCGGAAATCACGTGGGCCCCACCCGGAAATCACGTGGGCCCCACCCGGAAATCACGTGGGCCCAACCCGGAAATCACGTGGGCCCCACCCGGAAATCACGTGGGCCCCACGGGGAAATCACGTGGGCCCCACCCGGAAATCACGTGGGCCCCACGGGGAAATCACGTGGGCCCCACCCGGAAATCACGTGGGCCCCACCCGGAAATCACGTGGGCCCCACCCGGAAATCACGTGGGCCCCACGGGGAAATCACGTGGGCCCCACCCGGAAATCACGTGGGCCCCACGGGGAAATCACGTGGGCCCCACGGGGAAATCACGTGGGCCCCACCCGGAAATCACGTGGGCCCCACCCGGAAATCACGTGGGCCCCAGCCGGAAATCACGTGGGCCCCACGGGGAAATCACGTGGGCCCCACCCGGAAATCACGTGGGCCCCACCCGGAAATCACGTGGGCCCCACCCGGAAATCACGTGGGCCCCACCCGGAAATCACGTGGGCCCCACCCGGAAATCACGTGGGCCCCACCCGGAAATCACGTGGGCCCCACCCGGAAATCACGTGGGCCCCACCCGGAAATCACGTGGGCCCCACCCGGAAATCACGTGGGGCCCACCCGGAAATCTCGTGGGCCCCACCCGGAAATCACGTGGGCCCCACCCGGAAATCACGTGGGGCCCACCCGGAAATCACGTGGGCCCCACCCGGAAATCACGTGGGCCCCACCCGGAAATCACGTGGGGCCCACCCGGAAATCACGTGGGCCCCACCCGGAAATCACGTGGGCCCCACCCGGAAATCACGTGGGCCCCACCCGGAAATCACGTGGGCCCCACCCGGAAATCACGTGGGCCCCACCCGGAAATCACGTGGGCCCCACCCGGAAATCACGTGGGCCCCACCCGGAAATCACGTGGGCCCCACCCGGAAATCACGTGGGCCCCACCCGGAAATCACGTGGGCCCCACGGAGAAATCACGTGGGCCCCACCCGGAAATCACGTGGGCCCCACCCGGAAATCACGTGGGCCCCACCCGGAAATCACGTGGGCCCCACCCGGAAATCACGTGGGCCCCACCCGGAAATCACGTGGGCCCCACGGGGAAATCACGTGGGCCCCACCCGGAAATCACGTGGGCCCCACCCGGAAATCACGTGGGCCCCACCCGGAAATCACGTGGGCCCCACCCGGAAATCACGTGGGCCCAACCCGGAAATCACGTGGGCCCCACCCGGAAATCACGTGGGCCCCACCCGGAAATCACGTGGGCCCCACCCGGAAATCACGTGGGCCCCACGGGGAAATCACGTGGGCCCCACCCGGAAATCACGTGGGCCCCACCCGGAAATCACGTGGGCCCCACCCGGAAATCACGTGGGCCCCACGGGGAAATCACGTGGGCCCCACCCGGAAATCACGTGGGCCCCACGGGGAAATCACGTGGGCCCCACCCGGAAATCACGTGGGCCCCACACGGAAATCACGTGGGCCCCACCCGGAAATAACGTGGGCCCCACCCGGAAATCACGTGGGCCCCAGCCGGAAATCACGTGGGCCCCACCCGGAAATCCCGTGGGCCCCACCCGGAAATCACGTGGGCCCCACCCGGAAATCACGTGGGCCCCACCCGGAAATCACGTGGGCCCCACCCGGAAATCACGTGGGCCCCACCCGGAAATCACGTGGGGCCCACCCGGAAATCACGTGGGCCCCACCCGGAAATCACGTGGGCCCCACCCGGAAATCACGTGGGCCCCACCCGGAAATCACGTGGGCCCCACGGGGAAATCACGTGGGCCCCACCCGGAAATCACGTGGTCCCCACCCGGAAATCACGTGGGCCCCACCCGGAAATCACGTGGGCCCAACCCGGAAATCACGTGGGGCCCACCCGGAAATCACGTGGGCCCCACCCGGAAATCACCTGGGCCCCACCCTGAAATCACGTGGGCCCCACCCGTAAAACACGTGGGCCCCACCCGGAAATCACGTGGGCCCCACCCGGAAATCACGTGGGCCCCACCCGGAAATCACGTGGGCCCCACCCGGAAATCTCGTGGGCCCCACCCGGAAATCACGTGGGCCCCACCCGGAAATCACGTGGGTCCCACCCGGAAATCACGTGGGCCCCACCCGGAAAACCCGTGGGCCCCACCCGGAAATCACGTGGGGCCCACCCGGAAATCACGTGGGCCCCACGGGGAAATCACGTGGGCCCCACCCGGAAATCACGTGGGCCCCACGGGGAAATCACGTGGGCCCCACCCGGAAATCACGTGGGCCCCACCCGGAAATCACGTGGGCCCCACGGGGAAATCACGTGGGCCCCACCCGGAAATCACGTGGGCCCCACGGGGAAATCACGTGGGCCCCACCCGGAAATCACGTGGGCCCCACCCGGAAATCACGTGGGCCCCACCCGGAAATCACGTGGGCCCCACCCGGAAATCACGTGGGCCCCACCCGGAAATCACGTGGGCCCCACCCGGAAATCACGTGGGCCCCACCCGGAAATCACGTGGGCCCCACCCGGAAATCACGTGGGCCCCACGGGGAAATCACGTGGGCCCCACCCGGAAATCACGTGGGCCCCACCCGGAAATCACGTGGGCCCCACCCGGAAATCACGTGGGCCCCACCCGGAAATCACGTGGGCCCCACCCGTAAATCACGTGGGCCCCACCCAGAAATCACGTGGGCCCCACGGGGAAATCACGTGGGGCCCACCCGGAAATCACGTGGGCCCCACCCGGAAATCACGTGGGCCCCACCCGGAAATCACGTGGGCCCCACCCGGAAATCACGTGGGCCCCAGCCGGAAATCACGTGGGCCCCACGGGTAAATCAGGTGGGCCCCACCCGGAAATCACGTGGGCCCCACCCGGAAATCACGTGGGCCCCACCCAGAAATCACGTGGGCCCCACCCGGAAATCACGTGGGCCCCACCCGGAAATCACGTGGGCCCCACCCGGAAATCACGTGGGCCCCACCCGGAAATCACGTGGGCCCCACGGGGAAATCACGTGTGCCCCACCCGGAAATCACGTGGGCCCCAGCCGGAAATCACGTGGGCCCCACCCGGAAATCACGTGGGCCCCACCCGGAAATCACGTGGGCCCCACCCGGAAATCACGTGGGCCCCACCCGGAAATCACGTGGGCCCCACACGGAAATCACGTGGGCCCCACCCGGAAATCACGTGGGCCCCACCCGGAAATCACGTGGGCCCCACCCGGAAATCACGTGGGCCCCACCCGGAAATCACGTGGGCCCCACCCGGAAATCACGTGGGCCCCACCCGGAAATCACGTGGGCCCCACCCGGAAATCACGTGGGCCCCACCCGGAAATCACGTGGGCCCCAGCCGGAAATCACGTGGGCCCCACCCGGAAATCACGTGGGCCCCACCCGGAAATCACGTGGGCCCCAGCCGGAAATCACGTGGGCCCCAGCCGGAAATCACGTGGGCCCCACGGGGAAATCACGTGGGCCCCACGGGGAAATCACGTGGGCCCCAGCCGGAAATCACGTGGGCCCCACGGGGAAATCACGTGGGCCCCACGGGGAAATCACGTGGGCACCACCCGGAAATCACGTGGGCCCCACCCGGAAATCACGTGGGCCCCACCCGGAAATCACGTGGGCCCCACCCGGAAATCACGTGGGCCCCACCCGGAAATCACGTGGGCCCCAGCCGGAAATCACGTGGGCCCCACCCGGAAATCACGTGGGCCCCACCCGGAAATCACGTGGGCCCCACCCGGAAATCACGTGGGCCCCACCCGGAAATCACGTGGGCCCCACCCGGAAATCACGTTGGCCCCACCCGGAAATCACGTGGGGCCCACCCGGAAATCACGTGGGCCCCACCCGGAAATCACGTGGGCCCCACCCGGAAATCACGTGGGGCCCACCCGGAAATCACGTGGGCCCCACCCGGAAATCACGTGGGCCCCACCCGGAAATCACGTGGGGCCCACCCGGAAATCACGTTTGCCCCACCCGGAAATCACGTGGGCCCCACCCGGAAATCACGTGGGCCCCACCCGGAAATCACGTGGGCCCCACCCGGAAATCACGTGGGCCCCACCCGGAAATCACGTGGGCCCCACCCGGAAATCACGTGGGCCCCACCCGGAAATCACGTGGGCCCCACCCGGAAATCACGTGGGCCCCACCCGGAAATCACGTGGGGCCCACCCGGAAATCACGTGGGCCCCACCCGGAAATCACGTGGGCCCCACGGGGAAATCACGTGGGCCCCACCCGGAAATCACGTGGGCCCCACGGGGAAATCACCGTGGGCCCCACCCGGAAATCACGGGGGCCCCACCCGGAAATCACGTGGGCCCCACCCGGAAATCACGTGGGCCCCACGGGGAAATCACGTGGGCCCCACCCGGAAATCACGTGGGCCCCACCCGGAAATCACGTGGGCCCCACCCGGAAATCACGTGGGCCCCACCCGGAAATCACGTGGGCCCCACCCGGAAATCACGTGGGCCCCACCCGGAAATCACGTGGGCCCCACCCGGAAATCACGTGGGCCCCACCCGGAAATCACGTGGGCCCCACCCGGAAATCACGTGGGCCCCACCCGGAAATCACGTGGGCCCCACCCGGAAATCCCGTGGGACCCACCCGGAAATCACGTGGGCCCCACCCGGAAACCACGTGGGCCCCACCCGGAAATCACGTGGGCCCCACCCGGAAATCACGTGGGCCACAGCCGGAAATCACGTGGGCCCCACCCGGAAATCACGTGGGCCCCACGGGGAAATCACGTGGGCTCCACCCGGAAATCACGTGGGCCCCACCCGGAAATCACGTGGGCCCCACCCTGAAATCACGTGGGCCCCACCCGGAAATCACGTGGGGCCCACCCGGAAATCACGTGGGCCCCACGGGGAAATCACGTGGGCCCCACCCGGAAATCACATGGGCCCCACCCGGAAATCACGTGGGCCCCACCCGGAAATCACGTGGGCCCCACCCGGAAATCACGTGGGCCCCACCCGGAAATCACGTGGGCCCCACCCGGAAATCACGTGGGCCCCACGGGGAAATCACGTGTGCCCCAAGGGGAAATCACGTGGGCCCCACCCGGAAATCACGTGGGCCCCACCCGGAAATCACGTGGGCCCCACCCGGAAATCACGTGGGCCCCACCCGGAAATCACGTGGGCCCCACCCGGAAATCACGTGGGCCCCACCCGGAAATCACGTGGGCCCAACCCGGAAATCACGTGGGCCCCACCCGGAAATCACGTGGGCCCCACGGGGAAATCACGTGGGCCCCACCCGGAAATCACGTGGGCCCCACCCGGAAATCACGTGGGCCCCACCCGGAAATCACGTGGGCCCCACCCGGAAATCACGTGGGCCCCACCCGGAAATCACGTGGGCCCCACGGGGAAATCACGTGGGCCCCACCCGGAAATCACGTGGGCCCCACGGGGAAATCACGTGGGCCCCACCCGGAAATCACGTGGGCCCCACACGGAAATCACGTGGGCCCCACCCGGAAATAACGTGGGCCCCACCCGGAAATCACGTGGGCCCCACCCGGAAATCACGTGGGCCCCACCCGGAAATCACGTGGGCCCCACCCGGAAATCACGTGGGCCCCAGCCGGAAATCACGTGGGCCCCATGGGTAAATCAGGTGGGCCCCACCCGGAAATCACGTGGGCCCCACCCGGAAATCACGTGGGCCCCACCCGGAAATCACGTGGGCCCCACCCGGAAATCACGTGGGCCCCACCCGGAAATCACGTGGGCCCCACCCGGAAATCACGTGGGCCCCACGGGGAAATCACGTGTGCCCCACCCGGAAATCACGTGGGCCCCACCCGGAAATCACGTGGGCCCCACCCGGAAATCACGTGGGCCCCACCCGGAAATCACGTGGGCCCCACCCGGAAATCACGTGGGCCCCACCCGGAAATCACGTGGGCCCCACCCGGAAATCACGTGGGCCCCACCCGGAAATCACGTGGGCCCCACGGGGAAATCACGTGTGCCCCACCCGGAAATCACGTGGGCCCCACCCGGAAATCACGTGGGCCCCACCCGGAAATCACGTGGGCCCCACCCGGAAATCACGTGGGCCCCACCCGGAAATTACGTGGGCCCCACCCGGAAATCACGTGGGCCCCACCCGGAAATCACGTGGGCCCCAGCCGGAAATCACGTGGGCCCCACCCGGAAATCACGTGGGCCCCACGGGGAAATCACGTGGGCCCCACGGGGAAATCACGTGGGCCCCACGGGGAAATCACGTGGGCCCCACCCGGAAATCACGTGGGCCCCACCCGGAAATCACGTGGGCCCCACCCGGAAATCACGTGGGCCCCACCCGGAAATCACGTGGGCCCCATCCGGAAATCACGTGGGCCCCACCCGGAAATCACGTGGGCCCCAGCCGGAAATCACGTGGGCCCCACGGGGAAATCACGTGGGCCCCACCCGGAAATCACGTGGGCCCCACCCGGAAATCACGTGGGCCCCACCCGGAAATCACGTGGGCCCCACCCGGAAATCACGTGGGCCCCACCCGGAAATCACGTTGGCCCCACCCGGAAATCACGTGGGGCCCACCCGGAAATCACGTGGGCCCCACCCGGAAATCACGTGGGCCCCACCCGGAAATCACGTGGGGCCCACCCGGAAATCACGTTTGCCCCACCCGGAAATCACGTGGGCCCCACCCGGAAATCACGTGGGCCCCACACGGAAATCACGTGGGCCCCACGGGGAAATCACGTGGGCCCCACGGGGAAATCACGTGGGCCCCACCCGGAAATCACGTGGGCCCCACCCGGAAATCACGTGGGCCCCACCCGGAAATCACGTGGGCCCCACCCGGAAATCACGTGGGCCCCACCCGGAAATCACGTGGGCCCCACCCGGAAATCACGTGGGCCCCACCCGGAAATCACGTGGGCCCCACCCGGAAATCACGTGGGCCCCACGGGGAAATCACGTGGGCCCCACCCGGAAATCACGTGGGCCCCACCCGGAAATCACGTGGGCCCCACCCGGAAATCACGTGGGCCCCACGGGGAAATCACGTGGGCCCCACCCGGAAATCACGTGGGCCCCACGGGGAAATCACGTGGGCCCCACCCGGAAATCACGTGGGCCCCACCCGGAAATCACGTGGGCCCCACCCGGAAATCACGTGGGCCCCACCCGGAAATCACGTGGGCCCCAGCCGGAAATCACGTGGGCCCCAGCCGGAAATCACGTGGGCCCCACCCGGAAATCACGTGGGCCCCACCCGGAAATCACGTGGGCCCCACCCGGAAATCACGTGGGCCCCACCCGGAAATCACGTGGGGCCCACCCGGAAATCACGTGGGCCCCACCCGGAAATCACGTGGGCCCCACCCGGAAATCACGTGGGCCCCACCCGGAAATCACGTGGGCCCCACGGGGAAATCACGTGGGCCCCACCCGGAAATCACGTGGTCCCCACCCGGAAATCACGTGGGCCCCACCCGGAAATCACGTGGGCCCCACGGGGAAATCACGTGGGCCCCACGGGGAAATCACGTGGGCCCCACGGTGAAATCACGTGGGCCCCACCCGGAAATCACGTGGGCCCCACCCGGAAATCACGTGGGCCCCACCCGGAAATCACGTGGGCCCCACCCGGAAATCACGTGGGCCCCACCCGGAAATCACGTGGGCCCCACGGGGAAATCACGTGGGCCCCACGGGGAAATCACGTGGGCCCCACGGGGAAATCACGTGGGCCCCACCCGGAAATCACGTGGGCCCCACCCGGAAATCACGTGGGCCCCACCCGGAAATCACGTGGGCCCCACCCGGAAATCACGTGGGCCCCACCCGGAAATCACGTGGGGCCCACCCGGAAATCACGTGGGCCCCACCCGGAAATCACGTGGGGCCCACCCGGTAATCACGTGGGCCCCACCCGGAAATCACGTGGGCCCCACCCGGAAATCACGTGGGCCCCACCCGGAAATCACGTGGGGCCCACCCGGAAATCACGTGGGCCCAACCCGGAAATCACGTGGGCCCCACCCGGAAATCACGTGGGCCCCACGGGGAAATCACGTGGGCCCCACCCGGAAATCACGTGGGCCCCACCCGGAAATCACGTGGGCCCCACCCGGAAATCACGTGGGCCCCACCCGGAAATCACGTGGGCCCAACCCGGAAATCACGTGGGCCCCACCCGGAAATCACGTGGGCCCCACGGGGAAATCACGTGGGCCCCACCCGGAAATCACGTGGGCCCCACGGGGAAATCACGTGGGCCCCACCCGGAAATCACGTGGGCCCCACCCGGAAATCACGTGGGCCCCACCCGGAAATCACGTGGGCCCCACGGGGAAATCACGTGGGCCCCACCCGGAAATCACGTGGGCCCCAACCGGAAATCACGTGGGCCCCACCCGGAAATCCCGTGGGCCCCACCCGGAAATCACGTGGGCCCCACCCGGAAATCACGTGGGCCCCACCCGGAAATCACGTGGGCCCCACGCGGAAATCACGTGGGCCCCACGGGGAAATCACGTGGGCCCACCCGGAAATCACGTGGGCCCCACCCGGAAATCACGTGGGCCCCACCCGGAAATCACGTGGGCCCCACCCGGAAATCACGTGGGCCCCACCCGGAAATCACGTGGGCCCCACCCGGAAATCACGTGGGCCCCACGGGGAAATCACGTGTGCCCCACCCGGAAATCACGTGGGCCCCACCCGGAAATCACGTGGGCCCCACCCGGAAATCCCGTCGGCCCCACCCGGAAATCACGTGGGCCCCACGGGGAAATCACGTGGGCCCCACCCGGAAATCACGTGGGCCCCACCCGGAAATCACGTGGGCCCCAGCCGGAAATCACGTGGGCCCCACCCGGAAATCACGTGGGCCCCACGGGGAGATCACGTGGGCCCCACCCGGAAATCACGTGGGCCCCACCCGGAAATCACGTGGGCCCCACCCGGAAATCACGTGGGCCCCACGGGGAGATCACGTGGGCCCCACCCGGAAATCACGTGGGCCCCACCCGGAAATCACGTGGGCCCCACCCGGAAATCACGTGGGCCCCACCCGGAAATCACGTGGGCCCCACCCGGAAATCACGTGGGCCCCACCCGGAAATCACGTGGGCCCCACCCGGAAATCACGTGGGCCCCACCCGGAAATCACGTGGGCCCCACCCGGAAATCACGTGGGCCCCACCCGGAAATCACGTGGGCCCCACCCGGAAATCACGTGGGCCCCAGCCGGAAATCACGTGGGCCCCACGGGGAAATCACGTGGGCCCCACGGGGAAATCACGTGGGCCCCACGGGGAAATCACGTGGGCCCCACGGGGAAATCACGTGGGCCCTACGGGGAAATCACGTGGGCCCCACCCGGAAATCACGTGGGCCCCACCCGGAAATCACGTGGGCCCCACCCGGAAATCACGTGGGCCCCACCCGGAAATCACGTGGGACCCACCCGGAAATCACGTGGGCCCCAGCCGGAAATCACGTGGGCCCCACGGGGAAATCACGTGGGCCCCACCCGGAAATCACGTGGGCCCCACCCGGAAATCACGTGGGCCCCACCCGGAAATCACGTGGGCCCCACCCGGAAATCACGTGGGCCCCACCCGGAAATCACGTGGGCCCCACCCGGAAATCACGTTGGCCCCACCCGGAAATCACGTGGGGCCCACCCGGAAATCACGTGGGCCCCACCCGGAAATCACGTGGGCCCCACCCGGAAATCACGTGGGGCCCACCCGGAAATCACGTTTGCCCCACCCGGAAATCACGTGGGCCCCACCCGGAAATCACGTGGGCCCCACCCGGAAATCACGTGGGCCCCACCCGGAAATCACGTGGGCCCAACCCGGAAATCACGTGGGCCCCACCCGGAAATCACGTGGGCCCCACGGGGAAATCACGTGGGCCCCACCCGGAAATCACGTGGGCCCCACGGGGAAATCACGTGGGCCCCACCCGGAAATCACGTGGGCCCCACCCGGAAATCACGTGGGCCCCACCCGGAAATCACGTGGGCCCCACGGGGAAATCACGTGGGCCCCACCCGGAAATCACGTGGGCCCCACGGGGAAATCACGTGGGCCCCACCCGGAAATCACGTGGGCCCCACCCGGAAATAACGTGGGCCCCACCCGGAAATAACGTGGGCCCCACCCGGAAATCCGTGGGCCCCACCCGGAAATCACGTGGGCCCCACCCGGAAATCACGTGGGCCCCACCCGGAAATCACGTGGGCCCCACCCGGAAATCACGTGGGCCCCACCCGGAAATCACGTGGGCCCCACCCGGAAATCACGTGGGGCCCACCCGGAAATCACGTGGGCCCCACCCGGAAATCACGTGGGCCCCACCCGGAAATCACGTGGGCCCCACCCGGAAATCACGTGGGCCCCACCCGGAAATCACGTGGGGCCCACCCGGAAATCACGTGGGCCCCACCCGGAAATCACGTGGGCCCCACCCGGAAATCACGTGGGCCCCACGGGGAAATCACGTGGGCCCCACGGGGAAATCACGTGGGCCCCACCCGGAAATCACGTGGGCCCCACCCGGAAATCACGTGGGCCCCACCCGGAAATCACGTGGGCCCCACCCGGAAATCACGTGGGCCCCAGCCGGAAATCACGTGGGCCCCACCCGGAAATCACGTGGGCCCCACCCGGAAATCACGTGGGCCCCACCCGGAAATCACGTGGGCCCCACCCGGAAATCACGTGGGCCCCACCCGGAAATCACGTGGGCCCCACCCGGAAATCACGTGGGCCCCACCCGGAAATCACGTGGGCCCCACCCGGAAATCACGTGGGCCCCACCCGGAAATCACGTGGGGCCCACCCGGAAATCACGTGGGCCCCACCCGGAAATCACGTGGGCCCCACCCGGAAATCACGTGGGCCCCACCCGGAAATCACGTGGGCCCCACGGGGAAATCACGTGGGCCCCACCCGGAAATCACGTGGTCCCCACCCGGAAATCACGTGGGCCCCACGGGGAAATCACGTGGGCCCCACCCGGAAATCACGTGGTCCCCACCCGGAAATCACGTGGGCCCCACGGGGAAATCACGTGGGCCCCACCCGGAAATCACGTGGGCCCCACGGGGAAATCACGTGGGCCCCACCCGGAAATCACGTGGGCCCCACCCGGAAATCACGTGGGCCCCACCCGGAAATCACGTGGGCCCCACGGGGAAATCACGTGTGCCCCACCCGGAAATCACGTGGGCCCCACCCGGAAATCACGTGGGCCCCACCCGGAAATCCCGTGGGCCCCACCCGGAAATCACGTGGGCCCCACGGGGAAATCACGTGGGCCCCACCCGGAAATCACGTGGGCCCCACCCGGAAATCACGTGGGCCCCAGCCGGAAATCACGTGGGCCCCACCCGGAAATCACGTGGGCCCCACGGGGAGATCACGTGGGCCCCACCCGGAAATCACGTGGGCCCCACCCGGAAATCACGTGGGCCCCACCCGGAAATCACGTGGGCCCCACGGGGAGATCACGTGGGCCCCACCCGGAAATCACGTGGGCCCCACCCGGAAATCACGTGGGCCCCACCCGGAAATCACGTGGGCCCCACCCTGAAATCACGTGGGCCCCACCCGGAAATCACGTGGGCCCCACCCGGAAATCACGTGGGCCCCACCCGGAAATCACGTGGGCCCCACCCGGAAATCACGTGGGGCCCACCCGGAAATCACGTGGGCCCCACCCGGAAATCACGTGGGCCCCACCCGGAAATCACGTGGGCCCCACCCGGAAAACACGTGGGCCCCACCCGGAAATCACGTGGGCCCCACCCGGAAATCACGTGGGCCCCACCCGGAAATCACGTGGGCCCCACCCGGAAATCACGTGGGCCCCACCCGGAAATCACGTGGGCCCCACCCGGAAATCACGTGGGCCCCACCCGGAAATCACGTGGGCCCCACCCGGAAATCACGTGGGCCCCAGCCGGAAATCACGTGGGCCCCACGGGGAAATCACGTGGGCCCCACCCGGAAATCACGTGGGCCCCACCCGGAAATCACGTGGGCCCCACCCGGAAATCACGTGGGCCCCACCCGGAAATCACGTGGGCCCCACCCGGAAATCACGTGGGCCCCACCCGGAAATCACGTTGGCCCCACCCGGAAATCACGTGGGGCCCACCCGGAAATCACGTGGGCCCCACCCGGAAATCACGTGGGCCCCACCCGGAAATCACGTGGGGCCCACCCGGAAATCACGTTTGCCCCACCCGGAAATCACGTGGGCCCCACCCGGAAATCACGTGGGCCCCACCCGGAAATCACGTGGGCCCCACCCGGAAATCACGTGGGCCCCACCCGGAAATCACGTGGGCCCCACCCGGAAATCACGTGGGCCCCACCCGGAAATCACGTGGGCCCAACCCGGAAATCACGTGGGCCCCACCCGGAAATCACGTGGGCCCCACGGGGAAATCACGTGGGCCCCACCCGGAAATCACGTGGGCCCCACCCGGAAATCACGTGGGCCCCACCCGGAAATCACGTGGGCCCCACCCGGAAATCACGTGGGCCCCACCCGGAAATCACGTGGGCCCCACGGGGAAATCACGTGGGCCCCACCCGGAAATCACGTGGGCCCCACGGGGAAATCACGTGGGCCCCACCCGGAAATCACGTGGGCCCCACACGGAAATCACGTGGGCCCCACCCGGAAATCACGTGGGCCCCACCCGGAAATCACGTGGGCCCCACCCGGAAATCACGTGGGCCCCACCCGGAAATCACGTGGGCCCCACCCGGAAATCACGTGGGCCCCACCCGGAAATCACGTGGGCCCCACCCGGAAATCACGTGGGGCCCACCCGGAAATCACGTGGGCCCCACCCGGAAATCACGTGGGCCCCACCCGGAAATCACGTGGGCCCCACCCGGAAATCACGTGGGCCCCACGGGGAAATCACGTGGGCCCCACGGGGAAATCACGTGGGCCCCACCCGGAAATCACGTGGGCCCCACCCGGAAATCACGTGGGCCCCACCCGGAAATCACGTGGGCCCCACCCGGAAATCACGTGGGCCCCAGCCGGAAATCACGTGGGCCCCACGGGGAAATCACGTGGGCCCCACCCGGAAATCACGTGGGCCCCACCCGGAAATCACGTGGGCCCCACCCGGAAATCACGTGGGCCCCACCCGGAAATCACGTGGGCCCCACCCGGAAATCACGTGGGCCCCACCCGGAAATCACGTGGGCCCCACCCGGAAATCACGTGGGCCCCACCCGGAAATCACGTGGGCCCCACCCGGAAATCACGTGGGGCCCACCCGGAAATCACGTGGGCCCCACCCGGAAATCACGTGGGCCCCACCCGGAAATCACGTGGGCCCCACCCGGAAATCACGTGGGGCCCACCCGGAAATCACGTGGGCCCCACCCGGAAATCACGTGGGCCCCACCCGGAAATCACGTGGGCCCCACCCGGAAATCACGTGGGGCCCACCCGGAAATCACGTGGGCCCCACCCGGAAATCACGTGGGCCCCACCCGGAAATCACGTGGGCCCCACCCGGAAATCACGTGGGCCCCACCCGGAAATCACGTGGGCCCCACCCGGAAATCACGTGGGCCCCACGGAGAAATCACGTGGGCCCCACCCGGAAATCACGTGGGCCCACCCGGAAATCACGTGGGCCCCACCCGGAAATCACGTGGGCCCCACCCGGAAATCACGTGGGCCCCACGGGGAAATCACGTGGGCCCCACCCGGAAATCACGTGGGCCCCACCCGGAAATCACGTGGGCCCCACCCTGAAATCACGTGGGCCCCAGCCGGAAATCACGTGGGCCCAACCCGGAAATCACGTGGGCCCCACCCGGAAATCACGTGGGCCCCACGGGGAAATCACGTGGGCCCCACCCGGAAATCACGTGGGCCCCACGGGGAAATCACGTGGGCCCCACCCGGAAATCACGTGGGCCCCACCCGGAAATCACGTGGGCCCCACCCGGAAATCACGTGGGCCCCACGGGGAAATCACGTGGGCCCCACCCGGAAATCACGTGGGCCCCACCCGGAAATCACGTGGGCCCCACCCGGAAATCACGTGGGCCCCACCCGGAAATCACGTGGGCCCCAGCCGGAAATCACGTGGGCCCCAAGGGGAAATCACGTGGGCCCCACGGGGAAATCACGTGGGCCCCACGGGGAAATCACGTGGGCCCCACCCGGAAATCACGTGGGCCCCACCCGGAAATCACGTGGGCCCCACCCGGAAATCACGTGGGCCCCACCCGGAAATCACGTGGGCCCCAGCCGGAAATCACGTGGGCCCCACGGGGAAATCACGTGGGCCCCACCCGGAAATCACGTGGGCCCCACCCGGAAATCACGTGGGCCCCACCCGGAAATCACGTGGGCCCCACGGGGAAATCACGTGGGCCCCACCCGGAAATCACGTGGTCCCCACCCGGAAATCACGTGGGCCCCACGGGGAAATCACGTGGGCCCCACCCGGAAATCACGTGGTCCCCACCCGGAAATCACGTGGGCCCCACGGGGAAATCACGTGGGCCCCACCCGGAAATCACGTGGGCCCCACGGGGAAATCACGTGGGCCCCACCCGGAAATCACGTGGGCCCCACCCGGAAATCACGTGGGCCCCACCCGGAAATCACGTGGGCCCCACGGGGAAATCACGTGTGCCCCACCCGGAAATCACGTGGGCCCCACCCGGAAATCACGTGGGCCCCACCCGGAAATCCCGTGGGCCCCACCCGGAAATCACGTGGGCCCCACGGGGAAATCACGTGGGCCCCACCCGGAAATCACGTGGGCCCCACCCGGAAATCACGTGGGCCCCAGCCGGAAATCACGTGGGCCCCACCCGGAAATCACGTGGGCCCCACGGGGAGATCACGTGGGCCCCACCCGGAAATCACGTGGGCCCCACCCGGAAATCACGTGGGCCCCACCCGGAAATCACGTGGGCCCCACGGGGAGATCACGTGGGCCCCACCCGGAAATCACGTGGGCCCCACCCGGAAATCACGTGGGCCCCACCCGGAAATCACGTGGGCCCCACCCTGAAATCACGTGGGCCCCACCCGGAAATCACGTGGGCCCCACCCGGAAATCACGTGGGCCCCACCCGGAAATCACGTGGGCCCCACCCGGAAATCACGTGGGGCCCACCCGGAAATCACGTGGGCCCCACCCGGAAATCACGTGGGCCCCACCCGGAAATCACGTGGGCCCCACCCGGAAAACACGTGGGCCCCACCCGGAAATCACGTGGGCCCCACCCGGAAATCACGTGGGCCCCACCCGGAAATCACGTGGGCCCCACCCGGAAATCACGTGGGCCCCACCCGGAAATCACGTGGGCCCCACCCGGAAATCACGTGGGCCCCACCCGGAAATCACGTGGGCCCCACCCGGAAATCACGTGGGCCCCAGCCGGAAATCACGTGGGCCCCACGGGGAAATCACGTGGGCCCCACCCGGAAATCACGTGGGCCCCACCCGGAAATCACGTGGGCCCCACCCGGAAATCACGTGGGCCCCACCCGGAAATCACGTGGGCCCCACCCGGAAATCACGTGGGCCCCACCCGGAAATCACGTTGGCCCCACCCGGAAATCACGTGGGGCCCACCCGGAAATCACGTGGGCCCCACCCGGAAATCACGTGGGCCCCACCCGGAAATCACGTGGGGCCCACCCGGAAATCACGTTTGCCCCACCCGGAAATCACGTGGGCCCCACCCGGAAATCACGTGGGCCCCACCCGGAAATCACGTGGGCCCCACCCGGAAATCACGTGGGCCCCACCCGGAAATCACGTGGGCCCCACCCGGAAATCACGTGGGCCCCACCCGGAAATCACGTGGGCCCAACCCGGAAATCACGTGGGCCCCACCCGGAAATCACGTGGGCCCCACGGGGAAATCACGTGGGCCCCACCCGGAAATCACGTGGGCCCCACCCGGAAATCACGTGGGCCCCACCCGGAAATCACGTGGGCCCCACCCGGAAATCACGTGGGCCCCACCCGGAAATCACGTGGGCCCCACGGGGAAATCACGTGGGCCCCACCCGGAAATCACGTGGGCCCCACGGGGAAATCACGTGGGCCCCACCCGGAAATCACGTGGGCCCCACACGGAAATCACGTGGGCCCCACCCGGAAATCACGTGGGCCCCACCCGGAAATCACGTGGGCCCCACCCGGAAATCACGTGGGCCCCACCCGGAAATCACGTGGGCCCCACCCGGAAATCACGTGGGCCCCACCCGGAAATCACGTGGGCCCCACCCGGAAATCACGTGGGGCCCACCCGGAAATCACGTGGGCCCCACCCGGAAATCACGTGGGCCCCACCCGGAAATCACGTGGGCCCCACCCGGAAATCACGTGGGCCCCACGGGGAAATCACGTGGGCCCCACGGGGAAATCACGTGGGCCCCACCCGGAAATCACGTGGGCCCCACCCGGAAATCACGTGGGCCCCACCCGGAAATCACGTGGGCCCCACCCGGAAATCACGTGGGCCCCAGCCGGAAATCACGTGGGCCCCACGGGGAAATCACGTGGGCCCCACGGGGAAATCACGTGGGCCCCACCCGGAAATCACGTGGGCCCCACCCGGAAATCACGTGGGCCCCACCCGGAAATCACGTGGGCCCCACCCGGAAATCACGTGGGCCCCACCCGGAAATCACGTGGGCCCCACCCGGAAATCACGTGGGCCCCACCCGGAAATCACGTGGGGCCCACCCGGAAATCACGTGGGCCCCACCCGGAAATCACGTGGGCCCCACCCGGAAATCACGTGGGCCCCACCCGGAAATCACGTGGGGCCCACCCGGAAATCACGTGGGCCCCACCCGGAAATCACGTGGGCCCCACCCGGAAATCACGTGGGCCCCACCCGGAAATCACGTGGGGCCCACCCGGAAATCACGTGGGCCCCACCCGGAAATCACGTGGGCCCCACCCGGAAATCACGTGGGCCCCACCCGGAAATCACGTGGGCCCCACCCGGAAATCACGTGGGCCCCACCCGGAAATCACGTGGGCCCCACCCGGAAATCACGTGGGCCCCACGGAGAAATCACGTGGGCCCCACCCGGAAATCACGTGGGCCCACCCGGAAATCACGTGGGCCCCACCCGGAAATCACGTGGGCCCCACCCGGAAATCACGTGGGCCCCACGGGGAAATCACGTGGGCCCCACCCGGAAATCACGTGGGCCCCACCCGGAAATCACGTGGGCCCCACCCGGAAATCACGTGGGCCCCAGCCGGAAATCACGTGGGCCCAACCCGGAAATCACGTGGGCCCCACCCGGAAATCACGTGGGCCCCACGGGGAAATCACGTGGGCCCCACCCGGAAATCACGTGGGCCCCACGGGGAAATCACGTGGGCCCCACCCGGAAATCACGTGGGCCCCACCCGGAAATCACGTGGGCCCCACCCGGAAATCACGTGGGCCCCACGGGGAAATCACGTGGGCCCCACCCGGAAATCACGTGGGCCCCACCCGGAAATCACGTGGGCCCCACCCGGAAATCACGTGGGCCCCACCCGGAAATCACGTGGGCCCCAGCCGGAAATCACGTGGGCCCCACGGGGAAATCACGTGGGCCCCACGGGGAAATCACGTGGGCCCCACGGGGAAATCACGTGGGCCCCACCCGGAAATCACGTGGGCCCCACCCGGAAATCACGTGGGCCCCACCCGGAAATCACGTGGGCCCCACCCGGAAATCACGTGGGCCCCAGCCGGAAATCACGTGGGCCCCACGGGGAAATCACGTGGGCCCCACCCGGAAATCACGTGGGCCCCACCCGGAAATCACGTGGGCCCCACCCGGAAATCACGTGGGCCCCACCCGGAAATCACGTGGGCCCCACCCGGAAATCACGTGGGCCCCACCCGGAAATCACGTTGGCCCCACCCGGAAATCACGTGGGGCCCACCCGGAAATCACGTGGGCCCCACCCGGAAATCACGTGGGCCCCACCCGGAAATCACGTGGGGCCTACCCGGAAATCACGTTTGCCCCACCCGGAAATCACGTGGGCCCCACCCGGAAATCACGTGGGCCCCACCCGGAAATCACGTGGGCCCCACCCGGAAATCACGTGGGCCCCACCCGGAAATCACGTGGGCCCCACCCGGAAATCACGTGGGCCCAACCCGGAAATCACGTGGGCCCCACCCGGAAATCACGTGGGCCCCACGGGGAAATCACGTGGGCCCCACCCGGAAATCACGTGGGCCCCACGGGGAAATCACGTGGGCCCCACCCGGAAATCACGTGGGCCCCACCCGGAAATCACGTGGGCCCCACCCGGAAATCACGTGGGCCCCACGGGGAAATCACGTGGGCCCCACCCGGAAATCACGTGGGCCCCACGGGGAAATCACGTGGGCCCCACGGGGAAATCACGTGGGCCCCACCCGGAAATCACGTGGGCCCCACCCGGAAATCACGTGGGCCCCAGCCGGAAATCACGTGGGCCCCACGGGGAAATCACGTGGGCCCCACCCGGAAATCACGTGGGCCCCACCCGGAAATCACGTGGGCCCCACCCGGAAATCACGTGGGCCCCACCCGGAAATCACGTGGGCCCCACCCGGAAATCACGTGGGCCCCACCCGGAAATCACGTGGGCCCCACCCGGAAATCACGTGGGCCCCACCCGGAAATCACGTGGGCCCCACCCGGAAATCACGTGGGGCCCACCCGGAAATCTCGTGGGCCCCACCCGGAAATCACGTGGGCCCCACCCGGAAATCACGTGGGGCCCACCCGGAAATCACGTGGGCCCCACCCGGAAATCACGTGGGCCCCACCCGGAAATCACGTGGGGCCCACCCGGAAATCACGTGGGCCCCACCCGGAAATCACGTGGGCCCCACCCGGAAATCACGTGGGCCCCACCCGGAAATCACGTGGGCCCCACCCGGAAATCACGTGGGCCCCACCCGGAAATCACGTGGGCCCCACCCGGAAATCACGTGGGCCCCACCCGGAAATCACGTGGGCCCCACCCGGAAATCACGTGGGCCCCACCCGGAAATCACGTGGGCCCCACGGGGAAATCACGTGGGCCCCACCCGGAAATCACGTGGGCCCCACCCGGAAATCACGTGGGCCCCACCCGGAAATCACGTGGGCCCCACCCGGAAATCACGTGGGCCCCACCCGGAAATCACGTGGGCCCCACGGGGAAATCACGTGGGCCCCACCCGGAAATCACGTGGGCCCCACCCGGAAATCACGTGGGCCCCACCCGGAAATCACGTGGGCCCCACCCGGAAATCACGTGGGCCCAACCCGGAAATCACGTGGGCCCCACCCGGAAATCACGTGGGCCCCACCCGGAAATCACGTGGGCCCCACCCGGAAATCACGTGGGCCCCACGGGGAAATCACGTGGGCCCCACCCGGAAATCACGTGGGCCCCACCCGGAAATCACGTGTGCCCCACCCGGAAATCACGTGGGCCCCACGGGGAAATCACGTGGGCCCCACCCGGAAATCACGTGGGCCCCACGGGGAAATCACGTGGGCCCCACCCGGAAATCACGTGGGCCCCACACGGAAATCACGTGGGCCCCACCCGGAAATAACGTGGGCCCCACCCGGAAATCACGTGGGCCCCAGCCGGAAATCACGTGGGCCCCACCCGGAAATCACGTGGGCCCCACCCGGAAATCACGTGGGCCCCACCCGGAAATCACGTGGGCCCCACCCGGAAATCACGTGGGCCCCACCCGGAAATCACGTGGGCCCCACCCGGAAATCACGTGGGGCCCACCCGGAAATCACGTGGGCCCCACCCGGAAATCACGTGGGCCCCACCCGGAAATCACGTGGGCCCCACCCGGAAATCACGTGGGCCCCACGGGGAAATCACGTGGGCCCCACCCGGAAATCACGTGGTCCCCACCCGGAAATCACGTGGGCCCCACCCGGAAATCACGTGGGCCCAACCCGGAAATCACGTGGGGCCCACCCGGAAATCACGTGGGCCCCACCCGGAAATCACGTGGGCCCCACCCTGAAATCACGTGGGCCCCACCCGTAAAACACGTGGGCCCCACCCGGAAATCACGTGGGCCCCACCCGGAAATCACGTGGGCCCCACCCGGAAATCACGTGGGCCCCACCCGGAAATCTCGTGGGCCCCACCCGGAAATCACGTGGGCCCCACCCGGAAATCACGTGGGTCCCACCCGGAAATCACGTGGGCCCCACCCGGAAAACCCGTGGGCCCCACCCGGAAATCACGTGGGGCCCACCCGGAAATCACGTGGGCCCCACGGGGAAATCACGTGGGCCCCACCCGGAAATCACGTGGGCCCCACGGGGAAATCACGTGGGCCCCACCCGGAAATCACGTGGGCCCCACCCGGAAATCACGTGGGCCCCACGGGGAAATCACGTGGGCCCCACCCGGAAATCACGTGGGCCCCACGGGGAAATCACGTGGGCCCCACCCGGAAATCACGTGGGCCCCACCCGGAAATCACGTGGGCCCCACCCGGAAATCACGTGGGCCCCACCCGGAAATCACGTGGGCCCCACCCGGAAATCACGTGGGCCCCACCCGGAAATCACGTGGGCCCCACGGGGAAATCACGTGGGCCCCACCCGGAAATCACGTGGGCCCCACCCGGAAATCACGTGGGCCCCACCCGGAAATCACGTGGGCCCCACCCGGAAATCACGTGGGCCCCACCCGTAAATCACGTGGGCCCCACCCAGAAATCACGTGGGCCCCACGGGGAAATCACGTGGGGCCCACCCGGAAATCACGTGGGCCCCACCCGGAAATCACGTGGGCCCCACCCGGAAATCACGTGGGCCCCACCCGGAAATCACGTGGGCCCCAGCCGGAAATCACGTGGGCCCCACGGGTAAATCAGGTGGGCCCCACCCGGAAATCACGTGGGCCCCACCCGGAAATCACGTGGGCCCCACCCAGAAATCACGTGGGCCCCACCCGGAAATCACGTGGGCCCCACCCGGAAATCACGTGGGCCCCACCCGGAAATCACGTGGGCCCCACCCGGAAATCACGTGGGCCCCACGGGGAAATCACGTGTGCCCCACCCGGAAATCACGTGGGCCCCAGCCGGAAATCACGTGGGCCCCACCCGGAAATCACGTGGGCCCCACCCGGAAATCACGTGGGCCCCACCCGGAAATCACGTGGGCCCCACCCGGAAATCACGTGGGCCCCACACGGAAATCACGTGGGCCCCACCCGGAAATCACGTGGGCCCCACCCGGAAATCACGTGGGCCCCACCCGGAAATCACGTGGGCCCCACCCGGAAATCACGTGGGCCCCACCCGGAAATCACGTGGGCCCCACCCGGAAATCACGTGGGCCCCACCCGGAAATCACGTGGGCCCCACCCGGAAATCACGTGGGCCCCAGCCGGAAATCACGTGGGCCCCACCCGGAAATCACGTGGGCCCCACCCGGAAATCACGTGGGCCCCAGCCGGAAATCACGTGGGCCCCAGCCGGAAATCACGTGGGCCCCACGGGGAAATCACGTGGGCCCCACGGGGAAATCACGTGGGCCCCAGCCGGAAATCACGTGGGCCCCACGGGGAAATCACGTGGGCCCCACGGGGAAATCACGTGGGCCCCACCCGGAAATCACGTGGGCCCCACCCGGAAATCACGTGGGCCCCACCCGGAAATCACGTGGGCCCCACCCGGAAATCACGTGGGCCCCACCCGGAAATCACGTGGGCCCCAGCCGGAAATCACGTGGGCCCCACCCGGAAATCACGTGGGCCCCACCCGGAAATCACGTGGGCCCCACCCGGAAATCACGTGGGCCCCACCCGGAAATCACGTGGGCCCCACCCGGAAATCACGTTGGCCCCACCCGGAAATCACGTGGGGCCCACCCGGAAATCACGTGGGCCCCACCCGGAAATCACGTGGGCCCCACCCGGAAATCACGTGGGCCCCACCCGGAAATCACGGGGGCCCCACCCGGAAATCACGTGGGCCCCACCCGGAAATCACGTGGGCCCCACGGGGAAATCACGTGGGCCCCACCCGGAAATCACGTGGGCCCCACCCGGAAATCACGTGGGCCCCACCCGGAAATCACGTGGGGCCCACCCGGAAATCACGTGGGCCCCACCCGGAAATCACGTGGGCCCCACGGGGAAATCACCTGGGCCACACCCGGAAATCACGTGGGCCCCACCCGGAAATCACGTGGGCCCCACCCGGAAATCACGTGGGCCCCACCCGGAAATCACGTGGGCCCCACCCGGAAATCACGCGGGCCCCACCCGGAAATCACGTGGGCCCCACCCGGAAATCACGTGCGCCCCACCCGGAAATCACGTGGGCCCCACCCGGAAATCACGTGGGCCCCACCCGGAAATCACGTGGGCCCCACCCGGAAATCACGTGGGCCCCACCCGGAAATCACGTGGGCCCCACCCGGAAATCACGTGGGCCCCACCCGGAAATCACGTGGGCCCCACGGGGAAATCACGTGGGCCCCACGGGGAAATCACCTGGGCCCCACCCGGAAATCACGTGGGCCCCACCCGGAAATCACGTGGGCCCCACCCGGAAATCACGTGGGCCCCACGGGGAAATCACGTGGGCCCCACGGGGAAATCACGTGGGCCCCACCCGGAAATCACGTGGGCCCCACCCGGAAATCACGTGGGCCCCACCCGGAAATCACGTGGGCCCCACCCGGAAATCACGTGGGCCCCACCCGGAAATCACGTGGGCCCCACCCGGAAATCACGTGGGCCCCACCCGGAAATCACGTGGGCCCCAGCCGGAAATCACGTGGGCCCCAGCCGGAAATCACGTGGGCCCCACGGGGAAATCACGTGGGCCCCACGGGGAAATCACGTGGGCCCCAGCCGGAAATCACGTGGGCCCCACGGGGAAATCACGTGGGCCCCACGGGGAAATCACGTGGGCCCCACCCGGAAATCACGTGGGCCCCACCCGGAAATCACGTGGGCCCCACCCGGAAATCACGTGGGCCCCACCCGGAAATCACGTGGGCCCCACCCGGAAATCACGTGGGCCCCAGCCGGAAATCACGTGGGCCCCACCCGGAAATCACGTGGGCCCCACCCGGAAATCACGTGGGCCCCACCCGGAAATCACGTGGGCCCCACCCGGAAATCACGTGGGCCCCACCCGGAAATCACGTTGGCCCCACCCGGAAATCACGTGGGGCCCACCCGGAAATCACGTGGGCCCCACCCGGAAATCACGTGGGCCCCACCCGGAAATCACGTGGGCCCCACCCGGAAATCACGGGGGCCCCACCCGGAAATCACGTGGGCCCCACCCGGAAATCACGTGGGCCCCACGGGGAAATCACGTGGGCCCCACCCGGAAATCACGTGGGCCCCACCCGGAAATCACGTGGGCCCCACCCGGAAATCACGTGGGGCCCACCCGGAAATCACGTGGGCCCCACCCGGAAATCACGTGGGCCCCACGGGGAAATCACCTGGGCCACACCCGGAAATCACGTGGGCCCCACCCGGAAATCACGTGGGCCCCACCCGGAAATCACGTGGGCCCCACCCGGAAATCACGTGGGCCCCACCCGGAAATCACGCGGGCCCCACCCGGAAATCACGTGGGCCCCACCCGGAAATCACGTGCGCCCCACCCGGAAATCACGTGGGCCCCACCCGGAAATCACGTGGGCCCCACCCGGAAATCACGTGGGCCCCACCCGGAAATCACGTGGGCCCCACCCGGAAATCACGTGGGCCCCACCCGGAAATCACGTGGGCCCCACCCGGAAATCACGTGGGCCCCACGGGGAAATCACGTGGGCCCCACGGGGAAATCACCTGGGCCCCACCCGGAAATCACGTGGGCCCCACCCGGAAATCACGTGGGCCCCACCCGGAAATCACGTGGGCCCCACGGGGAAATCACGTGGGCCCCACGGGGAAATCACGTGGGCCCCACCCGGAAATCACGTGGGCCCCACCCGGAAATCACGTGGGCCCCACCCGGAAATCACGTGGGCCCCACCCGGAAATCACGTGGGCCCCACCCGGAAATCACGTGGGCCCCACCCGGAAATCACGTGGGCCCCACCCGGAAATCACGTGGGCCCCACGGGGAAATCACGTGGGCCCCACCCGGAAATCACGTGGGCCCCACCCGGAAATCACGTGGGCCCCACCCGGAAATCCCGTGGGACCCACCCGGAAATCACGTGGGCCCCACGGGGAAATCACGTGGGCCCCACCCGGAAATCACGTGGGCCCCACCCGGAAATCACGTGGGCCACAGCCGGAAATCACGTGGGCCCCACCCGGAAATCACGTGGGCCCCACGGGGAAATCACGTGGGCTCCACCCGGAAATCACGTGGGCCCCACCCGGAAATCACGTGGGCCCCACCCTGAAATCACGTGGGCCCCACCCGGAAATCACGTGGGGCCCACCCGGAAATCACGTGGGCCCCACGGGGAAATCACGTGGGCCCCACCCGGAAATCACATGGGCCCCACCCGGAAATCACGTGGGCCCCACCCGGAAATCACGTGGGCCCCACCCGGAAATCACGTGGGCCCCACCCGGAAATCACGTGGGCCCCACCCGGAAATCACGTGGGCCCCACGGGGAAATCACGTGTGCCCCAAGGGGAAATCACGTGGGCCCCACCCGGAAATCACGTGGGCCCCACGGGGAAATCACGTGGGCCCCACCCGGAAATCACGTGGGCCCCACGGGGAAATCACGTGGGCCCCACCCGGAAATCACGTGGGCCCCACCCGGAAATCACGTGGGCCCCACCCGGAAATCACGTGGGCCCCACGGGGAAATCACGTGGGCCCCACCCGGAAATCACGTGGGCCCCACCCGGAAATCACGTGGGCCCCACCCGGAAATCACGTGGGCCCCACCCGGAAATCACGTGGGCCCCACCCGGAAATCACGTGGGCCCCACGGGGAAATCACGTGGGCCCCACCCGGAAATCACGTGGGGCCCACCCGGAAATCACGTGGGCCCCACCCGGAAATCACGTGGGCCCCACCCGGAAATCACGTGGGCCCCACCCGGAAATCACGTGGGGCCCACCCGGAAATCACGTGGGCCCCACCCGGAAATCACGTGGGCCCCACCCGGAAATCACGTGGGCCCCACCCGGAAATCACGTGGGGCCCACCCGGAAATCACGTGGGCCCCACCCGGAAATCACGTGGGCCCCACCCGGAAATCACGTGGGCCCCACCCGGAAATCACGTGGGCCCCACCCGGAAATCACGTGGGCCCCACCCGGAAATCACGTGGGCCCCACCCGGAAATCACGTGGGCCCCACGGAGAAATCACGTGGGCCCCACCCGGAAATCACGTGGGCCCACCCGGAAATCACGTGGGCCCCACCCGGAAATCACGTGGGCCCCACCCGGAAATCACGTGGGCCCCACGGGGAAATCACGTGGGCCCCACCCGGAAATCACGTGGGCCCCACCCGGAAATCACGTGGGCCCCACCCGGAAATCACGTGGGCCCCAGCCGGAAATCACGTGGGCCCAACCCGGAAATCACGTGGGCCCCACCCGGAAATCACGTGGGCCCCACGGGGAAATCACGTGGGCCCCACCCGGAAATCACGTGGGCCCCACGGGGAAATCACGTGGGCCCCACCCGGAAATCACGTGGGCCCCACCCGGAAATCACGTGGGCCCCACCCGGAAATCACGTGGGCCCCACGGGGAAATCACGTGGGCCCCACCCGGAAATCACGTGGGCCCCACCCGGAAATCACGTGGGCCCCACCCGGAAATCACGTGGGCCCCACCCGGAAATCACGTGGGCCCCAGCCGGAAATCACGTGGGCCCCACGGGGAAATCACGTGGGCCCCACGGGGAAATCACGTGGGCCCCACGGGGAAATCACGTGGGCCCCACGGGGAAATCACGTGGGCCCCACCCGGAAATCACGTGGGCCCCACCCGGAAATCACGTGGGCCCCACCCGGAAATCACGTGGGCCCCACCCGGAAATCACGTGGGCCCCAGCCGGAAATCACGTGGGCCCCATGGGGAAATCACGTGGGCCCCACCCGGAAATCACGTGGGCCCCACCCGGAAATCACGTGGGCCCCACCCGGAAATCACGTGGGCCCCACCCGGAAATCACGTGGGCCCCACCCGGAAATCACGTGGGCCCCACCCGGAAATCACGTTGGCCCCACCCGGAAATCACGTGGGCCCCACCCGGAAATCACGTGGGCCCCACCCGGAAATCACGTGGGCCCCACCCGGAAATCACGTGGGGCCCACCCGGAAATCACGTTTGCCCCACCCGGAAATCACGTGGGCCCCACCCGGAAATCACGTGGGCCCCACCCGGAAATCACGTGGGCCCCACCCGGAAATCACGTGGGCCCCACCCGGAAATCACGTGGGCCCCACCCGGAAATCACGTGGGCCCAACCCGGAAATCACGTGGGCCCCACCCGGAAATCACGTGGGCCCCACGGGGAAATCACGTGGGCCCCACCCGGAAATCACGTGGGCCCCACGGGGAAATCACGTGGGCCCCACCCGGAAATCACGTGGGCCCCACCCGGAAATCACGTGGGCCCCACCCGGAAATCACGTGGGCCCCACGGGGAAATCACGTGGGCCCCACCCGGAAATCACGTGGGCCCCACGGGGAAATCACGTGGGCCCCACGGGGAAATCACGTGGGCCCCACCCGGAAATCACGTGGGCCCCACCCGGAAATCACGTGGGCCCCAGCCGGGAAATCACGTGGGCCCCACGGGGAAATCACGTGGGCCCCACCCGGAAATCACGTGGGCCCCACCCGGAAATCACGTGGGCCCCACCCGGAAATCACGTGGGCCCCACCCGGAAATCACGTGGGCCCCACCCGGAAATCACGTGGGCCCCACCCGGAAATCACGTGGGCCCCACCCGGAAATCACGTGGGCCCCACCCGGAAATCACGTGGGCCCCACCCGGAAATCACGTGGGCCCCACCCGGAAATCTCGTGGGCCCCACCCGGAAATCACGTGGGCCCCACCCGGAAATCACGTGGGGCCCACCCGGAAATCACGTGGGCCCCACCCGGAAATCACGTGGGCCCCACCCGGAAATCACGTGGGGCCCACCCGGAAATCACGTGGGCCCCACCCGGAAATCACGTGGGCCCCACCCGGAAATCACGTGGGCCCCACCCGGAAATCACGTGGGCCCCACCCGGAAATCACGTGGGCCCCACCCGGAAATCACGTGGGCCCCACCCGGAAATCACGTGGGCCCCACCCGGAAATCACGTGGGCCCCACCCGGAAATCACGTGGGCCCCACCCGGAAATCACGTGGGCCCCACCGAGAAATCACGTGGGCCCCACCCGGAAATCACGTGGGCCCCACCCGGAAATCACGTGGGCCCCACCCGGAAATCACGTGGGCCCCACCCGGAAATCACGTGGGCCCCACCCGGAAATCACGTGGGCCCCACGGGGAAATCACGTGGGCCCCACCCGGAAATCACGTGGGCCCCACCCGGAAATCACGTGGGCCCCACCCGGAAATCACGTGGGCCCCACCCGGAAATCACGTGGGCCCAACCCGGAAATCACGTGGGCCCCACCCGGAAATCACGTGGGCCCCACCCGGAAATCACGTGGGCCCCACCCGGAAATCACGTGGGCCCCACGGGGAAATCACGTGGGCCCCACCCGGAAATCACGTGGGCCCCACCCGGAAATCACGTGGGCCCCACCCGGAAATCACGTGGGCCCCACGGGGAAATCACGTGGGCCCCACCCGGAAATCACGTGGGCCCCACGGGGAAATCACGTGGGCCCCACCCGGAAATCACGTGGGCCCCACACGGGAAATCACGTGGGCCCCACCCGGAAATAACGTGGGCCCCACCCGGAAATCACGTGGGCCCCAGCCGGAAATCACGTGGGCCCCACCCGGAAATCACGTGGGCCCCACCCGGAAATCACGTGGGCCCCACCCGGAAATCACGTGGGCCCCACCCGGAAATCACGTGGGCCCCACCCGGAAATCACGTGGGCCCCACCCGGAAATCACGTGGGGCCCACCCGGAAATCACGTGGGCCCCACCCGGAAATCACGTGGGCCCCACCCGGAAATCACGTGGGCCCCACCCGGAAATCACGTGGGCCCCACGGGGAAATCACGTGGGCCCCACCCGGAAATCACGTGGTCCCCACCCGGAAATCACGTGGGCCCCACCCGGAAATCACGTGGGCCCAACCCGGAAATCACGTGGGGCCCACCCGGAAATCACGTGGGCCCCACCCGGAAATCACGTGGGCCCCACCCTGAAATCACGTGGGCCCCACCCGTAAAACACGTGGGCCCCACCCGGAAATCACGTGGGCCCCACCCGGAAATCACGTGGGCCCCACCCGGAAATCACGTGGGCCCCACCCGGAAATCTCGTGGGCCCCACCCGGAAATCACGTGGGCCCCACCCGGAAATCACGTGGGTCCCACCCGGAAATCACGTGGGCCCCACCCGGAAAACCCGTGGGCCCCACCCGGAAATCACGTGGGGCCCACCCGGAAATCACGTGGGCCCCACGGGGAAATCACGTGGGCCCCACCCGGAAATCACGTGGGCCCCACGGGGAAATCACGTGGGCCCCACCCGGAAATCACGTGGGCCCCACCCGGAAATCACGTGGGCCCCACGGGGAAATCACGTGGGCCCCACCCGGAAATCACGTGGGCCCCACGGGGAAATCACGTGGGCCCCACCCGGAAATCACGTGGGCCCCACCCGGAAATCACGTGGGCCCCACCCGGAAATCACGTGGGCCCCACCCGGAAATCACGTGGGCCCCACCCGGAAATCACGTGGGCCCCACCCGGAAATCACGTGGGCCCCACCCGGAAATCACGTGGGCCCCACCCGGAAATCACGTGGGCCCCACGGGGAAATCACGTGGGCCCCACCCGGAAATCACGTGGGCCCCACCCGGAAATCACGTGGGCCCCACCCGGAAATCACGTGGGCCCCACCCGGAAATCACGTGGGCCCCACCCGTAAATCACGTGGGCCCCACCCAGAAATCACGTGGGCCCCACGGGGAAATCACGTGGGGCCCACCCGGAAATCACGTGGGCCCCACCCGGAAATCACGTGGGCCCCACCCGGAAATCACGTGGGCCCCACCCGGAAATCACGTGGGCCCCAGCCGGAAATCACGTGGGCCCCACGGGTAAATCAGGTGGGCCCCACCCGGAAATCACGTGGGCCCCACCCGGAAATCACGTGGGCCCCACCCGGAAATCACGTGGGCCCCACCCGGAAATCACGTGGGCCCCACCCGGAAATCACGTGGGCCCCACCCGGAAATCACGTGGGCCCCACCCGGAAATCACGTGGGCCCCACGGGGAAATCACGTGTGCCCCACCCGGAAATCACGTGGGCCCCAGCCGGAAATCACGTGGGCCCCACCCGGAAATCACGTGGGCCCCACCCGGAAATCACGTGGGCCCCACCCGGAAATCACGTGGGCCCCACCCGGAAATCACGTGGGCCCCACACGGAAATCACGTGGGCCCCACCCGGAAATCACGTGGGCCCCACCCGGAAATCACGTGGGCCCCACCCGGAAATCACGTGGGCCCCACCCGGAAATCACGTGGGCCCCACCCGGAAATCACGTGGGCCCCACCCGGAAATCACGTGGGCCCCACCCGGAAATCACGTGGGCCCCCACCCGGAAATCACGTGGGCCCCAGCCGGAAATCACGTGGGCCCCACCCCGGAAATCACGTGGGCCCCACCCGGAAATCACGTGGGCCCCAGCCGGAAATCACGTGGGCCCCAGCCGGAAATCACGTGGGCCCCACGGGGAAATCACGTGGGCCCCACGGGGAAATCACGTGGGCCCCAGCCGGAAATCACGTGGGCCCCACGGGGAAATCACGTGGGCCCCACGGGGAAATCACGTGGGCACCACCCGGAAATCACGTGGGCCCCACCCGGAAATCACGTGGGCCCCACCCGGAAATCACGTGGGCCCCACCCGGAAATCACGTGGGCCCCACCCGGAAATCACGTGGGCCCCAGCCGGAAATCACGTGGGCCCCACCCGGAAATCACGTGGGCCCCACCCGGAAATCACGTGGGCCCCACCCGGAAATCACGTGGGCCCCACCCGGAAATCACGTGGGCCCCACCCGGAAATCACGTTGGCCCCACCCGGAAATCACGTGGGGCCCACCCGGAAATCACGTGGGCCCCACCCGGAAATCACGTGGGCCCCACCCGGAAATCACGTGGGGCCCACCCGGAAATCACGTGGGCCCCACCCGGAAATCACGTGGGCCCCACCCGGAAATCACGTGGGGCCCACCCGGAAATCACGTTTGCCCCACCCGGAAATCACGTGGGCCCCACCCGGAAATCACGTGGGCCCCACCCGGAAATCACGTGGGCCCCACCCGGAAATCACGTGGGCCCCACCCGGAAATCACGTGGGCCCCACCCGGAAATCACGTGGGCCCCACCCGGAAATCACGTGGGCCCCACCCGGAAATCACGTGGGCCCCACCCGGAAATCACGTGGGGCCCACCCGGAAATCACGTGGGCCCCACCCGGAAATCACGTGGGCCCCACGGGGAAATCACGTGGGCCCCACCCGGAAATCACGTGGGCCCCACGGGGAAATCACCGTGGGCCCCACCCGGAAATCACGGGGGCCCCACCCGGAAATCACGTGGGCCCCACCCGGAAATCACGTGGGCCGTGGGCCCCACCCGGAAATCACGTGGGGAAATCACGTGGGCCCCACCCGGAAATCACGTGGGCCCCACCCGGAAATCACGTGGGCCCCACCCGGAAATCACGTGGGCCCCACCCGGAAATCACGTGGGCCCCACCCGGAAATCACGTGGGCCCCACCCGGAAATCACGTGGGCCCCACCCGGAAATCACGTGGGCCACCACCCGGAAATCACGTGGGCCCCACCCGGAAATCACGTGGGCCCCACCCGGAAATCACGTGGGCCCCACCCGGAAATCACGTGGGCCCCACCACGGAAATCACGTGGGCCCCACCCGGAAATGGGCCCCACCCGGAAATCACGTGGGCCACAGGGAAATCACGTGGGCCCCACCCGGAAATCACGTGGGCCCCACGGGGAAATCACGTGGGCCCCACCCGGAAATCACGTGGGCCCCACCCGGAAATCACGTGGGCCACAGCCGGAAATCACGTGGGCCCCACCCGGAAATCACGTGGGCCCCACGGGGAAATCACGTGGGCTCCACCCGGAAATCACGTGGGCCCCACCCGGAAATCACGTGGGCCCCACCCTGAAATCACGTGGGCCCCACCCGGAAATCACGTGGGGCCCACCCGGAAATCACGTGGGCCCCACGGGGAAATCACGTGGGCCCCACCCGGAAATCACATGGGCCCCACCCGGAAATCACGTGGGCCCCACCCGGAAATCACGTGGGCCCCACCCGGAAATCACGTGGGCCCCACCCGGAAATCACGTGGGCCCCACCCGGAAATCACGTGGGCCCCACGGGGAAATCACGTGTGCCCCAAGGGGAAATCACGTGGGCCCCACCCGGAAATCACGTGGGCCCCACGGGGAAATCACGTGGGCCCCACCCGGAAATCACGTGGGCCCCACGGGGAAATCACGTGGGCCCCACCCGGAAATCACGTGGGCCCCACCCGGAAATCACGTGGGCCCCACCCGGAAATCACGTGGGCCCCACGGGGAAATCACGTGGGCCCCACCCGGAAATCACGTGGGCCCCACCCGGAAATCACGTGGGCCCCACCCGGAAATCACGTGGGCCCCACCCGGAAATCACGTGGGCCCCACCCGGAAATCACGTGGGCCCCACGGGGAAATCACGTGGGCCCCACCCGGAAATCACGTGGGCCCCACCCGGAAATCACGTGGGCCCCACCCGGAAATCACGTGGGCCCCACCCGGAAATCACGTGGGCCCCACCCGGAAATCACGTGGGCCCCACCCGGAAATCACGTGGGCCCCACCCGGAAATCACGGGGGCCCCACGGGGAAATCACGTGGGCCTCACGGGGAAATCACGTGGGCCCCACCCGGAAATCACGGCTGGCCCACCGGGAAATCACGTGGGGCCCACCCGGACATCACGTGGGCCCCACCCGGAACTCACGTGGGCCCCACCCGGAAATCACGTGGGCCCCACCCGGAAATCACGTGGGCCCCACGGGGAAATCACGTGGGCCCCACGGGGAAATCACGTGGGCCCCACCCGGAAATCACGTGGGTCCCACCCGGAAATCACGTGGGCCCCACCCGGAAATCACGTGGGCCCCACCCGGAAATCACGTGGGGCCCACCCGGAAATCACGTGGGCCCCACCCGGAAATCACGTGGGCCCCACCCGGAAATCACGTGGGCCCCACCCGGAAATCACGAGGGCCCCACCCGGAAATCACGTGGGCCCCACCCGGAAATCACGTGGGCCCCACCCGGAAATCACGTGGGCCCCACCGTGGAAATCACGTGGGCCCCACCCGGAAATCACGTGGGCCCCACCCGGAAATCACGTGGGCCCCACCCGGAAATCACGTGGGCCCCACGGGGAAATCACGTGGGCCCCACCCGGAAATCACGTGGGCCCCACCCGGAAATCACGTGGGCCCCACCCGGAAATCACGTGGGCCCCACCCGGAAATCACGTGGGCCCCACCCGGAAATCACGTGGGCCCCACCCGGAAATCACGGGGGCCCCACGGGGAAATCACGTGGGCCTCACGGGGAAATCACGTGGGCCCCACCCGGAAATCACGGGGGGCCCACTGGGAAATCACGTGGGGCCCACCCGGAAATCACGTGGGCCCCACCCGGAAATCACGTGGGCCCCACCCGGAAATCACGTGGGCCCCACCCGGAAATCACGTGGGCCCCACCCGGAAATCACGTGGGCCCCACCCGGAAATCACGTGGGGCCCACCTGGAAATCACGGGGGCCCCACCCGGAAATCACGTGGGCCCCACCCGGAAATCACGTGGGCCCCACCCGGAAATCACGTGGGCCCCACCCGGAAATCACGTGGGCCCCACGGGGAAATCACGTGGGCCCCACCCGGAAATCACGTGGGCCCCACCCGGAAATCACGTGGGCCCCACCCGGAAATCACGTGGGCCCCACGGGGAAATCACGTGGGCCCCACCCGGAAATCACGTGGGCCCCACCCGGAAATCACGTGGGCCCCACCCGGAAATCACGTGGGCCCCACCCGGAAATCACGTGGGCCCCACCCGGAAATCACGTGGGCCCCACCCGGAAATCACGTGGGCCCCAGCCGGAAATCACGTGGGCCCCACGGGGAAATCACGTGGGCCCCACCCGAAAATCACGTGGGCCCCACCCGGAAATCACGTGGGCCCCACCCGGAAATCACGTGGGCCCCACCCGGAAATCTCGTGGGCCCCACCCGGAAATCACGTGGGCCCCACCCGGAAATCACGTGGGCCCCACCCGGAAATCACGTGGGCCCCACCCGGAAATCACGTGGGCCCCACCCGCAAATCACGTGGGCCCCACCCGGAAATCACGTGGGCCCCACCCGGAAATCACGTGGGCCCCACCCGGAAATCACGTGGGCCCCACCCGGAAATCACGTGGGCCCCACGGGGAAATCACGTGGGCCCCACCCGGAAACCACGTGGGCCCCACCCGGAAACCACGTGGGCCCCACCCGGAAATCACGTGGGCCCCACCCGGAAATCACGTGGGCCCCACCCGGAAATCACGTGGGCCCCACCCGGAAATCACGTGGGCCCCACCCGGAAATCACGTGGGCCCCACCCGGAAATCACGTGGGGCCCACCCGGAAATCACGTGGGCCCCACCCGGAAATCACGTGGGCCACAGCCGGAAATCACGTGGGCCCCACCCGGAAATCACGTGGGCCCCACCCGGAAATCACGTGGGCCCCACCCGGAAATCACGTGGGGCCCACCCGGAAATCACGTGGGCCCCACCCGGAAATCACGTGGGCCACAGCCGGAAATCACGTGGGCCCCACCCGGAAATCACGTGGGCCCCACCCGGAAATCACGTGGGCCCCACCCGGAAATCACGTGGGCCCCACCCGGAAATCACGTGGGCCCCACCCGGAAATCACGTGGGCCCCACCCTGAAATCACGTGGGCCCCACCCGGAAATCACGTGGGGCCCACCCGGAAATCACGTGGGCCGCACGGGGAAATCACGTGGGCCCCACCCGGAAATCACGTGGGCCCCACCCGGAAATCACGTGGGCCACACCCGGAAATCACGTGGGCCACACCCGGAAATCACGTGGGCCCCACCCGGAAATCACGTGGGCCCCACCCGGAAATCACGTGGGGCCCACCCGGAAATCACGTGGGCCCCACCCGGAAATCACGTGGGCCCCACCCGGAAATCACGTGGGCCCCACCCGGAAATCACGTGGGCCCCACCCGGAAATCACGTGGGCCCCACCCGGAAATCACGTGGGCCCCACCCGGAAATCACGTGGGCCCCACCCGGAAAATCACGTGGGCCCCACCCGGAAATCACGTGGGCCCCACCCCACGTGGGCCCCACGGGGAAATCACGTGGGCCCCACGGGGAAATCACGTGGGCCCCACGGGGAAATCACGTGGGCCCCACGGGGAAATCACGTGGGCCCCACCCGGAAATCACGTGGGGCCCACCCGGAAATCACGTGGGCCCCACCCGGAAATCACGTGGGCCCCACCCGGAAATCACGTGGGCCCCACCCGGAAATCACGTGGGCCCCACCCGGAAATCACGTGGGCCCCACCCGGAAATCACGTGGGCCCCACACGGAAATCACGTGGGCCCCACCCGGAAATCACGTGGGCCCCACCCGGAAATCACGTGGGGCCCACCCGGAAATCACGTGGGCCCCACCCGGAAATCACGTGGGGCCCACTCGGAAATCACGTGGGCCCCACCCGGAAATCACGTGGGGCCCACCCGGAAATCACGTGGGCCCACACGGGGAAATCACGTGGGCCCCACGGGGAAATCACGTGGGCACCACCCGGAAATCACGTGGGCCCCAGCCGGAAATCACGTGGGCCCCACCCGGAAATCACGTGGGCCCCACACGGAAATCACGTGGGCCCCACCCGGAAATCACGTGGGCCCCAGCCGGAAATCACGTGGGCCCCACCCGGAAATCAGCCCCACCCGGAAATCACGTGGGCCCCACCCGGAAATCACGTGGGCCCCAGGGCCCCACCCGGAAATCACGTGGGCCCCACCCGGAAATCACGTGGGCCCCACCCGGAAATCACGTGGGCCCCACCCGGAAATCACGTGGGCCCCACCCGGAAATCACGTGGGCCCCACGGGGAAATCACGTGGGCCCCACCCGGAAATCACGTGGGCCCCACCCGGAAACCACGTGGGCCCCACCCGGAAATCACGTGGGCCCCACCCGGAAATCACGTGGGCCCCACCCGGAAATCACGTGGGCCCCACCCGGAAATCACGTGGGCCCCACCCGGAAATCACGTGGGCCCCACCCGGAAATCACGTGGGGCCCACCCGGAAATCACGTGGGGCCCACCCGGAAATCACGTGGGCCCCACGGGGCAATCACGTGGGCCCCACCCGGAAATCACGTGGGGCCCACCCGGAAATCACGTGGGCCCCACGGGGAAATCACGTGGGCCCCACGGGGAAATCACGTGGGCACCACCCGGAAATCACGTGGGCCCCAGCCGGAAATCACGTGGGCCCCACCCGGAAATCACGTGGGCCCCACCCGGAAATCACGTGGGCCCCACCCGGAAATCACGTGGGCCCCAGCCGGAAATCACGTGGGCCCCACCCGGAAATCACGTGGGCCCCACCCGGAAATCACGTGGGCCCCACCCGGAAATCACGTGGGCCCCAGCCGGAAATCACGTGGGGCCCACCCGGAAATCACGTGGGCCCCACGGGGAAATCACGTGGGCCCCACCCGGAAATCACGTGGGCCCCACCCGGAAATCACGTGGGCCCCACCCGGAAATCACGTGGGCCCCACGGGGAAATCACGTGGGCCCCACCCGGAAATCACGTGGGCCCCACGGGGAAATCACGTGGGCCACAGCCGGAAATCACGTGGGCCCCACCCGGAAATCACGTGGGACCCACGGGGAAATCACGTGGGCCCCACCCGGAAATCACGTGGGCCCCACCCGGAAATCACGTGGGCCCCACCCGGAAATCACGTGGGCCCCACCCTGAAATCACGTGGGACCCACGGGGAAATCACGTGGGGCCCACCCGGAAATCACGTGGGCCCCACGGGGAAATCACGTGGGCCCCACCCGGAAATCACGTGGGCCCCACCCGGAAATCACGTGGGCCCCACCCGGAAATCACGTGGGCCCCACCCGGAAATCACGTGGGCCCCACCCGGAAATCACGTGGGCCCCACGGGGAAATCACGTGGGCCCCACCCGGAAATCACGTGGGCCCCACCCGGAAATCACGTGGGCCCCACCCGGAAATCACGTGGGCCCCACCCGGAAATCACGTGGGCCCCACCCGGAAATCACGTGGGCCCCACCCGGAAATCACGTGGGCCCCACCCGGAAATCACGTGGGCCCCACCGGGAAATCACGTGGGCCCCACCCGGAAATCACGGGGGGCCCACCGGGAAATCACGTGGGGCCCACCCGGAAATCACGTGGGCCCCACCCGGAAATCACGTGGGCCCCACCCGGAAATCACGTGGGCCCCACCCGGAAATCACGTGGGCCCCACCCGGAAATCACGTGGGCCCCACCCGGAAATCACGTGGGGCCCACCCGGAAATCACGTGGGCCCCACCCGGAAATCACGTGGGCCCCACCCGGAAATCACGTGGGCCCCACCCGGAAATCACGTGGGCCCCACCCGGAAATCACGTGGGCCCAACCCGGAAATCACGTGGGCCCCACGGGGAAATCACGTGGGCCCCACGGGGAAATCACGTGGGCCCCACCCGGAAATCACGTGGGTCCCACCCGGAAATCACGTGGGCCCCACCCGGAAATCACGTGGGCCCCACCCGGAAATCACGTGGGGCCCACCCGGAAATCACGTGGGCCCCACCCGGAAATCACGTGGGCCCCACCCGGAAATCACGTGGGCCCCACCCGGAAATCACGAGGGCCCCACCCGGAAATCACGTGGGCCCCACCCGGAAATCACGTGGGCCCCACCCGGAAATCACGTGGGCCCCAGCCGGAAATCACGTGGGCCCCACCCGGAAATCACGTGGGCCCCACCCGGAAATCACGTGGGCCCCACGGGGAAATCACGTGGGCCCCACCCGGAAATCACGTGGGCCCCACGGGGAAATCACGTGGGCCCCACCCGGAAATCACGTGGGCCCCACCCGGAAATCACGTGGGCCCCACCCGGAAATCACGTGGGCCCCACCCGGAAATCACGTGGGCCCCACCCGGAAATCACGTGGGCCCCACCCGGAAATCACGTGGGCCCCAGCCGGAAATCACGTGGGCCCCACGGGGAAATCACGTGGGCCCCACCCGAAAATCACGTGGGCCCCACCCGGAAATCACGTGGGCCCCACCCGGAAATCACGTGGGCCCCACCCGGAAATCACGTGGGCCCCACCCGGAAATCACGTGGGCCCCACCCGGAAATCACGTGGGCCCCACCCGGAAATCACGTGGGCCCCACCCGGAAATCACGTGGGCCCCACGGGGAAATCACGTGGGCCCCACCCGGAAATCACGTGGGCCCCACCCGGAAATCACGTGGGCCCCACGGGGAAATCACGTGGGCCCCACCCCGAAATCACGTGGGCCCCACCCGGAAATCCCGTGGGCCCCACCCGGAAATCACGTGGGCCCCACCCGGAAATCACGTGGGCCCCACCCGGAAATCACGGGGGCCCCACGGGGAAATCACGGGGGCCTCACGGGGAAATCACGTGGGCCCCACCCGGAAATCACGGGGGGCCCACCGGGAAATCACGTGGGGCCCACCCGGAAATCACGTGGGCCCCACCCGGAAATCACGTGGGCCCCACCCGGAAATCACGTGGGCCCCACCCGGAAATCACGTGGGCCCCACCCGGAAATCACGTGGGGCCCACCCGGAAATCACGTGGGCCCCACCCGGAAATCACGTGGGCCCCACCCGGAAATCACGTGGGCCCCACCCGGAAATCACGTGGGCCCCAGCCGGAAATCACGTGGGCCCCACCCGGAAATCACGTGGGCCCCACCCGGAAACCACGTGGGCCCCAGCCGGAAATCACGTGGGCCCCACGGGGAAATCACGTGGGCCCCACCCGGAAATCACGTGGGGCCCACCCGGAAATCACGTGGGCCCCACCCGGAAATCACGTGGGCCCCACCCGGAAATCACGTGGGCCCCACGGGGAAATCACGTGGGCCCCACCCGGAACCCGGAAATCACGTGGGCCCCACCCGGAAATCACGTGGGCCCCACCCGGAAATCACGTGGGCCCCACCCGGAAATCACGTGGGCCCCACCCGGAAATCACGTGGGCCCCACCCGGAAATCACGTGGGGCCCACCCGGAAATCACGTGGGCCCCACCCGGAAATCACGTGGGCCCCACCCGGAAATCACGTGGGCCCCACCCGCAAATCACGTGGGCCCCACCCGGAAATCACGTGGGCCCCACCCGGAAATCACGTGGGCCCCACCCGGAAATCACGTGGGCCCCACGGGGAAATCACGTGGGCCCCACCCGGAAATCACGTGGGCCCCACCCGGAAATCACGTGGGCCCCACCGGGAAATCACGTGGGCCCCACCCGGAAATCACGGGGGGCCCACCGGGAAATCACGTGGGGCCCACCCGGAAATCACGTGGGCCCCACCCGGAAATCACGTGGGCCCCACCCGGAAATCACGTGGGCCCCACCCGGAAATCACGTGGGCCCCACCCGGAAATCACGTGGGCCCCACCCGGAAATCACGTGGGGCCCACCCGGAAATCACGTGGGCCCCACCCGGAAATCACGTGGGCCCCACCCGGAAATCACGTGGGCCCCACCCGGAAATCACGTGGGCCCCACCCGGAAATCACGTGGGCCCCACGGGGAAATCACGTGGGCCCCACGGGGAAATCACGTGGGCCCCACCCGGAAATCACGTGGGTCCCACCCGGAAATCACGTGGGCCCCACCCGGAAATCACGTGGGCCCCACCCGGAAATCACGTGGGGCCCACCCGGAAATCACGTGGGCCCCACCCGGAAATCACGTGGGCCCCACCCGGAAATCACGTGGGCCCCACCCGGAAATCACGAGGGCCCCACCCGGAAATCACGTGGGCCCCACCCGGAAATCACGTGGGCCCCACCCGGAAATCACGTGGGCCCCACCCGGAAATCACGTGGGCCCCACCCGGAAATCACGTGGGCCCCACCCGGAAATCACGTGGGCCCCACCCGGAAATCACGTGGGCCCCACCCGGAAATCACGTGGGCCCCACCCCGAAAACACGTGGGCCCCACCCGGAAATCACGTGGGGCCCACGGGGAAATCACGTGGGCCCCACCCGGAAATCACGTGGGCCCCACCCGGAAATCACGGGGGCCCCACGGGGAAATCACGTGGGCCCCACGGGGAAATCACGTGGGCCCCACCCGGAAATCACGTGGGGCCCACGGGGAAATCACGTGGGGCCCACCCCGAAATCACGTGGGCCCCACCCGGAAATCACGTGGGCCCCACGGGGAAATCACGTGGGCCCCACCCGGAAATCACGTGGGCCCCACCCGGAAATCACGTGGGGCCCCACCCGGAAATCACGGGGGCCCCACCCGGAAATCACGTGGGCCCCACCCGGAAATCACGGGGGCCCCACCGGGAAATCACGTGGGCCCCACCCGGAAATCACGTGGGCCCCACCCGGAAATCACGTGGGCCCCACCCGGAAATCACGTGGGCCCCACCCGGAAATCACGTGGGCCCCACCCGGAAATCACGTGGGCCCACCCGGAAATCACGTGGGCCCCACCCGGAAATCACGTGGGCCCCACCCGGAAATCACGTGGGCCCCACCCGGAAATCACGTGGGCCCCACCCGGAAATCACGTGGGCCCCACCCGGAAATCACGTGGGCCCCACCCGGAAATCACGTGGGCCCCACCCGGAAATCACGTGGGCCCCACCGGAAATCACGTGGGCCCCACCCGGAAATCACGTGGGCCCCACCCGGAAATCACGTGGGCCACACCCGGAAATCACGTGGGCCCCACCCGGAAATCACGTGGGCCCCACCCGGAAATCACGTGGGCCCCACCCGGAAATCACGTGGGCCCCACCCGGAAATCACGTGGGCCCCACCCGGAAATCACGTGGGCCCCACCCGGAAATCACGTGGGCCCCACCCGGAAATCACGTGGGCCCCACCCGGAAATCACGTGGGCCCCACCCGGAAATCACGTGGGCCCCACCCGGAAATCACGTGGGCCCCACCCGGAAATCACGTGGCCCCACCCGGAAATCACGTGGGCCCACCCGGAAATCACGTGGGCCCCACGGGGAAATCACGTGGGCCCCACGGGGAAATCACGTGGGCCCCACCCGGAAATCACGTGGGCCCCACCTGGAAATCACGTGGGCCCCACCCGGAAATCACGTGGGCCCCACCCGGAAATCACGTGGGCCCCACCCGGAAATCACGTGGGCCCCACCCGGAAATCACGTGGGCCCCACCCGGAAATCACGTGGGCCCCACCCGGAAATCACGTGGGCCCCACACGGAAATCACGTGGGCCCCACCCGGAAATCACGTGGGCCCCACCCGGAAATCACGTGGGCCCCACCCGGAAATCACGTGGGCCCCACCCGGAAATCACGTGGGCCCCACTCGGAAATCACGTGGGCCCCACCCGGAAATCACGTGGGGCCCACCCGGAAATCACGTGGGCCCCACGGGGAAATCACGTGGGCCCCACCCGGGAAATCACGTGGGCCCCACGGGGAAATCACGTGGGCCCCACCCGGAAATCACGTGGGCCCCACCGGAAATCACGTGGGCCCCACCCGGAAATCACGTGGGCCCCACCCGGAAATCACGTGGGCCCCAGCCGGAAATCACGTGGGCCCCACCCGGAAATCACGTGGGCCCCACCCGGAAATCACGTGGGCCCCACCCGGAAATCACGTGGGCCCCACCCGGAAATCACGTGGGCCCCACACGGAAATCAGGTGGGCCCCACACGGAAATCACGTGGGCCCCAGCGGGAAATCACGTGGGCCCCACCCGGAAATCACGTGGGCCCCACCCGGAAACCACGTGGGCCCCACCCGGAAATCACGTGGGCCCCACCCGGAAATCACGTGGGCCCCACCCGGAAATCACGTGGGCCCCACCCGGAAATCACGTGGGCCCCACCCGGAAATCACGTGGGCCCCACCCGGAAATCACGTGGGGCCCGACCCGGAAATCACGTGGGGCCCACCCGGAAATCACGTGGGCCCCACGGGGAAATCACGTGGGCCCCACCCGGAAATCACGTGGGGCCCACCCGGAAATCACGTGGGCCCCACGGGGAAATCACGTGGGCCCCACGGGGAAATCACGTGGGCACCACCCGGAAATCACGTGGGCCCCAGCCGGAAATCACGTGGGCCCCACCCGGAAATCACGTGGGCCCCACCCGGAAATCACGTGGGCCCCACCCGGAAATCACGTGGGCCCCACCCGGAAATCACGTGGGCCCCACCCGGAAATCACGTGGGCCCCACCCGGAAATCACGTGGGCCCCACCCGGAAATCACGTGGGCCCCACCGGAAATCACGTGGGCCCCACCCGGAAATCACGTGGGCCCCACCGGGAAATCACGTGGGCCCACCCGGAAATCACGTGGGCCCCACCCGGAAATCACGTGGGCCCCACCCGGAAATCACGTGGGCCCCACCCGGAAATCACGTGGGCCCCACCCGGAAATCACGTGGGCCCCACGGGGAAATCACGTGGGCCCCACCGGAAATCACGTGGGCCCCACGGGGGAAATCACGTGGGCCCCACCCCGGAAATCACGTGGGCCCCACCCGGAAATCACGTGGGCCCCACCCGGAAATCACGTGGGCCCCACCCGGAAATCACGTGGCCCCACGGGGAAATCACGTGGGCCCACCCGGGAAATCACGTGGGGCCCACCCGGAAATCACGTGGGCCCCACGGGGAAATCACGTGGGCCCCACCCGGAAATCACGTGGGCCCCACCCGGAAATCACGTGGGCCCCACCCGGAAATCACGTGGGCCCCACCCGGAAATCACGTGGGCCCCACCCGGAAATCACGTGGGCCCCACCCGGAAATCACGTGGGCCCCACCCGGAAATCACGTGGGCCCCACCCGGAAATCACGTGGGCCCCACCCGGAAATCACGTGGGCCCCACCCGGAAATCACGTGGGCCCCACCCGGAAATCACGTGGGCCCCACCCGGAAATCACGTGGGCCCCACCCGGAAATCACGTGGGCCCCACCCGGAAATCACGTGGGCCCCACCATGAAATCACGTGGGCCCCACCCGGAAATCACGTGGGCCCCACCCGGAATCACGTGGGCCCCACCCGGAAATCACGTGGGCCCCACCCGGAAATCACGTGGGCCCCACCCGGAAATCACGTGGGCCCCACCCGGAAATCACGTGGGCCCCACCCGGAAATCACGTGGGCCCCACCCGGAAATCACGTGGGCCCCACCCGGAAATCACGTGGGCCCCACCCGGAAATCACGTGGGCCCCACCCGGAAATCACGTGGGCCCCACCCGGAAATCACGTGGGCCCCACCCGGAAATCACGTGGGCCCCACGGGGAAATCACGTGGGCCCCACCCGGAAATCACGTGGGCCCCACCCGGAAATCACGTGGGCCCACCCGGAAATCACGTGGGCCCCACCCGGAAATCACGTGGGCCCCACCCGGAAATCACGTGGGCCCCACCCGGAAATCACGTGGGCCCCACCCGGAAATCACGTGGGCCCCACCCGGAAATCACGTGGGCCCCACCCGGAAATCACGTGGGCCCCACCCGGAAATCACGTGGGCCCCACCCGGAAATCACGTGGGCCCCACCCGGAAATCACGTGGGCCCCACCCGGAAATCACGTGGGCCCCACGGGGAAATCACGTGGGCCCCACGGGGAAATCACGTGGGCCCCACCCGGAAATCACGTGGGCCCCACCCGGAAATCACGTGGGCCCCACCCGGAAATCACGTGGGCCCCACCCGGAAATCACGTGGGCCCCACCCGGAAATCACGTGGGCCCCACCCGGAAATCACGTGGGCCCCACCCGGAAATCACGTGGGCCCCACCCGGAAATCACGTGGGCCCCACCCGGAAATCACGTGGGCCCCACCCGGAAATCACGTGGGCCCCACCCGGAAATCACGTGGGCCCCACCCGGAAATCACGTGGGCCCCACCCGGAAATCACGTGGGCCCCACCCGGAAATCACGTGGGCCCCACCCGGAAATCACGTGGGCCCCACCCGGAAATCACGTGGGCCCCACCCGGAAATCACGTGGGCCCCACCCGGAAATCACGTGGGCCCCACCCGGAAATCACGTGGGCCCCACCCGGAAATCACGTGGGCCCCACCCGGAAATCACGTGGGCCCCACGGGGAAATCACGTGGGCCCCACCCGGAAATCACGTGGGCCCCACCCGGAAATCACGTGGGCCCCACCCGGAAATCACGTGGGCCCCACCCGGAAATCACGTGGGCCCCACCCGGAAATCACGTGGGGCCCACCCGGAAATCACGTGGGCCCCACCCGGAAATCACGTGGGCCCAACGGGGAAATCACGTGGGCCCCACCCGGAAATCACGTGGGCCCCACCCGGAAATCACGTGGGCCCCACCCGGAAATCACGTGGGCCCCACCCGGAAATCACGTGGGCCCCACCCGGAAATCACGTGGGCCCCACCCGGAAATCACGTGGGCCCCACCCGGAAATCACGTGGGCCCCACCCGGAAATCACGTGGGCCCCACCCGGAAATCACGTGGGCCCCACCCGGAAATCACGTGGGCCCCACCCGGAAATCACGTGGGCCCCACGGGGAAATCACGTGGGCCCCACCCGGAAATCACGTGGGCCCCACCCGGAAATCACGTGGGCCCCACCCGGAAATCACGTGGGCCCCACCCGGAAATCACGTGGGCCCCACCCGGAAATCACGTGGGCCCCACCCGGAAATCACGTGGGCCCCACCCGGAAATCACGTGGGCCCCACCCGGAAATCACGTGGGCCCCACCCGGAAATCACGTGGGCCCCACCCGGAAATCACGTGGGCCCCACCCGGAAATCACGTGGGCCCCACCCGGAAATCACGTGGGCCCCACCCGGAAATCACGTGGGCCCCACCCGGAAATCACGTGGGCCCCACCCGGAAATCACGTGGGCCCCACCCGGAAATCACGTGGGCCCCACCCGGAAATCACGTGGGCCCCACCCGGAAATCACGTGGGCCCCACCCGGAAATCACGTGGGCCCCACCCGGAAATCACGTGGGCCCCACCCGGAAATCACGTGGGCCCCACCCGGAAATCACGTGGGCCCCACCCGGAAATCACGTGGGCCCCACCCGGAAATCACGTGGGCCCCACCCGGAAATCACGTGGGCCCCACCCGGAAATCACGTGGGCCCCACCCGGAAATCACGTGGGCCCCACCCGGAAATCACGTGGGCCCCACCCGGAAATCACGTGGGCCCCACCCGGAAATCACGTGGGCCCCACCCGGAAATCACGTGGGCCCCACCCGGAAATCACGTGGGCCCCACCCGGAAATCACGTGGGCCCCACCCGGAAATCACGTGGGCCCCACCCGGAAATCACGTGGGCCCCACCCGGAAATCACGTGGGCCCCACCCGGAAATCACGTGGGCCCCACCCGGAAATCACGTGGGCCCCACCCGGAAATCACGTGGGCCCCACCCGGAAATCACGTGGGCCCCACCCGGAAATCACGTGGGCCCCACCCGGAAATCACGTGGGCCCCACCCGGAAATCACGTGGGCCCCACCCGGAAATCACGTGGGCCCCACCCGGAAATCACGTGGGCCCCACCCGGAAATCACGTGGGCCCCACCCGGAAATCACGTGGGCCCCACCCGGAAATCACGTGGGCCCCACCCGGAAATCACGTGGGCCCCACCCGGAAATCACGTGGGCCCCACCCGGAAATCACGTGGGCCCCACCCGGAAATCACGTGGGCCCCACCCGGAAATCACGTGGGCCCCACCCGGAAATCACGTGGGCCCCACCCGGAAATCACGTGGGCCCCACCCGGAAATCACGTGGGCCCCACCCGGAAATCACGTGGGCCCCACCCGGAAATCACGTGGGCCCCACCCGGAAATCACGTGGGCCCCACCCGGAAATCACGTGGGCCCCACCCGGAAATCACGTGGGCCCCACGGGGAAATCACGTGGGCCCCACCCGGAAATCACGTGGGCCCCACCGGGAAATCACGTGGGCCCCACCCGGAAATCACGTGGGCCCCACCCGGAAATCACGTGGGCCCCACCCGGAAATCACGTGGGCCCCACCCGGAAATCACGTGGGCCCCACCCGGAAATCACGTGGGCCCCACCCGGAAATCACGTGGGCCCCACCCGGAAATCACGTGGGCCCCACCCGGAAATCACGTGGGCCCCACCCGGAAATCACGTGGGCCCCAGCCGGAAATCACGTGGGCCCCACCCGGAAATCACGTGGGCCCCACCCGGAAATCACGTGGGCCCCACCCGGAAATCACGTGGGCCCCACCCGGAAATCACGTGGGCCCCACCCGGAAATCACGTGGGCCCCACGGGGAAATCACGTGGGCCCCACCCGGAAATCACGTGGGCCCCACCCGGAAATCACGTGGGCCCCACCCGGAAATCACGTGGGCCCCACCCGGAAATCACGTGGGCCCCACCCGGAAATCACGTGGGCCCCACCCGGAAATCACGTGGGCCCCACCCGGAAATCACGTGGGCCCCACCCGGAAATCACGTGGGCCCCACCCGGAAATCACGTGGGCCCCACCCGGAAATCACGTGGGCCCCACCCGGAAATCACGTGGGCCCCACCCGGAAATCACGTGGGCCCCACGGGGAAATCACGTGGGCCCCACCCGGAAATCACGTGGGCCCCACCCGGAAATCACGTGGGCCCCACCCGGAAATCACGTGGGCCCCACCCGGAAATCACGTGGGCCCCACCCGGAAATCACGTGGGCCCCACCCGGAAATCACGTGGGCCCCACCCGGAAATCACGTGGGCCCCACCCGGAAATCACGTGGGCCCCACGGGGAAATCACGTGGGCCCCACCCGGAAATCACGTGGGCCCCACCCGGAAATCACGTGGGCCCCACCCGGAAATCACGTGGGCCCCACCCGGAAATCACGTGGGCCCCACCCGGAAATCACGTGGGCCCCACCCGGAAATCACGTGGGCCCCACCCGGAAATCACGTGGGCCCCACCCGGAAATCACGTGGGCCCCACCCGGAAATCACGTGGGCCCCACCCGGAAATCACGTGGGCCCCACCCGGAAATCACGTGGGCCCCACCCGGAAATCACGTGGGCCCCACCCGGAAATCACGTGGGCCCCACCCGGAAATCACGTGGGCCCCACCCGGAAATCACGTGGGCCCCACCCGGAAATCACGTGGGCCCCACCCGGAAATCACGTGGGCCCCACCCGGAAATCACGTGGGCCCCAGCCGGAAATCACGTGGGCCCCACCCGGAAATCACGTGGGCCCCACCCGGAAATCACGTGGGCCCCACCCGGAAATCACGTGGGCCCCACCCGGAAATCACGTGGGCCCCACCCGGAAATCACGTGGGCCCCACCCGGAAATCACGTGGGCCCCACCCGGAAATCACGTGGGCCCCACCCGGAAATCACGTGGGCCCCACCCGGAAATCACGTGGGCCCCACCCGGAAATCACGTGGGCCCCACCCGGAAATCACGTGGGCCCCACCCGGAAATCACGTGGGCCCCACCCGGAAATCACGTGGGCCCCACCCGGAAATCACGTGGGCCCCACCCGGAAATCACGTGGGCCCCACCCGGAAATCACGTGGGCCCCACCCGGAAATCACGTGGGCCCCACCCGGAAATCACGTGGGCCCCACCCGGAAATCACGTGGGCCCACGGGGAAATCACGTGGGCCCCACCCGGAAATCACGTGGGCCCCTCACGTGGGAAAATCACGTGGGCCCCACCCGGAAATCACGTGGGCCCCACCCGGAAATCACGTGGGCCCCACCCGGAAATCACGTGGGCCCCACCCGGAAATCACGTGGGCCCCACCCGGAAATCACGTGGGCCCCACCCGGAAATCACGTGGGCCCCACGGGGAAATCACGTGGGCCCCACCCGGAAATCACGTGGGCCCCACCCGGAAATCACGTGGGCCCCACCCGGAAATCACGTGGGCCCCACCCGGAAATCACGTGGGGCCCACCCGGAAATCACGTGGGCCCCACCCGGAAATCACGTGGGCCCCACCCGGAAATCACGTGGGCCCCACCCGGAAATCACGTGGGCCCCACCCGGAAATCACGTGGGCCCCACCCGGAAATCACGTGGGCCCCACCCGGAAATCACGTGGGCCCCACCCGGAAATCACGTGGGCCCCACCCGGAAATCACGTGGGCCCCACCCGGAAATCACGTGGGCCCCACCCGGAAATCACGTGGGCCCCACCCGGAAATCACGTGGGCCCCACCCGGAAATCACGTGGGCCCCACCCGGAAATCACGTGGGCCCCACCCGGAAATCACGTGGGCCCCACCCGGAAATCACGTGGGCCCCACCCGGAAATCACGTGGGGCCCACCCGGAAATCACGTGGGCCCCACCCGGAAATCACGTGGGCCCCACCCGGAAATCACGTGGGCCCCACCCGGAAATCACGTGGGCCCCACCCGGAAATCACGTGGGCCCCACCCGGAAATCACGTGGGCCCCACCCGGAAATCACGTGGGCCCCACCCGGAAATCACGTGGGCCCCACCCGGAAATCACGTGGGCCCCACCCGGAAATCACGTGGGCCCCACCCGGAAATCACGTGGGCCCCACCCGGAAATCACGTGGGCCCCACCCGGAAATCACGTGGGCCCCACCCGGAAATCACGTGGGCCCCACCCGGAAATCACGTGGGCCCCACGGGGAAATCACGTGGGCCCCACGGGGAAATCACGTGGGCCCCACCCGGAAATCACGTGGGCCCCACCCGGAAATCACGTGGGCCCCACCCGGAAATCACGTGGGCCCCACCCGGAAATCACGTGGGCCCCACCCGGAAATCACGTGGGGCCCACCCGGAAATCACGTGGGCCCCACCCGGAAATCACGTGGGCCCCACCCGGAAATCACGTGGGCCCCACCCGGAAATCACGTGGGCCCCACCCGGAAATCACGTGGGCCCCACCCGGAAATCACGTGGGCCCCACCCGGAAATCACGTGGGCCCCACCCGGAAATCACGTGGGCCCCACCCGGAAATCACGTGGGCCCCACCCGGAAATCACGTGGGCCCCACGGGGAAATCACGTGGGCCCCACGGGGAAATCACGTGGGCCCCACCCGGAAATCACGTGGGCCCCACCCGGAAATCACGTGGGCCCCACCCGGAAATCACGTGGGCCCCACCCGGAAATCACGTGGGCCCCACCATGGAAATCACGTGGGCCCCACCCGGAAATCACGTGGGCCCCACCCGGAAATCACGTGGGCCCCACCCGGAAATCACGTGGGCCCCACCCGGAAATCACGTGGGCCCCACCCGGAAATCACGTGGGCCCCACCCGGAAATCACGTGGGCCCCACCCGGAAATCACGTGGGCCCCACCCGGAAATCACGTGGGGCCCACCCGGAAATCACGTGTGCCCCACCCGGAAATCACGTGGGCCCCACCCGGAAATCACGTGGGCCCCACCCGGAAATCACGTGGGCCCCACCCGGAAATCACGTGGGCCCCACGGGGAAATCACGTGGGCCCCACCCGGAAATCACGTGGGCCCCACCCGGAAATCACGGTGGGCCCCACCCGGGAAATCACGTGGGCCCCACCCGGAAATCACGTGGGCCCCACCCGGAAATCACGTGGGCCCCACCCGGAAATCACGTGGGCCCCACCCGGAAATCACGTGGGGCCCACCCGGAAATCACGTGGGCCCCACCCGGAAATCACGTGGGCCCCACCCGGAAATCACGTGGGCCCCACCCGGAAATCACGTGGGCCCCACCCGGAAATCACGTGGGCCCCACCCGGAAATCACGTGGGCCCCACGGGGAAATCACGTGGGCCCCACCCGGAAATCACGTGGGCCCCACGGGGAAATCACGTGGGCCCCACCCGGAAATCACGTGGGGCCCACCCGGAAATCACGTGGGCCCCACCCGGAAATCACGTGGGCCCCACGGGGAAATCACGTGGGCCCCACCCGGAAATCACGTGGGCCCCACCCGGAAATCACGTGGGCCCCACCCGGAAATCACGTGGACCCCACCCGGAAATCACGTGGGCCCCACGGGGAAATCACGTGGGCCCCACGTTGAAATCACGTGGGCCCCACCCGGAAATCACGTGGTCCCCACCCGGAAATCACGTGGACCACACCCGGAAATCACGTGGGCCCCCACCCGGAAATCACGTGGGCCCCACCCGGAAATCACGTGGGCCCCACCCGGAAATCACGTGGGCCCCACCCGGAAATCACGTGGGCCCCACGGGGAAATCACGTGGGCCCCACCCGGAAATCACGTGGGCCCCACCCGGAAATCACGTGGGCCCCACCCGGAAATCACGTGGGCCCCACGGGGAAATCACGTGGGCCCCACCCGGAAATCATGTGGGGCCCACCCGGAAATCACGTGGGCCCCACCCGGAAATCACGTGGGCCCAACGGGGAAATCACGTGGGCACCACCCGGAAATCACGTGGGCCCTAGCCGGAAATCACGTGGGCCCCACCCGGAAATCACGTGGGCCCCACCCGGAAATCACGTGGGCCCCACCCGGAAATCACGTGGGCCCCACACGGAAATCACGTGGGGCCCACCCGGAAATCACGTGGGCCCCACCCGGAAATCACGTGGGCCCCACCCGGAAATCACGTGGGCCCCACCCGGAAATCACGTGGGCCCCACCCGGAAATCACGTGGGCCCCACGGGGAAATCACGTGGGCCCCACCCGGAAATCACGTGGGCCCCACCCGGAAATCACGTGGGCCCCACCCGGAAATCACGTGGGCCCCACCCGGAAATCACGTGGGCCCCACCCGGAAATCACGTGGGCCCCACCAGGAAATCACGTGGGCCCCACCCGGAAATCACGTGGGCCCCACCCGGAAATCACGTGGGCCCCACCCGGAAATCACGTGGGCCCCACCCGGAAATCACGTGGGCCCCACCCGGAAATCACGTGGGCCCCACCCGGAAATCACGTGGGCCCCACCCGGAAATCACGTGGGCCCCACCCGGAAATCACGTGGGCCCCACCCGGAAATCACGTGGGCCCCACCCGGAAATCACGTGGGCCCCACCCGGAAATCACGTGGGCCCCACCCGGAAATCACGTGGGCCCCACCCGGAAATCACGTGGGCCCCACCCGGAAATCACGTGGGCCCCACCCGGAAATCACGTGGGCCCCACCCGGAAATCACGTGGGCCCCACCCGGAAATCACGTGGGCCCCACCCGGAAATCACGTGGGCCCCACCCGGAAATCACGTGGGCCCCACCCGGGAAATCACGTGGGCCCCACCCGGAAATCACGTGGGCCCCACCCGGAAATCACGTGGGCCCCACCCGGAAATCACGTGGGCCCCACCCGGAAATCACGTGGGCCCCACCCGGAAATCACGTGGGCCCCACCCGGAAATCACGTGGGCCCCACCCGGAAATCACGTGGGCCCCACCCGGAAATCACGTGGGCCCCACCCGGAAATCACGTGGGCCCCACCCGGAAATCACGTGGGCCCCACGGGGAAATCACGTGGGCCCCACCCGGAAATCACGTGGGCCCCACCCGGAAATCACGTGGGCCCCACCCGGAAATCACGTGGGCCCCACGGGGAAATCACGTGGGCCCCACCCGGAAATCACGTGGGCCCCACGGGGAAATCACGTGGGGCCCACCCGGAAATCACGTGGGCCCCACCCGGAAATCACGTGGGCCCCACCCGGAAATCACGTGGGCCCCACCCGGAAATCACGTGGGCCCCACCCGGAAATCACGTGGGCCCCACCCGGAAATCACGTGGGCCCCACCCGGAAATCACGTGGGCCCCACCCGGAAATCACGTGGGCCCCACCCGGAAATCACGTGGGCCCCACCCGGAAATCACGTGGGCCCCACCCGGAAATCACGTGGGCCCCACCCGGAAATCACGTGGGCCCCACCCGGAAATCACGTGGGCCCCACCCGGAAATCACGTGGGCCCCACCCGGAAATCACGTGGGGCCCACCCGGAAATCACGTGGGCCCCACCCGGAAATCACGTGGGCCCCACGGGGAAATCACGTGGGCCCCACCCGGAAATCACGTGGGCCCCACCCGGAAATCACGTGGGCCCCACCCGGAAATCACGTGGGCCCCACCCGGAAATCACGTGGGCCCCACCCGGAAATCACGTGGCCCCACGGGGAAATCTCGTGGGCCCACCCGGAAATCACGTGGGGCCCACCCGGAAATCACGTGGGCCCCACGGGGAAATCACGTGGGCCCCACCCGGAAATCACGTGGGCCCCACCCGGAAATCACGTGGGCCCCACCCGGAAATCACGTGGGCCCCACCCGGAAATCACGTGGGCCCCACCCGGAAATCACGTGGGCCCCACCCGGAAATCACGTGGGCCCCACCCGGAAATCACGTGGGCCCCACCCGGAAATCACGTGGGCCCCACGGGGAAATCACGTGGGCCCCACGGGGAAATCACGTGGGCCCCACCCGGAAATCACGTGGGCCCCACCCGGAAATCACGTGGGCCCCACCCGGAAATCACGTGGGCCCCACCCGGAAATCACGTGGGGCCCACCAGGAAATCACGTGGGCCCCACCCGGAAATCACGTGGGCCCCACCCGGAAATCACGTGGGCCCCACCCGGAAACACGTGGGCCCCACCCGGAAATCACGTGGGCCCCACCCGGAAAACACGTGGGCCCCACCCCGAAATCACGTGGGCCCCACCCGGAAATCACGTGTGCCCCACCCGGAAATCACGTGGGCCCCACCCGGAAATCACGTGGGCCCCACCCGGAAATCACGTGCGCCCCACCCGGAAATCACGTGGGCCCCACGGGGAAATCACGTGGGCCCCACCCGGAAATCACGTGGGCCCCACCCGGAAATCACGTGGGGCCCACCCGGAAATCACGTGGGCCCCACGGGGAAATCACGTGGGCCCCACCCGGAAATCACGTGGGCCCCACCCGGAAATCACGTGGGCCCCACCCGGAAATCACGTGGGCCCCACCCGGAAATCACGTGGGCCCCACCCGGAAATCACGTGGGCCCCACGGGGAAATCACGTGTGCCCCAAGGGGAAATCACGTGGGCCCCACCCGGAAATCACGTGGGCCCCACGGGGAAATCACGTGGGCCCCACCCGGAAATCACGTGGGCCCCACGGGGAAATCACGTGGGCCCCACCCGGAAATCACGTGGGCCCCACCCGGAAATCACGTGGGCCCCACCCGGAAATCACGTGGGCCCCACCCGGAAATCACGTGGGCCCCACCCGGAAATCCCGTGGGCCCCACCCGGAAATCACGTGGGCCCCACGGGGAAATCACGTGGGCCCCAGCCGGAAATCACGTGGGCCCCACGGGGAAGTCACGTGGGCCCCACGGGGAAATCACGTGGGCCCCACGGGGAAATCACGTGGGCCCCACCCGGAAATCACGTGGGCCCCACGGGGAAATCACGTGGGCCCCACCCGGAAATCACGTGGGCCCCACCCGGAAATCACGTGGGCCCCACCCGGAAATCACGTGGGCCCCACCCGGAAATCACGTGGGCCCCACGGGGAAATCACGTGGGCCCCACCCGCAAAGCACGTGGGCCCCACCCGGAACTCACGTGGGCCCCACCCGGAATTCTCGTGGGGCCCAACCGGAAATCACGTGGGGCCCACCCGGAAATCACGTGGGGCCCACCCGGAAATCACGTGGGCCCCACCCGGAAATCACGTGGCCCCCACCCGGAAATCACGTGGGCCCCACGGGGAAATCACGTGGGCCTCTCGGGGAAATCACGTGGGCCCCACCCGGAAATCACGTGGGCCCCTCGGGGAAATCACGTGGGCCCCGCCCGGAAATCACGAGGGCCCCACGGGGAAATCACGTGGGCCCCACACGGAAATAACGTGGGCCCCACCCGGACATCACGTGGGCCCCAGCCGGAAATCACGTGGGCCCCACCCGGAAATCACGTGGGCCCCACGGGGAAATCACGTGGGGCCCACCCGGAAATCACGTGGGCCCCGCCCGGAAATCACGTGGGCCCCACCCGGAAATCACGTGGGCCCCACCCGGAAATCACGTGGGGCCCACCCGGAAATCACGTGGGCCCCACCCGGAAATCACGTGGGCCCCACCCGGAAATCACGTGGGCCCCACCCGGAAATCACGTGGGCCCCACCCGGAAATCACGTGGGCCCCACCCGGAAATCACGTGGGCCCCACCCGGAAATCACGTGGGCCCCACCCGGAAATCACGTGGGCCCCACCCGGATATCACGTGGGCCCCACCCGGAAATCACGTGGGCCCCACCCGGAAATCACGTGGGGCCCACCCGGAAATCACGTGGGCCCCACCCGGAAATCACGTGGGCCCCACCCGGAAATCACGTGGGCCCACCCGGAAATCACGTGGGCCCCACCCGGAAATCACGTGGGCCCCACCCGGAAATCACGTGGGGCCCACCCGGAAATCACGTGGGGCCCACCGGGAAATCACGTGGGCCCCACCCGGAAATCACGTGGGCCCCACGGGGAAATCACGTGGGCCCCACGGGGAAATCACGTGGGCCCCACGGGGAAATCACGTGGGGGAAATCACGTGGGCCCCACCCGGAAATCACGTGGGCCCCACCCGGAAATCACGTGGGCCCCACCCGGAAATCACGTGGGCCCCACCCGGAAATCACGTGGGCCCCACCCGGAAATCACGTGGGCCCCACCCGGAAATCACGTGGGCCCCACCCGGAAATCACGTGGGCCCCACCCGGAAATCACGTGGGCCCCACCCGGAAATCACGTGGGCCCCACCCGGAAATCACGTGGGCCCCACCCGGAAATCACGTGGGCCCCACCCGGCAATCACGTGGGCCCCACCCGGAAATCACGTGGGGCCCACCCGGAAATCACGTGGGCCCCACCCGGAAATCACGTGGGCCCCACCCGGAAATCACGTGGGGCCCACCCGGAAATCACGTTTGCCCCACCCGGAAATCACGTGGGCCCCACCCGGAAATCACGTGGGCCCCACCCGGAAATCACGTGGGGCCCACCCGGAAATCACGTGGGCCCAACCCGGAAATCACGTGGGCCCCACCCGGAATTCACGTGGGCCCCACCCGGAAATCACGTGGGCCCCACCCGGAAATCACGTGGGCCCCACCCGGAAATCACGTGGGCCCGACGGGGAAATCACGTGGGCCCCACGGGGAAATCACGTGGGCCCCACGGGGAAATCACGTGGGCCCCACCCGGAAATCACGTGGGCCCCACCCGGAAATCACGTGGGCCCCACCCGGAAATCACGTGGGCCCCACCTGGAAATCACGTGGGCCCCACCCGGAAATCACGTGGGCCCCACGGGGAAATGACGTGGGCCCCACCCGGAAATCACGTGGGCCCCACCCGGAAATCACGTGGGCCCCACCCGGAAATCACGTGGGCCCCACGGGGAAATCACGTGGGCCCCACCCGGAAATCACGTGGGCCCCACGGGGAAATCACGTGGGCCCCACCCGGAAATCACGTGGGCCCCACCCGGAAATCACGTGGGCCCCACCCGGAAATCACGTGGGGCCCACCCGGAAATCACGTGGGCCCCACGGGGAAATCACGTGGGCCCCACGGGGAAATCACGTGGGCCCCATGGGGAAATCACGTGGGCCCCACGGGGAAATCAGGTGGGCCCCACGGGGAAATCACGTGGGCCCCACGGGGAAATCACGTGGGCCCCACCCGGAAATCACGTGGGCCCCACCCGGAAATCACGTGGGCCCCACGGGGAAATCACGTGGGGCCCACCCGGAAATCACGTGGGCCCCACGGGGAAATCACGTGGGCCCCACCCGGAAATCACGTGGCCCCACGGGGAAATCACGTGGGCCCACCCGGAAATCACGTGGGGCCCACCCGGAAATCACGTGGGCCCCACGGGGAAATCACGTGGGCCCCACCCGGAAATCACGTGGGCCCCACCCGGAAATCACGTGGGCCCCACCCGGAAATCACGTGGGGCCCACCCGGAAATCACGTGGGCCCCACCCGGAAATCACGTGGGCCCCACGGGGAAATCACGTGGGCCCCACGTTGAAATCACGTGGGCCCCACCCGGAAATCACGTGGTCCCCACCCGGAAATCACGTGGACCACACCCGGAAATCACGTGGGCCCCCACCCGGAAATCACGTGGGCCCCACCCGGAAATCACGTGGGCCCCACGGGGAAAATCACGTGGGCCCCACGGGGAAATCACGTGGGCCCCACCCGGAAATCACGTGGGCCCCACCCGGAAATCACGTGGGCCCCACCCGGAAATCACGTGGGCCCCACGGGGAAATCACGTGGGCCCCACCCGGAAATCATGTGGGGCCCACCCGGAAATCACGTGGGCCCCACCCGGAAATCACGTGGGCCCAACGGGGAAATCACGTGGGCACCACCCGGAAATCACGTGGGCCCTAGCCGGAAATCACGTGGGCCCCACCCGGAAATCACGTGGGCCCCACCCGGAAATCACGTGGGCCCCACCCGGAAATCACGTGGGCCCCACACGGAAATCACGTGGGGCCCACCCGGAAATCACGTGGGCCCCACCCGGAAATCACGTGGGCCCCACCCGGAAATCACGTGGGCCCCACCCGGAAATCACGTGGGCCCCACCCGGAAATCACGTGGGCCCCACGGGGAAATCACGTGGGCCCCACGGGGAAATCACGTGGGCCCCACCCGGAAATCACGTGGGCCCCACCCGGAAATCACGTGGGCCCCACCCGGAAATCACGTGGGCCCCACCCGGAAATCACGTGGGGCCCACCAGGAAATCACGTGGGCCCCACCCGGAAATCACGTGGGCCCCACCCGGAAATCACGTGGGCCCCACCCGGAAACACGTGGGCCCCACCCGGAAATCACGTGGGCCCCACCCGGAAAACACGTGGGCCCCACCCGGAAATCACGTGGGCCCCACCCGGAAATCACGTGGGCCCCACCCGGAAATCACGTGGGCCCCACCCGGAAATCACGTGGGCCCCACCCGGAAATCACGTGGGCCCCACCCGGAAATCACGTGGGACCCACGGGGAAATCACGTGGGCCCCACCCGGAAATCACGTGGGCCCCACCCGGAAATCACGTGGGCCCCACCCGGAAATCACGTGGGCCCCACGGGGAAATCACGTGGGCCCCACCCGGAAATCACGTGGGCCCCACCCGGAAATCACGTGGGCCCCACCCGGAAATCACGTGGGCCCCACCCGGAAATCACGTGGGCCCCACGGGGAAATCACGTGGGCCCCACCCGGAAATCACGTGGGCCCCACCCGGAAATCACGTGGGCCCCACCCGGAAATCACGTGGGGCCCACCCGGAAATCACGTGGGCCCCACCCGGAAATCACGTGGGCCCCACGGGGAAATCACGTGGGCCCCACCCGGAAATCACGTGGGCCCCACCCGGAAATCACGTGGGCCCCACCCGGAAATCACGTGGGCCCCACCCGGAAATCACGTGGGCCCCACCCGGAAATCACGTGGGCCCCACGGGGAAATCACGTGGGCCCCACCCGGAAATCACGTGGGCCCCACCCGGAAATCACGTGGGCCCCACCCGGAAATCACGTGGGCCCCACGGGGAAATCACGTGGGCCCCACCCGGAAATCACGTGGGCCCCACGGGGAAATCACGTGGGGCCCACCCGGAAATCACGTGGGCCCCACCCGGAAATCACGTGGGCCCCACCCGGAAATCACGTGGGCCCCACCCGCAAATCACGTGGGCCCCACCCGGAAATCACGTGGGCCCCACCCGGAAATCACGTGGGCCCCACCCGGAAATCACGTGGGCCCCACCCGGAAATCACGTGGGCCCCACCCGGAAATCACGTGGGCCCCACCCGGAAATCACGTGGGCCCCACCCGGAAATCACGTGGGCCCCACCCGGAAATCACGTGGGCCCCACCCGGAAATCACGTGGGGCCCACCCGGAAATCACGTGGGCCCCACCCGGAAATCACGTGGGCCCCACGGGGAAATCACGTGGGCCCCACCCGGAAATCACGTGGGCCCCACCCGGAAATCACGTGGGCCCCACGGGGAAATCACGTGGGCCCCACGGGGAAATCACGTGGGCCCCACGGGGAAATCACGTGGGCCCCACCCGGAAATCACGTGGGCCCCACCCGGAAATCACGTGGGCCCCACCCGGAAATCACGTGGGCCCCACCCGGAAATCACGTGGCCCCACGGGGAAATCACGTGGGCCCACCCGGAAATCACGTGGGGCCCACCCGGAAATCACGTGGGCCCCACGGGGAAATCACGTGGGCCCCACCCGGAAATCACGTGGGCCCCACCCGGAAATCACGTGGGCCCCACCCGGAAATCACGTGGGCCCCACCCGGAAATCACGTGGGCCCCACCCGGAAATCACGTGGGCCCCACGGGGAAATCACGTGGGCCCCACGTTGAAATCACGTGGGCCCCACCCGGAAATCACGTGGTCCCCACGGGGAAATCACGTGGGCCCCACCCGGGAAATCACGTGGGCCCCACCCGGAAATCACGTGGGCCCCACCCGGAAATCACGTGGGCCCCACCCGGAAATCACGTGGGCCCCACCCGGAAATCACGTGGGGCCCACCAGGAAATCACGTGGGCCCCACCCGGAAATCACGTGGGCCCCACCCGGAAATCACGTGGGCCCCACCCGGAAACACGTGGGCCCCACCCGGGAAATCACGTGGGCCCCACCCGGAAAACACGTGGGCCCCACCCGGAAATCACGTGGGCCCCACCCGGAAATCACGTGTGCCCCACCCGGAAATCACGTGGGCCCCACCCGGAAATCACGTGGGCCCCACCCGGAAATCACGTGCGCCCCACCCGGAAATCACGTGGGCCCCACGGGGAAATCACGTGGGCCCCACCCGGAAATCACGTGGGCCCCACCCGGAAATCACGTGGGGCCCACCCGGAAATCACGTGTGCCCCACCCGGAAATCACGTGGGCCCCACCCGGAAATCACGTGGGCCCCACCCGGAAATCACGTGGGCCCCACCCGGAAATCACGTGGGCCCCACCCGGAAATCACGTGGGCCCCACCCGGAAATCACGTGGGCCCCACGGGGAAATCACGTGCCCCAAGGGGAAATCACGTGGGCCCCACCCGGAAATCACGTGGGCCCCACGGGGAAATCACGTGGGCCCCACCCGGAAATCACGTGGGCCCCACGGGGAAATCACGTGGGCCCCACCCGGAAATCACGTGGGCCCCACCCGGAAATCACGTGGGCCCCACCCGGAAATCACGTGGGCCCCACCCGGAAATCACGTGGGCCCCACCCGGAAATCCCGTGGGCCCCACCCGGAAATCACGTGGGCCCCACGGGGAAATCACGTGGGCCCCAGCCGGAAATCACGTGGGCCCCACGGGGAAGTCACGTGGGCCCCAAGGGGAAATCACGTGGGCCCCACGGGGAAATCACGTGGGCCCCACCCGGAAATCACGTGGGCCCCACGGGGAAATCACGTGGGCCCCACCCGGAAATCACGTGGGCCCCACCCGGAAATCACGTGGGCCCCACCCGGAAATCACGTGGGCCCCACCCGGAAATCACGTGGGCCCCACGGGGAAATCACGTGGGCCCCACCCGGAAATCACGTGGGCCCCACCCGGAAATCACGTGGGCCCCACCCGGAATTCTCGTGGGGCCCAACCGGAAATCACGTGGGGCCCACCCGGAAATCACGTGGGGCCCACCCGGAAATCACGTGGGCCCCACCCGGAAATCACGTGGCCCCCACCCGGAAATCACGTGGGCCCCACGGGGAAATCACGTGGGCCTCTCGGGGAAATCACGTGGGCCCCACCCGGAAATCACGTGGGCCTCTCGGGGAAATCACGTGGGCCCCACCCGGAAATCACGTGGGCCCCACGGGGAAATCACGTGGGCCCCACCCGGAAATAACGTGGGCCCCACCCGGAAATCACGTGGGCCCCACCCGGAAATCACGTGGGCCCCACCCGGAAATCACGTGGGCCCCACGGGGAAATCACGTGGGCCCCACCCGGAAATCACGTGGGCCCCGCCCGGAAATCACGTGGGCCCCACCCGGAAATCACGTGGGCCCCACCCGGAAATCACGTGGGGCCCACACGGAAATCACGTGGGCCCCACCCGGAAATCACGTGGGCCCCACCCGGAAATCACGTGGGCCCCACCCGGAAATCACGTGGGCCCCACCCGGAAATCACGTGGGCCCCACCCGGAAATCACGTGGGCCCCACCCGGAAATCACGTGGGCCCCACCCGGATATCACGTGGGCCCCACGGGGAAATCACGTGGGCCCCACCCGGAAATCACGTGGGCCCCACCCGGAAATCACGTGGGCCCCACCCGGAATTCTCGTGGGCCCCACCCGGAAATCACGTGGGCCCACCCGGAAATCACGTGGGCCCCACCCGGAAATCACGTGGGCCCCACCCGGAAATCACGTGGGGCCCACCCGGAAATCACGTGGGGCCCACCGGGAAATCACGTGGGCCCCACCCGGAAATCACGTGGGCCCCACGGGGAAATCACGTGGGCCCCACGGGGAAATCACGTGGGCCCCACGGGGAAATCACGTGGGGGAAATCACGTGGGCCCCACCCGGAAATCACGTGGGCCCCACCCGGAAATCACGTGGGCCCCACCCGGAAATCACGTGGGCCCCACCCGGAAATCACGTGGGCCCCACCCGGAAATCACGTGGGCCCCACCCGGAAATCACGTGGGCCCCACCCGGAAATCACGTGGGCCCCACCCGGAAATCACGTGGGCCCCACCCGGAAATCACGTGGGCCCCACCCGGAAATCACGTGGGCCCCACCCGGAAATCACGTGGGCCCCACCCGGAAATCACGTGGGCCCCACCCGGAAATCACGTGGGGCCCACCCGGAAATCACGTGGGCCCCACCCGGAAATCACGTGGGCCCCACCCGGAAATCACGTGGGGCCCACCCGGAAATCACGTTTGCCCCACCCGGAAATCACGTGGGCCCCACCCGGAAATCACGTGGGCCCCACCCGGAAATCACGTGGGGCCCACCCGGAAATCACGTGGGCCCAACCCGGAAATCACGTGGGCCCCACCCGGAATTCACGTGGGCCCCACCCGGAAATCACGTGGGCCCCACCCGGAAATCACGTGGGCCCCACCCGGAAATCACGTGGGCCCGACGGGGAAATCACGTGGGCCCCACGGGGAAATCACGTGGGCCCCACGGGGAAATCACGTGGGCCCCACCCGGAAATCACGTGGGCCCCACCCGGAAATCACGTGGGCCCCACCCGGAAATCACGTGGGCCCCACCTGGAAATCACGTGGGCCCCACCCGGAAATCACGTGGGCCCCACGGGGAAATGACGTGGGCCCCACCCGGAAATCACGTGGGCCCCACCCGGAAATCACGTGGGCCCCACCCGGAAATCACGTGGGCCCCACGGGGAAATCACGTGGGCCCCACCCGGAAATCACGTGGGCCCCACGGGGAAATCACGTGGGCCCCACCCGGAAATCACGTGGGCCCCACCCGGAAATCACGTGGGCCCCACCCGGAAATCACGTGGGGCCCACCCGGAAATCACGTGGGCCCCACGGGGAAATCACGTGGGCCCCACGGGGAAATCACGTGGGCCCCATGGGGAAATCACGTGGGCCCCACGGGGAAATCAGGTGGGCCCCACGGGGAAATCACGTGGGCCCCACGGGGAAATCACGTGGGCCCCACCCGGAAATCACGTGGGCCCCACCCGGAAATCACGTGGGCCCCACGGGGAAATCACGTGGGCCCCACCCGGAAATCACGTGGGCCCCACGGGGAAATCACGTGGGCCCCACCCGGAAATCACGTGGGCCCCACCCGGAAATCACGTGGGCCCCACGGGGAAATCACGTGGGCCCCAGCCGGAAATCACGTGGGCCCCACGGGGAAATCACGTGGGCCCCACCCGGAAATCACGTGGGCCCCACCCGGAAATCACGTGGGCCCCACCCGGAAATCACGTGGGCCCCACCCGGAAATCACGTGGGCCCCACCCGGAAATCACGTGGGCCCCACCCGGAAATCACGTGGGCCCCACCCGGAAATCACGTGGGCCCCACGGGGAAATCACGTGGGCCCCACGGGGAAATCACGTGGGCCCCACGGGGAAATCACGTGGGCCCCACGCGGAAATCACGTGGGGCCCACCCGGAAATCACGTGGGGCCCACCCGGAAATCACGTGGGCCCCACCCGGAAATCACGTGGGCCCCACCCGGAAATCACGTGGGCCCCACCCGGAAATCACGTGGGCCCCACCCGGAAATCACGTGGGGCCCACCCGGAAATCACGTGGGCCCCACCCGGAAATCACGTGGGCCCCACCCGGAAATCACGTGGGCCCCACCCGGAAATCACGTGGGCCCCACCCGGAAATCACGTGGGCCCCACCCGGAAATCACGTGCGCCCCACCCGGAAATCACGTGGGCCCCACCCGGAAATCACGTGGGCCCCACCCGGAAATCACGTGGGCCCCACCCGGAAATCACGTGGGCCCCACCCGGAAATCACGTGGGGCCCACCCGGAAATCACGTGGGCCCCACCCGGAAATCACGTGGGCCCCACCCGGAAATCACGTGGGCCCCACCCGGAAATCACGTGGGCCCCACCCGGAAATCACGTGGGCCCCACCCGGAAATCACGTGGGCCCCACCCGGAAATCACGTGGGCCCCACCCGGAAATCACGTGGGCCCCACCCGGAAATCACGTGGGCCCCACCCGGAAATCACGTGGGCCCCACGGGGAAATCACGTGGGCCCCACCCGGAAATCACGTGGGCCCCACCCGGAAATCACGTGGGCCCCACCCGGAAATCACGTGGGCCCCACCCGGAAATCACGTGGGCCCCACCCGGAAATCACGTGGGGCCCACCCGGAAATCACGTGGGCCCCACCCGGAAATCACGTGGGCCCCACCCGGAAATCACGTGGGCCCCACCCGGAAATCACGTGGGCCCCACCCGGAAATCACGTGGGCCCCACGGGGAAATCACGTGGGCCCCACGGGGAAATCACGTGGGCCCCACGGGGAAATCACGTGGGCCCCACCCGGAAATCACGTGGGCCCCACCCGGAAATCACGTGGGCCCCACCCGGAAATCACGTGGGGCCCACCCGGAAATCACGTGGGCCCCACCCGGAAATCACGTGGGCCCCACCCGGAAATCACGTGGGCCCCACCCGGAAATCACGTGGGCCCCACCCGGAAATCACGTGGGCCCCACCCGGAAATCACGTGGGGCCCACCCGGAAATCACGTGGGCCCCACCCGGAAATCACGTGGGCCCCACCCGGAAATCACGTGGGGCCCACCCGGAAATCACGTTTGCCCCACCCGGAAATCACGTGGGCCCCACCCGGAAATCACGTGGGCCCCACCCGGAAATCACGTGGGCCCCACCCGGAAATCACGTGGGCCCCACCCGGAAATCACGTGGGGCCCACCCGGAAATCACGTTTGCCCCACCCGGAAATCACGTGGGCCCAACCCGGAAATCACGTGGGCCCCACCCGGAATTCACGTGGGCCCCACCCGGAAATCACGTGGGCCCCACCCGGAAATCACGTGGGCCCCACCCGGAAATCACGTGGGCCCCACGGGGAAATCACGTGGGCCCCACGGGGAAATCACGTGGGCCCCACCGGGGAAATCACGTGGGCCCCACCCGGAAATCACGTGGGCCCCACCCGGAAATCACGTGGGCCCCACCCGGAAATCACGTGGGCCCCACCTGGAAATCACGTGGGCCCCACCCGGAAATCACGTGGGCCCCACGGGGAAATGACGTGGGCCCCACCCGGAAATCACGTGGGCCCCACCCGGAAATCACGTGGGCCCCACCCGGAAATCACGTGGGCCCCACGGGGAAATCACGTGGGCCCCACCCGGAAATCACGTGGGCCCCACGGGGAAATCACGTGGGCCCCACCCGGAAATCACGTGGGCCCCACCCGGAAATCACGTGGGCCCCACCCGGAAATCACGTGGGGCCCACCCGGAAATCACGTGGGCCCCACGGGGAAATCACGTGGGCCCCACGGGGAAATCACGTGGGCCCCACCCGGAAATCACGTGGGCCCCACGGGGAAATCACGTGGGCCCCACGGGGAAATCACGTGGGCCCCACCCGGAAATCACGTGGGCCCCACCCGGAAATCACGTGGGCCCCACCCGGAAATCACGTGGGCCCCACGGGGAAATCACGTGGGCCCCACCCGGAAATCACGTGGGCCCCACGGGGAAATCACGTGGGCCCCACCCGGAAATCACGTGGGCCCCACCCGGAAATCACGTGGGCCCCACGGGGAAATCACGTGGGCCCCAGCCCGGAAATCACGTGGGCCCCACCGGGGAATCACGTGGGCCCCACCCGGAAATCACGTGGGGCCCCACCCGGAAATCACGTGGGCCCCACCCGGAAATCACGTGGGCCCCACCCCGGAAATCACGTGGGCCCCACCCGGAAATCACGTGGGCCCCACCCGGAAATCACGTGGGCCCCACCCGGAAATCACGTGGGCCCCACGGGGAAATCACGTGGGCCCCACGGGGAAATCACGTGGGCCCCACGGGGAAATCACGTGGGGCCCACGCGGAAATCACGTGGGGCCCCACCCGGAAATCACGTGGGGCCCACCCGGAAATCACGTGGGCCCCACCCGGAAATCACGTGGGCCCCACCCGGAAATCACGTGGGCCCCACCCGGAAATCACGTGGGCCCCACCCGGAAATCACGTGGGGCCCACCCGGAAATCACGTGGGCCCCACCCGGAAATCACGTGGGCCCCACCCGGAAATCACGTGGGCCCCACCCGGAAATCACGTGGGCCCCACCCGGAAATCACGTGGGCCCCACCCGGAAATCACGTGCGCCCCACCCGGAAATCACGTGGGCCCCACCCGGAAATCACGTGGGGCCCCACCCGGAAATCACGTGGGCCCCACCCGGAAATCACGTGGGCCCCACCCGGAAATCACGTGGGGCCCACCCGGAAATCACGTGGGCCCCACCCGGAAATCACGTGGGCCCCACCCGGAAATCACGTGGGCCCCACCCGGAAATCACGTGGGCCCCACCCGGAAATCACGTGGGCCCCACCCGGAAATCACGTGGGCCCCACCCGGAAATCACGTGGGCCCCACCCGGAAATCACGTGGGCCCCACCCGGAAATCACGTGGGCCCCACCCGGAAATCACGTGGGCCCCACCGGGGAAATCACGTGGGCCCCACCCGGAAATCACGTGGGCCCCACCCGGAAATCACGTGGGCCCCACCCGGAAATCACGTGGGCCCCACCCGGAAATCACGTGGGCCCCACCCGGAAATCACGTGGGGCCCACCCGGAAATCACGTGGGCCCCACCCGGAAATCACGTGGGCCCCACCCGGAAATCACGTGGGCCCCACCCGGAAATCACGTGGGCCCCACCCGGAAATCACGTGGGCCCCACGGGGAAATCACGTGGGCCCCACGGGGAAATCACGTGGGCCCCACCCGGAAATCACGTGGGCCCCACCCGGAAATCACGTGGGCCCCACCCGGAAATCACGTGGGCCCCACCCGGAAATCACGTGGGGCCCACCCGGAAATCACGTGGGCCCCACCCGGAAATCACGTGGGCCCCACCCGGAAATCACGTGGGCCCCACCCGGAAATCACGTGGGCCCCACCCGGAAATCACGTGGGCCCCACCCGGAAATCACGTGGGCCCCACGGGGAAATCACGTGGGCCCCACCCGGAAATCACGTGGGCCCCACCCGGAAATCACGTGGGCCCCACCCGGAAATCACGTGGGCCCCACCCGGAAATCACGTGGGCCCCACCCGGAAATCACGTGGGCCCCACCCGGAAATCACGTGGGCCCCACCCGGAAATCACGTGGGCCCCACCCGGAAATCACGTGGGCCCCACCCGGAAATCACGTGGGCCCCACCCGGAAATCACGTGGGCCCCACCGGGGAAATCACGTGGGCCCCACCGGGAAATCACGTGGGCCCCACGCGGAAATCACGTGGGCCCCACCCGGAAATCACGTGGGGCCCACCCGGAAATCACGTGGGCCCCACCCGGAAATCACGTGGGCCCCACCCGGAAATCACGTGGGCCCCACCCGGAAATCACGTGGGCCCCACCCGGAAATCACGTGGGGCCCACCCGGAAATCACGTGGGCCCCACCCGGAAATCACGTGGGCCCCACCCGGAAATCACGTGGGCCCCACCCGGAAATCACGTGGGCCCCACCCGGAAATCACGTGGGCCCCACCCGGAAATCACGTGGGCCCCACCCGGAAATCACGTGGGCCCCACCCGGAAATCACGTGGGGCCCACCCGGAAATCACGTGGGCCCCACCCGGAAATCACGTGGGCCCCACCCGGAAATCACGTGGGCCCCACCCGGAAATCACGTGGGCCCCACCCGGAAATCACGTGGGCCCCACGGGGAAATCACGTGGGCCCCACGGGGAAATCACGTGGGCCCCACGGGGAAATCACGTGGGCCCCACCCGGAAATCACGTGGGCCCCACCCGGAAATCACGTGGGGCCCACCCGGAAATCACGTGGGCCCCACCCGGAAATCACGTGGGCCCCACCCGGAAATCACGTGGGCCCCACCCGGAAATCACGTGGGCCCCACCCGGAAATCACGTGGGCCCCACCCGGAAATCACGTGGGCCCCACGGGGAAATCACGTGGGCCCCACCCGGAAATCACGTGGGCCCCACCCGGAAATCACGTGGGCCCCACCCGGAAATCACGTGGGCCCCACCCGGAAATCACGTGGCCCCACGGGGAAATCACGTGGGCCCACCCGGAAATCACGTGGGGCCCACCCGGAAATCACGTGGGCCCCACCGGGAAATCACGAGGGCCCCACCCGGAAATCACGTGGGCCCCACCCGGAAATCACGTGGGCCCCACCCGGAAATCACGTGGGCCCCACCCGGAAATCACGTGGGCCCCACCCGGAAATCACGTGGGCCCCACGGGGAAATCACGTGGGCCCCACGTTGAAATCACGTGGGCCCCACCCGGAAATCACGTGGTCCCCACCCGGAAATCACGTGGACCACACCCGGAAATCACGTGGGCCCCCACCCGGAAATCACGTGGGCCCCACCCGGAAATCACGTGGGCCCCCCCCGGAAATCACGTGGGCCCCACCCGGAAATCACGTGGGCCCCACCGGGGAAATCACGTGGGCCCCACCCGGAAATCACGTGGGCCCCACCCGGAAATCACGTGGGCCCCACCCGGAAATCACGTGGGCCCCACGGGGAAATCACGTGGGCCCCACCCGGAAATCATGTGGGGCCCACCCGGAAATCACGTGGGCCCCACCCGGAAATCACGTGGGCCCAACGGGGAAATCACGTGGGCACCACCCGGAAATCACGTGGGCCCTAGCCGGAAATCACGTGGGCCCCACCCGGAAATCACGTGGGCCCCACCCGGAAATCACGTGGGCCCCACCCGGAAATCACGTGGGCCCCACACGGAAATCACGTGGGGCCCACCCGGAAATCACGTGGGCCCCACCCGGAAATCACGTGGGCCCCACCCGGAAATCACGTGGGCCCCACCCGGAAATCACGTGGGCCCCACCCGGAAATCACGTGGGCCCCACGGGGAAATCACGTGGGCCCCACGGGGAAATCACGTGGGCCCCACCCGGAAATCACGTGGGCCCCACCCGGAAATCACGTGGGCCCCACCCGGAAATCACGTGGGCCCCACCCGGAAATCACGTGGGGCCCACCAGGAAATCACGTGGGCCCCACCCGGAAATCACGTGGGCCCCACCCGGAAATCACGTGGGCCCCACCCGGAAACACGTGGGCCCCACCCGGAAATCACGTGGGCCCCACCCGGAAAACACGTGGGCCCCACCCGGAAATCACGTGGGCCCCACCCGGAAATCACGTGTGCCCCACCCGGAAATCACGTGGGGCCCACCCGGAAATCACGTGTGCCCCACCCGGAAATCACGTGGGCCCCACCCGGAAATCACGTGGGCCCCACCCGGAAATCACGTGGGCCCCACCCGGAAATCACGTGGGCCCCACGGGGAAATCACGTGGGCCCCACCCGGAAATCACGTGGGCCCCACCCGGAAATCACGTGGGGCCCACCCGGAAATCACGTGTGCCCCACCCGGAAATCACGTGGGCCCCACCCGGAAATCACGTGGGCCCCACCCGGAAATCACGTGGGCCCCACCCGGAAATCACGTGGGCCCCACCCGGAAATCACGTGGGCCCCACACGGAAATCACGTGGGCCCCACCCGGAAATCACGTGGGCCTCACCCGGAAATCACGTGGGGCCCACCCGGAAATCACGTGGGCCCCACCCGGAAATCACGTGGGCCCCACCCGGAAATCACGTGGGCCCCACCCGGAAATCACGTGGGCCCCACCCGGAAATCACGTGGGCCCCACGGGGAAATCACGTGGGCCCCACCCGGAAATCACGTGGGCCCCACCCGGAAATCACGTGGGCCCCACCCGGAATTCTCGTGGGGCCCAACCGGAAATCACGTGGGGCCCACCCGGAAATCACGTGGGGTCCACCCGGAAATCACGTGGGCCCCACCCGGAAATCACGTGGCCCCCACCCGGAAATCACGTGGGCCCCACGGGGAAATCACGTGGGCCTCTCGGGGAAATCACGTGGGCCCCACCCGGAAATCACGTGGGCCTCTCGGGGAAATCACGTGGGCCCCACCCGGAAATCACGTGGGCCCCACGGGGAAATCACGTGGGCCCCACCCGGAAATAACGTGGGCCCCACCCGGAAATCACGTGGGCCCCACCCGGAAATCACGTGGGCCCCACCCGGAAATCACGTGGGCCCCACGGGGAAATCACGTGGGGCCCACCCGGAAATCACGTGGGCCCCGCCCGGAAATCACGTGGGCCCCACCCGGAAATCACGTGGGCCCCACCCGGAAATCACGTGGGGCCCCACCCGGAAATCACGTGGGCCCCACCCGGAAATCACGTGGGCCCCACCCGGAAATCACGTGGGCCCCACCCGGAAATCACGTGGGCCCCACCCGGAAATCACGTGGGCCCCACCCGGAAATCACGTGGGCCCCACCCGGAAATCACGTGGGCCCCACCCGGAAATCACGTGGGCCCCACCCGGATATCACGTGGGCCCCACCCGGAAATCACGTGGGCCCCACCCGGAAATCACGTGGGGCCCACCCGGAAATCACGTGGGCCCCACCCGGAAATCACGTGGGCCCACCCGGAAATCACGTGGGCCCCACCCGGAAATCACGTGGGCCCCACCCGGAAATCACGTGGGGCCCACCCGGAAATCACGTGGGGCCCACCGGGAAATCACGTGGGCCCCACCCGGAAATCACGTGGGCCCCACGGGGAAATCACGTGGGCCCCACGGGGAAATCACGTGGGCCCCACGGGGAAATCACGTGGGCCCCACCCGGAAATCACGTGGGCCCCACCCGGAAATCACGTGGGCCCCACCCGGAAATCACGTGGGCCCCACCCGGAAATCACGTGGGCCCCACCCGGAAATCACGTGGACCCCACCCGGAAATCACGTGGGCCCCAGCCGGAAATCACGTGGGCCCCACCCGGAAATCACGTGGGCCCCACCCGGAAATCACGTGGGCCCCACCCGGAAATCACGTGGGCCCCACCCGGAAATCACGTGGGCCCCACCCGGAAATCACGTGGGCCCCACCCGGAAATCACGTGGGCCCCACCCGGAAATCACGTGGGGCCCACCCGGAAATCACGTGGGCCCCACCCGGAAATCACGTGGGCCCCACCCGGAAATCACGTGGGGCCCACCCGGAAATCACGTTTGCCCCACCCGGAAATCACGTGGGCCCCACCCGGAAATCACGTGGGCCCCACCCGGAAATCACGTGGGGCCCACCCGGAAATCACGTGGGCCCAACCCGGAAATCACGTGGGCCCCACCCGGAATTCACGTGGGCCCCACCCGGAAATCACGTGGGCCCCACCCGGAAATCACGTGGGCCCCACCCGGAAATCACGTGGGCCCGACGGGGAAATCACGTGGGCCCCACGGGGAAATCACGTGGGCCCCACGGGGAAATCACGTGGGCCCCACCCGGAAATCACGTGGGCCCCACCCGGAAATCACGTGGGCCCCACCCGGAAATCACGTGGGCCCCACCTGGAAATCACGTGGGCCCCACCCGGAAATCACGTGGGCCCCACGGGGAAATGACGTGGGCCCCACCCGGAAATCACGTGGGCCCCACCCGGAAATCACGTGGGCCCCACCCGGAAATCACGTGGGCCCCACGGGGAAATCACGTGGGCCCCACCCGGAAATCACGTGGGCCCCACGGGGAAATCACGTGGGCCCCACCCGGAAATCACGTGGGCCCCACCCGGAAATCACGTGGGCCCCACCCGGAAATCACGTGGGGCCCACCCGGAAATCACGTGGGCCCCACGGGGAAATCACGTGGGCCCCACGGGGAAATCACGTGGGCCCCACGGGAAATCACGTGGGCCCCACGGGGAAATCAGGTGGGCCCCACGGGGAAATCCCGTGGGCCCCACGGGGAAATCACGTGGGCCCCACCCGGAAATCACGTGGGCCCCACCCGGAAATCACGTGGGCCCCACGGGGAAATCACGTGGGCCCCACCCGGAAATCACGTGGGCCCCACGGGGAAATCACGTGGGCCCCACCCGGAAATCACGTGGGCCCCACCCGGAAATCACGTGGGCCCCACGGGGAAATCACGTGGGCCCCAGCCGGAAATCACGTGGGCCCCACGGGGAAATCACGTGGGCCCCACGGGGAAATCACGTGGGCCCCACCCGGAAATCACGTGGGCCCCACCCGGAAATCACGTGGGCCCCACCCGGAAATCACGTGGGCCCCACCCGGAAATCACGTGGGCCCCACCCGGAAATCACGTGGGCCCCACCCGGAAATCACGTGGGCCCCACGGGGAAATCACGTGGGCCCCACGGGGAAATCACGTGGGCCCCACGGGGAAATCACGTGGGCCCCACGCGGAAATCACGTGGGGCCCACCCGGAAATCACGTGGGGCCCACCCGGAAATCACGTGGGCCCCACCCGGAAATCACGTGGGCCCCACCCGGAAATCACGTGGGCCCCACCCGGAAATCACGTGGGCCCCACCCGGAAATCACGTGGGGCCCACCCGGAAATCACGTGGGCCCCACCCGGAAATCACGTGGGCCCCACCCGGAAATCACGTGGGCCCCACCCGGAAATCACGTGGGCCCCACCCGGAAATCACGTGGGCCCCACCCGGAAATCACGTGCGCCCCACCCGGAAATCACGTGGGCCCCACCCGGAAATCACGTGGGCCCCACCCGGAAATCACGTGGGCCCCACCCGGAAATCACGTGGGCCCCACCCGGAAATCACGTGGGGCCCACCCGGAAATCACGTGGGCCCCACCCGGAAATCACGTGGGCCCCACCCGGAAATCACGTGGGCCCCACCCGGAAATCACGTGGGCCCCACCCGGAAATCACGTGGGCCCCACCCGGAAATCACGTGGGCCCACCCGGAAATCACGTGGGCCCCACGGGGAAATCACGTGGGCCCCACCGGGAAATCACGTGGGCCCCACCGGGAAATCACGTGGGCCCCACCCGGAAATCACGTGGGCCCCACCCGGAAATCACGTGGGCCCCACCCGGAAATCACGTGGGGCCCACCCGGAAATCACGTGGGCCCCACCCGGAAATCACGTGGGCCCCACCCGGAAATCACGTGGGCCCCACGGGGAAATCACGTGGGCCCCACCCGGAAATCACGTGGGCCCCACCCGGAAATCACGTGGGCCCCACCGGGAAATCACGTGGGCCCCACCCGGAAATCACGTGGGCCCCACCCGGAAATCACGTGGGCCCCACCCGGAAATCACGTGGGCCCCACCCGGAAATCACGTGGGCCCCACCCGGAAATCACGTGGGCCCCACGGGGAAATCACGTGGGCCCCACCCGGAAATCACGTGGGCCCCACCCGGAAATCACGTGGGCCCCACCCGGAAATCACGTGGGCCCCACCCGGAAATCACGTGGGCCCCACCCGGAAATCACGTGGGCCCCACCCGGAAATCACGTGGGCCCCACCCGGATATCACGTGGGCCCCACCCGGAAATCACGTGGGCCCCACCCGGAAATCACGTGGGGCCCACCCGGAAATCACGTGGGCCCCACCCGGAAATCACGTGGGCCCACCCGGAAATCACGTGGGCCCCACCCGGAAATCACGTGGGCCCCACCCGGAAATCACGTGGGGCCCACCCGGAAATCACGTGGGCCCCACCGGGAAATCACGTGGGCCCCACCCGGAAATCACGTGGGCCCCACGGGGAAATCACGTGGGCCCCACGGGGAAATCACGTGGGCCCCACGGGGAAATCACGTGGGCCCCACCCGGAAATCACGTGGGCCCCACCCGGAAATCACGTGGGCCCCACCCGGAAATCACGTGGGCCCCACCCGGAAATCACGTGGGCCCCACCCGGAAATCACGTGGACCCCACCCGGAAATCACGTGGGCCCCAGCCGGAAATCACGTGGGCCCCACCCGGAAATCACGTGGGCCCCACCCGGAAATCACGTGGGCCCCACCCGGAAATCACGTGGGCCCCACCCGGAAATCACGTGGGCCCCACCCGGAAATCACGTGGGCCCCACCCGGAAATCACGTGGGCCCCACCCGGAAATCACGTGGGGCCCCACCCGGAAATCACGTGGGCCCCACCCGGAAATCACGTGGGCCCCACCCGGAAATCACGTGGGGCCCACCCGGAAATCACGTTGGCCCCACCCGGAAATCACGTGGGCCCCACCCGGAAATCACGTGGGCCCCACCCGGAAATCACGTGGGGCCCACCCGGAAATCACGTGGGCCCAACCCGGAAATCACGTGGGCCCCACCCGGAATTCACGTGGGCCCCACCCGGAAATCACGTGGGCCCCACCCGGAAATCACGTGGGCCCCACCCGGAAATCACGTGGGCCCGACCCGGAAATCACGTGGGCCCCACGGGGAAATCACGTGGGCCCCACGGGGAAATCACGTGGGCCCCACCCGGAAATCACGTGGGCCCCACCCGGAAATCACGTGGGCCCCACCCGGAAATCACGTGGGCCCCACCTGGAAATCACGTGGGCCCCACCCGGAAATCACGTGGGCCCCACCGGGAAATGACGTGGGCCCCACCCGGAAATCACGTGGGCCCCACCCGGAAATCACGTGGGCCCCACCCGGAAATCACGTGGGCCCCACGGGGAAATCACGTGGGCCCCACCCGGAAATCACGTGGGCCCCACCCGGAAATCACGTGGGCCCCACCCGGAAATCACGTGGGCCCCACCCGGAAATCACGTGGGCCCCACCCGGAAATCACGTGGGGCCCACCCGGAAATCACGTGGGCCCCACGGGGAAATCACGTGGGCCCCACGGGGAAATCACGTGGGCCCCACCGGGAAATCACGTGGGCCCCACCGGGAAATCACGTGGGCCCCACCGGGAAATCACGTGGGCCCCACCGGGAAATCACGTGGGCCCCACCCGGAAATCACGTGGGCCCCACCCGGAAATCACGTGGGCCCCACCGGGGAAATCACGTGGGCCCCACCCGGAAATCACGTGGGCCCCACCGGGAAATCACGTGGGCCCCACCCGGAAATCACGTGGGCCCCACCCGGAAATCACGTGGGCCCCACGGGGAAATCACGTGGGCCCCAGCCGGAAATCACGTGGGCCCCACCCGGAAATCACGTGGGCCCCACCGGGAAATCACGTGGGCCCCACCCGGAAATCACGTGGGCCCCACCCGGAAATCACGTGGGCCCCACCCGGAAATCACGTGGGCCCCACCCGGAAATCACGTGGGCCCCACCCGGAAATCACGTGGGCCCCACCCGGAAATCACGTGGGCCCCACGGGGAAATCACGTGGGCCCCACGGGGAAATCACGTGGGCCCCACCCGGAAATCACGTGGGCCCCACCCGGAAATCACGTGGGGCCCACCCGGAAATCACGTGGGCCCCACCCGGAAATCACGTGGGCCCCACCCGGAAATCACGTGGGCCCCACCCGGAAATCACGTGGGCCCCACCCGGAAATCACGTGGGGCCCACCCGGAAATCACGTGGGCCCCACCCGGAAATCACGTGGGCCCCACCCGGAAATCACGTGGGCCCCACCCGGAAATCACGTGGGCCCCACCCGGAAATCACGTGGGCCCCACCCGGAAATCACGTGCGCCCCACCCGGAAATCACGTGGGCCCCACCCGGAAATCACGTGGGCCCCACCCGGAAATCACGTGGGCCCCACCCGGAAATCACGTGGGCCCCACCCGGAAATCACGTGGGGCCCCACCCGGAAATCACGTGGGCCCCACCCGGAAATCACGTGGGCCCCACCCGGAAATCACGTGGGCCCCACCCGGAAATCACGTGGGCCCCACCCGGAAATCACGTGGGCCCCACCCGGAAATCACGTGGGCCCCACCCGGAAATCACGTGGGCCCCACCGGGAAATCACGTGGGCCCCACCCGGGAAATCACGTGGGCCCCACGGGGAAATCACGTGGGCCCCACCCGGAAATCACGTGGGCCCCACCCGGAAATCACGTGGGCCCCACCCGGAAATCACGTGGGGCCCACCCGGAAATCACGTGGGCCCCACCCGGAAATCACGTGGGCCCCACCCGGAAATCACGTGGGCCCCACCCGGAAATCACGTGGGCCCCACCCGCAAATCACGTGGGCCCCACCCGGAAATCACGTGGGCCCCACCCGGAAATCACGTGGGCCCCACCCGGAAATCACGTGGGCCCCACGGGGAAATCACGTGGGCCCCACCCGGAAATCACGTGGGCCCCACCCGGAAATCACGTGGGCCCCACCGGGAAATCACGTGGGCCCCACCCGGAAATCACGGGGGCCCCACCGGGAAATCACGTGGGGCCCACCCGGAAATCACGTGGGCCCCACCCGGAAATCACGTGGGCCCCACCCGGAAATCACGTGGGCCCCACCCGGAAATCACGTGGGCCCCACCCGGAAATCACGTGGGCCCCACCCGGAAATCACGTGGGGCCCACCCGGAAATCACGTGGGCCCCACCCGGAAATCACGTGGGCCCCACCCGGAAATCACGTGGGCCCCACCCGGAAATCACGTGGGCCCCACCCGGAAATCACGTGGGCCCCACGGGGAAATCACGTGGGCCCCACCGGGAAATCACGTGGGCCCCACCCGGAAATCACGTGGGTCCCACCCGGAAATCACGTGGGCCCCACCCGGAAATCACGTGGGCCCCACCCGGAAATCACGTGGGGCCCACCCGGAAATCACGTGGGCCCCACCCGGAAATCACGTGGGCCCCACCCGGAAATCACGTGGGCCCCACCCGGAAATCACGAGGGCCCCACCCGGAAATCACGTGGGCCCCACCCGGAAATCACGTGGGCCCCACCCGGAAATCACGTGGGCCCCACCCGGAAATCACGTGGGCCCCACCCGGAAATCACGTGGGCCCCACCCGGAAATCACGTGGGCCCCACCCGGAAATCACGTGGGCCCCACCCGGAAATCACGTGGGCCCCACCCGGAAAACACGTGGGCCCCACCCGGAAATCACGTGGGGCCCACCCGGAAATCACGTGGGCCCCACCCGGAAATCACGTGGGCCCCACCCGGAAATCACGTGGGCCCCACCGGGAAATCACGTGGGCCCCACCCGGAAATCACGTGGGCCCCACCCGGAAATCACGTGGGCCCCACCGGGAAATCACGTGGGCCCCACCCCGAAATCACGTGGGCCCCACCCGGAAATCACGTGGGCCCCACGGGGAAATCACGTGGGCCCCACCCGGAAATCACGTGGGCCCCACCCGGAAATCACGGGGGCCCCACGGGGAAATCACGGGGGCCTCACGGGGAAATCACGTGGGCCCCACCCGGAAATCACGGGGGCCCCACCGGGAAATCACGTGGGGCCCACCCGGAAATCACGTGGGCCCCACCCGGAAATCACGTGGGCCCCACCCGGAAATCACGTGGGCCCCACCCGGAAATCACGTGGGCCCCACCCGGAAATCACGTGGGGCCCACCCGGAAATCACGTGGGCCCCACCCGGAAATCACGTGGGCCCCACCCGGAAATCACGTGGGCCCCACCCGGAAATCACGTGGGCCCCAGCCGGAAATCACGTGGGCCCCACCCGGAAATCACGTGGGCCCCACCCGGAAATCACGTGGGCCCCACCCGGAAATCACGTGGGCCCCAGCCGGAAATCACGTGGGGCCCACCCGGAAATCACGTGGGCCCCACGGGGAAATCACGTGGGCCCCACCCGGAAATCACGTGGGCCCCACCCGGAAATCACGTGGGCCCCACCCGGAAATCACGTGGGCCCCACGGGGAAATCACGTGGGCCCCACCCGGAAATCACGTGGGCCCCACGGGGAAATCACGTGGGCCCCACCCGGAAATCACGTGGCCCCACCCGGAAATCACGTGGGCCCCACCCGGAAATCACGTGGGGCCCACCCGGAAATCACGTGGGCCCCACCCGGAAATCACGTGGGCCCCACCCGGAAATCACGTGGCCCCACGGGGAAATCACGTGGGCCCACCCGGAAATCACGTGGGGCCCACCCGGAAATCACGTGGGCCCCGCGGGGAAATCACGTGGGCCCCACCCGGAAATCACGTGGGCCCCACCCGGAAATCACGTGGGCCCCACCCGGAAATCACGTGGGCCCCACCCGGAAATCACGTGGGCCCCACCCGGAAATCACGTGGGCCCCACGGGGAAATCACGTGGGCCCCACGTTGAAATCACGTGGGCCCCACCCGGAAATCACGTGGTCCCCACCCGGAAATCACGTGGACCACACCCGGAAATCACGTGGGCCCCCACCCGGAAATCACGTGGGCCCCACCCGGAAATCACGTGGGCCCCACCCGGAAATCACGTGGGCCCCACCCGGAAATCACGTGGGCCCCACGGGGAAATCACGTGGGCCCCACCCGGAAATCACGTGGGCCCCACCCGGAAATCACGTGGGCCCCACCCGGAAATCACGTGGGCCCCACGGGGAAATCACGTGGGCCCCACCCGGAAATCATGTGGGGCCCACCCGGAAATCACGTGGGCCCCACCCGGAAATCACGTGGGCCCAACGGGGAAATCACGTGGGCACCACCCGGAAATCACGTGGGCCCTAGCCGGAAATCACGTGGGCCCCACCCGGAAATCACGTGGGCCCCACCCGGAAATCACGTGGGCCCCACCCGGAAATCACGTGGGCCCCACACGGAAATCAGGTGGGGCCCACCCGGAAATCACGTGGGCCCCACCCGGAAATCACGTGGGCGCCACCCGGAAATCACGTGGGCCCCACCCGGAAATCACGTGGGCCCCACCCGGAAATCACGTGGGCCCCACGGGGAAATCACGTGGGCCCCACGGGGAAATCACGTGGGCCCCACCCGGAAATCACGTGGGCCCCACCCGGAAATCACGTGGGCCCCACCCGGAAATCACGTGGGCCCCACCCGGAAATCACGTGGGGCCCACCAGGAAATCACGTGGGCCCCACCCGGAAATCACGTGGGCCCCACCCGGAAATCACGTGGGCCCCACCCGGAAACATGTGGGCCCCACCCGGAAATCACGTGGGCCCCACCCGGAAAACACGTGGGCCCCACCCGGAAATCACGTGGGCCCGACCCGGAAATCACGTGTGCCCCACCCGGAAATCACGTGGGGCCCACCCGGAAATCACGTGTGCCCCACCCGGAAATCACGTGGGCCCCACCCGGAAATCACGTGGGCCCCACCCGGAAATCACGTGGGCCCCACCCGGAAATCACGTGGGCCCCACGGGGAAATCACGTGGGCCCCACCCGGAAATCACGTGGGCCCCACCCGGAAATCACGTGGGGCCCACCCGGAAATCACGTGTGCCCCACCCGGAAATCACGTGGGCCCCACCCGGAAATCACGTGGGCCCCACCCGGAAATCACGTGGGCCCCACCCGGAAATCACGTGGGCCCCACCCGGAAATCACGTGGGCCCCACACGGAAATCACGTGGGCCCCACCCGGAAATCACGTGGGCCTCACCGGGAAATCACGTGGGGCCCACCCGGAAATCACGTGGGCCCCACCCGGAAATCACGTGGGCCCCACCCGGAAATCACGTGGGCCCCACCCGGAAATCACGTGGGCCCCACCCGGAAATCACGTGGGCCCCACGGGGAAATCACGTGGGCCCCACGGGGAAATCACGTGGGCCCCACGGGGAAATCACGTGGGCCCCACCCGGAAATCACGTGGGCCCCACCCGGAAATCACGTGGGCCCCACCCGGAAATCACGTGGGCCCCACCCGGAAATCACGTGGCCCCACGGGGAAATCACGTGGGCCCACCCGGAAATCACGTGGGGCCCACCCGGAAATCACGTGGGCCCCACGGGGAAATCACGTGGGCCCCACCCAGAAATCACGTGGGCCCCACCCGGAAATCACGTGGGCCCCACCCGGAAATCACGTGGGCCCCACCCGGAAATCACGTGGGCCCCACCCGGAAATCACGTGGGCCCCACCCGGAAATCACGTGGGCCCCACCCGGAAATCACGTGGGCCCCACCCGGAAATCACGTGGGCCCCACGGGGAAATCACGTGGGCCCCACGGGGAAATCACGTGGGCCCCACCCGGAAATCACGTGGGCCCCACCCGGAAATCACGTGGGCCCCACCCGGAAATCACGTGGGCCCCACCCGGAAATCACGTGGGGCCCACCATGAAATCATGTGGGCCCCACCCGGAAATCACGTGGGCCCCACCCGGAAATCACGTGGGCCCCACCCGGAAACACGTGGGCCCCACCCGGAAATCACGTGGGCCCCACCCGGAAAACACGTGGGCCCCACCCGGAAATCACGTGGGCCCCACCCGGAAATCACGTGTGCCCCACCCGGAAATCACGTGGGGCCCACCCGGAAATCACGTGTGCCCCACCCGGAAATCACGTGGGCCCCACCCGGAAATCACGTGGGCCCCACCCGGAAATCACGTGGGCCCCACCCGGAAATCACGTGGGCCCCACGGGGAAATCACGTGGGCCCCACCCGGAAATCACGTGGGCCCCACCCGGAAATCACGGGGGGCCCACCCGGAAATCACGTGTGCCCCACCCGGAAATCACGTGGGCCCCACCCGGAAATCACGTGGGCCCCACCCGGAAATCACGTGGGCCCCACCCGGAAATCACGTGGGCCCCACCCGGAAATCACGTGGGGCCCACCCGGAAATCACGTGGGCCCCACGGGGAAATCACGTGGGCCCCACGGGGAAATCACGTGGGGCCCACCCGGAAATCACGTGGGCCCCACGGGGAAATCACGTGGGCCCCACCCGGAAATCACGTGGCCCCACGGGGAAATCACGTGGGCCCACCCGGAAATCACGTGGGGCCCACCCGGAAATCACGTGGGCCCCACGGGGAAATCACGTGGGCCCCACCCGGAAATCACGTGGGCCCCACCCGGAAATCACGTGGGCCCCACCCGGAAATCACGTGGGGCCCACCCGGAAATCACGTGGGCCCCACCCGGAAATCACGTGGGCCCCACGGGGAAATCACGTGGGCCCCACGTTGAAATCACGTGGGCCCCACCCGGAAATCACGTGGTCCCCACCCGGAAATCACGTGGACCACACCCGGAAATCACGTGGGCCCCCACCCGGAAATCACGTGGGCCCCACCCGGACCTCACGTGGGCCCCACCCGGAAATCACGTGGGCCCCACCCGGAAATCACGTGGGCCCCACGGGGAAATCACGTGGGCCCCACCCGGAAATCACGTGGGCCCCACCCGGAAATCACGTGGGCCCCACCCGGAAATCACGTGGGCCCCACGGGGAAATCACGTGGGCCCCACCCGGAAATCATGTGGGGCCCACCCGGAAATCACGTGGGCCCCACCCGGAAATCACGTGGGCCCAACGGGGAAATCACGTGGGCACCACCCGGAAATCACGTGGGCCCTAGCCGGAAATCACGTGGGCCCCACCCGGAAATCACGTGGGCCCCACCCGGAAATCACGTGGGCCCCACCCGGAAATCACGTGGGCCCCACCCGGAAATCACGTGGGCCCCACCCGGAAATCACGTGGGCCCCACGGGGAAATCACGTGGGCCCCACGGGGAAATCACGTGGGCCCCACGGGGAAATCACGTGGGCCCCACCCGGAAATCACGTGGGCCCCACCCGGAAATCACGTGGGCCCCACCCGGAAATCACGTGGGCCCCACCCGGAAATCACGTGGCCCCACGGGGAAATCACGTGGGCCCACCCGGAAATCACGTGGGGCCCACCCGGAAATCACGTGGGCCCCACGGGGAAATCACGTGGGCCCCACCCAGAAATCACGTGGGCCCCACCCGGAAATCACGTGGGCCCCACCCGGAAATCACGTGGGCCCCACCCGGAAATCACGTGGGCCCCACCCGGAAATCACGTGGGCCCCACCCGGAAATCACGTGGGCCCCACCCGGAAATCACGTGGGCCCCACCCGGAAATCACGTGGGCCCCACGGGGAAATCACGTGGGCCCCACGGGGAAATCACGTGGGCCCCACCCGGAAATCACGTGGGCCCCACCCGGAAATCACGTGGGCCCCACCCGGAAATCACGTGGGCCCCACCCGGAAATCACGTGGGGCCCACCATGAAATCATGTGGGCCCCACCCGGAAATCACGTGGGCCCCACCCGGAAATCACGTGGGCCCCACCCGGAAACACGTGGGCCCCACCCGGAAATCACGTGGGCCCCACCCGGAAAACACGTGGGCCCCACCCGGAAATCACGTGGGCCCCACCCGGAAATCACGTGTGCCCCACCCGGAAATCACGTGGGGCCCACCCGGAAATCACGTGTGCCCCACCCGGAAATCACGTGGGCCCCACCCGGAAATCACGTGGGCCCCACCCGGAAATCACGTGGGCCCCACCCGGAAATCACGTGGGCCCCACGGGGAAATCACGTGGGCCCCACCCGGAAATCACGTGGGCCCCACCCGGAAATCACGGGGGGCCCACCCGGAAATCACGTGTGCCCCACCCGGAAATCACGTGGGCCCCACCCGGAAATCACGTGGGCCCCACCCGGAAATCACGTGGGCCCCACCCGGAAATCACGTGGGCCCCACCCGGAAATCACGTGGGGCCCACCCGGAAATCACGTGGGCCCCACGGGGAAATCACGTGGGCCCCACGGGGAAATCACGTGGGGCCCACCCGGAAATCACGTGGGCCCCACGGGGAAATCACGTGGGCCCCACCCGGAAATCACGTGGCCCCACGGGGAAATCACGTGGGCCCACCCGGAAATCACGTGGGGCCCACCCGGAAATCACGTGGGCCCCACGGGGAAATCACGTGGGCCCCACCCGGAAATCACGTGGGCCCCACCCGGAAATCACGTGGGCCCCACCCGGAAATCACGTGGGGCCCACCCGGAAATCACGTGGGCCCCACCCGGAAATCACGTGGGCCCCACGGGGAAATCACGTGGGCCCCACGTTGAAATCACGTGGGCCCCACCCGGAAATCACGTGGTCCCCACCCGGAAATCACGTGGACCACACCCGGAAATCACGTGGGCCCCCACCCGGAAATCACGTGGGCCCCACCCGGAAATCACGTGGGCCCCACCCGGAAATCACGTGGGCCCCACCCGGAAATCACGTGGGCCCCACGGGGAAATCACGTGGGCCCCACCCGGAAATCACGTGGGCCCCACCCGGAAATCACGTGGGCCCCACCCGGAAATCACGTGGGCCCCACGGGGAAATCACGTGGGCCCCACCCGGAAATCATGTGGGGCCCACCCGGAAATCACGTGGGCCCCACCCGGAAATCACGTGGGCCCAACGGGGAAATCACGTGGGCACCACCCGGAAATCACGTGGGCCCTAGCCGGAAATCACGTGGGCCCCACCCGGAAATCACGTGGGCCCCACCCGGAAATCACGTGGGCCCCACCCGGAAATCACGTGGGCCCCACACGGAAATCACGTGGGGCCCACCCGGAAATCACGTGGGCCCCACCCGGAAATCACGTGGGCCCCACCCGGAAATCACGTGGGCCCCACCCGGAAATCACGTGGGCCCCACCCGGAAATCACGTGGGCCCCACGGGGAAATCACGTGGGCCCCACGGGGAAATCACGTGGGCCCCACCCGGAAATCACGTGGGCCCCACCCGGAAATCACGTGGGCCCCACCCGGAAATCACGTGGGCCCCACCCGGAAATCACGTGGGGCCCACCAGGAAATCACGTGGGCCCCACCCGGAAATCACGTGGGCCCCACCCGGAAATCACGTGGGCCCCACCCGGAAACACGTGGGCCCCACCCGGAAATCACGTGGGCCCCACCCGGAAAACACGTGGGCCCCACCCGGAAATCACGTGGGCCCCACCCGGAAATCACGTGGGCCCCACCCGGAAATCACGTGGGCCCCACCCGGAAATCACGTGGGCCCCACCCGGAAATCACGTGGGACCCACGGGGAAATCACGTGGGCCCCACCCGGAAATCACGTGGGCCCCACCCGGAAATCACGTGGGCCCCACCCGGAAATCACGTGGGCCCCACGGGGAAATCACGTGGGCCCCACCCGGAAATCACGTGGGCCCCACCCGGAAATCACGTGGGCCCCACCCGGAAATCACGTGGGCCCCACCCGGAAATCACGTGGGCCCCACGGGGAAATCACGTGGGCCCCACCCGGAAATCACGTGGGCCCCACCCGGAAATCACGTGGGCCCCACCCGGAAATCACGTGGGGCCCACCCGGAAATCACGTGGGCCCCACCCGGAAATCACGTGGGCCCCACGGGGAAATCACGTGGGCCCCACCCGGAAATCACGTGGGCCCCACCCGGAAATCACGTGGGCCCCACCCGGAAATCACGTGGGCCCCACCCGGAAATCACGTGGGCCCCACCCGGAAATCACGTGGGCCCCACGGGGAAATCACGTGGGCCCCACCCGGAAATCACGTGGGCCCCACCCGGAAATCACGTGGGCCCCACCCGGAAATCACGTGGGCCCCACGGGGAAATCACGTGGGCCCCACCCGGAAATCACGTGGGCCCCACGGGGAAATCACGTGGGGCCCACCCGGAAATCACGTGGGCCCCACCCGGAAATCACGTGGGCCCCACCCGGAAATCACGTGGGCCCCACCCGGAAATCACGTGGGCCCCACCCGGAAATCACGTGGGCCCCACCCGGAAATCACGTGGGCCCCACCCGGAAATCACGTGGGCCCCACCCGGAAATCACGTGGGCCCCAAGGGGAAATCACGTGGGCCCCACCCGGAAATCACGTGGGCCCCACGGGGAAATCACGTGGGCCCCACCCGGAAATCACGTGGGCCCCACGGGGAAATCACGTGGGCCCCACCCGGAAATCACGTGGGCCCCACCCGGAAATCACGTGGGCCCCACCCGGAAATCACGTGGGCCCCACCCGGAAATCACGTGGGCCCCACCCGGAAATCCCGTGGGCCCCACCCGGAAATCACGTGGGCCCCACGGGGAAATCACGTGGGCCCCAGCCGGAAATCACGTGGGCCCCACGGGGAAGTCACGTGGGCCCCACGGGGAAATCACGTGGGCCCCACGGGGAAATCACGTGGGCCCCACCCGGAAATCACGTGGGCCCCACGGGGAAATCACGTGGGCCCCACCCGGAAATCACGTGGGCCCCACCCGGAAATCACGTGGGCCCCACCCGGAAATCACGTGGGCCCCACCCGGAAATCACGTGGGCCCCACGGGGAAATCACGCGGGCCCCACCCGGAACTCACGTGCGCCCCACCCGGAAATCACGTGGGCCCCACCCGGAATTCTCGTGGGGCCCAACCGGAAATCACGTGGGGCCCACCCGGAAATCACGTGGGGCCCACCCGGAAATCACGTGGGCCCCACCCGGAAATCACGTGGCCCCCACCCGGAAATCACGTGGGCCCCACGGGGAAATCACGTGGGCCTCTCGGGGAAATCACGTGGGCCCCACCCGGAAATCACGTGGGCCTCTCGGGGAAATCACGTGGGCCCCACCCGGAAATCACGTGGGCCCCACGGGGAAATCACGTGGGCCCCACCCGGAAATAACGTGGGCCCCACCCGGAAATCACGTGGGCCCCACCCGGAAATCACGTGGGCCCCACCCGGAAATCACGTGGGCCCCACGGGGAAATCACGTGGGGCCCACCCGGAAATCACGTGGGCCCCGCCCGGAAATCACGTGGGCCCCACCCGGAAATCACGTGGGCCCCACCCGGAAATCACGTGGGGCCCACCCGGAAATCACGTGGGCCCCACCCGGAAATCACGTGGGCCCCACCCGGAAATCACGTGGGCCCCACCCGGAAATCACGTGGGCCCCACCCGGAAATCACGTGGGCCCCACCCGGAAATCACGTGGGCCCCACCCGGAAATCACGTGGGCCCCACCCGGAAATCACGTGGGCCCCACCCGGATATCACGTGGGCCCCACCCGGAAATCACGTGGGCCCCACCCGGAAATCACGTGGGGCCCACCCGGAAATCACGTGGGCCCCACCCGGAAATCACGTGGGCCCCACCCGGAAATCACGTGGGCCCACCCGGAAATCACGTGGGCCCCACCCGGAAATCACGTGGGCCCCACCCGGAAATCACGTGGGGCCCACCCGGAAATCACGTGGGGCCCACCGGGAAATCACGTGGGCCCCACCCGGAAATCACGTGGGCCCCACGGGGAAATCACGTGGGCCCCACGGGGAAATCACGTGGGCCCCACGGGGAAATCACGTGGGCCCCACCCGGAAATCACGTGGGCCCCACCCGGAAATCACGTGGGCCCCACCCGGAAATCACGTGGGCCCCACCCGGAAATCACGTGGGCCCCACCCGGAAATCACGTGGGCCCCACCCGGAAATCACGTGGGCCCCACCCGGAAATCACGTGGGCCCCACCCGGAAATCACGTGGGCCCCACCCGGAAATCACGTGGGCCCCACCCGGAAATCACGTGGGCCCCACCCGGAAATCACGTGGGCCCCACCCGGCAATCACGTGGGCCCCACCCGGAAATCACGTGGGGCCCACCCGGAAATCACGTGGGCCCCACCCGGAAATCACGTGGGCCCCACCCGGAAATCACGTGGGGCCCACCCGGAAATCACGTTTGCCCCACCCGGAAATCACGTGGGCCCCACCCGGAAATCACGTGGGCCCCACCCGGAAATCACGTGGGGCCCACCCGGAAATCACGTGGGCCCAACCCGGAAATCACGTGGGCCCCACCCGGAATTCACGTGGGCCCCACCCGGAAATCACGTGGGCCCCACCCGGAAATCACGTGGGCCCCACCCGGAAATCACGTGGGCCCGACGGGGAAATCACGTGGGCCCCACGGGGAAATCACGTGGGCCCCACGGGGAAATCACGTGGGCCCCACCCGGAAATCACGTGGGCCCCACCCGGAAATCACGTGGGCCCCACCCGGAAATCACGTGGGCCCCACCTGGAAATCACGTGGGCCCCACCCGGAAATCACGTGGGCCCCACGGGGAAATGACGTGGGCCCCACCCGGAAATCACGTGGGCCCCACCCGGAAATCACGTGGGCCCCACCCGGAAATCACGTGGGCCCCACGGGGAAATCACGTGGGCCCCACCCGGAAATCACGTGGGCCCCACGGGGAAATCACGTGGGCCCCACCCGGAAATCACGTGGGCCCCACCCGGAAATCACGTGGGCCCCACCCGGAAATCACGTGGGGCCCACCCGGAAATCACGTGGGCCCCACGGGGAAATCACGTGGGCCCCACGGGGAAATCACGTGGGCCCCATGGGGAAATCACGTGGGCCCCACGGGGAAATCAGGTGGGCCCCACGGGGAAATCACGTGGGCCCCACGGGGAAATCACGTGGGCCCCACCCGGAAATCACGTGGGCCCCACCCGGAAATCACGTGGGCCCCACGGGGAAATCACGTGGGGCCCACCCGGAAATCACGTGGGCCCCACGGGGAAATCACGTGGGCCCCACCCGGAAATCACGTGGCCCCACGGGGAAATCACGTGGGCCCACCCGGAAATCACGTGGGGCCCACCCGGAAATCACGTGGGCCCCACGGGGAAATCACGTGGGCCCCACCCGGAAATCACGTGGGCCCCACCCGGAAATCACGTGGGCCCCACCCGGAAATCACGTGGGGCCCACCCGGAAATCACGTGGGCCCCACCCGGAAATCACGTGGGCCCCACGGGGAAATCACGTGGGCCCCACGTTGAAATCACGTGGGCCCCACCCGGAAATCACGTGGTCCCCACCCGGAAATCACGTGGACCACACCCGGAAATCACGTGGGCCCCCACCCGGAAATCACGTGGGCCCCACCCGGAAATCACGTGGGCCCCACCCGGAAATCACGTGGGCCCCACCCGGAAATCACGTGGGCCCCACGGGGAAATCACGTGGGCCCCACCCGGAAATCACGTGGGCCCCACCCGGAAATCACGTGGGCCCCACCCGGAAATCACGTGGGCCCCACGGGGAAATCACGTGGGCCCCACCCGGAAATCATGTGGGGCCCACCCGGAAATCACGTGGGCCCCACCCGGAAATCACGTGGGGCCCAACGGGGAAATCACGTGGGCACCACCCGGAAATCACGTGGGCCCTAGCCCGGAAATCACGTGGGCCCCACCCGGAAATCACGTGGGCCCCACCCGGAAATCACGTGGGCCCCACCCGGAAATCACGTGGGCCCCACACGGAAATCACGTGGGGCCCACCCGGAAATCACGTGGGCCCCACCCGGAAATCACGTGGGCCCCACCCGGAAATCACGTGGGCCCCACCCGGAAATCACGTGGGCCCCACCCGGAAATCACGTGGGCCCCACGGGGAAATCACGTGGGCCCCACGGGGAAATCACGTGGGCCCCACCCGGAAATCACGTGGGCCCCACCCGGAAATCACGTGGGCCCCACCCGGAAATCACGTGGGCCCCACCCGGAAATCACGTGGGGCCCACCAGGAAATCACGTGGGCCCCACCCGGAAATCACGTGGGCCCCACCCGGAAATCACGTGGGCCCCACCCGGAAACACGTGGGCCCCACCCGGAAATCACGTGGGCCCCACCCGGAAAACACGTGGGCCCCACCCGGAAATCACGTGGGCCCCACCCGGAAATCACGTGGGCCCCACCCGGAAATCACGTGGGCCCCACCCGGAAATCACGTGGGCCCCACCCGGAAATCACGTGGGCCCCACCCGGAAATCACGTGGGACCCACGGGGAAATCACGTGGGCCCCACCCGGAAATCACGTGGGCCCCACCCGGAAATCACGTGGGCCCCACCCGGAAATCACGTGGGCCCCACGGGGAAATCACGTGGGCCCCACCCGGAAATCACGTGGGCCCCACCCGGAAATCACGTGGGCCCCACCCGGAAATCACGTGGGCCCCACCCGGAAATCACGTGGGCCCCACGGGGAAATCACGTGGGCCCCACCCGGAAATCACGTGGGCCCCACCCGGAAATCACGTGGGCCCCACCCGGAAATCACGTGGGGCCCACCCGGAAATCACGTGGGCCCCACCCGGAAATCACGTGGGCCCCACGGGGAAATCACGTGGGCCCCACCCGGAAATCACGTGGGCCCCACCCGGAAATCACGTGGGCCCCACCCGGAAATCACGTGGGCCCCACCCGGAAATCACGTGGGCCCCACCCGGAAATCACGTGGGCCCCACGGGGAAATCACGTGGGCCCCACCCGGAAATCACGTGGGCCCCACCCGGAAATCACGTGGGCCCCACCCGGAAATCACGTGGGCCCCACGGGGAAATCACGTGGGCCCCACCCGGAAATCACGTGGGCCCCACGGGGAAATCACGTGGGGCCCACCCGGAAATCACGTGGGCCCCACCCGGAAATCACGTGGGCCCCACCCGGAAATCACGTGGGCCCCACCCGGAAATCACGTGGGCCCCACCCGGAAATCACGTGGGCCCCACCCGGAAATCACGTGGGCCCCACCCGGAAATCACGTGGGCCCCACCCGGAAATCACGTGGGCCCCACCCGGAAATCACGTGGGCCCCACCCGGAAATCACGTGGGCCCCACCCGGAAATCACGTGGGCCCCACCCGGAAATCACGTGGGGCCCACCCGGAAATCACGTGGGCCCCACCCGGAAATCACGTGGGCCCCACGGGGAAATCACGTGGGCCCCACCCGGAAATCACGTGGGCCCCACCCGGAAATCACGTGGGCCCCACGGGGAAATCACGTGGGCCCCACGGGGAAATCACGTGGGCCCCACGGGGAAATCACGTGGGCCCCACCCGGAAATCACGTGGGCCCCACCCGGAAATCACGTGGGCCCCACCCGGAAATCACGTGGGCCCCACCCGGAAATCACGTGGCCCCACGGGGAAATCACGTGGGCCCACCCGGAAATCACGTGGGGCCCACCCGGAAATCACGTGGGCCCCACGGGGAAATCACGTGGGCCCCACCCGGAAATCACGTGGGCCCCACCCGGAAATCACGTGGGCCCCACCCGGAAATCACGTGGGCCCCACCCGGAAATCACGTGGGCCCCACCCGGAAATCACGTGGGCCCCACCCGGAAATCACGTGGGCCCCACCCGGAAATCACGTGGGCCCCACCCGGAAATCACGTGGGCCCCACGGGGAAATCACGTGGGCCCCACCCGGAAATCACGTGGGCCCCACCCGGAAATCACGTGGGCCCCACCCGGAAATCACGTGGGCCCCACCCGGAAATCACGTGGGCCCCACCCGGAAATCACGTGGGGCCCACCAGGAAATCACGTGGGCCCCACCCGGAAATCACGTGGGCCCCACCCGGAAATCACGTGGGCCCCACCCGGAAACACGTGGGCCCCACCCGGAAATCACGTGGGCCCCACCCGGAAAACACGTGGGCCCCACCCGGAAATCACGTGGGCCCCACCCGGAAATCACGTGTGCCCCACCCGGAAATCACGTGGGCCCCACCCGGAAATCACGTGGGCCCCACCCGGAAATCACGTGCGCCCCACCCGGAAATCACGTGGGCCCCACGGGGAAATCACGTGGGCCCCACCCGGAAATCACGTGGGCCCCACCCGGAAATCACGTGGGGCCCACCCGGAAATCACGTGTGCCCCACCCGGAAATCACGTGGGCCCCACCCGGAAATCACGTGGGCCCCACCCGGAAATCACGTGGGCCCCACCCGGAAATCACGTGGGCCCCACCCGGAAATCACGTGGGCCCCACCCGGAAATCACGTGGGCCCCACGGGGAAATCACGTGTGCCCCAAGGGGAAATCACGTGGGCCCCACCCGGAAATCACGTGGGCCCCACGGGGAAATCACGTGGGCCCCACCCGGAAATCACGTGGGCCCCACGGGGAAATCACGTGGGCCCCACCCGGAAATCACGTGGGCCCCACCCGGAAATCACGTGGGCCCCACCCGGAAATCACGTGGGCCCCACCCGGAAATCACGTGGGCCCCACCCGGAAATCCCGTGGGCCCCACCCGGAAATCACGTGGGCCCCACGGGGAAATCACGTGGGCCCCAGCCGGAAATCACGTGGGCCCCACGGGGAAGTCACGTGGGCCCCAAGGGGAAATCACGTGGGCCCCACGGGGAAATCACGTGGGCCCCACCCGGAAATCACGTGGGCCCCACGGGGAAATCACGTGGGCCCCACCCGGAAATCACGTGGGCCCCACCCGGAAATCACGTGGGCCCCCACCCGGAAATCACGTGGGCCCCACCCGGAAATCACGTGGGCCCCACGGGGAAATCACGTGGGCCCCACCCGGAAATCACGTGGGCCCCACCCGGAAATCACGTGGGCCCCACCCGGAATTCTCGTGGGGCCCAACCGGAAATCACGTGGGGCCCACCCGGAAATCACGTGGGGCCCACCCGGAAATCACGTGGGCCCCACCCGGAAATCACGTGGCCCCCACCCGGAAATCACGTGGGCCCCACGGGGAAATCACGTGGGCCTCTCGGGGAAATCACGTGGGCCCCACCCGGAAATCACGTGGGCCTCTCGGGGAAATCACGTGGGCCCCACCCGGAAATCACGTGGGCCCCACGGGGAAATCACGTGGGCCCCACCCGGAAATAACGTGGGCCCCACCCGGAAATCACGTGGGCCCCACCCGGAAATCACGTGGGCCCCACCCGGAAATCACGTGGGCCCCACGGGGAAATCACGTGGGGCCCACCCGGAAATCACGTGGGCCCCGCCCGGAAATCACGTGGGCCCCACCCGGAAATCACGTGGGCCCCACCCGGAAATCACGTGGGGCCCACCCGGAAATCACGTGGGCCCCACCCGGAAATCACGTGGGCCCCACCCGGAAATCACGTGGGCCCCACCCGGAAATCACGTGGGCCCCACCCGGAAATCACGTGGGCCCCACCCGGAAATCACGTGGGCCCCACCCGGAAATCACGTGGGCCCCACCCGGATATCACGTGGGCCCCACCCGGAAATCACGTGGGCCCCACCCGGAAATCACGTGGGGCCCACCCGGAAATCACGTGGGCCCCACCCGGAAATCACGTGGGCCCCACCCGGAAATCACGTGGGCCCACCCGGAAATCACGTGGGCCCCACCCGGAAATCACGTGGGCCCCACCCGGAAATCACGTGGGGCCCACCCGGAAATCACGTGGGGCCCACCGGGAAATCACGTGGGCCCCACCCGGAAATCACGTGGGCCCCACGGGGAAATCACGTGGGCCCCACGGGGAAATCACGTGGGCCCCACGGGGAAATCACGTGGGCCCCACCCGGAAATCACGTGGGCCCCACCCGGAAATCACGTGGGCCCCACCCGGAAATCACGTGGGCCCCACCCGGAAATCACGTGGGCCCCACCCGGAAATCACGTGGGCCCCACCCGGAAATCACGTGGGCCCCACCCGGAAATCACGTGGGCCCCACCCGGAAATCACGTGGGCCCCACCCGGAAATCACGTGGGCCCCACCCGGAAATCACGTGGGCCCCACCCGGAAATCACGTGGGCCCCACCCGGAAATCACGTGGGCCCCACCCGGAAATCACGTGGGGCCCACCCGGAAATCACGTGGGCCCCACCCGGAAATCACGTGGGCCCCACCCGGAAATCACGTGGGGCCCACCCGGAAATCACGTTTGCCCCACCCGGAAATCACGCGGGCCCCACCCGGAAATCACGTGGGCCCCACCCGGAAATCACGTGGGGCCCACCCGGAAATCACGTGGGCCCAACCCGGAAATCACGTGGGCCCCACCCGGAATTCACGTGGGCCCCACCCGGAAATCACGTGGGCCCCACCCGGAAATCACGTGGGCCCCACCCGGAAATCACGTGGGCCCGACGGGGAAATCACGTGGGCCCCACGGGGAAATCACGTGGGCCCCACGGGGAAATCACGTGGGCCCCACCCGGAAATCACGTGGGCCCCACCCGGAAATCACGTGGGCCCCACCCGGAAATCACGTGGGCCCCACCTGGAAATCACGTGGGCCCCACCCGGAAATCACGTGGGCCCCACGGGGAAATGACGTGGGCCCCACCCGGAAATCACGTGGGCCCCACCCGGAAATCACGTGGGCCCCACCCGGAAATCACGTGGGCCCCACGGGGAAATCACGTGGGCCCCACCCGGAAATCACGTGGGCCCCACGGGGAAATCACGTGGGCCCCACCCGGAAATCACGTGGGCCCCACCCGGAAATCACGTGGGCCCCACCCGGAAATCACGTGGGGCCCACCCGGAAATCACGTGGGCCCCACGGGGAAATCACGTGGGCCCCACGGGGAAATCACGTGGGCCCCATGGGGAAATCACGTGGGCCCCACGGGGAAATCAGGTGGGCCCCACGGGGAAATCACGTGGGCCCCACGGGGAAATCACGTGGGCCCCACCCGGAAATCACGTGGGCCCCACCCGGAAATCACGTGGGCCCCACGGGGAAATCACGTGGGCCCCACCCGGAAATCACGTGGGCCCCACGGGGAAATCACGTGGGCCCCACCCGGAAATCACGTGGGCCCCACCCGGAAATCACGTGGGCCCCACGGGGAAATCACGTGGGCCCCAGCCGGAAATCACGTGGGCCCCACGGGGAAATCACGTGGGCCCCACCCGGAAATCACGTGGGCCCCACCCGGAAATCACGTGGGCCCCACCCGGAAATCACGTGGGCCCCACCCGGAAATCACGTGGGCCCCACCCGGAAATCACGTGGGCCCCACCCGGAAATCACGTGGGCCCCACCCGGAAATCACGTGGGCCCCACGGGGAAATCACGTGGGCCCCACGGGGAAATCACGTGGGCCCCACGGGGAAATCACGTGGGCCCCACGCGGAAATCACGTGGGGCCCACCCGGAAATCACGTGGGGCCCACCCGGAAATCACGTGGGCCCCACCCGGAAATCACGTGGGGCCCACCCGGAAATCACGTGGGCCCCACCCGGAAATCACGTGGGCCCCACCCGGAAATCACGTGGGCCCCACCCGGAAATCACGTGGGCCCCACCCGGAAATCACGTGGGCCCCACCCGGGAAATCACGTGGGCCCCACCCGGAAATCACGTGGGCCCCACCCGGAAATCACGTGGGCCCCACCCGGAAATCACGTGCGCCCCACCCGGAAATCACGTGGGCCCCACCCGGAAATCACGTGGGCCCCACCCGGAAATCACGTGGGCCCCACCCGGAAATCACGTGGGCCCCACCCGGAAATCACGTGGGGCCCACCCGGAAATCACGTGGGCCCCACCCGGAAATCACGTGGGCCCCACCCGGAAATCACGTGGGCCCCACCCGGAAATCACGTGGGCCCCACCCGGAAATCACGTGGGCCCCACCCGGAAATCACGTGGGCCCCACCCGGAAATCACGTGGGCCCCACCCGGAAATCACGTGGGCCCCACCCGGAAATCACGTGGGCCCCACCCGGAAATCACGTGGGCCCCACGGGGAAATCACGTGGGCCCCACCCGGAAATCACGTGGGCCCCACCCGGAAATCACGTGGGCCCCACCCGGAAATCACGTGGGCCCCACCCGGAAATCACGTGGGCCCCACCCGGAAATCACGTGGGGCCCACCCGGAAATCACGTGGGCCCCACCCGGAAATCACGTGGGCCCCACCCGGAAATCACGTGGGCCCCACCCGGAAATCACGTGGGCCCCACCCGGAAATCACGTGGGCCCCACGGGGAAATCACGTGGGCCCCACGGGGAAATCACGTGGGCCCCACGGGGAAATCACGTGGGCCCCACCCGGAAATCACGTGGGCCCCACCCGGAAATCACGTGGGCCCCACCCGGAAATCACGTGGGGCCCACCCGGAAATCACGTGGGCCCCACCCGGAAATCACGTGGGCCCCACCCGGAAATCACGTGGGCCCCACCCGGAAATCACGTGGGCCCCACCCGGAAATCACGTGGGCCCCACCCGGAAATCACGTGGGGCCCACCCGGAAATCACGTGGGCCCCACCCGGAAATCACGTGGGCCCCACCCGGAAATCACGTGGGGCCCACCCGGAAATCACGTTTGCCCCACCCGGAAATCACGTGGGCCCCACCCGGAAATCACGTGGGCCCCACCCGGAAATCACGTGGGCCCCACCCGGAAATCACGTGGGCCCCACCCGGAAATCACGTGGGGCCCACCCGGAAATCACGTTTGCCCCACCCGGAAATCACGTGGGCCCACCCGGAAATCACGTGGGCCCCACCCGGAATTCACGTGGGCCCCACCCGGAAATCACGTGGGCCCCACCCGGAAATCACGTGGGCCCCACCCGGAAATCACGTGGGCCCGACGGGGAAATCACGTGGGCCCCACGGGGAAATCACGTGGGCCCCACGGGGAAATCACGTGGGCCCCACCCGGAAATCACGTGGGCCCCACCCGGAAATCACGTGGGCCCCACCCGGAAATCACGTGGGCCCCACCCTGGAAATCACGTGGGCCCCACCCGGAAATCACGTGGGCCCCACGGGGAAATGACGTGGGCCCCACCCGGAAATCACGTGGGCCCCACCCGGAAATCACGTGGGCCCCACCCGGAAATCACGTGGGCCCCACGGGGAAATCACGTGGGCCCCACCCGGAAATCACGTGGGCCCCACGGGGAAATCACGTGGGACCCACCCGGAAATCACGTGGGCCCCACCCGGAAATCACGTGGGCCCCACCCGGAAATCACGTGGGGCCCACCCGGAAATCACGTGGGCCCCACGGGGAAATCACGTGGGCCCCACGGGGAAATCACGTGGGCCCCATGGGGAAATCACGTGGGCCCCACGGGGAAATCAGGTGGGCCCCACGGGGAAATCACGTGGGCCCCACGGGGAAATCACGTGGGGCCCCACCCGGAAATCACGTGGGCCCCACCCGGAAATCACGTGGGCCCCACGGGGAAATCACGTGGGCCCCACCCGGAAATCACGTGGGCCCCACGGGGAAATCACGTGGGCCCCACCCGGAAATCACGTGGGCCCCACCCGGAAATCACGTGGGCCCCACGGGGAAATCACGTGGGCCCCAGCCGGAAATCACGTGGGCCCCACGGGGAAATCACGTGGGCCCCACCCGGAAATCACGTGGGCCCCACCCGGAAATCACGTGGGCCCCACCCGGAAATCACGTGGGCCCCACCCGGAAATCACGTGGGCCCCACCCGGAAATCACGTGGGCCCCACCCGGAAATCACGTGGGCCCCACCCGGAAATCACGTGGGCCCCACGGGGAAATCACGTGGGCCCCACGGGGAAATCACGTGGGCCCCACGGGGAAATCACGTGGGCCCCACGCGGAAATCACGTGGGGCCCACCCGGAAATCACGTGGGGCCCACCCGGAAATCACGTGGGCCCCACCCGGAAATCACGTGGGCCCCACCCGGAAATCACGTGGGCCCCACCCGGAAATCACGTGGGCCCCACCCGGAAATCACGTGGGGCCCACCCGGAAATCACGTGGGCCCCACCCGGAAATCACGTGGGCCCCACCCGGAAATCACGTGGGCCCCACCCGGAAATCACGTGGGCCCCACCCGGAAATCACGTGGGCCCCACCCGGAAATCACGTGCGCCCACCCGGAAATCACGTGGGCCCCACCCGGAAATCACGTGGGCCCCACCCGGAAATCACGTGGGCCCCACCCGGAAATCACGTGGGCCCCACCCGGAAATCACGTGGGGCCCACCCGGAAATCACGTGGGCCCCACCCGGAAATCACGTGGGCCCCACCCGGAAATCACGTGGGCCCCACCCGGAAATCACGTGGGCCCCACCCGGAAATCACGTGGGCCCCACCCGGAAATCACGTGGGCCCCACCCGGAAATCACGTGGGCCCCACCCGGAAATCACGTGGGCCCCACCCGGAAATCACGTGGGCCCCACCCGGAAATCACGTGGGCCCCACGGGAAATCACGTGGGCCCCACCCGGAAATCACGTGGGCCCCACCCGGAAATCACGTGGGCCCCACCCGGAAATCACGTGGGCCCCACCCGGAAATCACGTGGGCCCCACCCGGAAATCACGTGGGGCCCACCCGGAAATCACGTGGGCCCCACCCGGAAATCACGTGGGCCCCACCCGGAAATCACGTGGGCCCCACCCGGAAATCACGTGGGCCCCACCCGGAAATCACGTGGGCCCCACGGGGAAATCACGTGGGCCCCACGGGGAAATCACGTGGGCCCCACGGGGAAATCACGTGGGCCCCACCCGGAAATCACGTGGGCCCCACCCGGAAATCACGTGGGCCCCACCCGGAAATCACGTGGGGCCCACCCGGAAATCACGTGGGCCCCACCCGGAAATCACGTGGGCCCCACCCGGAAATCACGTGGGCCCCACCCGGAAATCACGTGGGCCCCACCCGGAAATCACGTGGGCCCCACCCGGAAATCACGTGGGCCCCACGGGGAAATCACGTGGGCCCCACCCGGAAATCACGTGGGCCCCACCCGGAAATCACGTGGGCCCCACCCGGAAATCACGTGGGCCCCACCCGGAAATCACGTGGGCCCCACCCGGAAATCACGTGGGCCCCACCCGGAAATCACGTGGGCCCCACCCGGAAATCACGTGGGCCCCACCCGGAAATCACGTGGGCCCCACCCGGAAATCACGTGGGCCCCACCCGGAAATCACGTGGGCCCCACGGGAAATCACGTGGGCCCCACGGGGAAATCACGTGGGCCCCACGCGGAAATCACGTGGGGCCCACCCGGAAATCACGTGGGGCCCGCCCGGAAATCACGTGGGCCCCACCCGGAAATCACGTGGGCCCCACCCGGAAATCACGTGGGCCCCACCCGGAAATCACGTGGGCCCCACCCGGAAATCACGTGGGGCCCACCCGGAAATCACGTGGGCCCCACCCGGAAATCACGTGGGCCCCACCCGGAAATCACGTGGGCCCCACCCGGAAATCACGTGGGCCCCACCCGGAAATCACGTGGGCCCCACCCGGAAATCACGTGCGCCCCACCCGGAAATCACGTGGGCCCCACCCGGAAATCACGTGGGCCCCACCCGGAAATCACGTGGGCCCCACCCGGAAATCACGTGGGCCCCACCCGGAAATCACGTGGGGCCCACCCGGAAATCACGTGGGCCCCACCCGGAAATCACGTGGGCCCCACCCGGAAATCACGTGGGCCCCACCCGGAAATCACGTGGGCCCCACCCGGAAATCACGTGGGCCCCACCCGGAAATCACGTGGGCCCCACCCGGAAATCACGTGGGCCCCACCCGGAAATCACGTGGGCCCCACGGGGAAATCACGTGGGCCCCACCCGGAAATCACGTGGGCCCCACCCGGAAATCACGTGGGCCCCACCCGGAAATCACGTGGGCCCCACCCGGAAATCACGTGGGGCCCACCCGGAAATCACGTGGGCCCCACCCGGAAATCACGTGGGCCCCACCCGGAAATCACGTGGGCCCCACCCGGAAATCACGTGGGCCCCACCCGGAAATCACGTGGGCCCCCACGGGGAAATCACGTGGGCCCCACGGGGAAATCACGTGGGCCCCACGGGGAAATCACGTGGGCCCCACCCGGAAATCACGTGGGCCCCACCCGGAAATCACGTGGGGCCCACCCGGAAATCACGTGGGCCCCACCCGGAAATCACGTGGGCCCCACCCGGAAATCACGTGGGCCCCACCCGGAAATCACGTGGGCCCCACCCGGAAATCACGTGGGCCCCACCCGGAAATCACGTGGGCCCCACGGGGAAATCACGTGGGCCCCACCCGGAAATCACGTGGGCCCCACCCGGAAATCACGTGGGCCCCACCCGGAAATCACGTGGGCCCCACCCGGAAATCACGTGGCCCCACGGGGAAATCACGTGGGCCCACCCGGAAATCACGTGGGGCCCACCCGGAAATCACGTGGGCCCCACGGGGAAATCACGAGGGCCCCACCCGGAAATCACGTGGGCCCCACCCGGAAATCACGTGGGCCCCACCCGGAAATCACGTGGGCCCCACCCGGAAATCACGTGGGCCCCACCCGGAAATCACGTGGGCCCCACGGGGAAATCACGTGGGCCCCACGTTGAAATCACGTGGGCCCCACCCGGAAATCACGTGGTCCCCACCCGGAAATCACGTGGACCACACCCGGAAATCACGTGGGCCCCCACCCGGAAATCACGTGGGCCCCACCCGGACATCACGTGGGCCCCACCCGGAAAGCACGTGGGCCCCACCCGGAAAGCACGTGGGCCCCACGGGGAAATCACGTGGGCCCCACCCGGAAATCACGTGGGCCCCACCCGGAAATCACGTGGGCCCCACCCGGAAATCACGTGGGCCCCACGGGGAAATCACGTGGGCCCCACCCGTAAATCATGTGGGGCCCACCCGGAAATCACGTGGGCCCCACCCCGGAAATCACGTGGGCCCAACGGGGAAATCACGTGGGCACCACCCGGAAATCACGTGGGCCCTAGCCGGAAATCACGTGGGCCCCACCCGGAAATCACGTGGGCCCCACCCGGAAATCACGTGGGCCCCACCCGGAAATCACGTGGGCCCCACACGGAAATCACGTGGGGCCCACCCGGAAATCACGTGGGCCCCACCCGGAAATCACGTGGGCCCCACCCGGAAATCACGTGGGCCCCACCCGGAAATCACGTGGGCCCCACCCGGAAATCACGTGGGCCCCACGGGGAAATCACGTGGGCCCCACGGGGAAATCACGTGGGCCCCACCCGGAAATCACGTGGGCCCCACCCGGAAATCACGTGGGCCCCACCCGGAAATCACGTGGGCCCCACCCGGAAATCACGTGGGCCCCACCAGGAAATCACGTGGGCCCCACCCGGAAATCACGTGGGCCCCACCCGGGAAATCACGTGGGCCCCACCCGGAAACACGTGGGCCCCACCCGGAAATCACGTGGGCCCCACCCGGAAAACACGTGGGCCCCACCCGGAAATCACGTGGGCCCCACCCGGAAATCACGTGTGCCCCACCCGGGAAATCACGTGGGGCCCACCCGGAAATCACGTGTGCCCCACCCGGAAATCACGTGGGCCCCACCCGGAAATCACGTGGGCCCCACCCGGAAATCACGTGGGCCCCACCCGGAAATCACGTGGGCCCCACGGGGAAATCACGTGGGCCCCACCCGGAAATCACGTGGGCCCCACCCGGAAATCACGTGGGGCCCACCCGGAAATCACGTGTGCCCCACCCGGAAATCACGTGGGCCCCACCCGGAAATCACGTGGGCCCCACCCGGAAATCACGTGGGCCCCACCCGGAAATCACGTGGGCCCCCACCCGGAAATCACGTGGGCCCCACACGGAAATCACGTGGGCCCCACCCGGAAATCACGTGGGCCTCACCCGGAAATCACGTGGGGCCCACCCGGAAATCACGTGGGCCCCACCCGGAAATCACGTGGGCCCCACCCGGAAATCACGTGGGCCCCACCCGGAATTCACGTGGGCCCCACCCGGAAATCACGTGGGCCCCACGGGGAAATCACGTGGGCCCCACCCGGAAATCACGTGGGCCCCACCCGGAAATCACGTGGGCCCCACCCGGAATTCTCGTGGGGCCCAACCGGAAATCACGTGGGGCCCACCCGGAAATCACGTGGGGTCCACCCGGAAATCACGTGGGCCCCACCCGGAAATCACGTGGGCCCCACCCGGAAATCACGTGGGGCCCACCCGGAAATCACGTGGGGCCCACCCGGAAATCACGTGGGCCCCACCCGGAAATCACGTGGGCCCCACCCGGAAATCACGTGGGGCCCACCCGGAAATCACGTTTGCCCCACCCGAAAATCACGTGGGCCCCACCCGGAAATCACGTGGGCCCCACCCGGAAATCACGTGGGCCCCACCCGGAAATCACGTGGGCCCCACCCGGAAATCACGTGGGCCCCACCCGGAAATCACGTGGGCCCCACCCGGAAATCACGTGGGCCCCAACCCGGAAATCACGTGGGCCCCACCCGGAAATCACGTGGGCCCCACGGGGAAATCACGTGGGCCCCACCCGGAAATCACGTGGGCCCCACCCGGAAATCACGTGGGCCCCACCCGGAAATCACGTGGGCCCCACCCGGAAATCACGTGGGCCCCACCCGGAAATCACGTGGGCCCCACGGGGAAATCACGTGGGCCCCACCCGGAAATCACGTGGGCCCCACCCGGGAAATCACGTGGGCCCCCACCCGGAAATCACGTGGGCCCCACACGGAAATCACGTGGGCCCCACCCGGAAATAACGTGGGCCCCACCCGGAAATCACGTGGGCCCCACCCGGAAATCACGTGGGCCCCACCCGGAAATCACGTGGGCCCCACCCGGAAATCCCGTGGGCCCCACCCGGAAATCACGTGGGCCCCACCCGGAAATCACGTGGGCCCCACCCGGAAATCACGTGGGCCCCACCCGGAAATCACGTGGGCCCCACGGGGAAATCACGTGGGCCCACCCGGAAATCACGTGGGCCCCACGGGGAAATCACGTGGGCCCCACGGGGAAATCACGTGGGCCCCACCCGGAAATCACGTGGGCCCCACCCGGAAATCACGTGGGCCCCACCCGGAAATCACGTGGCCCCACCCGGAAATCACGTGGGCCCCAGCCGGAAATCACGTGGGCCCCACGGGAAATCACGTGGGCCCCACCCGGAAATCACGTGGGCCCCACCCGGAAATCACGTGGGCCCCACCCGGAAATCACGTGGGCCCCACCCGGAAATCACGTGGGCCCCACCCGGAAATCACGTGGGCCCCACCCGGAAATCACGTGGGCCCCACGGGGAAATCACGTGGGCCCCACCCGGAAATCACGTGGTCCCCACCCGGAAATCACGTGGGCCCCACGGGGAAATCACGTGGGCCCGACCCGGAAATCACGTGGTCCCCACCCGGAAATCACGTGGGCCCCACCCGGAAATCACGTGGTCCCCACCCGGAAATCACGTGGGCCCCACGGGGAAATCAGGTGGGCCCCACCCGGAAATCACGTGGTCCCCACCCGGAAATCACGTGGGCCCCACGGGGAAATCACGTGGGCCCACCCGGAAATCACGTGGGCCCCACGGGGAAATCACGTGGGCCCCACCCGGAAATAACGTGGGCCCCACCCGGAAATCACGTGGGCCCCACCCGGAAATCACGTGGGCCCCACGGGGAAATCACGTGTGCCCCAACCGGAAATCACGTGGGCCCCACCCGGAAATCACGTGGGCCCCACCCGGAAATCCCGTGGGCCCCACCCGGAAATCACGTGGGCCCCACGGGGAAATCACGTGGGCCCCACCCGGAAATCACGTGGGCCCCACCCGGAAATCACGTGGGCCCCAGCCGGAAATCACGTGGGCCCCACCCGGAAATCACGTGGGCCCCACGGGGAGATCACGTGGGCCCCACCCGGAAATCACGTGGGCCCCACCCGGAAATCACGTGGGCCCCACCCGGAAATCACGTGGGCCCCACGGGGAGATCACGTGGGCCCCACCCGGAAATCACGTGGGCCCCACCCGGAAATCACGTGGGCCCCACCCGGAAATCACGTGGGCCCCACCCTGAAATCACGTGGGCCCCACCCGGAAATCACGTGGGCCCCACCCGGAAATCACGTGGGCCCCACCCGGAAATCACGTGGGCCCCACCCGGAAATCACGTGGGCCCCACCCGGAAATCACGTGGGCCCCACCCGGAAATCACGTGGGCCCCAGCCGGAAATCACGTGGGCCCCAGCCGGAAATCACGTGGGCCCCACGGGGAAATCACGTGGGCCCCACGGGGAAATCACGTGGGCCCCACGGGGAAAATCACGTGGCCCCACGGGGAAATCACGTGGGCCCCACCCGGAAATCACGTGGGCCCCACCCGGAAATCACGTGGGCCCCACCCGGAAATCACGTGGGCCCCACCCGGAAATCACGTGGGCCCCATCCGGAAATCACGTGGGCCCCACGGGGAAATCACGTGGGCCCCACCCGGAAATCACGTGGGCCCCACCCGGAAATCACGTGGGCCCCACCCGGAAATCACGTGGGCCCCACCCGGAAATCACGTGGGCCCCACCCGGAAATCACGTGGGCCCACCCGGAAATCACGTTGGCCCCACCCGGAAATCACGTGGGGCCCACCCGGAAATCACGTGGGCCCCACCCGGAAATCACGTGGGCCCCACCCGGAAATCACGTGGGGCCCACCCGGAAATCACGTTTGCCCCACCCGGAAATCACGTGGGCCCCACCCGGAAATCACGTGGGCCCCACCCGGAAATCACGTGGGCCCCACCCGGAAATCACGTGGGCCCCAACCCGGAAATCACGTGGGCCCCACCCGGGAAATCACGTGGGCCCCACGGGGAAATCACGTGGGCCCCACCCGGAAATCACGTGGGCCCCACGGGGAAATCACGTGGGCCCCACCCGGAAATCACGTGGGCCCCACCCGGAAATCACGTGGGCCCCACCCGGAAATCACGTGGGCCCCACGGGGAAATCACGTGGGCCCCACCCGGAAATCACGTGGGCCCCACGGGGAAATCACGTGGGCCCCACCCGGAAATAACGTGGGCCCCACCCGGAAATAACGTGGGCCCCACCCGGAAATCACGTGGGCCCCACCCGGAAATCACGTGGGCCCCACCCGGAAATCACGTGGGCCCCACCCGGAAATCACGTGGGCCCCACCCGGAAATCACGTGGCCCCACCCGGAAATCACGTGGGGCCCACCCGGAAATCACGTGGGCCCCACCCGGAAATCACGTGGGCCCCACCCGGAAATCACGTGGGCCCCACCCGGAAATCACGTGGGCCCCACCCGGAAATCACGTGGGGCCCCACCCGGAAATCACGTGGGCCCCACCCGGAAATCACGTGGGCCCCACCCGGAAATCACGTGGGCCCCACCCGGAAATCACGTGGGCCCCACGGGGGGAAATCACGTGGCCCCACGGGGAAATCACGTGGGCCCCACCCGGGGAAATCACGTGGGCCCCCACGGGGAAATCACGTGGGCCCCACCCGGAAATCACGTGGGCCGGAAATCACGTGGGCCCCACCCGGAAATCACGTGGGCCCCACCCGGAAATCACGTGGGCCCCACCCGGAAATCACGTGGGCCCCACCCGGAAATCACGTGGGCCCCACCCGGAAATCACGTGGGCCCCACCCGGAAATCACGTGGGCCCCACCCGGAAATCACGTGGGCCCCACCCGGAAATCACGTGGGCCCCACCCGGAAATCACGTGGGCCCCACCCGGAAATCACGTGGGCCCCACCCGGAAATCACGTGGGCCCCACCCGGAAATCACGTGGGCCCCACCCGGAAATCACGTGGGGCCCACCCGGAATCACGTGGGCCCCACCCGGAAATCACGTGGGCCCCACCCGGAAATCACGTGGGCCCCACCCGGAAATCACGTGGGCCCCACCCGGAAATCACGTGGGCCCCACGGGGAAATCACGTGGGCCCCACCCGGAATCACGTGGTCCCCACCCGGAAATCACGTGGGCCCCACGGGGAAATCACGTGGGCCCCACCCGGAAATCACGTGGTCCCCACCCGGAATCACGTGGGCCCCACGGGGAAATCACGTGGCCCCACCCGGAAATCACGTGGGCCCCACGGGGAAATCACGTGGGCCCCACCCGGAAATCACGTGGGCCCCACCCGGAAATCACGTGGGCCCCACCCGGAAATCACGTGGGCCCCACGGGGAAATCACGTGTGCCCCACCCGGAAATCACGTGGGCCCCACCCGGAAATCACGTGGGCCCCACCCGGAAATCCCGTGGGCCCCACCCGGAAATCACGTGGGCCCCACGGGGAAATCACGTGGGCCCCACCCGGAAATCACGTGGGCCCCACCCGGAAATCACGTGGGCCCCAGCCGGAAATCACGTGGGCCCCACCCGGAAATCACGTGGGCCCCACGGGGAGATCACGTGGGCCCACCCGGAAATCACGTGGGCCCCACCCGGAAATCCACGTGGGCCCCACCCGGAAATCACGTGGGCCCCACCGGGAGATCACGTGGGCCCCACCCGGAAATCACGTGGGCCCCACCCGGAAATCACGTGGGCCCCACCCGGAAATCACGTGGGCCCCACCCTGAAATCACGTGGGCCCCACCCGGAAATCACGTGGGCCCCACCCGGAATCACGTGGGCCCCACCCGGAATCACGTGGGCCCCACCCGGAAATCACGTGGGGCCCACCCGAAATCACGTGGGCCCCACCCGGAAATCACGTGGGCCCCACCCGGAAATCACGTGGGCCCCACCCGGAAAACACGTGGGCCCCACCCGGAAATCACGTGGGCCCCACCCGGAAATCACGTGGGCCCCACCCGGAAATCACGTGGGCCCACCCGGAAATCACGTGGGCCCCACCCGGAAATCACGTGGGCCCCACCCGGAAATCACGTGGGCCCCACCCGGGAAATCACGTGGGCCCCACCCGGAAATCACGTGGGCCCCAGCCGGAAATCACGTGGGCCCACGGGGAAATCACGTGGGCCCCACCGGAAATCACGTGGGCCCCACCGGGAAATCACGTGGGCCCCACCCGGAAATCACGTGGGCCCCACCCGGAAATCACGTGGGCCCCACCCGGAAATCACGTGGGCCCCACCCGGAAATCACGTGGGCCCCACCCGGAAATCACGTGGGGCCCACCCGGAAATCACGTGGGCCCCACCCGGAAATCACGTGGGCCCCACCCGGAAATCACGTGGGGCCCACCCGGAAATCACGTTTGCCCCACCCGGAAATCACGTGGGCCCCACCCGGAAATCACGTGGGCCCCACCCGGAAATCACGTGGGCCCCACCCGGAAATCACGTGGGCCCCACCCGGAAATCACGTGGGCCCCACCCGGAAATCACGTGGGCCCCACCCGGAAATCACGTGGGCCCCACCCGGAAATCACGTGGGCCCCACGGGGAAATCACGTGGGCCCCACCCGGAAATCACGTGGGCCCCACCCGGAAATCACGTGGGCCCCACCCGGAAATCACGTGGGCCCCACACGGAAATCACGTGGGCCCCACCCGGAAATCACGTGGGCCCCACCCGGAAATCACGTGGGCCCCACCCGGAAATCACGTGGGCCCCACCCGGAAATCACGTGGGCCCCACCCGGAAATCACGTGGGCCCCACCCGGAAATCACGTGGGCCCCACCCGGAAATCACGTGGGGCCCACCCGGAAATCACGTGGGCCCCACCCGGAAATCACGTGGGCCCCACCCGGAAATCACGTGGGCCCCACCCGGAAATCACGTGGGCCCCACGGGGAAATCACGTGGGCCCCACCCGGAAATCACGTGGGCCCCACCCGGAAATCACGTGGGCCCCACCCGGAAATCACGTGGGCCCCACCCGGAAATCACGTGGGCCCCAGCCGGAAATCACGTGGGCCCCACGGGGAAATCACGTGGGCCCCACCCGGAAATCACGTGGGCCCCACCCGGAAATCACGTGGGCCCCACCCGGAAATCACGTGGGCCCCACCCGGAAATCACGTGGGCCCCACCCGGAAATCACGTGGGCCCCACCCGGAAATCACGTGGGCCCCACCCGGAAATCACGTGGGCCCCACCCGGAAATCACGTGGGGCCCACCCGGAAATCACGTGGGCCCCACCCGGAAATCACGTGGGCCCCACCCGGAAATCACGTGGGCCCCACCCGGAAATCACGTGGGGCCCACCCGGAAATCACGTGGGCCCCACCCGGAAATCACGTGGGCCCCACCCGGAAATCACGTGGGCCCCACCCGGAAATCACGTGGGGCCCACCCGGAAATCACGTGGGCCCCACCCGGAAATCACGTGGGCCCCACCCGGAAATCACGTGGGCCCCACCCGGAAATCACGTGGGCCCCACCCGGAAATCACGTGGGCCCCACCCGGAAATCACGTGGGCCCCACCCGGAAATCACGTGGGCCCACGAGAAATCACGTGGGCCCCACCCGGAAATCACGTGGGCCCACCCGGAAATCACGTGGGCCCCACCCGGAAATCACGTGGGCCCCACCCGGAAATCACGTGGGCCCCACGGGGAAATCACGTGGGCCCCACCCGGAAATCACGTGGGCCCCACCCGGAAATCACGTGGGCCCCACCCGGAAATCACGTGGGCCCAACCCGGAAATCACGTGGGCCCCACCCGGAAATCACGTGGGCCCCACGGGGAAATCACGTGGGCCCCACCCGGAAATCACGTGGGCCCCACCGGGAAATCACGTGGGCCCCACCCGGAAATCACGTGGGCCCCACCCGGAAATCACGTGGGCCCCACCCGGAAATCACGTGGGCCCCACGGGGAAATCACGTGGGCCCCACCCGGAAATCACGTGGGCCCCACCCGGAAATCACGTGGGCCCCACCCGGAAATCACGTGGGCCCCACCCGGAAATCACGTGGGCCCCAGCCGGAAATCACGTGGGCCCCACGGGGAAATCACGTGGGCCCCACGGGGAAATCACGTGGGCCCCACCCGGAAATCACGTGGGCCCCACGGGGAAATCACGTGGGCCCCACCCGGAAATCACGTGGGCACCCACCCGGAAATCACGTGGGCCCCACCCGGAAATCACGTGGGCCCCACCCGGAAAATCACGTGGGCCCCACCCGGAAATCAGCCCCACCCGGAAATCACGTGGGCCCCACCGGGAAATCACGTGGGCCCCACCCGGAAATCACGTGGGCCCCACCCGGAAATCACGTGGGCCCCACCCGGAAATCACGTGGGGCCCCACCCGGAAATCACGTGGGCCCCACCCGGAAATCACGTGGGCCCCACCCGGAAAATCACGTTGGCCCCACCCGGAAATCACGTGGGCCCCAAAATCACGTGGGCCCCACCCGGAAATCACGTGGGGCCCACCCGGAAATCACGTTTGCCCCACCCGGAAATCACGTGGGCCCCACCCGGAAATCACGTGGGCCCCACCCGGAAATCACGTGGGCCCCACCCGGAAATCACGTGGGCCCCACCCGGAAATCACGTGGGCCCCACCCGGAAATCACGTGGGCCCCAGCCGGAAATCACGTGGGCCCCACGGGGAAATCACGTGGGCCCCACCCGGAAATCACGTGGGCCCCACCCGGAAATCACGTGGGCCCCACCCGGAAATCACGTGGGCCCCACCCGGAAATCACGTGGGCCCCACCCGGAAATCACGTGGGCCCCACCCGGAAATCACGTGGGCCCCACCCGGAAATCACGTGGGCCCCACCCGGAAATCACGTGGGCCCCACCCGGAAATCACGTGGGGCCCACCCGGAAATCACGTGGGCCCCACCCGGAAATCACGTGGGCCCCACCGGAAATCACGTGGGCCCCAAATCACGTGGGCCCCACCCGGAAATCACGTGGGCCCCACCCGGAAATCACGTGGGGCCCCACCCGGAAATCACGTGGGCCCCACCCGGAAATCACGTGGGCCCCACCCGGAAATCACGTGGGCCCCACCCGGAAATCACGTGGGCCCCACCCGGAAATCACGTGGGCCCCACCCGGAAATCACGTGGGCCCCACCCGGAAATCACGTGGGCCCCACCCGGAAATCACGTGGGCCCCACCCGGAAATCACGTGGGCCCCACGGAGAAATCACGTGGGCCCCACCCGGAAATCACGTGGGCCCCACCCGGAAATCACGTGGGCCCCACCCGGAAATCACGTGGGCCCCACCCGGAAATCACGTGGGCCCCACCCGGAAATCACGTGGGCCCCACGGGGAAATCACGTGGGCCCCACCCGGAAATCACGTGGGCCCCACCCGGAAATCACGTGGGCCCCACCCGGAAATCACGTGGGCCCCACCCGGAAATCACGTGGGCCCAACCCGGAAATCACGTGGGCCCCACCCGGAAATCACGTGGGCCCCACGGGGAAATCACGTGGGCCCCACCCGGAAATCACGTGGGCCCCACGGGGAAATCACGTGGGCCCCACCCGGAAATCACGTGGGCCCCACACGGAAATCACGTGGGCCCCACCCGAAAATAACGTGGGGCCCCACCCGGAAATCACGTGGGCCCCAGCCGGAAATCACGTGGGCCCCACCCGGAAATCACGTGGGCCCCACCCGGAAATCACGTGGGCCCCACCCGGAAATCACGTGGGCCCCACCCGGAAATCACGTGGGCCCCACCCGGAAATCACGTGGGCCCCACCCGGAAATCACGTGGGGCCCACCCGGAAATCACGTGGGCCCCACCCGGAAATCACGTGGGCCCCACCCGGAAATCACGTGGGCCCCACCCGGAAATCACGTGGGCCCCACGGGGAAATCACGTGGGCCCCACCCGGAAATCACGTGGTCCCCACCCGGAAATCACGTGGGCCCCACCCGGAAATCACGTGGGCCCAACCCGGAAATCACGTGGGGCCCACCCGGAAATCACGTGGGCCCCACCCGGAAATCACGTGGGCCCCACCCTGAAATCACGTGGGCCCCACCCGTAAAACACGTGGGCCCCACCCGGAAATCACGTGGGCCCCACCCGGAAATCACGTGGGCCCCACCCGGAAATCACGTGGGCCCCACCCGGAAATCTCGTGGGCCCCACCCGGAAATCACGTGGGCCCCACCCGGAAATCACGTGGGTCCCACCCGGAAATCACGTGGGCCCCACCCGGAAAAACCGTGGGCCCACCCGGAAATCACGTGGGGCCCACCCGGAAATCACGTGGGCCCCACGGGGAAATCACGTGGGCCCCACCCGGAAATCACGTGGGCCCCACGGGGAAATCACGTGGGCCCCACCCGGAAATCACGTGGGCCCCACCCGGAAATCACGTGGGCCCCACGGGGAAATCACGTGGGCCCCACCCGGAAATCACGTGGGCCCCACGGGAAATCACGTGGGCCCCACCCGGAAATCACGTGGGCCCCACCCGGAAATCACGTGGGCCCCACCCGGAAATCACGTGGGCCCCACCCGGAAATCACGTGGGCCCCACCCGGAAATCACGTGGGCCCCACCCGGAAATCACGTGGGCCCCACCCGGAAATCACGTGGGCCCCACCCGGAAATCACGTGGGCCCCACGGGGAAATCACGTGGGCCCCACCCGGAAATCACGTGGGCCCCACCCGGAAATCACGTGGGCCCCACCCGGAAATCACGTGGGCCCCACCCGGAAATCACGTGGGCCCCACCCGTAAATCACGTGGGCCCCACCCAGAAATCACGTGGGCCCCACGGGGAAATCACGTGGGGCCCACCCGGAAATCACGTGGGCCCCACCCGGAAATCACGTGGGCCCCACCCGGAAATCACGTGGGCCCCACGGGGAAATCACGTGGGCCCCACCCGGAAATCACGTGGGCCCCACCCGGAAACCACGTGGGCCCCACCCGGAAATCACGTGGGCCCCACCCGGAAATCACGTGGGCCCCACCCGGAAATCACGTGGGCCCCACCCGGAAATCACGTGGGCCCCACCCGGAAATCACGTGGGCCCCACCCGGAAATCACGTGGGCCCCACCCGGAAATCACGTGGGCCCCACCCGGAAATCCCGTGGGACCCACCCGGAAATCACGTGGGCCCCACGGGGAAATCACGTGGGCCCCACCCGGAAATCACGTGGGCCCCACCCGGAAATCACGTGGGCCACAGCCGGAAATCACGTGGGCCCCACCCGGAAATCACGTGGGCCCCACGGGGAAATCACGTGGGCTCCACCCGGAAATCACGTGGGCCCCACCCGGAAATCACGTGGGCCCCACCCTGAAATCACGTGGGCCCCACCCGGAAATCACGTGGGGCCCACCCGGAAATCACGTGGGCCCCACGGGGAAATCACGTGGGCCCCACCCGGAAATCACATGGGCCCCACCCGGAAATCACGTGGGCCCCACCCGGAAATCACGTGGGCCCCACCCGGAAATCACGTGGGCCCCACCCGGAAATCACGTGGGCCCCACCCGGAAATCACGTGGGCCCCACGGGGAAATCACGTGTGCCCCAAGGGGAAATCACGTGGGCCCCACCCGGAAATCACGTGGGCCCCACGGGGAAATCACGTGGGCCCCACCCGGAAATCACGTGGGCCCCACGGGGAAATCACGTGGGCCCCACCCGGAAATCACGTGGGCCCCACCCGGAAATCACGTGGGCCCCACCCGGAAATCACGTGGGCCCCACGGGGAAATCACGTGGGCCCCACCCGGAAATCACGTGGGCCCCACCCGGAAATCACGTGGGCCCCACCCGGAAATCACGTGGGCCCCACCCGGAAATCACGTGGGCCCCACCCGGAAATCACGTGGGCCCCACGGGGAAATCACGTGGGCCCCACCCGGAAATCACGTGGGCCCCACCCGGAAATCACGTGGGCCCCACCCGGAAATCACGTGGGCCCCACCCGGAAATCACGTGGGCCCCAGCCGGAAATCACGAGGGCCCCACGGGGAAATCACGTGGGCCCCACCCGGAAATCACGTGGTCCCCACCCGAAAATCACGTGGGCCCCACCCGGAAATCACGTGGGCCCCACCCGGAAATCACGTGGGCCCCACCCGGAAATCACGTGGGCCCCACCCGGAAATCACGTGGGCCCCACCCGGAAATCACGTGGGCCCCACCCGGAAATCACGTGGGCCCCACCCGAAAATCACGTGGGCCCCACCCGGAAATCACGTGGGCCCCACCCGGAAATCACGTGGGGCCCACCCGGAAATCACGTGGGCCCCACCCGGAAATCACGTGGGCCCCACGGGGAAATCACGTGGGCCCCACCCGGAAATCACGTGGGCCCCACGGGGAAATCACCGTGGGCCCCACCCGGAAATCACGGGGGCCCCACCCGGAAATCACGTGGGCCCCACCCGGAAATCACGTGGGCCCCACGGGGAAATCACGTGGGCCCCACCCGGAAATCACGTGGGCCCCACCCGGAAATCACGTGGGCCCCACCCGGAAATCACGTGGGGCCCACCCGGAAATCACGTGGGCCCCACCCGGAAATCACGTGGGCCCCACGGGGAAATCACCTGGGCCCCACCCAGAAATCACGTGGGCCCCACCCGGAAATCACGTGGGCCCCACCCGGAAATCACGTGGGCCCCACCCGGAAATCACGTGGGCCCCACCCGGAAATCACGTGGGCCCCACCCGGAAATCACGTGCGCCCCACCCGGAAATCACGTGGCCCCACCCGGAAATCACGTGGGCCCCACCCGGAAATCACGTGGGCCCCACCCGGAAATCACGTGGGCCCCACCCGGAAATCACGTGGGCCCCACCCGGAAATCACGTGGGCCCCACCCGGAAATCACGTGGGCCCCACCCGGAAATCACGTGGGCCCCACGGGGAAATCACCTGGGCCCCACCTGGAAATCACGTGGGCCCCACCCGGAAATCACGTGGGCCCCACCCGGAAATCACGTGGGCCCCACCCGGAAATCACGTGGGCCCCACGGGGAAATCACGTGGGCCCCACCCGGAAATCACGTGGGCCCCACCCGGAAATCACGTGGGCCCCACCCGGAATCACGTGGGCCCCACCCGGAAATCACGTGGGCCCCACCCGGAAATCACGTGGGCCCCACCCGGAAATCACGTGGGCCCCACCCGGAAATCACGTGGGCCCCACCCGGAAATCACGTGGGCCCCACCCGGAAATCACGTGGGCCCCACCCGGAAATCACGTGGGCCCCACCCGGAAATCACGTGGGCCCACCCGGAAATCCCGTGGGACCCACCCGGAAATCACGTGGGCCCCACGGGGAAATCACGTGGGCCCCACCCGGAAATCACGTGGGCCCCACCCGGAAATCACGTGGGCCACAGCCGGAAATCACGTGGGCCCCACCCGGAAATCACGTGGGCCCCACGGGGAAATCACGTGGGCTCCACCCGGAAATCACGTGGGCCCCACCCGGAAATCACGTGGGCCCCACCCTGAAATCACGTGGGCCCCACCCGGAAATCACGTAGGCCCACCCGGAAATCACGTGGGCCCCACGGGGAAATCACGTGGGCCCCACCCGGAAATCACATGGGCCCCACCCGGAAATCACGTGGGCCCCACCCGGAAATCACGTGGGCCCCACCCGGAAATCACGTGGGCCCCACCCGGAAATCACGTGGGCCCCACCCGGAAATCACGTGGGCCCCACGGGGAAATCACGTGTGCCCCAAGGGGAAATCACGTGGGCCCCACCCGGAAATCACGTGGGCCCCACGGGGAAATCACGTGGGCCCCACCCGGAAATCACGTGGGCCCCACGGGGAAATCACGTGGGCCCCACCCGGAAATCACGTGGGCCCCACCCGGAAATCACGTGGGCCCCACCCGGAAATCACGTGGGCCCCACGGGGAAATCACGTGGGCCCCACCCGGAAATCACGTGGGCCCCACCCGGAAATCACGTGGGCCCCACCCGGAAATCACGTGGGCCCCACCCGGAAATCACGTGGGCCCCACCCGGAAATCACGTGGGCCCACGGGGAAATCACGTGGGCCCCACCCGGAAATCACGTGGGCCCCACCCGGAAATCACGTGGGCCCCACCCGGAAATCACGTGGGCCCCACCCGGAAATCACGTGGGCCCCAGCCGGAAATCACGAGGGCCCCACGGGGAAATCACGTGGGCCCCACCCGGAAATCACGTGGGCCCCACCCGAAAATCACGTGGGCCCCACCCGGAAATCACGTGGGCCCCACCCGGAAATCACGTGGGCCCCACCCGGAAATCACGTGGGCCCCACCCGGAAATCACGTGGGGCCCACCCGGAAATCACGTGGGCCCCACCCGGAAATCACGTGGGCCCCACCCGGAAATCACGTGGGCCCCACCCGGAAAACACGTGGGCCCCACCCGGAATTCACGTGGGGCCCACCCGGAAATCACGTGGGCCCCACGGGGAAATCACGTGGGCCCCACCCGGAAATCACGTGGGCCCCACCCGGAAATCACGTGGGCCCCACCCGGAAATCACGTGGGCCCCACGGGGAAATCACGTGGGGCCCACCCGGAAATCACGTGGGCCCCACCCGGAAATCACGTGGGCCCCACCCGGAAATCACGTGGGCCCCACCCGGAAATCACGTGGGCCCCAGCCGGAAATCACGTGGGCCCCACGGGTAAATCAGGTGGGCCCCACCCGGAAATCACGTGGGCCCCACCCGGAAATCACGTGGGCCCCACCCGGAAATCACGTGGGCCCCACGGGGAAATCACGTGGGCCCCACCCGGAAATCACGTGGGCCCCACCCGGAAATCACGTGGGCCCCACCCGGAAATCACGTGGGCCCCACCCGGAAATCACGTGGGCCCCACCCGGAAATCACGTGGGCCCCACCCGGAAATCACGTGGGCCCCACGGGGAAATCACGTGGGGCCCACCCGGAAATCACGTGGGCCCCACCCGGAAATCACGTGGGCCCCACCCGGAAATCACGTGGGCCCCACCCGGAAATCACGTGGGCCCCAGCCGGAAATCACGTGGGCCCCATGGGTAAATCAGGTGGGCCCCACCCGGAAATCACGTGGGCCCCACCCGGAAATCACGTGGGCCCCACCCGGAAATCACGTGGGCCCCACCCGGAAATCACGTGGGCCCCACCCGGAAATCACGTGGGCCCCACCCGGAAATCACGTGGGCCCCACCCGGAAATCACGTGGGCCCCACGGGGAAATCTCGTGTGCCCCACCCGGAAATCACGTGGGCCCCACCCGGAAATCACGTGGGCCCCACCCGGAAATCACGTGGGCCCCACCCGGAAATCACGTGGGCCCCACCGGGAAATCACGTGGGCCCCACCCGGAAATCACGTGGGCCCCACCCGGAAATCACGTGGGCCCCAGCCGGAAATCACGTGGGCCCCAGCCGGAAATCACGTGGGCCCCACGGGGAAATCACGTGGGCCCCACGGGGAAATCACGTGGGCCCCACGGGGAAATCACGTGGGCCCCACGGGGAAATCACGTGGGCCCCACCCGGAAATCACGTGGGCCCCACCCGGAAATCACGTGGGCCCCACCCGGAAATCACGTGGGCCCCATCCGGAAATCACGTGGGCCCCACCCGGAAATCACGTGGGCCCCAGCCGGAAATCACGTGGGCCCCACGGGGAAATCACGTGGGCCCCACCCGGAAATCACGTGGGCCCCACCCGGAAATCACGTGGGCCCCACCCGGAAATCACGTGGGCCCCACCCGGAAATCACGTGGGCCCCACCCGGAAATCACGTTGGCCCCACCCGGAAATCACGTGGGGCCCACCCGGAAATCACGTGGGCCCCACCCGGAAATCACGTGGGCCCCACCCGGAAATCACGTGGGGCCCACCCGGAAATCACGTTTGCCCCACCCGGAAATCACGTGGGCCCCACCCGGAAATCACGTGGGCCCCACACGGAAATCACGTGGGCCCCACGGGGAAATCACGTGGGCCCCACGGGAAAATCACGTGGGCCCCACCCGGAAATCACGTGGGCCCCACCCGGAAATCACGTGGGCCCCACCCGGAAATCACGTGGGCCCCACCCGGAAATCACGTGGGCCCCACCCGGAAATCACGTGGGCCCCACCCGGAAATCACGTGGGCCCCACCCGGAAATCACGTGGGCCCCACCCGGAAATCACGTGGGCCCCACGGGGAAATCACGTGGGCCCCACCCGGAAATCACGTGGGCCCCACCCGGAAATCACGTGGGCCCCACCCGGAAATCACGTGGGCCCCACGGGGAAATCACGTGGGCCCCACCCGGAAATCACGTGGGCCCCACGGGGAAATCACGTGGGCCCCACCCGGAAATCACGTGGGCCCCACCCGGAAATCACGTGGGCCCCACCCGGAAATCACGTGGGCCCCACCCGGAAATCACGTGGGCCCCAGCCGGAAATCACGTGGGCCCCAGCCGGAAATCACGTGGGCCCCACCCGGAAATCACGTGGGCCCCACCCGGAAATCACGTGGGCCCCACCCGGAAATCACGTGGGCCCCACCCGGAAATCACGTGGGGCCCACCCGGAAATCACGTGGGCCCCACCCGGAAATCACGTGGGCCCCACCCGGAAATCACGTGGGCCCCACCCGGAAATCACGTGGGCCCCACGGGGAAATCACGTGGGCCCCACCCGGAAATCACGTGGTCCCCACCCGGAAATCACGTGGGCCCCACCCGGAAATCACGTGGGCCCCACGGGGAAATCACGTGGGCCCCACGGGGAAATCACGTGGGCCCCACGGTGAAATCACGTGGGCCCCACCCGGAAATCACGTGGGCCCCACCCGGAAATCACGTGGGCCCCACCCGGAAATCACGTGGGCCCCACCCGGAAATCACGTGGGCCCCACCCGGAAATCACGTGGGCCCCACCCGGAAATCACGTGGGCCCCACCCGGAAATCACGTGGGCCCCACGGGGAAATCACGTGGGCCCCACGGGGAAATCACGTGGGCCCCACCCGGAAATCACGTGGGCCCCACCCGGAAATCACGTGGGCCCCACCCGGAAATCACGTGGGCCCCACGGGGAAATCACGTGGGCCCCACCCGGAAATCACGTGGGGCCCACCCGGAAATCACGTGGGCCCCACCCGGAAATCACGTGGGCCCCACCCGGAAATCACGTGGGCCCCACCCTGAAATCACGTGGGCCCCACCCGGAAATCACGTGGGCCCCACCCGGAAATCACGTGGGCCCCACCCGGAAATCACGTGGGCCCCACCCGGAAATCACGTGGGGCCCACCCGGAAATCACGTGGGCCCCACCCGGAAATCACGTGGGCCCCACCCGGAAATCACGTGGGCCCCACCCGGAAAACACGTGGGCCCCACCCGGAAATCACGTGGGCCCCACCCGGAAATCACGTGGGCCCCACCCGGAAATCACGTGGGCCCCACCCGGAAATCACGTGGGCCCCACCCGGAAATCACGTGGGCCCCACCCGGAAATCACGTGGGCCCCACCCGGAAATCACGTGGGCCCCACCCGGAAATCACGTGGGCCCCAGCCGGAAATCACGTGGGCCCCACGGGGAAATCACGTGGGCCCCACCCGGAAATCACGTGGGCCCCACCCGGAAATCACGTGGGCCCCACCCGGATATCACGTGGGCCCCACCCGGAAATCACGTGGGCCCCACCCGGAAATCACGTGGGCCCCACCCGGAAATCACGTTGGCCCCACCCGGAAATCACGTGGGGCCCACCCGGAAATCACGTGGGCCCCACCCGGAAATCACGTGGGCCCCACCCGGAAATCACGTGGGGCCCACCCGGAAATCACGTTTGCCCCACCCGGAAATCACGTGGGCCCCACCCGGAAATCACGTGGGCCCCACCCGGAAATCACGTGGGCCCCACCCGGAAATCACGTGGGCCCCACCCGGAAATCACGTGGGCCCCACCCGGAAATCACGTGGGCCCCACCCGGAAATCACGTGGGCCCAACCCGGAAATCACGTGGGCCCCACCCGGAAATCACGTGGGCCCCACGGGGAAATCACGTGGGCCCCACCCGGAAATCACGTGGGCCCCACCCGGAAATCACGTGGGCCCCACCCGGAAATCACGTGGGCCCCACCCGGAAATCACGTGGGCCCCACCCGGAAATCACGTGGGCCCCACGGGGAAATCACGTGGGCCCCACCCGGAAATCACGTGGGCCCCACGGGGAAATCACGTGGGCCCCACCCGGAAATCACGTGGGCCCCACACGGAAATCACGTGGGCCCCACCCGGAAATAACGTGGGCCCCACCCGGAAATCACGTGGGCCCCACCCGGAAATCACGTGGGCCCCACCCGGAAATCACGTGGGCCCCACCCGGAAATCACGTGGGCCCCAGCCGGAAATCACGTGGGCCCCATGGGTAAATCAGGTGGGCCCCACCCGGAAATCACGTGGGCCCCACCCGGAAATCACGTGGGCCCCACCCGGAAATCACGTGGGCCCCACCCGGAAATCACGTGGGCCCCACCCGGAAATCACGTGGGCCCCACCCGGAAATCACGTGGGCCCCACCCGGAAATCACGTGGGCCCCACGGGGAAATCACGTGTGCCCCACCCGGAAATCACGTGGGCCCCACCCGGAAATCACGTGGGCCCCACCCGGAAATCACGTGGGCCCCACCCGGAAATCACGTGGGCCCCACCCGGAAATCACGTGGGCCCCACCCGGAAATCACGTGGGCCCCACCCGGAAATCACGTGGGCCCCACCCGGAAATCACGTGGGCCCCACGGGGAAATCACGTGTGCCCCACCCGGAAATCACGTGGGCCCCACCCGGAAATCACGTGGGCCCCACCCGGAAATCACGTGGGCCCCACCCGGAAATCACGTGGGCCCCACCCGGAAATTACGTGGGCCCCACCCGGAAATCACGTGGGCCCCACCCGGAAATCACGTGGGCCCCAGCCGGAAATCACGTGGGCCCCACCCGGAAATCACGTGGGCCCCACGGGGAAATCACGTGGGCCCCACGGGGAAATCACGTGGGCCCCACGGGGAAATCACGTGGGCCCCACCCGGAAATCACGTGGGCCCCACCCGGAAATCACGTGGGCCCCACCCGGAAATCACGTGGGCCCCACCCGGAAATCACGTGGGCCCCATCCGGAAATCACGTGGGCCCCACCCGGAAATCACGTGGGCCCCAGCCGGAAATCACGTGGGCCCCACGGGGAAATCACGTGGGCCCCACCCGGAAATCACGTGGGCCCCACCCGGAAATCACGTGGGCCCCACCCGGAAATCACGTGGGCCCCACCCGGAAATCACGTGGGCCCCACCCGGAAATCACGTTGGCCCCACCCGGAAATCACGTGGGGCCCACCCGGAAATCACGTGGGCCCCACCCGGAAATCACGTGGGCCCCACCCGGAAATCACGTGGGGCCCACCCGGAAATCACGTTTGCCCCACCCGGAAATCACGTGGGCCCCACCCGGAAATCACGTGGGCCCCACACGGAAATCACGTGGGCCCCACGGGGAAATCACGTGGGCCCCACGGGGAAATCACGTGGGCCCCACCCGGAAATCACGTGGGCCCCACCCGGAAATCACGTGGGCCCCACCCGGAAATCACGTGGGCCCCACCCGGAAATCACGTGGGCCCCACCCGGAAATCACGTGGGCCCCACCCGGAAATCACGTGGGCCCCACCCGGAAATCACGTGGGCCCCACCCGGAAATCACGTGGGCCCCACGGGGAAATCACGTGGGCCCCACCCGGAAATCACGTGGGCCCCACCCGGAAATCACGTGGGCCCCACCCGGAAATCACGTGGGCCCCACGGGGAAATCACGTGGGCCCCACCCGGAAATCACGTGGGCCCCACGGGGAAATCACGTGGGCCCCACCCGGAAATCACGTGGGCCCCACCCGGAAATCACGTGGGCCCCACCCGGAAATCACGTGGGCCCCACCCGGAAATCACGTGGGCCCCAGCCGGAAATCACGTGGGCCCCAGCCGGAAATCACGTGGGCCCCACCCGGAAATCACGTGGGCCCCACCCGGAAATCACGTGGGCCCCACCCGGAAATCACGTGGGCCCCACCCGGAAATCACGTGGGGCCCACCCGGAAATCACGTGGGCCCCACCCGGAAATCACGTGGGCCCCACCCGGAAATCACGTGGGCCCCACCCGGAAATCACGTGGGCCCCACGGGGAAATCACGTGGGCCCCACCCGGAAATCACGTGGTCCCCACCCGGAAATCACGTGGGCCCCACCCGGAAATCACGTGGGCCCCACGGGGAAATCACGTGGGCCCCACGGGGAAATCACGTGGGCCCCACGGTGAAATCACGTGGGCCCCACCCGGAAATCACGTGGGCCCCACCCGGAAATCACGTGGGCCCCACCCGGAAATCACGTGGGCCCCACCCGGAAATCACGTGGGCCCCACCCGGAAATCACGTGGGCCCCACCCGGAAATCACGTGGGCCCCACGGGGAAATCACGTGGGCCCCACGGGGAAATCACGTGGGCCCCACGGGGAAATCACGTGGGCCCCACCCGGAAATCACGTGGGCCCCACCCGGAAATCACGTGGGCCCCACCCGGAAATCACGTGGGCCCCACGGGGAAATCACGTGGGCCCCACCCGGAAATCACGTGGGGCCCACCCGGAAATCACGTGGGCCCCACCCGGAAATCACGTGGGCCCCACCCGGAAATCACGTGGGCCCCACCCTGAAATCACGTGGGCCCCACCCGGAAATCACGTGGGCCCCACCCGGAAATCACGTGGGCCCCACCCGGAAATCACGTGGGCCCCACCCGGAAATCACGTGGGGCCCACCCGGAAATCACGTGGGCCCCACCCGGAAATCACGTGGGCCCCACCCGGAAATCACGTGGGCCCCACCCGGAAAACACGTGGGCCCCACCCGGAAATCACGTGGGCCCCACCCGGAAATCACGTGGGCCCCACCCGGAAATCACGTGGGCCCCACCCGGAAATCACGTGGGCCCCACCCGGAAATCACGTGGGCCCCACCCGGAAATCACGTGGGCCCCACCCGGAAATCACGTGGGCCCCACCCGGAAATCACGTGGGCCCCAGCCGGAAATCACGTGGGCCCCACGGGGAAATCACGTGGGCCCCACCCGGAAATCACGTGGGCCCCACCCGGAAATCACGTGGGCCCCACCCGGATATCACGTGGGCCCCACCCGGAAATCACGTGGGCCCCACCCGGAAATCACGTGGGCCCCACCCGGAAATCACGTTGGCCCCACCCGGAAATCACGTGGGGCCCACCCGGAAATCACGTGGGCCCCACCCGGAAATCACGTGGGCCCCACCCGGAAATCACGTGGGGCCCACCCGGAAATCACGTTTGCCCCACCCGGAAATCACGTGGGCCCCACCCGGAAATCACGTGGGCCCCACCCGGAAATCACGTGGGCCCCACCCGGAAATCACGTGGGCCCCACCCGGAAATCACGTGGGCCCCACCCGGAAATCACGTGGGCCCAACCCGGAAATCACGTGGGCCCCACCCGGAAATCACGTGGGCCGCACGGGGAAATCACGTGGGCCCCACCCGGAAATCACGTGGGCCCCACCCGGAAATCACGTGGGCCCCACCCGGAAATCACGTGGGCCCCACCCGGAAATCACGTGGGCCCCACCCGGAAATCACGTGGGCCCCACGGGGAAATCACGTGGGCCCCACCCGGAAATCACGTGGGCCCCACGGGGAAATCACGTGGGCCCCACCCGGAAATCACGTGGGCCCCACACGGAAATCACGTGGGCCCCACCCGGAAATAACGTGGGCCCCACCCGGAAATCACGTGGGCCCCACCCGGAAATCACGTGGGCCCCACCCGGAAATCACGTGGGCCCCACCCGGAAATCACGTGGGCCCCACCCGGAAATCACGTGGGCCCCACCCGGAAATCACGTGGGGCCCACCCGGAAATCACGTGGGCCCCACCCGGAAATCACGTGGGCCCCACCCGGAAATCACGTGGGCCCCACCCGGAAATCACGTGGGCCCCACGGGGAAATCACGTGGGCCCCACGGGGAAATCACGTGGGCCCCACCCGGAAATCACGTGGGCCCCACCCGGAAATCACGTGGGCCCCACCCGGAAATCACGTGGGCCCCACCCGGAAATCACGTGGGCCCCAGCCGGAAATCACGTGGGCCCCACGGGGAAATCACGTGGGCCCCACCCGGAAATCACGTGGGCCCCACCCGGAAATCACGTGGGCCCCACCCGGAAATCACGTGGGCCCCACCCGGAAATCACGTGGGCCCCACCCGGAAATCACGTGGGCCCCACCCGGAAATCACGTGGGCCCCACCCGGAAATCACGTGGGCCCCACCCGGAAATCACGTGGGCCCCACCCGGAAATCACGTGGGCCCCACCCGGAAATCACGTGGGCCCACCCGGAAATCACGTGGGCCCCACCCGGAAATCACGTGGGCCCCACCCGGAAATCACGTGGGGCCCACCCGGAAATCACGTGGGCCCCACCCGGAAATCACGTGGGCCCCACCCGGAAATCACGTGGGCCCACCCGGAAATCACGTGGGGCCCACCCGGAAATCACGTGGGCCCAACCCGGAAATCACGTGGGCCCCACCCGGAAATCACGTGGGCCCCACGGGGAAATCACGTGGGCCCCACCCGGAAATCACGTGGGCCCCACCCGGAAATCACGTGGGCCCCACCCGGAAATCACGTGGGCCCCACGGGGAAATCACGTGGGCCCAACCCGGAAATCACGTGGGCCCCACCCGGAAATCACGTGGGCCCCACGGGGAAATCACGTGGGCCCCACCCGGAAATCACGTGGGCCCCACGGGGAAATCACGTGGGCCCCACCCGGAAATCACGTGGGCCCCACCCGGAAATCACGTGGGCCCCACCCGGAAATCACGTGGGCCCCACGGGGAAATCACGTGGGCCCCACCCGGAAATCACGTGGGCCCCACCCGGAAATCACGTGGGCCCCACCCGGAAATCACGTTGGCCCCACCCGGAAATCACGTGGGCCCCACCCGGAAATCACGTGGGCCCCACCCGGAAATCACGTGGGCCCCACCCGGAAATCACGTGGGGCCCACCCGGAAATCACGTTTGCCCCACCCGGAAATCACGTGGGCCCCACCCGGAAATCACGTGGGCCCCACCCGGAAATCACGTGGGCCCCACCCGGAAATCACGTGGGCCCCACCCGGAAATCACGTGGGCCCCACCCGGAATCACGTGGGCCCCACCCGGAAATCACGTGGGCCCAACCCGGAAATCACGTGGGCCCCACCCGGAAATCACGTGGGCCCCACCGGGGAAATCACGTGGGCCCCACCCGGAAATCACGTGGGCCCCACCCGGAAATCACGTGGGCCCCACCCGGAAATCACGTGGGCCCCACCCGGAAATCACGTGGGCCCCACCCGGAAATCACGTGGGCCCCACGGGGAAATCACGTGGGCCCCACCCGGAAATCACGTGGGCCCCACGGGGAAATCACGTGGGCCCCACCCGGAAATCACGTGGGCCCCACACGGAAATCACGTGGGCCCCACCCGGAAATAACGTGGGCCCCACCCGGAAATCACGTGGGCCCCACCCGGAAATCACGTGGGCCCCACCCGGAAATCACGTGGGCCCCACCCGGAAATCACGTGGGCCCCACCCGGAAATCACGTGGGCCCCACCCGGAAATCACGTGAGGCCCACCCGGAAATCACGTGGGCCCCACCCGGAAATCACGTGGGCCCCACCCGGAAATCACGTGGGCCCCACCCGGAAATCACGTGGGCCCCACGGGGAAATCACGTGGGCCCCACGGGGAAATCACGTGGGCCCCACCCGGAAATCACGTGGGCCCCACCCGGAAATCACGTGGGCCCCACCCGGAAATCACGTGGGCCCCACCCGGAAATCACGTGGGCCCCACCCGGAAATCACGTGGGCCCCACCCGGAAATCACGTGGGCCCCACCCGGAAATCACGTGGGCCCCACGGGGAAATCACGTGGGCCCCACGGGAAATCACGTGGGCCCCACCCGGAAATCACGTGGGCCCCACCCGGAATCACGTGGGCCCCACCCGGAAATCACGTGGGCCCCACCCGGAAATCACGTGGGCCCCACCCGGAAATCACGTGGGCCCCACCCGGAAATCACGTGGGCCCCACCCGGAAATCACGTGGGCCCCACCCGGAAATCACGTGGGGCCCACCCGGAAATCACGTGGGCCCCACCCGGAAATCACGTGGGCCCCACCCGGAAATCACGTGGGGCCCACCCGGAAATCACGTGGGCCCCACCCGGAAATCACGTGGGCCCCACCCGGAAATCACGTGGGCCCCACCCGGAAATCACGTGGGCCCCACCCGGAAATCACGTGGGCCCCACCCGGAAATCACGTGGGCCCCACCCGGAAATCACGTGGGCCCCACGGAGAAATCACGTGGGCCCCACCCGGAATCACGTGGGCCCCACCCGGAAATCACGTGGGCCCCACCCGGAAATCACGTGGGCCCCACCCGGAAATCACGTGGGCCCCACCCGGAAATCACGTGGGCCCCACCCGGAAATCACGTGGGCCCCACCCGGAAATCACGTGGGCCCCACCCGGAAATCACGTGGGCCCCACCCGGAAATCACGTGGGCCCCACCCGGAATCACGTGGGCCCAACCCGGAAATCACGTGGGCCCCACCCGGAAATCACGTGGGCCCCACGGGGAAATCACGTGGGCCCCACCCGGAAATCACGTGGGCCCCACCCGGAAATCACGTGGGCCCCACCCGGAAATCACGTGGGCCCCACCCGGAAATCACGTGGGCCCCACCCGGAAATCACGTGGGCCCCACGGGGAAATCACGTGGGCCCCACCCGGAAATCACGTGGGCCCCACCCGGAAATCACGTGGGCCCCACCCGGAAATCACGTGGGCCCCACCCGGAAATCACGTGGGCCCCACCCGGAAATCACGTGGGCCCCACCCGGAAATCACGTGGGCCCCACCCGGAAATCACGTGGGCCCCACGGGGAAATCACGTGGGCCCACCCGGAAATCACGTGGGCCCCACCCGGAAATCACGTGGGCCCCACCCGGAAATCACGTGGGCCCCACCCGGAAATCACGTGGGCCCCACCCGGAAATCACGTGGGCCCCACCCGGAAATCACGTGGGCCCCACCCGGAAATCACGTGGGCCCACCCGGAAATCACGTGGGCCCCACCCGGAAATCACGTGGGCCCCACCCGGAAATCACGTGGGCCCCACCCGGAAATCACGTGGGCCCCACCCGGAAATCACGTGGGCCCCACGGGGAAATCACGTGGGCCCCACCCGGAAATCACGTGGTCCCCACCCGGAAATCACGTGGGCCCCACGGGGAAATCACGTGGGCCCCACCCGGAAATCACGTGGTCCCCACCCGGAAATCACGTGGGCCCCACGGGGAAATCACGTGGGCCCCACCCGGAAATCACGTGGGCCCACGGGGAAATCACGTGGGCCCCACCCGGAAATCACGTGGGCCCCACCCGGAAATCACGTGGGCCCCACCCGGAAATCACGTGGGCCCCACGGGGAAATCACGTGTGCCCCACCCGGAAATCACGTGGGCCCCACCCGGAAATCACGTGGGCCCCACCCGGAAATCCCGTGGGCCCCACCCGGAAATCACGTGGGCCCCACGGGGAAATCACGTGGGCCCCACCCGGAAATCACGTGGGCCCCACCCGGAAATCACGTGGGCCCCAGCCGGAAATCACGTGGGCCCCACCCGGAAATCACGTGGGCCCCACGGGGAGATCACGTGGGCCCCACCCGGAAATCACGTGGGCCCCACCCGGAAATCACGTGGGCCCCAAACGGAAATCACGTGGGCCCCACGGGGAGATCACGTGGGCCCCACCCGGAAATCACGTGGGCCCCACCCGGAAATCACGTGGGCCCCACCCGGAAATCACGTGGGCCCCACCCTGAAATCACGTGGGCCCCACCCGGAAATCACGTGGGCCCCACCCGGAAATCACGTGGGCCCCACCCGGAAATCACGTGGGCCCCACCCGGAAATCACGTGGGCCCCACCCGGAAATCACGTGGGCCCCACCCGGAAATCACGTGGGCCCCACCCGGAAATCACGTGGGCCCCACCCGGAAATCACGTGGGGCCCACCCGGAAATCACGTTTGCCCCACCCGGAAATAACGTGGGCCCCACCCGGAAATCACGTGGGCCCCACCCGGAAATCACGTGGGCCCCACCCGGAAATCACGTGGGCCCCACCCGGAAATCACGTGGGCCCAACCGGAAATCACGTGGGCCCCACCCGGAAATCACGTGGGCCCCACGGGGAAATCACGTGGGCCCCACCCGGAAATCACGTGGGCCCCACGGGGAAATCACGTGGGCCCCACCCGGAAATCACGTGGGCCCCACCCGGAAATCACGTGGGCCCCACCCGGAAATCACGTGGGCCCCACGGGGAAATCACGTGGGCCCCACCCGGAAATCACGTGGGCCCCACGGGGAAATCACGTGGGCCCCACCCGGAAATCACGTGGGCCCCACCCGGAAATAACGTGGGCCCCACCCGGAAATAACGTGGGCCCCACCCGGAAATCACGTGGGCCCCACCCGGAAATCACGTGGGCCCCACCCGGAAATCACGTGGGCCCCACCCGGAAATCACGTGGGCCCCACCCGGAAATCACGTGGGCCCCACCCGGAAATCACGTGGGGCCCACCCGGAAATCACGTGGGCCCCACCCGGAAATCACGTGGGCCCCACCCGGAAATCACGTGGGCCCCACCCGGAAATCACGTGGGCCCCACGGGGAAATCACGTGGGCCCCACGGGGAAATCACGTGGCCCCCACCCGGAAATCACGTGGGCCCCACCCGGAAATCACGTGGGCCCCACGGGGAAATCACGTGGGCCCCACCCGGAAATCACGTGGGCCCCACCCGGAAATCACGTGGGCCCCACCCTGAAATCACGTGGGCCCCACCCGGAAATCACGTGGGCCCCACCCGGAAATCACGTGGGCCCCACCCGGAAATCACGTGGGCCCCACCCGGAAATCACGTGGGCCCCACCCGGAAATCACGTGGGCCCCACCCGGAAATCACGTGGGCCCCACCCGGAAATCACGTGGGGCCCACCCGGAAATCACGTGGGCCCCACCCGGAAATCACGTGGGCCCCACCCGGAAATCACGTGGGCCCCACCCGGAAATCACGTGGGCCCCACCCGGAAATCACGTGGGCCCCACGGGGAAATCACGTGGGCCCCACCCGGAAATCACGTGGTCCCCACCCGGAAATCACGTGGGCCCCACGGGGAAATCACGTGGGCCCCACCCGGAAATCACGTGGTCCCCACCCGGAAATCACGTGGGCCCCACGGGGAAATCACGTGGGCCCCACCCGGAAATCACGTGGGCCCCACGGGGAAATCACGTGGGCCCCACCCGGAAATCACGTGGGCCCCACCCGGAAATCACGTGGGCCCCACCCGGAAATCACGTGGGCCCCACGGGGAAATCACGTGTGCCCCACCCGGAAATCACGTGGGCCCCACCCGGAAATCACGTGGGCCCCACCCGGAAATCCCGTGGGCCCCACCCGGAAATCACGTGGGCCCCACGGGGAAATCACGTGGGCCCCACCCGGAAATCACGTGGGCCCCAGCCGGAATCACGTGGGCCCCAGCCGGAAATCACGTGGGCCCCACCCGGAAATCACGTGGGCCCCACGGGGAGATCACGTGGGCCCCACCCGGAAATCACGTGGGCCCCACCCGGAAATCACGTGGGCCCCACCCGGAAATCACGTGGGCCCCACGGGGAGATCACGTGGGCCCCACCCTGAAATCACGTGGGCCCCACCCGGAAATCACGTGGGCCCCACCCGGAAATCACGTGGGCCCCACCCGGAAATCACGTGGGCCCCACCCGGAAATCACGTGGGCCCACCCGGAAATCACGTGGGCCCCACCCGGAAATCACGTGGGCCCCACCCGGAAATCACGTGGGCCCCACCCGGAAAACACGTGGGCCCCACCCGGAAATCACGTGGGCCCCACCCGGAAATCACGTGGGCCCCACCCGGAAATCACGTGGGCCCCACCCGGAATCACGTGGGCCCCACCCGGAAATCACGTGGGCCCCACCCGGAAATCACGTGGGCCCCACCCGGAAATCACGTGGGCCCCACCCGGAAATCACGTGGGCCCCACCCGGAAATCACGTGGGCCCCAGCCGGAAATCACGTGGGCCCCACCCGGAAATCACGTGGGCCCCACCCGGAAATCACGTGGGCCCCACCCGGAAATCACGTGGGCCCCACCCGGATATCACGTGGGCCCCACCCGGAAATCACGTGGGCCCCACCCGGAAATCACGTGGGCCCCACCCGGAAATCACGTTGGCCCCACCCGGAAATCACGTGGGGCCCACCCGGAAATCACGTGGGCCCCACCCGGAAATCACGTGGGCCCCACCCGGAAATCACGTGGGGCCCACCCGGAAATCACGTTTGCCCCACCCGGAAATCACGTGGGCCCCACCCGGAAATCACGTGGGCCCCACCCGGAAATCACGTGGCCCCACCCGGAAATCACGTGGGCCCCACCCGGAAATCACGTGGGCCCCACCCGGAAATCACGTGGGCCCCACCCGGAAATCACGTGGGCCCAACCCGGAAATCACGTGGGCCCCACCCGGAAATCACGTGGGCCCCACGGGGAAATCACGTGGGCCCCACTCGGAAATCACGTGGGCCCCACCCGGAAATCACGTGGGCCCCACCCGGAAATCACGTGGGCCCCACCCGGAAATCACGTGGGCCCCACCCGGAAATCACGTGGGCCCCACGGGGAAATCACGTGGGCCCCACCCGGAAATCACGTGGGCCCCACGGGGAAATCACGTGGCCCCACCCGGAAATCACGTGGGCCCCACACGGAAATCACGTGGGCCCCACCCGGAAATAACGTGGGCCCCACCCGGAAATCACGTGGGCCCCACCCGGAAATCACGTGGGCCCCACCCGGAAATCACGTGGGCCCCACCCGGAAATCACGTGGGCCCCACCCGGAAATCACGTGGGCCCCACCCGGAAATCACGTGGGCCCCACCCGGAAATCACGTGGGCCCCACCCGGAAATCACGTGGGCCCCACGGGGAAATCACGTGGGCCCCACCCGGAAATCACGTGGGCCCCACGGGCAAATCACGTGGGCCCCACGGGGAAATCACGTGGGCCCCACCCGGAAATCACGTGGGCCCCACCCGGAAATCACGTGGGCCCCACCCGGAAATCACGTGGGCCCCACCCGGAAATCACGTGGGCCCCAGCCGGAAATCACGTGGGCCCCACGGGGAAATCACGTGGGCCCCACCCGGAAATCACGTGGGCCCCACCCGGAAATCACGTGGGCCCCACCCGGAAATCACGTGGGCCCCACCCGGAAATCACGTGGGCCCCACCCGGAAATCACGTGGGCCCCACCCGGAAATCACGTGGGCCCCACGGGGAAATCACGTGGGCCCCACCCGGAAATCACGTGGTCCCCACCCGGAAATCACGTGGGCCCCACGGGGAAATCACGTGGGCCCCACCCGGAAATCACGTGGTCCCCACCCGGAAATCACGTGGGCCCCACCCGGAAATCACGTGGGCCCCACCCGGAAATCACGTGGGCCCCACGGGGAAATCACGTGGGCCCCACCCGGAAATCACGTGGGCCCCACCCGGAAATCACGTGGGCCCCACGGGGAAATCACGTGGGCCCCACCCGGAAATCACGTGGGCCCCACCCGGAAATCACGTGGGCCCCACCCGGAAATAACGTGGGCCCCACCCGGAAATCACGTGGGCCCCACCCGGAAATCACGTGGGCCCCACCCGGAAATCACGTGGGCCCCACCCGGAAATCACGTGGGCCCCACCCGGAAATCACGTGGGCCCCACCCGGAAATCACGTGGGCCCCACCCGGAAATCACGTGGGCCCCACGGGGAAATCACGTGGGCCCCACCCGGAAATCACGTGGGCCCCACCCGGAAATCACGTGGGCCCCACCCGGAAATCACGTGGGCCCCACCCGGAAATCACGTGGGCCCCACGGGGAAATCACGTGGGCCCCACCCGGAAATCACGTGGGCCCCACCCGGAAATCACGTGGGCCCCACCCGGAAATCACGTGGGCCCCACGGGGAAATCACGTGGGCCCCACCCGGAAATCACGTGGGCCCCACCCGGAAATCACGTGGGCCCCACCCGGAAATCACGTGGGCCCCACCCGGAAATCACGTGGGCCCCACCCGGAAATCACGTGGGCCCCACCCGGAAATCACGTGGGCCCCACCCGGAAATCACGTGGGCCCCACCCGGAAATCACGTGGGCCCCACCCGGAAATCACGTGGGCCCCACCCGGAAATCACGTGGGCCCCACCCGGAAATCACGTGGGCCCCAGCCGGAAATCACGTGGGCCCCACGGGGAAATCACGTGGGCCCCACGGGGAAATCACGTGGGCCCCACGGGGAAATCACGTGGGCCCCACGGGGAAATCACGTGGGCCCCACCCGGAAATCACGTGGGCCCCACCCGGAAATCACGTGGGCCCCACCCGGAAATCACGTGGGCCCCACCCGGAAATCACGTGGGCCCCACCCGGAAATCACGTGGGCCCCACCCGGAAATCACGTGGGCCCCACCCGGAAATCACGTGGGCCCCACCCGGAAATCACGTGGGCCCCACCCGGAAATCACGTGGGCCCCACCCGGAAATCACGTGGGCCCCACCCGGAAATCACGTGGGCCCCACCCGGAAATCACGTGGGCCCCACCCGGAAATCACGTGGGGCCCACCCGGAAATCACGTGGGCCCCACCCGGAAATCACGTGGGCCCCACCCGGAAATCACGTGGGCCCCACCCGGAAATCACGTGGGCCCCACCCGGAAATCACGTGGGCCCCACCCGGAAATCACGTGGGCCCCACCCGGAAATCACGTGGGCCCCACCCGGAAATCACGTGGGCCCCACCCGGAAATCACGTGGGCCCCACCCGGAAATCACGTGGGCCCCACGGGGAAATCACGTGGGCCCCACCCGGAAATCACGTGGGCCCCACCCGGAAATCACGTGGGCCCCACCCGGAAATCACGTGGGCCCCACCCGGAAATCACGTGGGCCCCACCCGGAAATCACGTGGGCCCCACGGGGAAATCACGTGGGCCCCACCCGGAAATCACGTGGGCCCCACCCGGAAATCACGTGGGCCCCACCCGGAAATCACGTGGGCCCCACCCGGAAATCACGTGGGCCCCACCCGGAAATCACGTGGGCCCCACCCGGAAATCACGTGGGCCCCACCCGGAAATCACGTGGGCCCCACCCGGAAATCACGTGGGCCCCACCCGGAAATCACGTGGGCCCCACCCGGAAATCACGTGGGCCCCACCCGGAAATCACGTGGGCCCCACCCGGAAATCACGTGGGCCCCACCCGGAAATCACGTGGGCCCCACCCGGAAATCACGTGGGCCCCACCCGGAAATCACGTGGGCCCCACCCGGAAATCACGTGGGCCCCACCCGGAAATCACGTGGGCCCCACCCGGAAATCACGTGGGCCCCACCCGGAAATCACGTGGGCCCCACCCGGAAATCACGTGGGCCCCACCCGGAAATCACGTGGGCCCCACGGGGAAATCACGTGGGCCCCACGGGGAAATCACGTGGGCCCCACCCGGAAATCACGTGGGCCCCACCCGGAAATCACGTGGGCCCCACCCGGAAATCACGTGGGCCCCACCCGGAAATCACGTGGGCCCCACCCGGAAATCACGTGGGCCCCACCCGGAAATCACGTGGGCCCCACCCGGAAATCACGTGGGCCCCACCCGGAAATCACGTGGGCCCCACCCGGAAATCACGTGGGCCCCACCCGGAAATCACGTGGGCCCCACCCGGAAATCACGTGGGCCCCACCCGGAAATCACGTGGGCCCCACCCGGAAATCACGTGGGCCCCACCCGGAAATCACGTGGGCCCCACCCGGAAATCACGTGGGCCCCACCCGGAAATCACGTGGGCCCCACCCGGAAATCACGTGGGCCCCACCCGGAAATCACGTGGGCCCCACCCGGAAATCACGTGGGCCCCACGGGGAAATCACGTGGGCCCCACCCGGAAATCACGTGGGCCCCACCCGGAAATCACGTGGGCCCCACCCGGAAATCACGTGGGCCCCACCCGGAAATCACGTGGGCCCCACCCGGAAATCACGTGGGCCCCACGGGGAAATCACGTGGGCCCCACCCGGAAATCACGTGGGCCCCACGGGGAAATCACGTGGGCCCCACCCGGAAATCACGTGGGCCCCACCCGGAAATCACGTGGGCCCCACCCGGAAATCACGTGGGCCCCACCCGGAAATCACGTGTGCCCCACCCGGAAATCACGTGGGCCCCACCCGGAAATCACGTGGGCCCCACCCGGAAATCACGTGGGCCCCACCCGGAAATCACGTGGGCCCCACCCGGAAATCACGTGGGCCCCACCCGGAAATCACGTGGGCCCCACCCGGAAATCACGTGGGCCCCACCCGGAAATCACGTGGGCCCCACCCGGAAATCACGTGGGCCCCACGGGGAAATCACGTGGGCCCCACCCGGAAATCACGTGGGCCCCACCCGGAAATCACGTGGGCCCCACCCGGAAATCACGTGGGCCCCACGGGGAAATCACGTGGGCCCCACCCGGAAATCACGTGGGCCCCACCCGGAAATCACGTGGGCCCCACCCGGAAATCACGTGGGCCCCACCCGGAAATCACGTGGGCCCCACCCGGAAATCACGTGGGCCCCACCCGGAAATCACGTGGGCCCCACCCGGAAATCACGTGGGCCCCACCCGGAAATCACGTGGGCCCCACCCGAAATCACGTGGGCCCCACCCGGAAATCACGTGGGCCCCACCCGGAAATCACGTGGGCCCCACCCGGAAATCACGTGGGCCCCACCCGGAAATCACGTGGGCCCCACCCGGAAATCACGTGGGCCCCACCCGGAAATCACGTGGGCCCCACCCGGAAATCACGTGGGCCCCACCCGGAAATCACGTGGGCCCCACCCGGAAATCACGTGGGCCCCACCCGGAAATCACGTGGGCTCCACCCGGAAATCACGTGGGCCCCACCCGGAAATCACGTGGGCCCCACGGGGAAATCACGTGGGCCCCACCCGGAAATCACGTGGGCCCCACCCGGAAATCACGTGGGCCCCACCCGGAAATCACGTGGGCCCCACCCGGAAATCACGTGGGCCCCACCCGGAAATCACGTGGGCCCCACCCGGAAATCACGTGGGCCCCACCCGGAAATCACGTGGGCCCCACCCGGAAATCACGTGGGCCCCACCCGGAAATCACGTGGGCCCCACCCGGAAATCACGTGGGCCCCACCCGGAAATCACGTGGGCCCCACCCGGAAATCACGTGGGCCCCACCCGGAAATCACGTGGGCCCCACCCGGAAATCACGTGGGCCCCACCCGGAAATCACGTGGGCCCCACCCGGAAATCACGTGGGCCCCACCCGGAAATCACGTGGGCCCCACCCGGAAATCACGTGGGCCCCACCCGGAAATCACGTGGGCCCCACGGGGAAATCACGTGGGCCCCACCCGGAAATCACGTGGGCCCCACCCGGAAATCACGTGGGCCCCACCCGGAAATCACGTGGGCCCCACCCGGAAATCACGTGGGCCCCACCCGGAAATCACGTGGGCCCCACCCGGAAATCACGTGGGCCCCACCCGGAAATCACGTGGGCCCCACCCGGAAATCACGTGGGCCCCACCCGGAAATCACGTGGGCCCCACCCGGAAATCACGTGGGCCCCACCCGGAAATCACGTGGGCCCCACCCGGAAATCACGTGGGCCCCACGGGGAAATCACGTGGGCCCCACCCGGAAATCACGTGGGCCCCACCCGGAAATCACGTGGGCCCCACCCGGAAATCACGTGGGCCCCACCCGGAAATCACGTGGGCCCCACCCGGAAATCACGTGGGCCCCACCCGGAAATCACGTGGGCCCCACCCGGAAATCACGTGGGCCCCACCCGGAAATCACGTGGGCCCCACCCGGAAATCACGTGGGCCCCACCCGGAAATCACGTGGGCCCCACCCGGAAATCACGTGGGCCCCACCCGGAAATCACGTGGGCCCCACCCGGAAATCACGTGGGCCCCACCCGGAAATCACGTGGGCCCCACCCGGAAATCACGTGGGCCCCACCCGGAAATCACGTGGGCCCCACCCGGAAATCACGTGGGCCCCACCCGGAAATCACGTGGGCCCCACCCGGAAATCACGTGGGCCCCACCCGGAAATCACGTGGGCCCCACCCGGAAATCACGTGGGCCCCACCCGGAAATCACGTGGGCCCCACCCGGAAATCACGTGGGCCCCACCCGGAAATCACGTGGGCCCCACCCGGAAATCACGTGGGCCCCACCCGGAAATCACGTGGGCCCCACCCGGAAATCACGTGGGCCCCACCCGGAAATCACGTGGGCCCCACCCGGAAATCACGTGGGCCCCACCCGGAAATCACGTGGGCCCCACCCGGAAATCACGTGGGCCCCACCCGGAAATCACGTGGGCCCCACCCGGAAATCACGTGGGCCCCACCCGGAAATCACGTGGGCCCCACCCGGAAATCACGTGGGCCCCACCCGGAAATCACGTGGGCCCCACCCGGAAATCACGTGGGCCCCACGGGGAAATCACGTGGGCCCCACCCGGAAATCACGTGGGCCCCACCCGGAAATCACGTGGGCCCCACCCGGAAATCACGTGGGCCCCACCCGGAAATCACGTGGGCCCCACCCGGAAATCACGTGGGCCCCACCCGGAAATCACGTGGGCCCCACCCGGAAATCACGTGGGCCCCACCCGGAAATCACGTGGGCCCCACCCGGAAATCACGTGGGCCCCACCCGGGAAATCACGTGGGCCCCACCCGGAAATCACGTGGGCCCCACCCGGAAATCACGTGGGCCCCACCCGGAAATCACGTGGGCCCCACCCGGAAATCACGTGGGCCCCACCCGGAAATCACGTGGGCCCCACCCGGAAATCACGTGGGCCCCACCCGGAAATCACGTGGGCCCCACCCGGAAATCACGTGGGCCCCACCCGGAAATCACGTGGGCCCCACCCGGAAATCACGTGGGCCCCACCCGGAAATCACGTGGGCCCCACCCGGAAATCACGTGGGCCCCACCCGGAAATCACGTGGGCCCCACCCGGAAATCACGTGGGCCCCACCCGGAAATCACGTGGGCCCCACCCGGAAATCACGTGGGCCCCACCCGGAAATCACGTGGGCCCCACCCGGAAATCACGTGGGCCCCACCCGGAAATCACGTGGGCCCCACCCGGAAATCACGTGGGCCCCACCCGGAAATCACGTGGGCCCCACCCGGAAATCACGTGGGCCCCACCCGGAAATCACGTGGGCCCCACCCGGAAATCACGTGGGCCCCACCCGGAAATCACGTGGGCCCCACCCGGAAATCACGTGGGCCCCACCCGGAAATCACGTGGGCCCCACCCGGAAATCACGTGGGCCCCACCCGGAAATCACGTGGGCCCCACCCGGAAATCACGTGGGCCCCACCCGGAAATCACGTGGGCCCCACCCGGAAATCACGTGGGCCCCACCCGGAAATCACGTGGGCCCCACCCGGAAATCACGTGGGCCCCACCCGGAAATCACGTGGGCCCCACCCGGAAATCACGTGGGCCCCACCCGGAAATCACGTGGGCCCCACCCGGAAATCACGTGGGCCCCACCCGGAAATCACGTGGGCCCCACCCGGAAATCACGTGGGCCCCACCCGGAAATCACGTGGGCCCCACGGGGAAATCACGTGGGCCCCACCCGGAAATCACGTGGGCCCCACCCGGAAATCACGTGGGCCCCACCCGGAAATCACGTGGGCCCCACCCGGAAATCACGTGGGCCCCACCCGGAAATCACGTGGGCCCCACCCGGAAATCACGTGGGCCCCACCCGGAAATCACGTGGGCCCCACCCGGAAATCACGTGGGCCCCACCCGGAAATCACGTGGGCCCCACCCGGAAATCACGTGGGCCCCACCCGGAAATCACGTGGGCCCCACCCGGAAATCACGTGGGCCCCACCCGGAAATCACGTGGGCCCCACCCGGAAATCACGTGGGCCCCACCCGGAAATCACGTGGGCCCCACCCGGAAATCACGTGGGCCCCACCCGGAAATCACGTGGGCCCCACCCGGAAATCACGTGGGCCCCACCCGGAAATCACGTGGGCCCCACCCGGAAATCACGTGGGCCCCACCCGGAAATCACGTGGGCCCCACCCGGAAATCACGTGGGCCCCACCCGGAAATCACGTGGGCCCCACCCGGAAATCACGTGGGCCCCACCCGGAAATCACGTGGGCCCCACCCGGAAATCACGTGGGCCCCACCCGGAAATCACGTGGGCCCCACCCGAAATCACGTGGGCCCCACCCGGAAATCACGTGGGCCCCACCCGGAAATCACGTGGGCCCCACCCGGAAATCACGTGGGCCCCACCCGGAAATCACGTGGGCCCCACCCGGAAATCACGTGGGCCCCACCCGGAAATCACGTGGGCCCCACCCGGAAATCACGTGGGCCCCACCCGGAAATCACGTGGGCCCCACCCGGAAATCACGTGGGCCCCACCCGGAAATCACGTGGGCCCCACCCGGAAATCACGTGGGCCCCACCCGGAAATCACGTGGGCCCCACCCGGAAATCACGTGGGCCCCACCCGGAAATCACGTGGGCCCCACCCGGAAATCACGTGGGCCCCACCCGGAAATCACGTGGGCCCCACCCGGAAATCACGTGGGCCCCACCCGGAAATCACGTGGGCCCCACCCGGAAATCACGTGGGCCCCACCCGGAAATCACGTGGGCCCCACCCGGAAATCACGTGGGCCCCACCCGGAAATCACGTGGGCCCCACCCGGAAATCACGTGGGCCCCACCCGGAAATCACGTGGGCCCCACCCGGAAATCACGTGGGCCCCACCCGGAAATCACGTGGGCCCCACCCGGAAATCACGTGGGCCCCACCCGGAAATCACGTGGGCCCCACCCGGAAATCACGTGGGCCCCACCCGGAAATCACGTGGGCCCCACCCGGAAATCACGTGGGCCCCACCCGGAAATCACGTGGGCCCCACCCGGAAATCACGTGGGCCCCACCCGGAAATCACGTGGGCCCCACCCGGAAATCACGTGGGCCCCACCCGGAAATCACGTGGGCCCCACCCGGAAATCACGTGGGCCCCACCCGGAAATCACGTGGGCCCCACCCGGAAATCACGTGGGCCCCACCCGGAAATCACGTGGGCCCCACCCGGAAATCACGTGGGCCCCACCCGGAAATCACGTGGGCCCCACCCGGAAATCACGTGGGCCCCACCCGGAAATCACGTGGGCCCCACCCGGAAATCACGTGGGCCCCACCCGGAAATCACGTGGGCCCCACCCGGAAATCACGTGGGCCCCACCCGGAAATCACGTGGGCCCCACCCGGAAATCACGTGGGCCCCACCCGGAAATCACGTGGGCCCCACCCGGAAATCACGTGGGCCCCACCCGGAAATCACGTGGGCCCCACCCGGAAATCACGTGGGCCCCACCCGGAAATCACGTGGGCCCCACCCGGAAATCACGTGGGCCCCACCCGGAAATCACGTGGGCCCCACCCGGAAATCACGTGGGCCCCACCCGGAAATCACGTGGGCCCCACCCGGAAATCACGTGGGCCCCACCCGGAAATCACGTGGGCCCCACCCGGAAATCACGTGGGCCCCACCCGGAAATCACGTGGGCCCCACCCGGAAATCACGTGGGCCCCACCCGGAAATCACGTGGGCCCCACCCGGAAATCACGTGGGCCCCACCCGGAAATCACGTGGGCCCCACCCGGAAATCACGTGGGCCCCACCCGGAAATCACGTGGGCCCCACCCGGAAATCACGTGGGCCCCACCCGGAAATCACGTGGGCCCCACCCGGAAATCACGTGGGCCCCACCCGGAAATCACGTGGGCCCCACCCGGAAATCACGTGGGCCCCACCCGGAAATCACGTGGGCCCCACCCGGAAATCACGTGGGCCCCACCCGGAAATCACGTGGGCCCCACCCGGAAATCACGTGGGCCCCACCCGGAAATCACGTGGGCCCCACCCGGAAATCACGTGGGCCCCACCCGGAAATCACGTGGGCCCCACCCGGAAATCACGTGGGCCCCACCCGGAAATCACGTGGGCCCCACCCGGAAATCACGTGGGCCCCACCCGGAAATCACGTGGGCCCCACCCGGAAATCACGTGGGCCCCACCCGGAAATCACGTGGGCCCCACCCGGAAATCACGTGGGCCCCACCCGGAAATCACGTGGGCCCCACCCGGAAATCACGTGGGCCCCACCCGGAAATCACGTGGGCCCCACCCGGAAATCACGTGGGCCCCACCCGGAAATCACGTGGGCCCCACCCGGAAATCACGTGGGCCCCACCCGGAAATCACGTGGGCCCCACCCGGAAATCACGTGGGCCCCACCCGGAAATCACGTGGGCCCCACCCGGAAATCACGTGGGCCCCACCCGGAAATCACGTGGGCCCCACCCGGAAATCACGTGGGCCCCACCCGGAAATCACGTGGGCCCCACCCGGAAATCACGTGGGCCCCACCCGGAAATCACGTGGGCCCCACCCGGAAATCACGTGGGCCCCACCCGGAAATCACGTGGGCCCCACCCGGAAATCACGTGGGCCCCACCCGGAAATCACGTGGGCCCCACCCGGAAATCACGTGGGCCCCACCCGGAAATCACGTGGGCCCCACCCGGAAATCACGTGGGCCCCACCCGGAAATCACGTGGGCCCCACCCGGAAATCACGTGGGCCCCACCCGGAAATCACGTGGGCCCCACCCGGAAATCACGTGGGCCCCACCCGGAAATCACGTGGGCCCCACCCGGAAATCACGTGGGCCCCACCCGGAAATCACGTGGGCCCCACCCGGAAATCACGTGGGCCCCACCCGGAAATCACGTGGGCCCCACCCGGAAATCACGTGGGCCCCACCCGGAAATCACGTGGGCCCCACCCGGAAATCACGTGGGCCCCACCCGGAAATCACGTGGGCCCCACCCGGAAATCACGTGGGCCCCACCCGGAAATCACGTGGGCCCCACCCGGAAATCACGTGGGCCCCACCCGGAAATCACGTGGGCCCCACCCGGAAATCACGTGGGCCCCACCCGGAAATCACGTGGGCCCCACCCGGAAATCACGTGGGCCCCACCCGGAAATCACGTGGGCCCCACCCGGAAATCACGTGGGCCCCACCCGGAAATCACGTGGGCCCCACCCGGAAATCACGTGGGCCCCACCCGGAAATCACGTGGGCCCCACCCGGAAATCACGTGGGCCCCACCCGGAAATCACGTGGGCCCCACCCGGAAATCACGTGGGCCCCACCCGGAAATCACGTGGGCCCCACCCGGAAATCACGTGGGCCCCACCCGGAAATCACGTGGGCCCCACCCGGAAATCACGTGGGCCCCACCCGGAAATCACGTGGGCCCCACCCGGAAATCACGTGGGCCCCACCCGGAAATCACGTGGGCCCCACCCGGAAATCACGTGGGCCCCACCCGGAAATCACGTGGGCCCCACCCGGAAATCACGTGGGCCCCACCCGGAAATCACGTGGGCCCCACCCGGAAATCACGTGGGCCCCACCCGGAAATCACGTGGGCCCCACCCGGAAATCACGTGGGCCCCACCCGGAAATCACGTGGGCCCCACCCGGAAATCACGTGGGCCCCACCCGGAAATCACGTGGGCCCCACCCGGAAATCACGTGGGCCCCACGGGGAAATCACGTGGGCCCCACCCGGAAATCACGTGGGCCCCACCCGGAAATCACGTGGGCCCCACCCGGAAATCACGTGGGCCCCACCCGGAAATCACGTGGGCCCCACCCGGAAATCACGTGGGCCCCACCCGGAAATCACGTGGGCCCCACCCGGAAATCACGTGGGCCCCACCCGGAAATCACGTGGGCCCCACCCGGAAATCACGTGGGCCCCACCCGGAAATCACGTGGGCCCCACCCGGAAATCACGTGGGCCCCACCCGGAAATCACGTGGGCCCCACCCGGAAATCACGTGGGCCCCACCCGGAAATCACGTGGGCCCCACCCGGAAATCACGTGGGCCCCACGGGGAAATCACGTGGGCCCCACCCGGAAATCACGTGGGCCCCACCCGGAAATCACGTGGGCCCCACCCGGAAATCACGTGGGCCCCACCCGGAAATCACGTGGGCCCCACCCGGAAATCACGTGGGCCCCACCCGGAAATCACGTGGGCCCCACCCGGAAATCACGTGGGCCCCACCCGGAAATCACGTGGGCCCCACCCGGAAATCACGTGGGCCCCACCCGGAAATCACGTGGGCCCCACCCGGAAATCACGTGGGCCCCACCCGGAAATCACGTGGGCCCCACCCGGAAATCACGTGGGCCCCACCCGGAAATCACGTGGGCCCCACCCGGAAATCACGTGGGCCCCACCCGGAAATCACGTGGGCCCCACCCGGAAATCACGTGGGCCCCACCCGGAAATCACGTGGGCCCCACCCGGAAATCACGTGGGCCCCACCCGGAAATCACGTGGGCCCCACGGGGAAATCACGTGGGCCCCACCCGGAAATCACGTGGGCCCCACCCGGAAATCACGTGGGCCCCACGGGGAAATCACGTGGGCCCCACCCGGAAATCACGTGGGCCCCACCCGGAAATCACGTGGGCCCCACCCGGAAATCACGTGGGCCCCACCCGGAAATCACGTGGGCCCCACCCGGAAATCACGTGGGCCCCACCCGGAAATCACGTGGGCCCCACCCGGAAATCACGTGGGCCCCACCCGGAAATCACGTGGGCCCCACCCGGAAATCACGTGGGCCCCACCCGGAAATCACGTGGGCCCCACCCGGAAATCACGTGGGCCCCACCCGGAAATCACGTGGGCCCCACCCGGAAATCACGTGGGCCCCACCCGGAAATCACGTGGGCCCCACCCGGAAATCACGTGGGCCCCACCCGGAAATCACGTGGGCCCCACGGGGAAATCACGTGGGCCCCACCCGGAAATCACGTGGGCCCCACCCGGAAATCACGTGGGCCCCACCCGGAAATCACGTGGGCCCCACCCGGAAATCACGTGGGCCCCACCCGGAAATCACGTGGGCCCCACCCGGAAATCACGTGGGCCCCACCCGGAAATCACGTGGGCCCCACCCGGAAATCACGTGGGCCCCACCCGGAAATCACGTGGGCCCCACCCGGAAATCACGTGGGCCCCACCCGGAAATCACGTGGGCCCCACCCGGAAATCACGTGGGCCCCACCCGGAAATCACGTGGGCCCCACCCGGAAATCACGTGGGCCCCACCCGGAAATCACGTGGGCCCCACCCGGAAATCACGTGGGCCCCACCCGGAAATCACGTGGGCCCCACCCGGAAATCACGTGGGCCCCACCCGGAAATCACGTGGGCCCCACCCGGAAATCACGTGGGCCCCACCCGGAAATCACGTGGGCCCCACCCGGAAATCACGTGGGCCCCACCCGGAAATCACGTGGGCCCCACCCGGAAATCACGTGGGCCCCACCCGGAAATCACGTGGGCCCCACCCGGAAATCACGTGGGCCCCACCCGGAAATCACGTGGGCCCCACCCGGAAATCACGTGGGCCCCACCCGGAAATCACGTGGGCCCCACCCGGAAATCACGTGGGCCCCACCCGGAAATCACGTGGGCCCCACCCGGAAATCACGTGGGCCCCACCCGGAAATCACGTGGGCCCCACCCGGAAATCACGTGGGCCCCACCCGGAAATCACGTGGGCCCCACCCGGAAATCACGTGGGCCCCACCCGGAAATCACGTGGGCCCCACCCGGAAATCACGTGGGCCCCACCCGGAAATCACGTGGGCCCCACCCGGAAATCACGTGGGCCCCACCCGGAAATCACGTGGGCCCCACCCGGAAATCACGTGGGCCCCACCCGGAAATCACGTGGGCCCCACCCGGAAATCACGTGGGCCCCACCCGGAAATCACGTGGGCCCCACCCGGAAATCACGTGGGCCCCACCCGGAAATCACGTGGGCCCCACCCGGAAATCACGTGGGCCCCACCCGGAAATCACGTGGGCCCCACCCGGAAATCACGTGGGCCCCACCCGGAAATCACGTGGGCCCCACCCGGAAATCACGTGGGCCCCACCCGGAAATCACGTGGGCCCCACCCGGAAATCACGTGGGCCCCACCCGGAAATCACGTGGGCCCCACCCGGAAATCACGTGGGCCCCACCCGGAAATCACGTGGGCCCCACCCGGAAATCACGTGGGCCCCACCCGGAAATCACGTGGGCCCCACCCGGAAATCACGTGGGCCCCACCCGGAAATCACGTGGGCCCCACCCGGAAATCACGTGGGCCCCACCCGGAAATCACGTGGGCCCCACCCGGAAATCACGTGGGCCCCACCCGGAAATCACGTGGGCCCCACCCGGAAATCACGTGGGCCCCACCCGGAAATCACGTGGGCCCCACCCGGAAATCACGTGGGCCCCACCCGGAAATCACGTGGGCCCCACCCGGAAATCACGTGGGCCCCACCCGGAAATCACGTGGGCCCCACGGGGAAATCACGTGGGCCCCACCCGGAAATCACGTGGGCCCCACCCGGAAATCACGTGGGCCCCACCCGGAAATCACGTGGGCCCCACCCGGAAATCACGTGGGCCCCACCCGGAAATCACGTGGGCCCCACCCGGAAATCACGTGGGCCCCACCCGGAAATCACGTGGGCCCCACCCGGAAATCACGTGGGCCCCACCCGGAAATCACGTGGGCCCCACCCGGAAATCACGTGGGCCCCACCCGGAAATCACGTGGGCCCCACCCGGAAATCACGTGGGCCCCACCCGGAAATCACGTGGGCCCCACCCGGAAATCACGTGGGCCCCACCCGGAAATCACGTGGGCCCCACCCGGAAATCACGTGGGCCCCACCCGGAAATCACGTGGGCCCCACCCGGAAATCACGTGGGCCCCACCCGGAAATCACGTGGGCCCCACCCGGAAATCACGTGGGCCCCACCCGGAAATCACGTGGGCCCCACCCGGAAATCACGTGGGCCCCACCCGGAAATCACGTGGGCCCCACCCGGAAATCACGTGGGCCCCACCCGGAAATCACGTGGGCCCCACCCGGAAATCACGTGGGCCCCACCCGGAAATCACGTGGGCCCCACCCGGAAATCACGTGGGCCCCACGGGGAAATCACGTGGGCCCCACCCGGAAATCACGTGGGCCCCACCCGGAAATCACGTGGGCCCCACCCGGAAATCACGTGGGCCCCACCCGGAAATCACGTGGGCCCCACCCGGAAATCACGTGGGCCCCACCCGGAAATCACGTGGGCCCCACCCGGAAATCACGTGGGCCCCACCCGGAAATCACGTGGGCCCCACCCGGAAATCACGTGGGCCCCACCCGGAAATCACGTGGGCCCCACCCGGAAATCACGTGGGCCCCACCCGGAAATCACGTGGGCCCCACCCGGAAATCACGTGGGCCCCACGGGGAAATCACGTGGGCCCCACCCGGAAATCACGTGGGCCCCACCCGGAAATCACGTGGGCCCCACCCGGAAATCACGTGGGCCCCACCCGGAAATCACGTGGGCCCCACCCGGAAATCACGTGGGCCCCAGCCGGAAATCACGTGGGCCCCACGGGGAAATCACGTGGGCCCCACCCGGAAATCACGTGGGCCCCACCCGGAAATCACGTGGGCCCCACCCGGAAATCACGTGGGCCCCACCCGGAAATCACGTGGGCCCCACCCGGAAATCACGTGGGCCCCACCCGGAAATCACGTGGGCCCCACCCGGAAATCACGTGGGCCCCACCCGGAAATCACGTGGGCCCCACCCGGAAATCACGTGGGCCCCACCCGGAAATCACGTGGGCCCCACCCGGAAATCACGTGGGCCCCACCCGGAAATCACGTGGGCCCCACCCGGAAATCACGTGGGCCCCACCCGGAAATCACGTGGGCCCCACGGGGAAATCACGTGGGCCCCACCCGGAAATCACGTGGGCCCCACCCGGAAATCACGTGGGCCCCACCCGGAAATCACGTGGGCCCCACCCGGAAATCACGTGGGCCCCACCCGGAAATCACGTGGGCCCCACCCGGAAATCACGTGGGCCCCACCCGGAAATCACGTGGGCCCCACCCGGAAATCACGTGGGCCCCACCCGGAAATCACGTGGGCCCCACCCGGAAATCACGTGGGCCCCACCCGGAAATCACGTGGGCCCCACCCGGAAATCACGTGGGCCCCACCCGGAAATCACGTGGGCCCCACCCGGAAATCACGTGGGCCCCACCCGGAAATCACGTGGGCCCCACCCGGAAATCACGTGGGCCCCACCCGGAAATCACGTGGGCCCCACCCGGAAATCACGTGGGCCCCACCCGGAAATCACGTGGGCCCCACCCGGAAATCACGTGGGCCCCACCCGGAAATCACGTGGGCCCCACCCGGAAATCACGTGGGCCCCACCCGGAAATCACGTGGGCCCCACCCGGAAATCACGTGGGCCCCACCCGGAAATCACGTGGGCCCCACCCGGAAATCACGTGGGCCCCACCCGGAAATCACGTGGGCCCCACCCGGAAATCACGTGGGCCCCACCCGGAAATCACGTGGGCCCCACCCGGAAATCACGTGGGCCCCACCCGGAAATCACGTGGGCCCCACCCGGAAATCACGTGGGCCCCACCCGGAAATCACGTGGGCCCCACCCGGAAATCACGTGGGCCCCACCCGGAAATCACGTGGGCCCCACCCGGAAATCACGTGGGCCCCACCCGGAAATCACGTGGGCCCCACCCGGAAATCACGTGGGCCCCACCCGGAAATCACGTGGGCCCCACCCGGAAATCACGTGGGCCCCACCCGGAAATCACGTGGGCCCCACCCGGAAATCACGTGGGCCCCACCCGGAAATCACGTGGGCCCCACCCGGAAATCACGTGGGCCCCACCCGGAAATCACGTGGGCCCCACCCGGAAATCACGTGGGCCCCACCCGGAAATCACGTGGGCCCCACCCGGAAATCACGTGGGCCCCACCCGGAAATCACGTGGGCCCCACCCGGAAATCACGTGGGCCCCACCCGGAAATCACGTGGGCCCCACCCGGAAATCACGTGGGCCCCACCCGGAAATCACGTGGGCCCCACCCGGAAATCACGTGGGCCCCACCCGGAAATCACGTGGGCCCCACCCGGAAATCACGTGGGCCCCACCCGGAAATCACGTGGGCCCCACCCGGAAATCACGTGGGCCCCACCCGGAAATCACGTGGGCCCCACCCGGAAATCACGTGGGCCCCACCCGGAAATCACGTGGGCCCCACCCGGAAATCACGTGGGCCCCACGGGAAATCACGTGGGCCCCACCCGGAAATCACGTGGGCCCCACCCGGAAATCACGTGGGCCCCACCCGGAAATCACGTGGGCCCCACCCGGAAATCACGTGGGCCCCACCCGGAAATCACGTGGGCCCCACCCGGAAATCACGTGGGCCCCACCCGGAAATCACGTGGGCCCCACCCGGAAATCACGTGGGCCCCACCCGGAAATCACGTGGGCCCCACCCGGAAATCACGTGGGCCCCACCCGGAAATCACGTGGGCCCCACCCGGAAATCACGTGGGCCCCACCCGGAAATCACGTGGGCCCCACCCGGAAATCACGTGGGCCCCACCCGGAAATCACGTGGGCCCCACCCGGAAATCACGTGGGCCCCACCCGGAAATCACGTGGGCCCCACCCGGAAATCACGTGGGCCCCACCCGGAAATCACGTGGGCCCCACCCGGAAATCACGTGGGCCCCACCCGGAAATCACGTGGGCCCCACCCGGAAATCACGTGGGCCCCACCCGGAAATCACGTGGGCCCCACCCGGAAATCACGTGGGCCCCACCCGGAAATCACGTGGGCCCCACCCGGAAATCACGTGGGCCCCACCCGGAAATCACGTGGGCCCCACCCGGAAATCACGTGGGCCCCACCCGGAAATCACGTGGGCCCCACCCGGAAATCACGTGGGCCCCACCCGGAAATCACGTGGGCCCCACCCGGAAATCACGTGGGCCCCACCCGGAAATCACGTGGGCCCCACCCGGAAATCACGTGGGCCCCACCCGGAAATCACGTGGGCCCCACCCGGAAATCACGTGGGCCCCACCCGGAAATCACGTGGGCCCCACCCGGAAATCACGTGGGCCCCACCCGGAAATCACGTGGGCCCCACCCGGAAATCACGTGGGCCCCACCCGGAAATCACGTGGGCCCCACCCGGAAATCACGTGGGCCCCACCCGGAAATCACGTGGGCCCCACCCGGAAATCACGTGGGCCCCACCCGGAAATCACGTGGGCCCCACCCGGAAATCACGTGGGCCCCACCCGGAAATCACGTGGGCCCCACCCGGAAATCACGTGGGCCCCACGGGGAAATCACGTGGGCCCCACCCGGAAATCACGTGGGCCCCACCCGGAAATCACGTGGGCCCCACCCGGAAATCACGTGGGCCCCACCCGGAAATCACGTGGGCCCCACCCGGAAATCACGTGGGCCCCACCCGGAAATCACGTGGGCCCCACCCGGAAATCACGTGGGCCCCACCCGGAAATCACGTGGGCCCCACCCGGAAATCACGTGGGCCCCACCCGGAAATCACGTGGGCCCCACCCGGAAATCACGTGGGCCCCACCCGGAAATCACGTGGGCCCCACCCGGAAATCACGTGGGCCCCACCCGGAAATCACGTGGGCCCCACCCGGAAATCACGTGGGCCCCACCCGGAAATCACGTGGGCCCCACCCGGAAATCACGTGGGCCCCACCCGGAAATCACGTGGGCCCCACCCGGAAATCACGTGGGCCCCACCCGGAAATCACGTGGGCCCCACCCGGAAATCACGTGGGCCCCACCCGGAAATCACGTGGGCCCCACCCGGAAATCACGTGGGCCCCACCCGGAAATCACGTGGGCCCCACCCGGAAATCACGTGGGCCCCACCCGGAAATCACGTGGGCCCCACCCGGAAATCACGTGGGCCCCACCCGGAAATCACGTGGGCCCCACCCGGAAATCACGTGGGCCCCACCCGGAAATCACGTGGGCCCCACCCGGAAATCACGTGGGCCCCACCCGGAAATCACGTGGGCCCCACCCGGAAATCACGTGGGCCCCACCCGGAAATCACGTGGGCCCCACCCGGAAATCACGTGGGCCCCACCCGGAAATCACGTGGGCCCCACCCGGAAATCACGTGGGCCCCACCCGGAAATCACGTGGGCCCCACCCGGAAATCACGTGGGCCCCACCCGGAAATCACGTGGGCCCCACCCGGAAATCACGTGGGCCCCACCCGGAAATCACGTGGGCCCCACCCGGAAATCACGTGGGCCCCACGGGGAAATCACGTGGGCCCCACCCGGAAATCACGTGGGCCCCACCCGGAAATCACGTGGGCCCCACCCGGAAATCACGTGGGCCCCACCCGGAAATCACGTGGGCCCCACCCGGAAATCACGTGGGCCCCACCCGGAAATCACGTGGGCCCCACCCGGAAATCACGTGGGCCCCACCCGGAAATCACGTGGGCCCCACCCGGAAATCACGTGGGCCCCACCCGGAAATCACGTGGGCCCCACCCGGAAATCACGTGGGCCCCACCCGGAAATCACGTGGGCCCCACGGGGAAATCACGTGGGCCCCACCCGGAAATCACGTGGGCCCCACCCGGAAATCACGTGGGCCCCACCCGGAAATCACGTGGGCCCCACCCGGAAATCACGTGGGCCCCACCCGGAAATCACGTGGGCCCCACCCGGAAATCACGTGGGCCCCACCCGGAAATCACGTGGGCCCCACGGGGAAATCACGTGGGCCCCACCCGGAAATCACGTGGGCCCCACCCGGAAATCACGTGGGCCCCACCCGGAAATCACGTGGGCCCCACCCGGAAATCACGTGGGCCCCACCCGGAAATCACGTGGGCCCCACCCGGAAATCACGTGGGCCCCACCCGGAAATCACGTGGGCCCCACCCGGAAATCACGTGGGCCCCACCCGGAAATCACGTGGGCCCCACCCGGAAATCACGTGGGCCCCACCCGGAAATCACGTGGGCCCCACCCGGAAATCACGTGGGCCCCACCCGGAAATCACGTGGGCCCCACGGGGAAATCACGTGGGCCCCACCCGGAAATCACGTGGGCCCCACCCGGAAATCACGTGGGCCCCACCCGGAAATCACGTGGGCCCCACCCGGAAATCACGTGGGCCCCACCCGGAAATCACGTGGGCCCCACCCGGAAATCACGTGGGCCCCACCCGGAAATCACGTGGGCCCCACCCGGAAATCACGTGGGCCCCACCCGGAAATCACGTGGGCCCCACCCGGAAATCACGTGGGCCCCACCCGGAAATCACGTGGGCCCCACCCGGAAATCACGTGGGCCCCACCCGGAAATCACGTGGGCCCCACCCGGAAATCACGTGGGCCCCACCCGGAAATCACGTGGGCCCCACCCGGAAATCACGTGGGCCCCACCCGGAAATCACGTGGGCCCCACCCGGAAATCACGTGGGCCCCACCCGGAAATCACGTGGGCCCCACCCGGAAATCACGTGGGCCCCACGGAAATCACGTGGGCCCCACGGGAAATCACGTGGGCCCCACCCGGAAATCACGTGGGCCCCACGGGGAAATCACGTGGGCCCCACGGGGAAATCACGTGGGCCCCACCCGGAAATCACGTGGGCCCCACCCGGAAATCACGTGGGCCCCACCCGGAAATCACGTGGGCCCCACCCGGAAATCACGTGGGCCCCACCCGGAAATCACGTGGGCCCCACCGGAAATCACGTGGGCCCCACCCGGAAATCACGTGGGCCCCACCCGGAAATCACGTGGGCCCCACCCGGAAATCACGTGGGCCCCACCCGGAAATCACGTGGGCCCCACCCGGAAATCACGTGGGCCCCACCCGGAAATCACGTGGGCCCCACCCGGAAATCACGTGGGCCCCACCCGGAAATCACGTGGGCCCCACCCGGAAATCACGTGGGCCCCACCCGGAAATCACGTGGGCCCCACCCGGAAATCACGTGGGCCCCACCCGGAAATCACGTGGGCCCCACCCGGAAATCACGTGGGCCCCACCCGGAAATCACGTGGGCCCCACCCGGAAATCACGTGGGCCCCACCCGGAAATCACGTGGGCCCCACCCGGAAATCACGTGGGCCCCACCCGGAAATCACGTGGGCCCCACCCGGAAATCACGTGGGCCCCACCCGGAAATCACGTGGGCCCCACCCGGAAATCACGTGGGCCCCACCCGGAAATCACGTGGGCCCCACCCGGAAATCACGTGGGCCCCACCCGGAAATCACGTGGGCCCCACCCGGAAATCACGTGGGCCCCACCCGGAAATCACGTGGGCCCCACCCGGAAATCACGTGGGCCCCACCCGGAAATCACGTGGGCCCCACCCGGAAATCACGTGGGCCCCACCCGGAAATCACGTGGGCCCCACCCGGAAATCACGTGGGCCCCACCCGGAAATCACGTGGGCCCCACCCGGAAATCACGTGGGCCCCACCCGGAAATCACGTGGGCCCCACCCGGAAATCACGTGGGCCCCACCCGGAAATCACGTGGGCCCCACCCGGAAATCACGTGGGCCCCACCCGGAAATCACGTGGGCCCCACCCGGAAATCACGTGGGCCCCACCCGGAAATCACGTGGGCCCCACCCGGAAATCACGTGGGCCCCACCCGGAAATCACGTGGGCCCCACCCGGAAATCACGTGGGCCCCACCCGGAAATCACGTGGGCCCCACCCGGAAATCACGTGGGCCCCACCCGGAAATCACGTGGGCCCCACCCGGAAATCACGTGGGCCCCACCCGGAAATCACGTGGGCCCCACCCGGAAATCACGTGGGCCCCACCCGGAAATCACGTGGGCCCCACCCGGAAATCACGTGGGCCCCACCCGGAAATCACGTGGGCCCCACCCGGAAATCACGTGGGCCCCACCCGGAAATCACGTGGGCCCCACCCGGAAATCACGTGGGCCCCACCCGGAAATCACGTGGGCCCCACCCGGAAATCACGTGGGCCCCACCCGGAAATCACGTGGGCCCCACCCGGAAATCACGTGGGCCCCACCCGGAAATCACGTGGGCCCCACCCGGAAATCACGTGGGCCCCACCCGGAAATCACGTGGGCCCCACCCGGAAATCACGTGGGCCCCACCCGGAAATCACGTGGGCCCCACCCGGAAATCACGTGGGCCCCACCCGGAAATCACGTGGGCCCCACCCGGAAATCACGTGGGCCCCACCCGGAAATCACGTGGGCCCCACCCGGAAATCACGTGGGCCCCACCCGGAAATCACGTGGGCCCCACCCGGAAATCACGTGGGCCCCACCCGGAAATCACGTGGGCCCCACCCGGAAATCACGTGGGCCCCACCCGGAAATCACGTGGGCCCCACCCGGAAATCACGTGGGCCCCACCCGGAAATCACGTGGGCCCCACCCGGAAATCACGTGGGCCCCACCCGGAAATCACGTGGGCCCCACCCGGAAATCACGTGGGCCCCACCCGGAAATCACGTGGGCCCCACCCGGAAATCACGTGGGCCCCACCCGGAAATCACGTGGGCCCCACCCGGAAATCACGTGGGCCCCACCCGGAAATCACGTGGGCCCCACCCGGAAATCACGTGGGCCCCACCCGGAAATCACGTGGGCCCCACCCGGAAATCACGTGGGCCCCACCCGGAAATCACGTGGGCCCCACCCGGAAATCACGTGGGCCCCACCCGGAAATCACGTGGGCCCCACCCGGAAATCACGTGGGCCCCACCCGGAAATCACGTGGGCCCCACCCGGAAATCACGTGGGCCCCACCCGGAAATCACGTGGGCCCCACCCGGAAATCACGTGGGCCCCACCCGGAAATCACGTGGGCCCCACCCGGAAATCACGTGGGCCCCACCCGGAAATCACGTGGGCCCCACCCGGAAATCACGTGGGCCCCACCCGGAAATCACGTGGGCCCCACCCGGAAATCACGTGGGCCCCACCCGGAAATCACGTGGGCCCCACCCGGAAATCACGTGGGCCCCACCCGGAAATCACGTGGGCCCCACCCGGAAATCACGTGGGCCCCACCCGGAAATCACGTGGGCCCCACCCGGAAATCACGTGGGCCCCACCCGGAAATCACGTGGGCCCCACCCGGAAATCACGTGGGCCCCACCCGGAAATCACGTGGGCCCCACCCGGAAATCACGTGGGCCCCACCCGGAAATCACGTGGGCCCCACCCGGAAATCACGTGGGCCCCACCCGGAAATCACGTGGGCCCCACCCGGAAATCACGTGGGCCCCACCGGAAATCACGTGGGCCCCACCCGGAAATCACGTGGGCCCCACCCGGAAATCACGTGGGCCCCACCCGGAAATCACGTGGGCCCCACCCGGAAATCACGTGGGCCCCACCCGGAAATCACGTGGGCCCCACCCGGAAATCACGTGGGCCCCACCCGGAAATCACGTGGGCCCCACGGGGAAATCACGTGGGCCCCACCCGGAAATCACGTGGGCCCCACCCGGAAATCACGTGGGCCCCACCCGGAAATCACGTGGGCCCCACCCGGAAATCACGTGGGCCCCACCCGGAAATCACGTGGGCCCCACCCGGAAATCACGTGGGCCCCACCCGGAAATCACGTGGGCCCCACCCGGAAATCACGTGGGCCCCACCCGGAAATCACGTGGGCCCCACCCGGAAATCACGTGGGCCCCACCCGGAAATCACGTGGGCCCCACCCGGAAATCACGTGGGCCCCACCCGGAAATCACGTGGGCCCCACCCGGAAATCACGTGGGCCCCACCCGGAAATCACGTGGGCCCCACCCGGAAATCACGTGGGCCCCACCCGGAAATCACGTGGGCCCCACCCGGAAATCACGTGGGCCCCACCCGGAAATCACGTGGGCCCCACCCGGAAATCACGTGGGCCCCACCCGGAAATCACGTGGGCCCCACCCGGAAATCACGTGGGCCCCACCCGGAAATCACGTGGGCCCCACCCGGAAATCACGTGGGCCCCACCCGGAAATCACGTGGGCCCCACCCGGAAATCACGTGGGCCCCACCCGGAAATCACGTGGGCCCCACCCGGAAATCACGTGGGCCCCACCCGGAAATCACGTGGGCCCCACCCGGAAATCACGTGGGCCCCACCCGGAAATCACGTGGGCCCCACCCGGAAATCACGTGGGCCCCACCCGGAAATCACGTGGGCCCCACCCGGAAATCACGTGGGCCCCACCCGGAAATCACGTGGGCCCCACCCGGAAATCACGTGGGCCCCACCCGGAAATCACGTGGGCCCCACCCGGAAATCACGTGGGCCCCACCCGGAAATCACGTGGGCCCCACCCGGAAATCACGTGGGCCCCACCCGGAAATCACGTGGGCCCCACCCGGAAATCACGTGGGCCCCACCCGGAAATCACGTGGGCCCCACCCGGAAATCACGTGGGCCCCACCCGGAAATCACGTGGGCCCCACCCGGAAATCACGTGGGCCCCACCCGGAAATCACGTGGGCCCCACCCGGAAATCACGTGGGCCCCACCCGGAAATCACGTGGGCCCCACCCGGAAATCACGTGGGCCCCACCCGGAAATCACGTGGGCCCCACCCGGAAATCACGTGGGCCCCACCCGGAAATCACGTGGGCCCCACCCGGAAATCACGTGGGCCCCACCCGGAAATCACGTGGGCCCCACCCGGAAATCACGTGGGCCCCACCCGGAAATCACGTGGGCCCCACCCGGAAATCACGTGGGCCCCACCCGGAAATCACGTGGGCCCCACCCGGAAATCACGTGGGCCCCACCCGGAAATCACGTGGGCCCCACCCGGAAATCACGTGGGCCCCACCCGGAAATCACGTGGGCCCCACGGGAAATCACGTGGGCCCCACCCGGAAATCACGTGGGCCCCACCCGGAAATCACGTGGGCCCCACCCGGAAATCACGTGGGCCCCACCCGGAAATCACGTGGGCCCCACCCGGAAATCACGTGGGCCCCACCCGGAAATCACGTGGGCCCCACCCGGAAATCACGTGGGCCCCACCCGGAAATCACGTGGGCCCCACCCGGAAATCACGTGGGCCCCACCCGGAAATCACGTGGGCCCCACCCGGAAATCACGTGGGCCCCACCCGGAAATCACGTGGGCCCCACCCGGAAATCACGTGGGCCCCACCCGGAAATCACGTGGGCCCCACCCGGAAATCACGTGGGCCCCACCCGGAAATCACGTGGGCCCCACCCGGAAATCACGTGGGCCCCACCCGGAAATCACGTGGGCCCCACCCGGAAATCACGTGGGCCCCACCCGGAAATCACGTGGGCCCCACCCGGAAATCACGTGGGCCCCACCCGGAAATCACGTGGGCCCCACCCGGAAATCACGTGGGCCCCACCCGGAAATCACGTGGGCCCCACCCGGAAATCACGTGGGCCCCACCCGGAAATCACGTGGGCCCCACCCGGAAATCACGTGGGCCCCACGGGGAAATCACGTGGGCCCCACCCGGAAATCACGTGGGCCCCACCCGGAAATCACGTGGGCCCCACCCGGAAATCACGTGGGCCCCACCCGGAAATCACGTGGGCCCCACCCGGAAATCACGTGGGCCCCACCCGGAAATCACGTGGGCCCCACCCGGAAATCACGTGGGCCCCACCCGGAAATCACGTGGGCCCCACCCGGAAATCACGTGGGCCCCACCCGGAAATCACGTGGGCCCCACCCGGAAATCACGTGGGCCCCACCCGGAAATCACGTGGGCCCCACCCGGAAATCACGTGGGCCCCACCCGGAAATCACGTGGGCCCCACCCGGAAATCACGTGGGCCCCACCCGGAAATCACGTGGGCCCCACCCGGAAATCACGTGGGCCCCACCCGGAAATCACGTGGGCCCCACCCGGAAATCACGTGGGCCCCACCCGGAAATCACGTGGGCCCCACCCGGAAATCACGTGGGCCCCACCCGGAAATCACGTGGGCCCCACCCGGAAATCACGTGGGCCCCACCCGGAAATCACGTGGGCCCCACCCGGAAATCACGTGGGCCCCACCCGGAAATCACGTGGGCCCCACCCGGAAATCACGTGGGCCCCACCCGGAAATCACGTGGGCCCCACCCGGAAATCACGTGGGCCCCACCCGGAAATCACGTGGGCCCCACCCGGAAATCACGTGGGCCCCACCCGGAAATCACGTGGGCCCCACCCGGAAATCACGTGGGCCCCACCCGGAAATCACGTGGGCCCCACCCGGAAATCACGTGGGCCCCACCCGGAAATCACGTGGGCCCCACCCGGAAATCACGTGGGCCCCACCCGGAAATCACGTGGGCCCCACCCGGAAATCACGTGGGCCCCACCCGGAAATCACGTGGGCCCCACCCGGAAATCACGTGGGCCCCACCCGGAAATCACGTGGGCCCCACCCGGAAATCACGTGGGCCCCACCCGGAAATCACGTGGGCCCCACCCGGAAATCACGTGGGCCCCACCCGGAAATCACGTGGGCCCCACCCGGAAATCACGTGGGCCCCACCCGGAAATCACGTGGGCCCCACCCGGAAATCACGTGGGCCCCACCCGGAAATCACGTGGGCCCCACCCGGAAATCACGTGGGCCCCACCCGGAAATCACGTGGGCCCCACCCGGAAATCACGTGGGCCCCACCCGGAAATCACGTGGGCCCCACCCGGAAATCACGTGGGCCCCACCCGGAAATCACGTGGGCCCCACCCGGAAATCACGTGGGCCCCACCCGGAAATCACGTGGGCCCCACCCGGAAATCACGTGGGCCCCACGGGGAAATCACGTGGGCCCCACCCGGAAATCACGTGGGCCCCACCCGGAAATCACGTGGGCCCCACCCGAAAATAACGTGGGCCCCACCCGGAAATCACGTGGGCCCCAGCCGGAAATCACGTGGGCCCCACCCGGAAATCACGTGGGCCCCACCCGGAAATCACGTGGGCCCCACCCGGAAATCACGTGGGCCCCACCCGGAAATCACGTGGGCCCCACCCGGAAATCACGTGGGCCCCACCCGGAAATCACGTGGGCCCCACCCGGAAATCACGTGGGCCCCACCCGGAAATCACGTGGGCCCCACCCGGAAATCACGTGGGCCCCACCCGGAAATCACGTGGGCCCCACGGGAAATCACGTGGGCCCCACCCGGAAATCACGTGGTCCCCACCCGGAAATCACGTGGGCCCCACCCGGAAATCACGTGGGCCCAACCCGGAAATCACGTGGGGCCCACCCGGAAATCACGTGGGCCCCACCCGGAAATCACGTGGGCCCCACCCTGAAATCACGTGGGCCCCACCCGGAAATCACGTGGGCCCCACCCGGAAATCACGTGGGCCCCACCCGGAAATCACGTGGGCCCCACCCGGAAATCACGTGGGCCCCACCCGGAAATCACGTGGGCCCCACCCGGAAATCACGTGGGCCCCACCCGGAAATCACGTGGGTCCCACCCGGAAATCACGTGGGCCCCACCCGGAAATCACGTGGGCCCCACCCGGAAATCACGTGGGCCCCACCCGGAAATCACGTGGGCCCCACGGGGAAATCACGTGGGCCCCACCCGGAAATCACGTGGGCCCCACGGAAATCACGTGGGCCCCACCCGGAAATCACGTGGGCCCCACCCGGAAATCACGTGGGCCCCACGGGGAAATCACGTGGGCCCCACCCGGAAATCACGTGGGCCCCACGGGGAAATCACGTGGGCCCCACCCGGAAATCACGTGGGCCCCACCCGGAAATCACGTGGGCCCCACCCGGAAATCACGTGGGCCCCACCCGGAAATCACGTGGGCCCCACCCGGAAATCACGTGGGCCCCACCCGGAAATCACGTGGGCCCCACCCGGAAATCACGTGGGCCCCACCCGGAAATCACGTGGGCCCCACCCGGAAATCACGTGGGCCCCACCCGGAAATCACGTGGGCCCCACCCGGAAATCACGTGGGCCCCACCCGGAAATCACGTGGGCCCCACCCGGAAATCACGTGGGCCCCACCCGGAAATCACGTGGGCCCCACGGGGAAATCACGTGGGCCCCACCCGGAAATCACGTGGGCCCCACCCGGAAATCACGTGGGCCCCACCCGGAAATCACGTGGGCCCCACCCGGAAATCACGTGGGCCCCACCCGGAAATCACGTGGGCCCCACCCGGAAATCACGTGGGCCCCACCCGGAAATCACGTGGGCCCCACCCGGAAATCACGTGGGCCCCACCCGGAAATCACGTGGGCCCCACCCGGAAATCACGTGGGCCCCACCCGGAAATCACGTGGGCCCCACCCGGAAATCACGTGGGCCCCACCCGGAAATCACGTGGGCCCCACCCGGAAATCACGTGGGCCCCACCCGGAAATCACGTGGGCCCCACCCGGAAATCACGTGGGCCCCACCCGGAAATCACGTGGGCCCCACCCGGAAATCACGTGGGCCCCACCCGGAAATCACGTGGGCCCCACCCGGAAATCACGTGGGCCCCACCCGGAAATCACGTGGGCCCCACCCGGAAATCACGTGGGCCCCACCCGGAAATCACGTGGGCCCCACCCGGAAATCACGTGGGCCCCACCCGGAAATCACGTGGGCCCACCCGGAAATCACGTGGGCCCCACCCGGAAATCACGTGGGCCCCACCCGGAAATCACGTGGGCCCCACCCGGAAATCACGTGGGCCCCACCCGGAAATCACGTGGGCCCCACCCGGAAATCACGTGGGCCCCACCCGGAAATCACGTGGGCCCCACCCGGAAATCACGTGGGCCCCACCCGGAAATCACGTGGGCCCCAAGGGGAAATCACGTGGGCCCCACCCGGAAATCACGTGGGCCCCACCCGGAAATCACGTGGGCCCCACCCGGAAATCACGTGGGCCCCACGGGAAATCACGTGGGCCCCACCCGGAAATCACGTGGGCCCCACCCGGAAATCACGTGGGCCCCACCCGGAAATCACGTGGGCCCCACCCGGAAATCACGTGGGCCCCACCCGGAAATCACGTGGGCCCCACCCGGAAATCACGTGGGCCCCACCCGGAAATCACGTGGGCCCCACCCGGAAATCACGTGGGCCCCACCCGGAAATCACGTGGGCCCCACCCGGAAATCACGTGGGCCCCACCCGGAAATCACGTGGGCCCCACCCGGAAATCACGTGGGCCCCACCCGGAAATCACGTGGGCCCCACCCGGAAATCACGTGGGCCCCACCCGGAAATCACGTGGGCCCCACCCGGAAATCACGTGGGCCCCACCCGGAAATCACGTGGGCCCCACCCGGAAATCACGTGGGCCCCACCCGGAAATCACGTGGGCCCCACCCGGAAATCACGTGGGCCCCACCCGGAAATCACGTGGGCCCCACCCGGAAATCACGTGGGCCCCACCCGGAAATCACGTGGGCCCCACCCGGAAATCACGTGGGCCCCACCCGGAAATCACGTGGGCCCCACCCGGAAATCACGTGGGCCCCACCCGGAAATCACGTGGGCCCCACCCGGAAATCACGTGGGCCCCACCCGGAAATCACGTGGGCCCCACGGGGAAATCACGTGGGCCCCACCCGGAAATCACGTGGGCCCCACGGGGAAATCACGTGGGCCCCACCCGGAAATCACGTGGGCCCCACCCGGAAATCACGTGGGCCCCACCCGGAAATCACGTGGGCCCCACGGGGAAATCACGTGGGCCCCACCCGGAAATCACGTGGGCCCCACCCGGAAATCACGTGGGCCCCACCCGGAAATCACGTGGGCCCCACCCGGAAATCACGTGGGCCCCACCCGGAAATCACGTGGGCCCCACCCGGAAATCACGTGGGCCCCACCCAAATCACGTGGGCCCCACCCGGAAATCACGTGGGCCCCACCCGGAAATCACGTGGGCCCCACCCGGAAATCACGTGGGCCCCACCCGGAAATCACGTGGGCCCCACCCGGAAATCACGTGCCCCACCCGGAAATCACGTGGGCCCCACCCGGAAATCACGTGGGCCCCACCCGGAAATCACGTGGGCCCCACCCGGAAATCACGTGGGCCCCACCCGGAAATCACGTGGGCCCCACCCGGAAATCACGTGGGCCCCACCCGGAAATCACGTGGGCCCCACCCGGAAATCACGTGGGCCCCACCCGGAAATCACTGGGCCCCACCCGGAAATCACGTGGGCCCCACCCGGAAATCACGTGGGCCCCACCCGGAAATCACGTGGGCCCCACCCGGAAATCACGTGGGCCCCACGGGGAAATCACGTGGGCCCCACCCGGAAATCACGTGGGCCCCACCCGGAAATCACGTGGGCCCCACCCGGAAATCACGTGGGCCCCACCCGGAAATCACGTGGGCCCCACCCGGAAATCACGTGGGCCCCACCCGGAAATCACGTGGGCCCCACCCGGAAATCACGTGGGCCCCACCCGGAAATCACGTGGGCCCCACCCGGAAATCACGTGGGCCCCACCCGGAAATCACGTGGGCCCCACCCGGAAATCACGTGGGCCCCACCCGGAAATCCCGTGGGCCCCACCCGGAAATCACGTGGGCCCCACCCGGAAATCACGTGGGCCCCACCCGGAAATCACGTGGGCCCCACCCGGAAATCACGTGGGCCCCACCCGGAAATCACGTGGGCCCCACCCGGAAATCACGTGGGCCCCACCCGGAAATCACGTGGGCCCCACCCGGAAATCACGTGGGCCCCACCCGGAAATCACGTGGGCCCCACCCGGAAATCACGTGGGCCCCACCCGGAAATCACGTGGGCCCCACCCGGAAATCACGTGGGCCCCACGGGGAAATCACGTGGGCCCCACCCGGAAATCACGTGGGCCCCACCCGGAAATCACGTGGGCCCCACCCGGAAATCACGTGGGCCCCACCCGGAAATCACGTGGGCCCCACCCGGAAATCACGTGGGCCCCACCCGGAAATCACGTGGGCCCCACCCGGAAATCACGTGGGCCCCACCCGGAAATCACGTGGGCCCCACCCGGAAATCACGTGGGCCCCACCCGGAAATCACGTGGGCCCCACCCGGAAATCACGTGGGCCCCACCCGGAAATCACGTGGGCCCCACCCGGAAATCACGTGGGCCCCACCCGGAAATCACGTGGGCCCCACCCGGAAATCACGTGGGCCCCACCCGGAAATCACGTGGGCCCCACCCGGAAATCACGTGGGCCCCACCCGGAAATCACGTGGGCCCCACCCGGAAATCACGTGGGCCCCACCCGGAAATCACGTGGGCCCCACCCGGAAATCACGTGGGCCCCACCCGGAAATCACGTGGGCCCCACCCGGAAATCACGTGGGCCCCACCCGGAAATCACGTGGGCCCCACCCGGAAATCACGTGGGCCCCACCCGGAAATCACGTGGGCCCCACCCGGAAATCACGTGGGCCCCACCCGGGGAAATCACGTGGGCCCCACCCGGAAATCACGTGGGCCCCACCCGAAATCACGTGGGCCCCACCCGGAAATCACGTGGGCCCCACCCGGAAATCACGTGGGCCCCACCCGGAAATCACGTGGGCCCCACCCGGAAATCACGTGGGCCCCACCCGGAAATCACGTGGGCCCCACCCGGAAATCACGTGGGCCCCACCCGGAAATCACGTGGGCCCCACCCGGAAATCACGTGGGCCCCACCCGGAAATCACGTGGGGCCCACCCGGAAATCACGTGGGCCCCACCCGGAAATCACGTGGGCCCCACCCGGAAATCACGTGGGCCCCACCCGGAAATCACGTGGGCCCCACCCGGAAATCACGTGGGCCCCACCCGGAAATCACGTGGGGCCCACCCGGAAATCACGTGGGCCCCACCCGGAAATCACGTGGGCCCCACCCGGAAATCACGTGGGCCCCACCCGGAAATCACGTGGGCCCCACCCGGAAATCACGTGGGCCCCACGGGAAATCACGTGGGCCCCACGGGGAATCACGTGGGCCCCACCCGGAAATCACGTGGGCCCCACCCGGAAATCACGTGGGCCCCACCCGAAATCACGTGGGCCCCACCCGGAAATCACGTGGGCCCCACCCGGAAATCACGTGGGCCCCACCCGGAAATCACGTGGGCCCCACCCGGAAATCACGTGGGCCCCACCCGGAAATCACGTGGGCCCCACCCGGAAATCACGTGGGCCCCACCCGAAATCACGTGGGCCCCACCCGGAAATCACGTGGGCCCCACCCGGAAATCACGTGGGCCCCACCCGGAAATCACGTGGGCCCCACCCGGAAATCACGTGGGCCCCACCCGGAAATCACGTGGGCCCCACCCGGAAATCACGTGGGCCCCACCCGGAAATCACGTGGGCCCCACCCGGAAATCACGTGGGCCCCACCCGGAAATCACGTGGGCCCCACCCGGAAATCACGTGGGCCCCACCCGGAAATCACGTGGGCCCCACCCGGAAATCACGTGGGCCCCACCCGGAAATCACGTGGGCCCCACCCGGAAATCACGTGGGCCCCACCCGGAAATCACGTGGGCCCCACCCGGAAATCACGTGGGCCCCACCCGGAAATCACGTGGGCCCCACCCGGAAATCACGTGGGCCCCACCCGGAAATCACGTGGGCCCCACCCGGAAATCACGTGGGCCCCACCCGGAAATCACGTGGGCCCCACCCGGAAATCACGTGGGCCCCACCCGGAAATCACGTGGGCCCCACCCGGAAATCACGTGGGCCCCACCCGAAATCACGTGGGCCCCACCCGGAAATCACGTGGGCCCCACCCGAAATCACGTGGGCCCCACCCGGAAATCACGTGGGCCCCACCCGGAAATCACGTGGGCCCCACCCGGAAATCACGTGGGCCCCACCCGGAAATCACGTGGGCCCCACCCGGAAATCACGTGGGCCCCACCCGGAAATCACGTGGGCCCCACCCGGAAATCACGTGGGCCCCACCCGGAAATCACGTGGGCCCCACCCGGAAATCACGTGGGCCCCACCCGGAAATCACGTGGGCCCCACCCGGAAATCACGTGGGCCCCACCCGGAAATCACGTGGGCCCCACCCGGAAATCACGTGGGCCCCACCCGGAAATCACGTGGGCCCCACCCGGAAATCACGTGGGCCCCACCCGGAAATCACGTGGGCCCCACCCGGAAATCACGTGGCCCCACCCGGAAATCACGTGGGCCCCACCCGGAAATCACGTGGGCCCCACCCGGAAATCACGTGGGCCCCACCCGGAAATCACGTGGGCCCCACCCGGAAATCACGTGGGCCCCACCCGGAAATCACGTGGGCCCCACCCGGAAATCACGTGGGCCCCACCCGGAAATCACGTGGGCCCCACCCGGAAATCACGTGGGCCCCACCCGGAAATCACGTGGGCCCCACCCGGAAATCACGTGGGCCCCACCCGGAAATCACGTGGGCCCCACCCGGAAATCACGTGGGCCCCACCCGGAAATCACGTGGGCCCCACCCGGAAATCACGTGGGCCCCACCCGGAAATCACGTGGGCCCCACCCGGAAATCACGTGGGCCCCACCCGGAAATCACGTGGGCCCCACCCGGAAATCACGTGGGCCCCACCCGGAAATCACGTGGGCCCCACCCGGAAATCACGTGGGCCCCACCCGGAAATCACGTGGGCCCCACCCGGAAATCACGTGGGCCCCACCCGGAAATCACGTGGGCCCCACCGGAAATCACGTGGGCCCCACCCGGAAATCACGTGGGCCCCACCCGGAAATCACGTGGGCCCCACCCGGAAATCACGTGGGCCCCACCCGGAAATCACGTGGGCCCCACCCGGAAATCACGTGGGCCCCACCCGGAAATCACGTGGGCCCCACCCGGAAATCACGTGGGCCCCACCCGGAAATCACGTGGGCCCCACCCGGAAATCACGTGGGCCCCACCCGGAAATCACGTGGGCCCCACCCGGAAATCACGTGGGCCCCACCCGGAAATCACGTGGGCCCCACCCGGAAATCACGTGGGCCCCACCCGGAAATCACGTGGGCCCCACCCGGAAATCACGTGGGCCCCACCCGGAAATCACGTGGGCCCCACCCGGAAATCACGTGGGCCCCACCCGGAAATCACGTGGGCCCCACCCGGAAATCACGTGGGCCCCACCCGGAAATCACGTGGGCCCCACCCGGAAATCACGTGGGCCCCACCCGGAAATCACGTGGGCCCCACCCGAAATCACGTGGGCCCCACGGGGAAATCACGTGGGCCCCACCCGGAAATCACGTGGGCCCCACCCGGAAATCACGTGGGCCCCACCCGGAAATCACGTGGGCCCCACCCGGAAATCACGTGGGCCCCACCCGGAAATCACGTGGGCCCCACCCGGAAATCACGTGGGCCCCACCCGGAAATCACGTGGGCCCCACCCGGAAATCACGTGGGCCCCACCCGGAAATCACGTGGGCCCCACCCGGAAATCACGTGGGCCCCACCCGGAAATCACGTGGGCCCCACCCGGAAATCACGTGGGCCCCACCCGGAAATCACGTGGGCCCCACCCGGAAATCACGTGGGCCCCACCCGGAAATCACGTGGGCCCCACCCGGAAATCACGTGGGCCCCACCCGGAAATCACGTGGGCCCCACCCGGAAATCACGTGGGCCCCACCCGGAAATCACGTGGGCCCCACCCGGAAATCACGTGGGCCCCACCCGGAAATCACGTGGGCCCCACCCGGAAATCACGTGGGCCCCACCCGGAAATCACGTGGGCCCCACCCGGAAATCACGTGGGCCCCACCCGGAAATCACGTGGGCCCCACCCGGAAATCACGTGGGCCCCACCCGGAAATCACGTGGGCCCCACCCGGAAATCACGTGGGCCCCACCCGGAAATCACGTGGGCCCCACCCGGAAATCACGTGGGCCCCACCCGGAAATCACGTGGGCCCCACCCGGAAATCACGTGGGCCCCACCCGGAAATCACGTGGGCCCCACCCGGAAATCACGTGGGCCCCACCCGGAAATCACGTGGGCCCCACCCGGAAATCACGTGGGCCCCACCCGGAAATCACGTGGGCCCCACCCGGAAATCACGTGGGCCCCACCCGGAAATCACGTGGGCCCCACCCGGAAATCACGTGGGCCCCACGGGGAAATCACGTGGGCCCCACCCGGAAATCACGTGGGCCCCACCCGGAAATCACGTGGGCCCCACCCGGAAATCACGTGGGCCCCACCCGGAAATCACGTGGGCCCCACCCGGAAATCACGTGGGCCCCACCCGGAAATCACGTGGGCCCCACCCGGAAATCACGTGGGCCCCACCCGGAAATCACGTGGGCCCCACCCGGAAATCACGTGGGCCCCACCCGGAAATCACGTGGGCCCCACCCGGAAATCACGTGGGCCCCACCCGGAAATCACGTGGGCCCCACCCGGAAATCACGTGGGCCCCACCCGGAAATCACGTGGGCCCCACCCGGAAATCACGTGGGCCCCACCCGGAAATCACGTGGGCCCCACCCGGAAATCACGTGGGCCCCACCCGGAAATCACGTGGGCCCCACCCGGAAATCACGTGGGCCCCACCCGGAAATCACGTGGGCCCCACCCGGAAATCACGTGGGCCCCACCCGGAAATCACGTGGGCCCCACCCGGAAATCACGTGGGCCCCACCCGGAAATCACGTGGGCCCCACCCGGAAATCACGTGGGCCCCACCCGGAAATCACGTGGGCCCCACCCGGAAATCACGTGGGCCCCACCCGGAAATCACGTGGGCCCCACCCGGAAATCACGTGGGCCCCACCCGGAAATCACGTGGGCCCCACCCGGAAATCACGTGGGCCCCACCCGGAAATCACGTGGGCCCCACCCGGAAATCACGTGGGCCCCACCCGGAAATCACGTGGGCCCCACCCGGAAATCACGTGGGCCCCACCCGGAAATCACGTGGGCCCCACCCGGAAATCACGTGGGCCCCACCCGGAAATCACGTGGGCCCCACCCGGAAATCACGTGGGCCCCACCCGGAAATCACGTGGGCCCCACCCGGAAATCACGTGGGCCCCACCCGGAAATCACGTGGGCCCCACCCGGAAATCACGTGGGCCCCACCCGGAAATCACGTGGGCCCCACCCGGAAATCACGTGGGCCCCACCCGGAAATCACGTGGGCCCCACCCGGAAATCACGTGGGCCCCACCCGGAAATCACGTGGGCCCCACCCGGAAATCACGTGGGCCCCACCCGGAAATCACGTGGGCCCCACCCGGAAATCACGTGGGCCCCACCCGGAAATCACGTGGGCCCCACCCGGAAATCACGTGGGCCCCACCCGGAAATCACGTGGGCCCCACCCGGAAATCACGTGGGCCCCACCCGGAAATCACGTGGGCCCCACCCGGAAATCACGTGGGCCCCACCCGGAAATCACGTGGGCCCCACCCGGAAATCACGTGGGCCCCACCCGGAAATCACGTGGGCCCCACCCGGAAATCACGTGGGCCCCACCCGGAAATCACGTGGGCCCCACCCGGAAATCACGTGGGCCCCACCCGGAAATCACGTGGGCCCCACCCGGAAATCACGTGGGCCCCACCCGGAAATCACGTGGGCCCCACCCGGAAATCACGTGGGCCCCACCCGGAAATCACGTGGGCCCCACCCGGAAATCACGTGGGCCCCACCCGGAAATCACGTGGGCCCCACCCGGAAATCACGTGGGCCCCACCCGGAAATCACGTGGGCCCCACCCGGAAATCACGTGGGCCCCACGGGGAAATCACGTGGGCCCCACCCGGAAATCACGTGGGCCCCACCCGGAAATCACGTGGGCCCCACCCGGAAATCACGTGGGCCCCACCCGGAAATCACGTGGGCCCCACCCGGAAATCACGTGGGCCCCACCCGGAAATCACGTGGGCCCCACCCGGAAATCACGTGGGCCCCACCCGGAAATCACGTGGGCCCCACCCGGAAATCACGTGGGCCCCACCCGGGCCCCACCCGGAAATCACGTGGGCCCCACCCGGAAATCACGTGGGCCCCACCCGGAAATCACGTGGGCCCCACCCGGAAATCACGTGGGCCCCACCCGGAAATCACGTGGGCCCCACCCGGAAATCACGTGGGCCCCACCCGGAAATCACGTGGGCCCCACCCGGAAATCACGTGGGCCCCACCCGGAAATCACGTGGGCCCCACCCGGAAATCACGTGGGCCCCACCGGAAATCACGTGGGCCCCACCCGGAAATCACGTGGGCCCCACCCGGAAATCACGTGGGCCCCACCCGGAAATCACGTGGGCCCCACCCGGAAATCACGTGGGCCCCACCCGGAAATCACGTGGGCCCCACCCGGAAATCACGTGGGCCCCACCCGGAAATCACGTGGGCCCCACCCGGAAATCACGTGGGCCCCACCCGGAAATCACGTGGGCCCCACCCGGAAATCACGTGGGCCCCACCCGGAAATCACGTGGGCCCCACCCGGAAATCACGTGGGCCCCACCCGGAAATCACGTGGGCCCCACCCGGAAATCACGTGGGCCCCACGGGAAATCACGTGGGCCCCACCCGGAAATCACGTGGGCCCCACCCGGAAATCACGTGGGCCCCACCCGGAAATCACGTGGGCCCCACCCGGAAATCACGTGGGCCCCACCCGGAAATCACGTGGGCCCCACCCGGAAATCACGTGGGCCCCACCCGAAATCACGTGGGCCCCACCCGGAAATCACGTGGCCCCACCGGAAATCACGTGGGCCCCACCCGGAAATCACGTGGGCCCCACCCGGAAATCACGTGGGCCCCACCCGGAAATCACGTGGGCCCCACCCGGAAATCACGTGGGCCCCACCCGGAAATCACGTGGGCCCCACCCGGAAATCACGTGGGCCCCACCCGGAAATCACGTGGGCCCCACCCGGAAATCACGTGGGCCCCACCCGGAAATCACGTGGGCCCCACCCGGAAATCACGTGGGCCCCACCCGGAAATCACGTGGGCCCCACCCGGAAATCACGTGGGCCCCACCCGGAAATCACGTGGGCCCCACCCGGAAATCACGTGGGCCCCACCCGGAAATCACGTGGGCCCCACCCGGAAATCACGTGGGCCCCACCCGGAAATCACGTGGGCCCCACCCGGAAATCACGTGGGCCCCACCCGGAAATCACGTGGGCCCCACCCGGAAATCACGTGGGCCCCACCCGGAAATCACGTGGGCCCCACCCGGAAATCACGTGGGCCCCACCCGGAAATCACGTGGGCCCCACCCGGAAATCACGTGGGCCCCACCCGGAAATCACGTGGGCCCCACCCGGAAATCACGTGGGCCCCACCCGGAAATCACGTGGGCCCCACCCGGAAATCACGTGGGCCCCACCCGGAAATCACGTGGGCCCCACCCGGAAATCACGTGGGCCCCACCCGGAAATCACGTGGGCCCCACCCGGAAATCACGTGGGCCCCACCCGGAAATCACGTGGGCCCCACCCGGAAATCACGTGGGCCCCACCCGGAAATCACGTGGGCCCCACCCCGAAATCACGTGGGCCCCACCCGGAAATCACGTGGGCCCCACCCGGAAATCACGTGGGCCCCACCCGGAAATCACGTGGGCCCCACCCGGAAATCACGTGGGCCCCACCCGGAAATCACGTGGGCCACACCCGGAAATCACGTGGCCCCACCCGGAAATCACGTGGGCCCCACCCGGAAATCACGTGGGCCCCACCCGGAAATCACGTGGGCCCCACCCGGAAATCACGTGGGCCCCACCCGAAATCACGTGGGCCCCACCCGGAAATCACGTGGGCCCCACCCGGAAATCACGTGGGCCCCACCCGGAAATCACGTGGGCCCCACCCGGAAATCACGTGGGCCCCACCCGGAAATCACGTGGGCCCCACCCGGAAATCACGTGGGCCCCACCCGGAAATCACGTGGGCCCCACCCGAAATCACGTGGGCCCACCCGGAAATCACGTGGGCCCCACGGGGAAATCACGTGGGCCCCACCCGGAAATCACGTGGGCCCCACCCGGAAATCACGTGGGCCCCACCCGGAAATCACGTGGGCCCCACCCGGAAATCACGTGGGCCCCACCCGGAAATCACGTGGGCCCCACCCGGAAATCACGTGGGCCCCACCCGGAAATCACGTGGGCCCCACCCGGAAATCACGTGGGCCCCACCCGGAAATCACGTGGGCCCCACCCGGAAATCACGTGGGCCCCACCCGAAATCACGTGGGCCCCACCCGGAAATCACGTGGGCCCCACCCGGAAATCACGTGGGCCCCACCCGGAAATCACGTGGGCCCCACGGGGAAATCACGTGGGCCCCACCCGGAAATCACGTGGGCCCCACCCGGAAATCACGTGGGCCCCACGGGGAAATCACGTGGGCCCCACCCGGAAATCACGTGGGCCCCACCCGGAAATCACGTGGGCCCCACCCGGAAATCACGTGGGCCCCACCCGGAAATCACGTGGGCCCCACCCGGAAATCACGTGGGCCCCACCCGGAAATCACGTGGGCCCCACCCGGAAATCACGTGGGCCCCACCCGGAAATCACGTGGGCCCCACCCGGAAATCACGTGGGCCCCACCCGGAAATCACGTGGGCCCCACCCGGAAATCACGTGGGCCCCACCCGGAAATCACGTGGGCCCCACCCGGAAATCACGTGGGCCCACCCGGAAATCACGTGGGCCCCACCCGGAAATCACGTGGGCCCCACCCGGAAATCACGTGGGCCCACGGGGAAATCACGTGGGCCCCACCCGGAAATCACGTGGGCCCCACCCGGAAATCACGTGGGCCCCACCCGGAAATCACGTGGGCCCCACCCGGAAATCACGTGGGCCCCACCCGGAAATCACGTGGGCCCCACCCGGAAATCACGTGGGCCCCACCCGGAAATCACGTGGGCCCCACCCGGAAATCACGTGGGCCCCACCCGGAAATCACGTGGGCCCCACCCGAAATCACGTGGGCCCCACCCGGAAATCACGTGGGCCCCACCCGGAAATCACGTGGGCCCCACCCGGAAATCACGTGGGCCCCACCCGGAAATCACGTGGGCCCCACCCGGAAATCACGTGGGCCCCACCCGGAAATCACGTGGGCCCCACCCGGAAATCACGTGGGCCCCACCCGGAAATCACGTGGGCCCCACCCGGAAATCACGTGGGCCCCACCCGGAAATCACGTGGGCCCCACCCGGAAATCACGTGGGCCCCACCCGGAAATCACGTGGGCCCCACCCGGAAATCACGTGGGCCCCACCCGGAAATCACGTGGGCCCCACGGGGAAATCACGTGGGCCCCACCCGGAAATCACGTGGGCCCCACCCGGAAATCACGTGGGCCCCACGGAAATCACGTGGGCCCCACGGGAAATCACGTGGGCCCCACCCGGAAATCACGTGGGCCCCACCCGGAAATCACGTGGGCCCCACCCGGAAATCACGTGGGCCCCACCCGGAAATCACGTGGGCCCCACCCGGAAATCACGTGGGCCCCACCCGGAAATCACGTGGGCCCCACCCGGAAATCACGTGGGCCCCACCCGGAAATCACGTGGGCCCCACCCGGAAATCACGTGGGCCCCACCCGGAAATCACGTGGGGCCCACCCGGAAATCACGTGGGCCCCACCCGGAAATCACGTGGGCCCCACCCGGAAATCACGTGGGCCCCACCCGGAAATCACGTGGGCCCCACCCGGAAATCACGTGGGCCCCACCCGGAAATCACGTGGGCCCCACCCGGAAATCACGTGGGCCCCACGGGGAAATCACGTGGGCCACCCGGAAATCACGTGGGCCCCACCCGGAAATCACGTGGGCCCCACGGGGAAATCACGTGGGCCCCACCCGGAAATCACGTGGGCCCCACCCGGAAATCACGTGGGCCCCACCCGGAAATCACGTGGGCCCCACCCGGAAATCACGTGGGCCCCACGGGGAAATCACGTGGGCCCCACCCGGAAATCACGTGGGCCCCACGGGAAATCACGTGGGCCCCACCCGGAAATCACGTGGGCCCCACCAAATCACGTGGGCCCCACCCGGAAATCACGTGGGCCCCACCCGGAAATCACGTGGGCCCCACCCGGAAATCACGTGGGCCCCACGGGAAATCACGTGGGCCCCACCCGGAAATCACGTGGGCCCCACCCGGAAATCACGTGGGCCCCACCCGGAAATCACGTGGGCCCCACCCGGAAATCACGTGGGCCCCACCCGGAAATCACGTGGGCCCCACCCGGAAATCACGTGGGCCCCACCCGGAAATCACGTGGGCCCCACGGGAAATCACGTGGGCCCCACCCGGAAATCACGTGGGCCCCACCCGGAAATCACGTGGGCCCCACCCGGAAATCACGTGGGCCCCACCCGGAAATCACGTGGGCCCCACCCGGAAATCACGTGGGCCCCACCCGGAAATCACGTGGGCCCCACCCGGAAATCACGTGGGCCCCACCCGGAAATCACGTGGGGCCCACCCGGAAATCACGTGGGCCCCACCCGGAAATCACGTGGGCCCCACCCGGAAATCACGTGGGCCCCACCCGGAAATCACGTGGGCCCCACCCGGAAATCACGTGGGCCCCACCCGGAAATCACGTGGGCCCCACGGGGAAATCACGTGGGCCCCACCCGGAAATCACGTGGGCCCCACCCGGAAATCACGTGGGCCCCACCCGGAAATCACGTGGGCCCCACCCGGAAATCACGTGGGCCCCACCCGGAAATCACGTGGGCCCCACCCGGAAATCACGTGGGCCCCACCCGGAAATCACGTGGGCCCCACCCGGAAATCACGTGGGCCCCACCCGGAAATCACGTGGGCCCCACCCGGAAATCACGTGGGCCCCACCCGGAAATCACGTGGGCCCCACCCGGAAATCACGTGGGCCCCACCCGGAAATCACGTGGGCCCCACCCGGAAATCACGTGGGCCCCACCCGGAAATCACGTGGGCCCCACCCGGAAATCACGTGGGCCCCACCCGGAAATCACGTGGGCCCCACCCGGAAATCACGTGGGCCCCACCCGGAAATCACGTGGGCCCCACCCGGAAATCACGTGGGCCCCACCCGGAAATCACGTGGGCCCCACCCGGAAATCACGTGGGCCCCACCCGGAAATCACGTGGGCCCCACCCGGAAATCACGTGGGCCCCACCCGGAAATCACGTGGGCCCCACCCGGAAATCACGTGGGCCCCACCCGGAAATCACGTGGGCCCCACCCGGAAATCACGTGGGCCCCACCCGGAAATCACGTGGGCCCCACCCGGAAATCACGTGGGCCCCACCCGGAAATCACGTGGGCCCCACCCGGAAATCACGTGGGCCCCACCCGGAAATCACGTGGGCCCCACCCGGAAATCACGTGGGCCCCACCCGGAAATCACGTGGGCCCCACCCGGAAATCACGTGGGCCCCACCCGGAAATCACGTGGGCCCCACCCGGAAATCACGTGGGCCCCACCCGGAAATCACGTGGGCCCCACCCGGAAATCACGTGGGCCCCACCCGGAAATCACGTGGGCCCCACCCGGAAATCACGTGGGCCCCACCCGGAAATCACGTGGGCCCCACGGGGAAATCACGTGGGCCCCACGGGGAAATCACGTGGGCCCCACCCGGAAATCACGTGGGCCCCACCCGGAAATCACGTGGGCCCCACCCGGAAATCACGTGGGCCCCACCCGGAAATCACGTGGGCCCCACCCGGAAATCACGTGGGCCCCACCCGGAAATCACGTGGGCCCCACCCGGAAATCACGTGGGCCCCACCCGGAAATCACGTGGGCCCCACCCGGAAATCACGTGGGCCCCACCCGGAAATCACGTGGGCCCCACCCGGAAATCACGTGGGCCCCACCCGAAATCACGTGGGCCCCACCCGGAAATCACGTGGGCCCCACCCGGAAATCACGTGGGCCCCACCCGGAAATCACGTGGGCCCCACCCGGAAATCACGTGGGCCCCACCCGGAAATCACGTGGGCCCCACCCGGAAATCACGTGGGCCCCACCCGGAAATCACGTGGGCCCCACCCGGAAATCACGTGGGCCCCACCCGGAAATCACGTGGGCCCCACCCGGAAATCACGTGGGCCCCACCCGGAAATCACGTGGGCCCCACCCGGAAATCACGTGGGCCCCACCCGGAAATCACGTGGGCCCCACCCGGAAATCACGTGGGCCCCACCCGGAAATCACGTGGGCCCCACCCGGAAATCACGTGGGCCCCACCCGGAAATCACGTGGGCCCCACCCGGAAATCACGTGGGCCCCACCCGGAAATCACGTGGGCCCCACCCGGAAATCACGTGGGCCCCACCCGGAAATCACGTGGGCCCCACCCGGAAATCACGTGGGCCCCACCCGGAAATCACGTGGGCCCCACCCGGAAATCACGTGGGCCCCACCCGGAAATCACGTGGGCCCCACCCGGAAATCACGTGGGCCCCACCCGGAAATCACGTGGGCCCCACCCGGAAATCACGTGGGCCCCACCCGGAAATCACGTGGGCCCCACCCGGAAATCACGTGGGCCCCACCCGGAAATCACGTGGGCCCCACCCGGAAATCACGTGGGCCCCACCCGGAAATCACGTGGGCCCCACCCGGAAATCACGTGGGCCCCACCCGGAAATCACGTGGGCCCCACCCGGAAATCACGTGGGCCCCACCCGGAAATCACGTGGGCCCCACCCGGAAATCACGTGGGCCCCACCCGGAAATCACGTGGGCCCCACCCGGAAATCACGTGGGCCCCACGGGGAAATCACGTGGGCCCCACGGGAAATCACGTGGGCCCCACCCGGAAATCACGTGGGCCCCACCCGGAAATCACGTGGGCCCCACCCGGAAATCACGTGGGCCCCACCCGGAAATCACGTGGGCCCCACCCGGAAATCACGTGGGCCCCACCCGGAAATCACGTGGGCCCCACCCGGAAATCACGTGGGCCCCACCCGGAAATCACGTGGGCCCCACCCGGAAATCACGTGGGCCCCACCCGGAAATCACGTGGGCCCCACCCGGAAATCACGTGGGCCCCACCCGGAAATCACGTGGGCCCCACCCGGAAATCACGTGGGCCCCACCCGGAAATCACGTGGGCCCCACCCGGAAATCACGTGGGCCCCACCCGGAAATCACGTGGGCCCCACCCGGAAATCACGTGGGCCCCACCCGGAAATCACGTGGGCCCACCCGGAAATCACGTGGGCCCCACCCGGAAATCACGTGGGCCCCACCCGGAAATCACGTGGGCCCCACGGGGAAATCACGTGGGCCCCACCCGGAAATCACGTGGGCCCCACCCGGAAATCACGTGGGCCCCACGGGGAAATCACGTGGGCCCCACCCGGAAATCACGTGGGCCCCACCCGGAAATCACGTGGGCCCCACGGGGAAATCACGTGGGCCCCACCCGGAAATCACGTGGGCCCCACCCGGAAATCACGTGGGCCCCACCCGGAAATCACGTGGGCCCCACCCGGAAATCACGTGGGCCCCACCCGGAAATCACGTGGGCCCCACCCGGAAATCACGTGGGCCCCACCCGGAAATCACGTGGGCCCCACCCGGAAATCACGTGGGCCCCACCCGGAAATCACGTGGGCCCCACCCGGAAATCACGTGGGCCCCACCCGGAAATCACGTGGGCCCCACCCGGAAATCACGTGGGCCCCACCCGGAAATCACGTGGGCCCCACCCGGAAATCACGTGGGCCCCACCCGGAAATCACGTGGGCCCCACCCGGAAATCACGTGGGCCCCACCCGGAAATCACGTGGGCCCCACCCGGAAATCACGTGGGCCCCACCCGGAAATCACGTGGGCCCCACCCGGAAATCACGTGGGCCCCACCCGGAAATCACGTGGGCCCCACCCGGAAATCACGTGGGCCCCACCCGGAAATCACGTGGGCCCCACCCGGAAATCACGTGGGCCCCACCCGGAAATCACGTGGGCCCCACCCGGAAATCACGTGGGCCCCACCCGGAAATCACGTGGGCCCCACCCGGAAATCACGTGGGCCCCACCCGGAAATCACGTGGGCCCCACCCGGAAATCACGTGGGCCCCACCCGGAAATCACGTGGGCCCCACCCGGAAATCACGTGGGCCCCACCCGGAAATCACGTGGGCCCCACCCGGAAATCACGTGGGCCCCACCCGGAAATCACGTGGGCCCCACCCGGAAATCACGTGGGCCCCACCCGGAAATCACGTGGGCCCCACCCGGAAATCACGTGGGCCCCACCCGGAAATCACGTGGGCCCCACCCGGAAATCACGTGGGCCCCACCCGGAAATCACGTGGGCCCCACCCGGAAATCACGTGGGCCCCACCCGGAAATCACGTGGGCCCCACGGGAAATCACGTGGGCCCCACCCGGAAATCACGTGGGCCCCACCCGGAAATCACGTGGGCCCCACCCGGAAATCACGTGGGCCACCCGGAAATCACGTGGGCCCCACCCGGAAATCACGTGGGCCCCACCCGGAAATCACGTGGGCCCCACCCGGAAATCACGTGGGCCCCACCCGGAAATCACGTGGGCCCCACCCGGAAATCACGTGGGCCCCACCCGGAAATCACGTGGGCCCCACCCGGAAATCACGTGGGCCCCACCCGGAAATCACGTGGGCCCCACCCGGAAATCACGTGGGCCCCACCCGGAAATCACGTGGGCCCCACCCGGAAATCACGTGGGCCCCACCCGGAAATCACGTGGGCCCCACCCGGAAATCACGTGGGCCCCACCCGGAAATCACGTGGGCCCCACCCGGAAATCACGTGGGCCCCACCCGGAAATCACGTGGGCCCCACCCGGAAATCACGTGGGCCCCACCCGGAAATCACGTGGGCCCCACCCGGAAATCACGTGGGCCCCACCCGGAAATCACGTGGGCCCCACCCGGAAATCACGTGGGCCCCACCCGGAAATCACGTGGGCCCCACCCGGAAATCACGTGGGCCCCACCCGGAAATCACGTGGGCCCCACCCGGAAATCACGTGGGCCCCACCCGGAAATCACGTGGGCCCCACCCGGAAATCACGTGGGCCCCACCCGGAAATCACGTGGGCCCCACCCGGAAATCACGTGGGCCCCACCCGGAAATCACGTGGGCCCCACCCGGAAATCACGTGGGCCCCACCCGGAAATCACGTGGGCCCCACCCGGAAATCACGTGGGCCCCACCCGGAAATCACGTGGGCCCCACCCGGAAATCACGTGGGCCCCACCCGGAAATCACGTGGGCCCCACCCGGAAATCACGTGGGCCCCACCGGAAATCACGTGGGCCCCACCCGGAAATCACGTGGGCCCCACCCGGAAATCACGTGGGCCCCACCCGGAAATCACGTGGGCCCCACCCGGAAATCACGTGGGCCCCACCCGGAAATCACGTGGGCCCCACCCGGAAATCACGTGGGCCCCACCCGGAAATCACGTGGGCCCCACCCGGAAATCACGTGGGCCCCACCCGGAAATCACGTGGGCCCCACCCGGAAATCACGTGGGCCCCACCCGGAAATCACGTGGGCCCCACCCGGAAATCACGTGGGCCCCACCCGGAAATCACGTGGGCCCCACCCGGAAATCACGTGGGCCCCACCCGGAAATCACGTGGGCCCCACCCGGAAATCACGTGGGCCCCACCCGGAAATCACGTGGGCCCCACCCGGAAATCACGTGGGCCCCACCCGGAAATCACGTGGGCCCCACCCGGAAATCACGTGGGCCCCACCCGGAAATCACGTGGGCCCCACCCGGAAATCACGTGGGCCCCACCCGGAAATCACGTGGGCCCCACCCGGAAATCACGTGGGCCCCACCCGGAAATCACGTGGGCCCCACCCGGAAATCACGTGGGCCCCACCCGGAAATCACGTGGGCCCCACCCGGAAATCACGTGGGCCCCACCCGGAAATCACGTGGGCCCCACCCGGAAATCACGTGGGCCCCACCCGGAAATCACGTGGGCCCCACCCGGAAATCACGTGGGCCCCACCCGGAAATCACGTGGGCCCCACCCGGAAATCACGTGGGCCCCACCCGGAAATCACGTGGGCCCCACCCGGAAATCACGTGGGCCCCACCCGGAAATCACGTGGGCCCCACCGGAAATCACGTGGGCCCCACCCGGAAATCACGTGGGCCCCACCCGGAAATCACGTGGGCCCCACCCGGAAATCACGTGGGCCCCACCCGGAAATCACGTGGGCCCCACCCGGAAATCACGTGGGCCCCACCCGGAAATCACGTGGGCCCCACGGGAAATCACGTGGGCCCCACGGAAATCACGTGGGCCCCACCCGGAAATCACGTGGGCCCCACCCGGAAATCACGTGGGCCCCACCCGGAAATCACGTGGGCCCCACCCGGAAATCACGTGGGCCCCACCCGGAAATCACGTGGGCCCCACCCGGAAATCACGTGGGCCCCACCCGGAAATCACGTGGGCCCCACCCGGAAATCACGTGGGCCCCACCCGGAAATCACGTGGGCCCCACCCGGAAATCACGTGGGCCCCACCCGGAAATCACGTGGGCCCCACCCGGAAATCACGTGGGCCCCACCCGGAAATCACGTGGGCCCCACCCGGAAATCACGTGGGCCCCACCCGGAAATCACGTGGGCCCCACCGGAAATCACGTGGGCCCCACGGGAAAATCACGTGGGCCCCACCCGGAAATCACGTGGGCCCCACCCGGAAATCACGTGGGCCCCACCCGGAAATCACGTGGGCCCCACCCGGAAATCACGTGGGCCCCACCCGGAAATCACGTGGGCCCCACCCGGAAATCACGTGGGCCCCACCCGGAAATCACGTGGGCCCCACCCGGAAATCACGTGGGCCCCACCCGGAAATCACGTGGGCCCCACCCGGAAATCACGTGGGCCCCACCCGGAAATCACGTGGGCCCCACCCGGAAATCACGTGGGCCCCACCCGGAAATCACGTGGGCCCCACCCGGAAATCACGTGGGCCCCACCCGGAAATCACGTGGGCCCCACCCGGAAATCACGTGGGCCCCACCCGGAAATCACGTGGGCCCCACCCGGAAATCACGTGGGCCCCACCCGGAAATCACGTGGGCCCCACCCGGAAATCACGTGGGCCCCACCCGGAAATCACGTGGGCCCCACCCGGAAATCACGTGGGCCCCACCCGGAAATCACGTGGGCCCCACCCGGAAATCACGTGGGCCCCACCCGGAAATCACGTGGGCCCCACCCGGAAATCACGTGGGCCCCACCCGGAAATCACGTGGGCCCCACCCGGAAATCACGTGGGCCCCACCCGGAAATCACGTGGGCCCCACCCGGAAATCACGTGGGCCCCACCCGGAAATCACGTGGGCCCCACCCGGAAATCACGTGGGCCCCACCCGGAAATCACGTGGGCCCCACCCGGAAATCACGTGGGCCCCACCCGGAAATCACGTGGGCCCCACCCGGAAATCACGTGGGCCCCACCCGGAAATCACGTGGGCCCCACCCGGAAATCACGTGGGCCCACCCGGAAATCACGTGGGCCCCACCCGGAAATCACGTGGGCCCCACCCGGAAATCACGTGGGCCCCACCCGGAAATCACGTGGGCCCCACCCGGAAATCACGTGGGCCCCACCCGGAAATCACGTGGGCCCCACCCGGAAATCACGTGGGCCCCACCCGGAAATCACGTGGGCCCCACGGGAAATCACGTGGGCCCCACCCGGAAATCACGTGGGCCCCACCCGGAAATCACGTGGGCCCCACCCGGAAATCACGTGGGCCCCACCCGGAAATCACGTGGGCCCCACCCGGAAATCACGTGGGCCCCACCCGGAAATCACGTGGGCCCCACCCGGAAATCACGTGGGCCCCACCCGGAAATCACGTGGGCCCCACCCGGAAATCACGTGGGCCCCACCCGGAAATCACGTGGGCCCCACCCGGAAATCACGTGGGCCCCACCCGGAAATCACGTGGGCCCCACCCGGAAATCACGTGGGCCCCACCCGGAAATCACGTGGGCCCCACCCGGAAATCACGTGGGCCCCACCCGGAAATCACGTGGGCCCCACCCGGAAATCACGTGGGCCCCACCCGGAAATCACGTGGGCCCCACCCGGAAATCACGTGGGCCCCACCCGGAAATCACGTGGGCCCCACCCGGAAATCACGTGGGCCCCACCCGGAAATCACGTGGGCCCCACCCGGAAATCACGTGGGCCCCACCCGGAAATCACGTGGGCCCCACCCGGAAATCACGTGGGCCCCACCCGGAAATCACGTGGGCCCCACCCGGAAATCACGTGGGCCCCACCCGGAAATCACGTGGGCCCCACCCGGAAATCACGTGGGCCCCACGGGGAAATCACGTGGGCCCCACCCGGAAATCACGTGGGCCCCACCCGGAAATCACGTGGGCCCCACCCGGAAATCACGTGGGCCCCACCCGGAAATCACGTGGGCCCCACCCGGAAATCACGTGGGCCCCACCCGGAAATCACGTGGGCCCCACCCGGAAATCACGTGGGCCCCACCCGGAAATCACGTGGGCCCCACCCGGAAATCACGTGGGCCCCACCCGGAAATCACGTGGGCCCCACCCGGAAATCACGTGGGCCCCACCCGGAAATCACGTGGGCCCCACCCGGAAATCACGTGGGCCCCACCCGGAAATCACGTGGGCCCCACCCGGAAATCACGTGGGCCCCACCCGGAAATCACGTGGGCCCCACCCGGAAATCACGTGGGCCCCACCCGGAAATCACGTGGGCCCCACCCGGAAATCACGTGGGCCCCACCCGGAAATCACGTGGGCCCCACCCGGAAATCACGTGGGCCCCACCCGGAAATCACGTGGGCCCCACCCGGAAATCACGTGGGCCCCACCCGGAAATCACGTGGGCCCCACGGGGAAATCACGTGGGCCCCACCCGGAAATCACGTGGGCCCCACCCGGAAATCACGTGGGCCCCACCCGGAAATCACGTGGGCCCCACCCGGAAATCACGTGGGCCCCACCCGGAAATCACGTGGGCCCCACGGGGAAATCACGTGGGCCCCACCCGGAAATCACGTGGGCCCCACCGGAAATCACGTGGGCCCCACCCGGAAATCACGTGGGCCCCACCCGGAAATCACGTGGGCCCCACCCGGAAATCACGTGGGCCCCACCCGGAAATCACGTGGGCCCCACCCGGAAATCACGTGGGCCCCACCCGGAAATCACGTGGGCCCCACCCGGAAATCACGTGGGCCCCACCCGGAAATCACGTGGGCCCCACCCGGAAATCACGTGGGCCCCACCCGGAAATCACGTGGGCCCCACCCGGAAATCACGTGGGCCCCACCCGGAAATCACGTGGGCCCCACCCGGAAATCACGTGGGCCCCACCCGGAAATCACGTGGGCCCCACCCGGAAATCACGTGGGCCCCACCCGGAAATCACGTGGGCCCCACCCGGAAATCACGTGGGCCCCACCCGGAAATCACGTGGGCCCCACCCGGAAATCACGTGGGCCCCACCCGGAAATCACGTGGGCCCCACCCGGAAATCACGTGGGCCCCACCCGGAAATCACGTGGGCCCCACCCGGAAATCACGTGGGCCCCACCCGGAAATCACGTGGGCCCCACCCGGAAATCACGTGGGCCCCACCCGGAAATCACGTGGGCCCCACCCGGAAATCACGTGGGCCCCACCCGGAAATCACGTGGGCCCCACCCGGAAATCACGTGGGCCCCACCCGGAAATCACGTGGGCCCCACCCGGAAATCACGTGGGCCCCACCCGGAAATCACGTGGGCCCCACCCGGAAATCACGTGGGCCCCACCCGGAAATCACGTGGGCCCCACCCGGAAATCACGTGGGCCCCACCCGGAAATCACGTGGGCCCCACCCGGAAATCACGTGGGCCCCACCCGGAAATCACGTGGGCCCCACCCGGAAATCACGTGGGCCCCACCCGGAAATCACGTGGGCCCCACCCGGAAATCACGTGGGCCCCACCCGGAAATCACGTGGGCCCCACCCGGAAATCACGTGGGCCCCACCCGGAAATCACGTGGGCCCCACCCGGAAATCACGTGGGCCCCACCCGGAAATCACGTGGGCCCCACCCGGAAATCACGTGGGCCCCACCCGGAAATCACGTGGGCCCCACCCGGAAATCACGTGGGCCCCACCCGGAAATCACGTGGGCCCCACCCGGAAATCACGTGGGCCCCACCCGGAAATCACGTGGGCCCCACCCGGAAATCACGTGGGCCCCACCCGGAAATCACGTGGGCCCCACCCGGAAATCACGTGGGCCCCACCCGGAAATCACGTGGGCCCCACCCGGAAATCACGTGGGCCCCACCCGGAAATCACGTGGGCCCCACCCGGAAATCACGTGGGCCCCACCCGGAAATCACGTGGGCCCCACCCGGAAATCACGTGGGCCCCACCCGGAAATCACGTGGGCCCCACCCGGAAATCACGTGGGCCCCACCCGGAAATCACGTGGGCCCCACCCGGAAATCACGTGGGCCCCACCCGGAAATCACGTGGGCCCCACCCGGAAATCACGTGGGCCCCACCCGGAAATCACGTGGGCCCCACCCGGAAATCACGTGGGCCCCACCCGGAAATCACGTGGGCCCCACCCGGAAATCACGTGGGCCCCACCCGGAAATCACGTGGGCCCCACCCGGAAATCACGTGGGCCCCACCCGGAAATCACGTGGGCCCCACCCGGAAATCACGTGGGCCCCACCCGGAAATCACGTGGGCCCCACCCGGAAATCACGTGGGCCCCACCCGGAAATCACGTGGGCCCCACCCGGAAATCACGTGGGCCCCACCCGGAAATCACGTGGGCCCCACCCGGAAATCACGTGGGCCCCACCCGGAAATCACGTGGGCCCCACCCGGAAATCACGTGGGCCCCACCCGGAAATCACGTGGGCCCCACCCGGAAATCACGTGGGCCCCACGGAAATCACGTGGGCCCCACCCGGAAATCACGTGGGCCCCACGGGAAATCACGTGGGCCCCACCCGGAAATCACGTGGGCCCCACGGGAAATCACGTGGGCCCCACCCGGAAATCACGTGGGCCCCACCCGGAAATCACGTGGGCCCCACCCGGAAATCACGTGGGCCCCACCCGGAAATCACGTGGGCCCCACCCGGAAATCACGTGGGCCCCACCCGGAAATCACGTGGGCCCCACCCGGAAATCACGTGGGCCCCACCCGGAAATCACGTGGGCCCCACCCGGAAATCACGTGGGCCCCACCCGGAAATCACGTGGGCCCCACCCGGAAATCACGTGGGCCCCACCCGGAAATCACGTGGGCCCCACCCGGAAATCACGTGGGCCCCACCCGGAAATCACGTGGGCCCCACCCGGAAATCACGTGGGCCCCACCGGGAAATCACGTGGGCCCCACCCGGAAATCACGTGGGCCCCACCCGGAAATCACGTGGGCCCCACCCGGAAATCACGTGGGCCCCACCCGGAAATCACGTGGGCCCCACCCGGAAATCACGTGGGCCCCACCCGGAAATCACGTGGGCCCCACCCGGAAATCACGTGGGCCCCACCCGGAAATCACGTGGGCCCCACCCGGAAATCACGTGGGCCCCACCCGGAAATCACGTGGGCCCCACCCGGAAATCACGTGGGCCCCACCCGGAAATCACGTGGGCCCCACCCGGAAATCACGTGGGCCCCACCCGGAAATCACGTGGGCCCCACCCGGAAATCACGTGGGCCCCACCCGGAAATCACGTGGGCCCCACCCGGAAATCACGTGGGCCCCACCCGGAAATCACGTGGGCCCCACCCGGAAATCACGTGGGCCCCACCCGGAAATCACGTGGGCCCCACCCGGAAATCACGTGGGCCCCACCCGGAAATCACGTGGGCCCCACCCGGAAATCACGTGGGCCCCACCCGGAAATCACGTGGGCCCCACCCGGAAATCACGTGGGCCCCACCCGGAAATCACGTGGGCCCCACCCGGAAATCACGTGGGCCCCACCCGGAAATCACGTGGGCCCCACCCGGAAATCACGTGGGCCCCACCCGAAATCACGTGGGCCCCACCCGGAAATCACGTGGGCCCCACCCGGAAATCACGTGGGCCCCACCCGGAAATCACGTGGGCCCCACCCGGAAATCACGTGGGCCCCACCCGGAAATCACGTGGGCCCCACGGGAAATCACGTGGGCCCCACCCGGAAATCACGTGGGCCCCACCCGGAAATCACGTGGGCCCCACCCGGAAATCACGTGGGCCCCACCCGGAAATCACGTGGGCCCCACCCGGAAATCACGTGGGCCCCACCCGGAAATCACGTGGGCCCCACCCGGAAATCACGTGGGCCCCACCCGGAAATCACGTGGGCCCCACCCGGAAATCACGTGGGCCCCACCCGGAAATCACGTGGGCCCCACCCGGAAATCACGTGGGCCCCACCCGGAAATCACGTGGGCCCCACCCGGAAATCACGTGGGCCCCACCCGGAAATCACGTGGGCCCCACCCGGAAATCACGTGGGCCCCACCCGGAAATCACGTGGGCCCCACCCGGAAATCACGTGGGCCCCACCCGGAAATCACGTGGGCCCCACCCGGAAATCACGTGGGCCCCACCCGGAAATCACGTGGGCCCCACCCGGAAATCACGTGGGCCCCACCCGGAAATCACGTGGGCCCCACCCGGAAATCACGTGGGCCCCACCCGGAAATCACGTGGGCCCCACCCGGAAATCACGTGGGCCCCACCCGGAAATCACGTGGGCCCCACCCGGAAATCACGTGGGCCCCACCCGGAAATCACGTGGGCCCCACCCGGAAATCACGTGGGCCCCACCCGGAAATCACGTGGGCCCCACCCGGAAATCACGTGGGCCCCACCCGGAAATCACGTGGGCCCCACCCGGAAATCACGTGGGCCCCACCCGGAAATCACGTGGGCCCCACCCGGAAATCACGTGGGCCCCACCCGGAAATCACGTGGGCCCCACCCGGAAATCACGTGGGCCCCACCCGGAAATCACGTGGGCCCCACCCGGAAATCACGTGGGCCCCACCCGGAAATCACGTGGGCCCCACCCGGAAATCACGTGGGCCCCACCCGGAAATCACGTGGGCCCCACCCGGAAATCACGTGGGCCCCACCCGGAAATCACGTGGGCCCCACCCGGAAATCACGTGGGCCCCACCCGGAAATCACGTGGGCCCCACCCGGAAATCACGTGGGCCCCACCCGGAAATCACGTGGGCCCCACCCGGAAATCACGTGGGCCCCACCCGGAAATCACGTGGGCCCCACCCGGAAATCACGTGGGCCCCACCCGGAAATCACGTGGGCCCCACCCGGAAATCACGTGGGCCCCACCCGGAAATCACGTGGGCCCCACGGGAAATCACGTGGGCCCCACCCGGAAATCACGTGGGCCCCACCCGGAAATCACGTGGGCCCCACCCGGAAATCACGTGGGCCCCACCCGGAAATCACGTGGGCCCCACCCGGAAATCACGTGGGCCCCACCCGGAAATCACGTGGGCCCCACCCGGAAATCACGTGGGCCCCACCCGGAAATCACGTGGGCCCCACCCGGAAATCACGTGGGCCCCACCCGGAAATCACGTGGGCCCCACCCGGAAATCACGTGGGCCCCACCCGGAAATCACGTGGGCCCCACCCGGAAATCACGTGGGCCCCACCCGGAAATCACGTGGGCCCCACCCGGAAATCACGTGGGCCCCACCCGGAAATCACGTGGGCCCCACCCGGAAATCACGTGGGCCCCACCCGGAAATCACGTGGGCCCCACCCGGAAATCACGTGGGCCCCACCCGGAAATCACGTGGGCCCCACCCGGAAATCACGTGGGCCCCACCCGGAAATCACGTGGGCCCCACCCGGAAATCACGTGGGCCCCACCCGGAAATCACGTGGGCCCCACCCGGAAATCACGTGGGCCCCACCCGGAAATCACGTGGGCCCCACCCGGAAATCACGTGGGCCCCACCCGGAAATCACGTGGGCCCCACCCGGAAATCACGTGGGCCCCACCCGGAAATCACGTGGGCCCCACCCGGAAATCACGTGGGCCCCACCCGGAAATCACGTGGGCCCCACCCGGAAATCACGTGGGCCCCACCCGGAAATCACGTGGGCCCCACCCGGAAATCACGTGGGCCCCACCCGGAAATCACGTGGGCCCCACCCGGAAATCACGTGGGCCCCACCCGGAAATCACGTGGGCCCCACCCGGAAATCACGTGGGCCCCACCCGGAAATCACGTGGGCCCCACCCGGAAATCACGTGGGCCCCACCCGGAAATCACGTGGGCCCCACCCGGAAATCACGTGGGCCCCACCCGGAAATCACGTGGGCCCCACCCGGAAATCACGTGGGCCCCACCCGGAAATCACGTGGGCCCCACCCGGAAATCACGTGGGCCCCACCCGGAAATCACGTGGGCCCCACCCGGAAATCACGTGGGCCCCACCCGGAAATCACGTGGGCCCCACCCGGAAATCACGTGGGCCCCACCCGGAAATCACGTGGGCCCCACCCGGAAATCACGTGGGCCCCACCCGGAAATCACGTGGGCCCCACCCGGAAATCACGTGGGCCCCACCCGGAAATCACGTGGGCCCCACCCGGAAATCACGTGGGCCCCACCCGGAAATCACGTGGGCCCCACCCGGAAATCACGTGGGCCCCACCCGGAAATCACGTGGGCCCCACCCGGAAATCACGTGGGCCCCACCCGGAAATCACGTGGGCCCCACCCGGAAATCACGTGGGCCCCACCCGGAAATCACGTGGGCCCCACGGAAAAACGTGGGCCCCACCCGGAAATCACGTGGGCCCCACCCGGAAATCACGTGGGCCCCACCCGGAAATCACGTGGGCCCCACCCGGAAATCACGTGGGCCCCACCCGGAAATCACGTGGGCCCCACCCGGAAATCACGTGGGCCCCACCCGAAATCACGTGGGCCCCACCCGGAAATCACGTGGGCCCCACCCGGAAATCACGTGGGCCCCACCCGGAAATCACGTGGGCCCCACCCGGAAATCACGTGGGCCCCACCCGGAAATCACGTGGGCCCCACCCGGAAATCACGTGGGCCCCACCCGGAAATCACGTGGGCCACCAAATCACGTGGGCCCCACCCGGAAATCACGTGGGCCCCACCCGGAAATCACGTGGGCCCACCCGGAAATCACGTGGGCCCCACCCGGAAATCACGTGGGCCCCACCCGGAAATCACGTGGGCCCCACCCGGAAATCACGTGGGCCCCACCCGGAAATCACGTGGGCCCCACCCGGAAATCACGTGGGCCCCACCCGGAAATCACGTGGGCCCCACCCGGAAATCACGTGGGCCCCACCCGGAAATCACGTGGGCCCCACCCGGAAATCACGTGGGCCCCACCCGGAAATCACGTGGGCCCCACCCGGAAATCACGTGGGCCCCACCCGGAAATCACGTGGGCCCCACCCGGAAATCACGTGGGCCCCACCCGGAAATCACGTGGGCCCCACCCGGAAATCACGTGGGCCCCACCCGGAAATCACGTGGGCCCCACCCGGAAATCACGTGGGCCCCACCCGGAAATCACGTGGGCCCCACCCGGAAATCACGTGGGCCCCACCCGGAAATCACGTGGGCCCCACCCGGAAATCACGTGGGCCCCACCCGGAAATCACGTGGGCCCCACCCGGAAATCACGTGGGCCCCACCCGGAAATCACGTGGGCCCACCCGGAAATCACGTGGGCCCCACCCGGAAATCACGTGGGCCCCACCCGGAAATCACGTGGGCCCCACCCGGAAATCACGTGGGCCCCACCCGGAAATCACGTGGGCCCCACCCGGAAATCACGTGGGCCCCACCCGGAAATCACGTGGGCCCCACCCGGAAATCACGTGGGCCCCACCCGGAAATCACGTGGGCCCCACCCGGAAATCACGTGGGCCCCACCCGGAAATCACGTGGGCCCCACCCGGAAATCACGTGGGCCCCACCCGGAAATCACGTGGGCCCCACCCGAAATCACGTGGGCCCCACCCGGAAATCACGTGGGCCCCACCCGGAAATCACGTGGGCCCCACCCGGAAATCACGTGGGCCCCACCCGGAAATCACGTGGGCCCCACCCGGAAATCACGTGGGCCCCACCCGGAAATCACGTGGGCCCCACCCGGAAATCACGTGGGCCCCACCCGGAAATCACGTGGGCCCCACCCGGAAATCACGTGGGCCCCACCCGGAAATCACGTGGGCCCCACCCGGAAATCACGTGGGCCCCACCCGGAAATCACGTGGGCCCCACCCGGAAATCACGTGGGCCCCACCCGGAAATCACGTGGGCCCCACCCGGAAATCACGTGGGCCCCACCCGGAAATCACGTGGGCCCCACCCGGAAATCACGTGGGCCCCACCCGGAAATCACGTGGGCCCCACCCGGAAATCACGTGGGCCCCACCCGGAAATCACGTGGGCCCCACCCGGAAATCACGTGGGCCCCACCCGGAAATCACGTGGGCCCCACCCGGAAATCACGTGGGCCCCACCCGGAAATCACGTGGGCCCCACCCGGAAATCACGTGGGCCCCACCCGGAAATCACGTGGGCCCCACCCGGAAATCACGTGGGCCCCACCCGGAAATCACGTGGGCCCCACCCGGAAATCACGTGGGCCCCACCCGGAAATCACGTGGGCCCCACCCGGAAATCACGTGGGCCCCACCCGGAAATCACGTGGGCCCCACCCGGAAATCACGTGGGCCCCACCCGGAAATCACGTGGGCCCCACCCGGAAATCACGTGGGCCCCACCCGGAAATCACGTGGGCCCCACCCGGAAATCACGTGGGCCCCACCCGGAAATCACGTGGGCCCCACCCGGAAATCACGTGGGCCCCACCCGGAAATCACGTGGGCCCCACCCGGAAATCACGTGGGCCCCACCCGGAAATCACGTGGGCCCCACCCGGAAATCACGTGGGCCCCACCCGGAAATCACGTGGGCCCCACCCGGAAATCACGTGGGCCCCACCCGGAAATCACGTGGGCCCCACCCGGAAATCACGTGGGCCCCACCCGGAAATCACGTGGGCCCCACCCGGAAATCACGTGGGCCCCACCCGGAAATCACGTGGGCCCCACCCGGAAATCACGTGGGCCCCACCCGGAAATCACGTGGGCCCCACCCGGAAATCACGTGGGCCCCACCCGGAAATCACGTGGGCCCCACCCGGAAATCACGTGGGCCCCACCCGGAAATCACGTGGGCCCCACCCGGAAATCACGTGGGCCCCCCCGGAAATCACGTGGGCCCCACCCGGAAATCACGTGGGCCCCACGGGGAAATCACGTGGGCCCCACCCGGAAATCACGTGGGCCCCACCCGGAAATCACGTGGGCCCCACCCGGAAATCACGTGGGCCCCACCCGGAAATCACGTGGGCCCCACCCGGAAATCACGTGGGCCCCACCCGGAAATCACGTGGGCCCCACCCGGAAATCACGTGGGCCCCACCCGGAAATCACGTGGGCCCCACCCGGAAATCACGTGGGCCCCACCCGGAAATCACGTGGGCCCCACCCGGAAATCACGTGGGCCCCACCCGGAAATCACGTGGGCCCCACCCGGAAATCACGTGGGCCCCACCCGGAAATCACGTGGGCCCCACCCGGAAATCACGTGGGCCCCACCCGGAAATCACGTGGGCCCCACCCGGAAATCACGTGGGCCCCACCCGGAAATCACGTGGGCCCCACCCGGAAATCACGTGGGCCCCACCCGGAAATCACGTGGGCCCCACCCGGAAATCACGTGGGCCCACCCGGAAATCACGTGGGCCCCACCCGGAAATCACGTGGGCCCCACCCGGAAATCACGTGGGCCCCACCCGGAAATCACGTGGGCCCCACCCGGAAATCACGTGGGCCCCACCCGGAAATCACGTGGGCCCCACCCGGAAATCACGTGGGCCCCACCCGGAAATCACGTGGGCCCCACCCGGAAATCACGTGGGCCCCACGGGAAATCACGTGGGCCCCACCCGGAAATCACGTGGGCCCCACCCGGAAATCACGTGGGCCCCACCCGGAAATCACGTGGGCCCCACCCGGAAATCACGTGGGCCCCACCCGGAAATCACGTGGGCCCCACCCGGAAATCACGTGGGCCCCACCCGGAAATCACGTGGGCCCCACCCGGAAATCACGTGGGCCCCACCCGGAAATCACGTGGGCCCCACCCGGAAATCACGTGGGCCCCACCCGGAAATCACGTGGGCCCCACCCGGAAATCACGTGGGCCCCACCCGGAAATCACGTGGGCCCCACCCGGAAATCACGTGGGCCCCACCCGGAAATCACGTGGGCCCCACCCGGAAATCACGTGGGCCCCACCCGGAAATCACGTGGGCCCCACCCGGAAATCACGTGGGCCCCACCCGGAAATCACGTGGGCCCCACCCGGAAATCACGTGGGCCCCACCCGGAAATCACGTGGGCCCCACCCGGAAATCACGTGGGGCCCACCCGGAAATCACGTGGGCCCCACCCGGAAATCACGTGGGCCCCACCCGGAAATCACGTGGGCCCCACCCGGAAATCACGTGGGCCCCACCCGGAAATCACGTGGGCCCCACCCGGAAATCACGTGGGCCCCACCCGGAAATCACGTGGGCCCCACCCGGAAATCACGTGGGCCCCACCCGGAAATCACGTGGGCCCCACCCGGAAATCACGTGGGCCCCACCCGGAAATCACGTGGGCCCCACCCGGAAATCACGTGGGCCCCACCCGGAAATCACGTGGGCCCCACCCGGAAATCACGTGGGCCCCACGGGGAAATCACGTGGGCCCCACCCGGAAATCACGTGGGCCCCACCCGGAAATCACGTGGGCCCCACCCGGAAATCACGTGGGCCCCACCCGGAAATCACGTGGGCCCCACCCGGAAATCACGTGGGCCCCACCCGGAAATCACGTGGGCCCCACCCGGAAATCACGTGGGCCCCACCCGGAAATCACGTGGGCCCCACCCGGAAATCACGTGGGCCCCACCCGGAAATCACGTGGGCCCCACCCGGAAATCACGTGGGCCCCACCCGGAAATCACGTGGGCCCCACCCGGAAATCACGTGGGCCCCACGGGAAATCACGTGGGCCCCACCCGGAAATCACGTGGGCCCCACCCGGAAATCACGTGGGCCCCACCCGGAAATCACGTGGGCCCCACCCGGAAATCACGTGGGCCCCACCCGGAAATCACGTGGGCCCCACCCGGAAATCACGTGGGCCCCACCCGGAAATCACGTGGGCCCCACCCGGAAATCACGTGGGCCCCACCCGGAAATCACGTGGGCCCCACCCGGAAATCACGTGGGCCCCACCCGGAAATCACGTGGGCCCCACCCGGAAATCACGTGGGCCCCACCCGGAAATCACGTGGGCCCCACCCGGAAATCACGTGGGCCCCACCCGGAAATCACGTGGGCCCCACCCGGAAATCACGTGGGCCCCACCCGGAAATCACGTGGGCCCCACCCGGAAATCACGTGGGCCCCACCCGGAAATCACGTGGGCCCCACCCGGAAATCACGTGGGCCCCACCCGGAAATCACGTGGGCCCCACCCGGAAATCACGTGGGCCCCACCCGGAAATCACGTGGGCCCCACCCGGAAATCACGTGGGCCCACCCGGAAATCACGTGGGCCCCACCCGGAAATCACGTGGGCCCCACCCGGAAATCACGTGGGCCCCACCCGGAAATCACGTGGGCCCCACCCGGAAATCACGTGGGCCCCACCCGGAAATCACGTGGGCCCCACCCGGAAATCACGTGGGCCCCACCCGGAAATCACGTGGGCCCCACCCGGAAATCACGTGGGCCCCACCCGGAAATCACGTGGGCCCCACCCGGAAATCACGTGGGCCCCACCCGGAAATCACGTGGGCCCCACCCGGAAATCACGTGGGCCCCACCCGGAAATCACGTGGGCCCCACCCGGAAATCACGTGGGCCCCACCCGGAAATCACGTGGGCCCCACCCGGAAATCACGTGGGCCCCACCCGGAAATCACGTGGGCCCCACCCGGAAATCACGTGGGCCCCACCCGGAAATCACGTGGGCCCCACCCGGAAATCACGTGGGCCCCACCCGGAAATCACGTGGGCCCCACCCGGAAATCACGTGGGCCCCACCCGGAAATCACGTGGGCCCCACCCGGAAATCACGTGGGCCCCACCCGGAAATCACGTGGGCCCCACCCGGAAATCACGTGGGCCCCACCCGGAAATCACGTGGGCCCCACCCGGAAATCACGTGGGCCCCACCCGGAAATCACGTGGGCCCCACCCGGAAATCACGTGGGCCCCACCCGGAAATCACGTGGGCCCCACCCGGAAATCACGTGGGCCCCACCCGGAAATCACGTGGGCCCCACCCGGAAATCACGTGGGCCCCACCCGGAAATCACGTGGGCCCCACCCGGAAATCACGTGGGCCCCACCCGGAAATCACGTGGGCCCCACCCGGAAATCACGTGGGCCCCACCCGGAAATCACGTGGGCCCCACCCGGAAATCACGTGGGCCCCACCCGGAAATCACGTGGGCCCCACCCGGAAATCACGTGGGCCCCACCCGGAAATCACGTGGGCCCCACCCGGAAATCACGTGGGCCCCACCCGGAAATCACGTGGGCCCCACCCGGAAATCACGTGGGCCCCACCCGGAAATCACGTGGGCCCCACCCGGAAATCACGTGGGCCCCACCCGGAAATCACGTGGGCCCCACCCGGAAATCACGTGGGCCCCACCCGGAAATCACGTGGGCCCCACCCGGAAATCACGTGGGCCCCACCCGGAAATCACGTGGGCCCCACCCGGAAATCACGTGGGCCCCACCCGGAAATCACGTGGGCCCCACCCGGAAATCACGTGGGCCCCACCCGGAAATCACGTGGGCCCCACCCGGAAATCACGTGGGCCCCACCCGGAAATCACGTGGGCCCCACCCGGAAATCACGTGGGCCCCACCCGGAAATCACGTGGGCCCCACCCGGAAATCACGTGGGCCCCACCCGGAAATCACGTGGGCCCCACCCGGAAATCACGTGGGCCCCACCCGGAAATCACGTGGGCCCCACGGGGAAATCACGTGGGCCCCACCCGGAAATCACGTGGGCCCCACCCGGAAATCACGTGGGCCCCACCCGGAAATCACGTGGGCCCCACCCGGAAATCACGTGGGCCCCACCCGGAAATCACGTGGGCCCCACCCGGAAATCACGTGGGCCCCACCCGGAAATCACGTGGGCCCCACCCGGAAATCACGTGGGCCCCACCCGGAAATCACGTGGGCCCCACCCGGAAATCACGTGGGCCCCACCCGGAAATCACGTGGGCCCCACCCGGAAATCACGTGGGCCCCACCCGGAAATCACGTGGGCCCCACCCGGAAATCACGTGGGCCCCACCCGGAAATCACGTGGGCCCCACCCGGAAATCACGTGGGCCCCACCCGGAAATCACGTGGGCCCCACGGGAAATCACGTGGGCCCCACCCGGAAATCACGTGGGCCCCACCCGGAAATCACGTGGGCCCCACCCGGAAATCACGTGGGCCCCACCCGGAAATCACGTGGGCCCCACCCGGAAATCACGTGGGCCCCACCCGGAAATCACGTGGGCCCCACCCGGAAATCACGTGGGCCCCACCCGGAAATCACGTGGGCCCCACCCGGAAATCACGTGGGCCCCACCCGGAAATCACGTGGGCCCCACCCGGAAATCACGTGGGCCCCACCCGGAAATCACGTGGGCCCCACCCGGAAATCACGTGGGCCCCACCCGGAAATCACGTGGGCCCCACCCGGAAATCACGTGGGCCCCACCCGGAAATCACGTGGGCCCCACCCGGAAATCACGTGGGCCCCACCCGGAAATCACGTGGGCCCCACCCGGAAATCACGTGGGCCCCACCCGGAAATCACGTGGGCCCCACCCGGAAATCACGTGGGCCCCACCCGGAAATCACGTGGGCCCCACCCGGAAATCACGTGGGCCCCACGGGGAAATCACGTGGGCCCCACCCGGAAATCACGTGGGCCCCACGCGGAAATCACGTGGGCCCCACCCGGAAATCACGTGGGCCCCACCCGGAAATCACGTGGGCCCCACCCGGAAATCACGTGGGCCCCACCCGAAATCACGTGGGCCCCACCCGGAAATCACGTGGGCCCCACCCGGAAATCACGTGGGCCCCACCCGGAAATCACGTGGGCCCCACCCGGAAATCACGTGGGCCCCACCCGGAAATCACGTGGGCCCCACCCGGAAATCACGTGGGCCCCACCCGGAAATCACGTGGGCCCCACCCGGAAATCACGTGGGCCCCACCCGGAAATCACGTGGGCCCCACCCGGAAATCACGTGGGCCCCACCCGGAAATCACGTGGGCCCCACCCGGAAATCACGTGGGCCCCACCCGGAAATCACGTGGGCCCCACCCGGAAATCACGTGGGCCCCACCCGGAAATCACGTGGGCCCCACCCGGAAATCACGTGGGCCCCACCCGGAAATCACGTGGGCCCCACCCGGAAATCACGTGGGCCCCACCCGGAAATCACGTGGGCCCCACCCGGAAATCACGTGGGCCCCACCCGGAAATCACGTGGGCCCCACCCGGAAATCACGTGGGCCCCACCCGGAAATCACGTGGGCCCCACCCGGAAATCACGTGGGCCCCACCCGGAAATCACGTGGGCCCCACCCGGAAATCACGTGGGCCCCACCCGGAAATCACGTGGGCCCCACCCGGAAATCACGTGGGCCCCACCCGGAAATCACGTGGGCCCCACCCGGAAATCACGTGGGCCCCACCCGGAAATCACGTGGGCCCCACCCGGAAATCACGTGGGCCCCACCCGGAAATCACGTGGGCCCCACCCGGAAATCACGTGGGCCCCACCCGGAAATCACGTGGGCCCCACCCGGAAATCACGTGGGCCCCACGGGAAATCACGTGGGCCCCACCCGGAAATCACGTGGGCCCCACCCGGAAATCACGTGGGCCCCACCCGGAAATCACGTGGGCCCCACCCGGAAATCACGTGGGCCCCACCCGGAAATCACGTGGGCCCCACCCGGAAATCACGTGGGCCCCACCCGGAAATCACGTGGGCCCCACCCGGAAATCACGTGGGCCCCACCCGGAAATCACGTGGGCCCCACGGGGAAATCACGTGGGCCCCACCCGGAAATCACGTGGGCCCCACCCGGAAATCACGTGGGCCCCACCCGGAAATCACGTGGGCCCCACCCGGAAATCACGTGGGCCCCACCCGGAAATCACGTGGGCCCCACCCGGAAATCACGTGGGCCCCACCCGGAAATCACGTGGGCCCCACCCGGAAATCACGTGGGCCCCACCCGGAAATCACGTGGGCCCCACCCGGAAATCACGTGGGCCCCACCCGGAAATCACGTGGGCCCCACCCGGAAATCACGTGGGCCCCACCCGGAAATCACGTGGGCCCCACCCGGAAATCACGTGGGCCCCACCCGGAAATCACGTGGGCCCCACCCGGAAATCACGTGGGCCCCACCCGGAAATCACGTGGGCCCCACCCGGAAATCACGTGGGCCCCACCCGGAAATCACGTGGGGCCCACCCGGAAATCACGTGGGCCCCACCCGGAAATCACGTGGGCCCCACCCGGAAATCACGTGGGCCCCACCCGGAAATCACGTGGGCCCCACCCGGAAATCACGTGGGCCCCACCCGGAAATCACGTGGGCCCCACCCGGAAATCACGTGGGCCCCACCCGGAAATCACGTGGGCCCCACCCGGAAATCACGTGGGCCCCACCCGGAAATCACGTGGGCCCCACCCGGAAATCACGTGGGCCCCACCCGGAAATCACGTGGGCCCCACCCGGAAATCACGTGGGCCCCACCCGGAAATCACGTGGGCCCCACCCGGAAATCACGTGGGCCCCACCCGGAAATCACGTGGGCCCCACCCGGAAATCACGTGGGCCCCACCCGGAAATCACGTGGGCCCCACCCGGAAATCACGTGGGCCCCACCCGGAAATCACGTGGGCCCCACCCGGAAATCACGTGGGCCCCACCCGGAAATCACGTGGGCCCCACCCGGAAATCACGTGGGCCCCACCCGGAAATCACGTGGGCCCCACGGGGAAATCACGTGGGCCCCACCCGGAAATCACGTGGGCCCCACCCGGAAATCACGTGGGCCCCACCCGGAAATCACGTGGGCCCCACCCGGAAATCACGTGGGCCCCACCCGGAAATCACGTGGGCCCCACCCGGAAATCACGTGGGCCCCACCCGGAAATCACGTGGGCCCCACCCGGAAATCACGTGGGCCCCACCCGGAAATCACGTGGGCCCCACCCGGAAATCACGTGGGCCCCACCCGGAAATCACGTGGGCCCCACCCGGAAATCACGTGGGCCCCACCCGGAAATCACGTGGGCCCCACCCGGAAATCACGTGGGCCCCACCCGGAAATCACGTGGGCCCCACCCGGAAATCACGTGGGCCCCACCCGGAAATCACGTGGGCCCCACCCGGAAATCACGTGGGCCCCACCCGGAAATCACGTGGGCCCCACCCGGAAATCACGTGGGCCCCACCCGGAAATCACGTGGGCCCCACCCGGAAATCACGTGGGCCCCACCCGGAAATCACGTGGGCCCCACCCGGAAATCACGTGGGCCCCACCCGGAAATCACGTGGGCCCCACCCGGAAATCACGTGGGCCCCACCCGGAAATCACGTGGGCCCCACCCGGAAATCACGTGGGCCCCACCCGGAAATCACGTGGGCCCCACCCGGAAATCACGTGGGCCCCACCGGAAATCACGTGGGCCCCACCCGGAAATCACGTGGGCCCCACCCGGAAATCACGTGGGCCCCACCCGGAAATCACGTGGGCCCCACCCGGAAATCACGTGGGCCCCACCCGGAAATCACGTGGGCCCCACCCGGAAATCACGTGGGCCCCACCCGGAAATCACGTGGGCCCCACCCGGAAATCACGTGGGCCCCACCCGGAAATCACGTGGGCCCCACCCGGAAATCACGTGGGCCCCACCCGGAAATCACGTGGGCCCCACGGGAAATCACGTGGGCCCCACCCGGAAATCACGTGGGCCCCACCCGGAAATCACGTGGGCCCCACCCGGAAATCACGTGGGCCCCACCCGGAAATCACGTGGGCCCCACCCGGAAATCACGTGGGCCCCACCCGGAAATCACGTGGGCCCCACCCGGAAATCACGTGGGCCCCACCCGGAAATCACGTGGGCCCCACCCGGAAATCACGTGGGCCCCACCCGGAAATCACGTGGGCCCCACCCGGAAATCACGTGGGCCCCACCCGGAAATCACGTGGGCCCCACCCGGAAATCACGTGGGCCCCACCCGGAAATCACGTGGGCCCCACCCGGAAATCACGTGGGCCCCACGGGGAAATCACGTGGGCCCCACCCGGAAATCACGTGGGCCCCACCCGGAAATCACGTGGGCCCCACCCGGAAATCACGTGGGCCCCACGGGGAAATCACGTGGGCCCCACCCGGAAATCACGTGGGCCCCACCCGGAAATCACGTGGGCCCCACCCGGAAATCACGTGGGCCCCACCCGGAAATCACGTGGGCCCCACCCGGAAATCACGTGGGCCCCACCCGGAAATCACGTGGGCCCCACCCGGAAATCACGTGGGCCCCACCCGGAAATCACGTGGGCCCCACCCGGAAATCACGTGGGCCCCACCCGGAAATCACGTGGGCCTCACCCGGAAATCACGTGGGCCCCACCCGGAAATCACGTGGGCCCCACCCGGAAATCACGTGGGCCCCACCCGGAAATCACGTGGGCCCCACCCGGAAATCACGTGGGCCCCACCCGGAAATCACGTGGGCCCCACCCGGAAATCACGTGGGCCCCACCCGGAAATCACGTGGGCCCCACCCGGAAATCACGTGGGCCCCACCCGGAAATCACGTGGGCCCCACCCGGAAATCACGTGGGCCCCACCCGGAAATCACGTGGGCCCCACCCGGAAATCACGTGGGCCCCACCCGGAAATCACGTGGGCCCCACCCGGAAATCACGTGGGCCCCACCCGGAAATCACGTGGGCCCCACCCGGAAATCACGTGGGCCCCACCCGGAAATCACGTGGGCCCCACCCGGAAATCACGTGGGCCCCACCCGGAAATCACGTGGGCCCCACCCGGAAATCACGTGGGCCCCACCCGGAAATCACGTGGGCCCCACCCGGAAATCACGTGGGCCCCACCCGGAAATCACGTGGGCCCCACCACGTGGGCCCCACGGGGAAATCACGTGGGCCCCACCCGGAAATCACGTGGGCCCCACCCGGAAATCACGTGGGCCCCACCCGGAAATCACGTGGGCCCCACCCGGAAATCACGTGGGCCCCACCCGGAAATCACGTGGGCCCCACCCGGAAATCACGTGGGCCCCACCCGGAAATCACGTGGGCCCCACCCGGAAATCACGTGGGCCCCACCCGGAAATCACGTGGGCCCCACCCGGAAATCACGTGGGCCCCACCCGGAAATCACGTGGGCCCCACCCGGAAATCACGTGGGCCCCACCCGGAAATCACGTGGGCCCCACCCGGAAATCACGTGGGCCCCACCCGGAAATCACGTGGGCCCCACCCGGAAATCACGTGGGCCCCACCCGGAAATCACGTGGGCCCCACCCGGAAATCACGTGGGCCCCACCCGGAAATCACGTGGGCCCCACCCGGAAATCACGTGGGCCCCACCCGAAATCACGTGGGCCCCACCCGGAAATCACGTGGGCCCCACCCGGAAATCACGTGGGCCCCACCCGGAAATCACGTGGGCCCCACGGGAAATCACGTGGGCCCCACCCGGAAATCACGTGGGCCCCACCCGGAAATCACGTGGGCCCCACCCGGAAATCACGTGGGCCCCACCCGGAAATCACGTGGGCCCCACCCGGAAATCACGTGGGCCCCACCCGGAAATCACGTGGGCCCCACCCGGAAATCACGTGGGCCCCACCCGGAAATCACGTGGGCCCCACCCGGAAATCACGTGGGCCCCACCCGGAAATCACGTGGGCCCCACCCGGAAATCACGTGGGCCCCACCCGGAAATCACGTGGGCCCCACCCGGAAATCACGTGGGCCCCACCCGGAAATCACGTGGGCCCCACCCGGAAATCACGTGGGCCCCACCCGGAAATCACGTGGGCCCCACCCGGAAATCACGTGGGCCCCACCCGGAAATCACGTGGGCCCCACCCGGAAATCACGTGGGCCCCACCCGGAAATCACGTGGGCCCCACCCGGAAATCACGTGGGCCCCACCCGGAAATCACGTGGGCCCCACCCGGAAATCACGTGGGCCCCACCCGGAAATCACGTGGGCCCCACCCGGAAATCACGTGGGCCCCACCCGGAAATCACGTGGGCCCCACCCGGAAATCACGTGGGCCCCACCCGGAAATCACGGGGGGAAATCACGTGGGCCCCACCCGGAAATCACGTGGGCCCCACCCGGAAATCACGTGGGCCCACCCGGAAATCACGTGGGCCCCACCCGGAAATCACGTGGGCCCCACCCGGAAATCACGTGGGCCCCACCCGGAAATCACGTGGGCCCCACCCGGAAATCACGTGGGCCCCACCCGGAAATCACGTGGGCCCACCCGGAAATCACGTGGGCCCCACCCGGAAATCACGTGGGCCCCACCCGGAAATCACGTGGGCCCCACCCGGAAATCACGTGGGCCCCACCCGGAAATCACGTGGGCCCCACCCGGAAATCACGTGGGCCCCACCCGGAAATCACGTGGGCCCCACCCGGAAATCACGTGGGCCCCACCCGGAAATCACGTGGGCCCCACCCGGAAATCACGTGGGCCCCACGGGAAATCACGTGGGCCCCACGGGAAATCACGTGGGCCCCACCCGGAAATCACGTGGGCCCCACCCGGAAATCACGTGGGCCCCACGGAAATCACGTGGGCCCCACCCGGAAATCACGTGGGCCCCACCCGGAAATCACGTGGGCCCCACCCGGAAATCACGTGGGCCCCACCCGGAAATCACGTGGGCCCCACCCGGAAATCACGTGGGCCCCACCCGGAAATCACGTGGGCCCCACCCGGAAATCACGTGGGCCCCACCCGGAAATCACGTGGGCCCCACCCGGAAATCACGTGGGCCCCACCCGGAAATCACGTGGGCCCCACCCGGAAATCACGTGGGCCCCACCCGGAAATCACGTGGGCCCCACCCGGAAATCACGTGGGCCCCACCCGGAAATCACGTGGGCCCCACCCGGAAATCACGTGGGCCCCACCCGGAAATCACGTGGGCCCCACCCGGAAATCACGTGGGCCCCACGGGGAAATCACGTGGGCCCCACCCGGAAATCACGTGGGCCCCACCCGGAAATCACGTGGGCCCCACCCGGAAATCACGTGGGCCCCACCCGGAAATCACGTGGGCCCCACCCGGAAATCACGTGGGCCCCACCCGGAAATCACGTGGGCCCCACCCGGAAATCACGTGGGCCCCACCCGGAAATCACGTGGGCCCCACCCGGAAATCACGTGGGCCCCACCCGGAAATCACGTGGGGCCCACCCGGAAATCACGTGGGCCCCACCCGGAAATCACGTGGGCCCCACCCGGAAATCACGTGGGCCCCACCCGGAAATCACGTGGGCCCCACCCGGAAATCACGTGGGCCCCACCCGGAAATCACGTGGGCCCCACCCGGAAATCACGTGGGCCCCACCCGGAAATCACGTGGGCCCCACCCGGAAATCACGTGGGCCCCACCCGGAAATCACGTGGGCCCCACCCGGAAATCACGTGGGCCCCACCCGGAAATCACGTGGGCCCCACCCGGAAATCACGTGGGCCCCACCCGGAAATCACGTGGGCCCCACCCGGAAATCACGTGGGCCCCACCCGGAAATCACGTGGGCCCCACCCGGAAATCACGTGGGCCCCACCCGGAAATCACGTGGGCCCCACCCGGAAATCACGTGGGCCCCACCGGAAATCACGTGGGCCCCACCCGGAAATCACGTGGGCCCCACCCGGAAATCACGTGGGCCCCACCCGGAAATCACGTGGGCCCCACCCGGAAATCACGTGGGCCCCACCCGGAAATCACGTGGGCCCCACCCGGAAATCACGTGGGCCCCACCCGGAAATCACGTGGGCCCCACCCGGAAATCACGTGGGCCCCACCCGGAAATCACGTGGGCCCCACCCGGAAATCACGTGGGCCCCACCCGGAAATCACGTGGGCCCCACCCGGACGTGGGCCCCACCCGGAAATCACGTGGGCCCCACCCGGAAATCACGTGGGCCCCACCCGGAAATCACGTGGGGCCCACCCGGAAATCACGTGGGCCCCACGGGGAAATCACGTGGGCCCCACCCGGAAATCACGTGGGCCCCACCCGGAAATCACGTGGGCCCCACGGGGAAATCACGTGGGCCCCACCCGGAAATCACGTGGGCCCACCCGGAAATCACGTGGGCCCCACCCGGAAATCACGTGGGCCCCACCCGGAAATCACGTGGGCCCCACCCGGAAATCACGTGGGCCCCACCCGGAAATCACGTGGGCCCCACCCGGAAATCACGTGGGCCCCACCCGGAAATCACGTGGGCCCCACCCGGAAATCACGTGGGCCCCACCCGGAAATCACGTGGGCCCCACCCGGAAATCACGTGGGGCCCACCCGGAAATCACGTGGGCCCCACCCGGAAATCACGTGGGCCCCACCCGGAAATCACGTGGGCCCCACGGGAAATCACGTGGGCCCCACGGGGAAATCACGTGGGCCCCACGGGGAAATCACGTGGGGCCCACCCGGAAATCACGTGGGCCCCACCCGGAAATCACGTGGGCCCCACCCGGAAATCACGTGGGCCCCACCCGGAAATCACGTGGGCCCCACCCGGAAATCACGTGGGCCCCACCCGGAAATCACGTGGGCCCCACCCGGAAATCACGTGGGCCCCACCCGGAAATCACGTGGGCCCCACGTTGAAATCACGTGGGCCCCACGGGGAAATCACGTGGTCCCCACCCGGAAATCACGTGGGCCACACCCGGAAATCACGTGGGCCCCCACCCGGAAATCACGTGGGCCCCACCCGGAAATCACGTGGGCCCCACCCGGAAATCACGTGGGCCCCACCCGGAAATCACGTGGGCCCCACCCGGAAATCACGTGGGCCCCACCCGGAAATCACGTGGGCCCCACCCGGAAATCACGTGGGCCCCACCCGGAAATCACGTGGGCCCCACGGGGAAATCACGTGGGCCCCACCCGGAAATCATGTGGGGCCCCACCCGGAAATCACGTGGGCCCCACCCGGAAATCACGTGGGCCCAACGGGGAAATCACGTGGGCACCACCGGGAAATCACGTGGGCCCTAGCCGGAAATCACGTGGGCCCCACCCGGAAATCACGTGGGCCCCACCCGGAAATCACGTGGGCCCCACCCGGAAATCACGTGGGCCCCACCCGGAAATCACGTGGGCCCCACCCGGAAATCACGTGGGCCCCACCCGGAAATCACGTGGGCCCCACCCGGAAATCACGTGGGCCCCACCCGGAAATCACGTGGGCCCCACCCGGAAATCACGTGGGCCCCACCGGGGAAATCACGTGGGCCCCACGGGGAAATCACGTGGGCCCCACCGGGAAATCACGTGGGCCCCACCCGGAAATCACGTGGGCCCCACCCGGAAATCACGTGGGCCCCACCCGGAAATCACGTGGGCCCCACCAGGAAATCACGTGGGCCCCACCCGGAAATCACGTGGGCCCCACCCGGAAATCACGTGGGCCCCACCCGGAAATCACGTGGGCCCCACCCGGAAATCACGTGGGCCCCACCCGGAAAACACGTGGGCCCCACCCGGAAATCACGTGGGCCCCACCCGGAAATCACGTGGGGCCCCACCCGGAAATCACGTGGGCCCCACCCGGAAATCACGTGGGCCCCACCCGGAAATCACGTGGGACCCACGGGGAAATCACGTGGGCCCCACCCGGAAATCACGTGGGCCACCACCCGGAAATCACGTGGGCCCCACCCGGAAATCACGTGGGCCCCACGGGGAAATCACGTGGGCCCCACCCGGAAATCACGTGGGCCCCACCCGGAAATCACGTGGGCCCCACCCGGAAATCACGTGGGCCCCACCCGGAAATCACGTGGGCCCCACCCGGAAATCACGTGGGCCCCACCCGGAAATCACGTGGGCCCCAGCCGGAAATCACGTGGGCCCCACGGGGAAATCACGTGGGCCCCACCCGGAAATCACGTGGGCCCCACCCGGAAATCACGTGGGCCCCACCCGGAAATCACGTGGGCCCCACCCGGAAATCACGTGGGCCCCACCCGGAAATCACGTGGGCCCCAGCCGGAAATCACGTGGGCCCCACCCGGAAATCACGTGGGCCCCACCCGGAAACCACGTGGGCCCCACCCGGAAATCACGTGGGCCCCACGGGGAAATCACGTGGGCCACCACCCGGAAATCACGTGGGCCCCACCCGGAAATCACGTGGGCCCCAGCCCGGAAATCACGTGGGCCCCAGCCCGGAAATCACGTGGGCCCCACCCGGAAACCACGTGGGCCCCACCCGGAAATCACGTGGGCCCCAGCCGGAAATCACGTGGGCCCCACCCGGAAATCACGTGGGCCCCACCCGGAAATCACGTGGGGCCCCACGGGGAAATCACGTGGGGCCCACCCGGAAATCACGTGGGCCCCACCCGGAAATCACGTGGGCCCCACCCGGAAATCACGTGGGCCCCAGCCGGAAACCACGTGGGCCCCACCCGGAAATCACGTGGGCCCCACCCGGAAATCACGTGGGCCCCACCCGGAAATCACGTGGGCCCCACCCGGAAATCACGTGGGCCCCACCCGGAAATCACGTGGGCCCCAGCCGGAAATCACGTGGGCCCCACCCGGAAATCACGTGGGCCCCACCCGGAAATCACGTGGGCCCCACCCGGAAATCACGTGGGCCCCACCCGCAAATCACGTGGGCCCCACCCGGAAATCACGTGGGCCCCACCCGGAAATCACGTGGGCCCCACCCGGAAATCACGTGGGCCCCACGGGGAAATCACGTGGGCCCCACCCGGAAATCACGTGGGCCCCACCCGGAAATCACGTGGGCCCCACCGGGAAATCACGTGGGCCCCACCCGGAAATCACGGGGGGCCCACCGGGAAATCACGTGGGGCCCACCCGGAAATCACGTGGGGCCCACCCGGAAATCACGTGGGCCCCACCCGGAAATCACGTGGGCCCCACCCGGAAATCACGTGGGCCCCACCCGCAAATCACGTGGGCCCCACCCGGAAATCACGTGGGGCCCACCCGGAAATCACGTGGGCCCCACCCGGAAATCACGTGGGCCCCACGGGGAAATCACGTGGGCCCCACCCGGAAATCACGTGGGCCCCACCCGGAAATCACGTGGGCCCCACGGGGAAATCACGTGGGCCCCACGGGGAAATCACGTGGGCCCCACCCGGAAATCACGTGGGTCCCACCCGGAAATCACGTGGGCCCCACCCGGAAATCACGTGGGCCCCACCCGGAAATCACGTGGGCCCCACCCGGAAATCACGTGGGCCCCACCCGGAAATCACGTGGGCCCCACCCGGAAATCACGTGGGCCCCACCCGGAAATCACGAGGGCCCCACCCGGAAATCACGTGGGCCCCACCCGGAAATCACGTGGGCCCCACCCGGAAATCACGTGGGCCCCACGGGGAAATCACGTGGGCCCCACGGGGAAATCACGTGGGCCCCACCCGGAAATCACGTGGGTCCCACCCGGAAATCACGTGGGCCCCACCCGGAAATCACGTGGGCCCCACCCGGAAATCACGTGGGCCCCACCCGGAAAACACGTGGGCCCCACCCGGAAATCACGTGGGCCCCACCCGGAAATCACGTGGGCCCCACCCGGAAATCACGAGGGCCCCACCCGGAAATCACGTGGGCCCCACGGGGAAATCACGTGGGCCCCACCCGGAAATCACGTGGGCCCCACCCGGAAATCACGTGGGCCCCACGGGGAAATCACGTGGGCCCCACCCCGAAATCACGTGGGCCCCACCCGGAAATCACGTGGGCCCCACGGGGAAATCACGTGGGCCCCACCCCGAAATCACGTGGGCCCCACCCGGAAATCACGTGGGCCCCACGGGGAAATCACGTGGGCCCCACCCGGAAATCACGTGGGCCCCACCCGGAAATCACGGGGGCCCCACGGGGAAATCACGGGGGCCTCACGGGGAAATCACGTGGGCCCCACCCGGAAATCACGGGGGGCCCACCGGGAAATCACGTGGGGCCCCACCCGGAAATCACGTGGGCCCCACCCGGAAATCACGTGGGCCCCACCCGGAAATCACGTGGGCCCCACCCGGAAATCACGTGGGCCCCACCCGGAAATCACGTGGGGCCCACCCGGAAATCACGTGGGCCCCACCCGGAAATCACGTGGGCCCCACCCGGAAATCACGTGGGCCCCACCCGGAAATCACGTGGGCCCCAGCCGGAAATCACGTGGGCCCCACCCGGAAATCACGTGGGCCCCACCCGGAAATCACGTGGGCCCCACCCGGAAATCACGTGGGCCCCAGCCGGAAATCACGTGGGGCCCACCCGGAAATCACGTGGGCCCCACGGGGAAATCACGTGGGCCCCACCCGGAAATCACGTGGGCCCCACCCGGAAATCACGTGGGCCCCACCCGGAAATCACGTGGGCCCCACGGGGAAATCACGTGGGCCCCACCCGGAAATCACGTGGGCCCCACGGGGAAATCACGTGGGCCCCACCCGGAAATCACGTGGGCCCCACCCGGAAATCACGTGGGCCCCACCCGGAAATCACGTGGGGCCCACCCGGAAATCACGTGGGCCCCACCCGGAAATCACGTGGGCCCCACCCGGAAATCACGTGGCCCCACGGGGAAATCACGTGGGCCCACCCGGAAATCACGTGGGGCCCACCCGGAAATCACGTGGGCCCCGCGGGGAAATCACGTGGGCCCCACCCGGAAATCACGTGGGCCCCACCCGGAAATCACGTGGGCCCCACCCGGAAATCACGTGGGCCCCACCCGGAAATCACGTGGGCCCCACCCGGAAATCACGTGGGCCCCACGCGGAAATCACGTGGGCCCCACGTTGAAATCACGTGGGCCCCACCCGGAAATCACGTGGTCCCCACCCGGAAATCACGTGGACCACACCCGGAAATCACGTGGGCCCCCACCCGGAAATCACGTGGGCCCCACCCGGAAATCACGTGGGCCCCACCCGGAAATCACGTGGGCCCCACCCGGAAATCACGTGGGCCCCACGGGGAAATCACGTGGGCCCCACCCGGAAATCACGTGGGCCCCACCCGGAAATCACGTGGGCCCCACCCGGAAATCACGTGGGCCCCACGGGGAAATCACGTGGGCCCCACCCGGAAATCATGTGGGGCCCACCCGGAATTCACGTGGGCCCCACCCGGAAATCACGTGGGCCCAACGGGGAAATCACGTGGGCACCACCCGGAAATCACGTGGGCCCTAGCCGGAAATCACGTGGGCCCCACCCGGAAATCACGTGGGCCCCACCCGGAAATCACGTGGGCCCCACCCGGAAATCACGTGGGCCCCACACGGAAATCAGGTGGGGCCCACCCGGAAATCACGTGGGCCCCACCCGGAAATCACGTGGGCGCCACCCGGAACTCACGTGGGCCCCACCCGGAAATCACGTGGGCCCCACCCGGAAATCACGTGGGCCCCACGGGGAAATCACGTGGGCCCCACGGGGAAATCACGTGGGCCCCACCCGGAAATCACGTGGGCCCCACCCGGAAATCACGTGGGCCCCACCCGGAAATCACGTGGGCCCCACCCGGAAATCACGTGGGGCCCACCAGGAAATCACGTGGGCCCCACCCGGAAATCACGTGGGCCCCACCCGGAAATCACGTGGGCCCCACCCGGAAACATGTGGGCCCCACCCGGAAATCACGTGGGCCCCACCCGGAAAACACGTGGGCCCCACCCGGAAATCACGTGGGCCCCACCCGGAAATCACGTGTGCCCCACCCGGAAATCACGTGGGGCCCACCCGGAAATCACGTGTGCCCCACCCGGAAATCACGTGGGCCCCACCCGGAAATCACGTGGGCCCCACCCGGAAATCACGTGGGCCCCACCCGGAAATCACGTGGGCCCCACGGGGAAATCACGTGGGCCCCACCCGGAAATCACGTGGGCCCCACCCGGAAATCACGTGGGGCCCCACCCGGAAATCACGTGGGCCCCACCCGGAAATCACGTGGGCCCCACCCGGAAATCACGTGGGCCCCACCCGGAAATCACGTGGGCCCCACCCGGAAATCACGTGGGCCCCACCCGGAAATCACGTGGGCCCCACACGGAAATCACGTGGGCCCCACCCGGAAATCACGTGGGCCCCACCCGGGAAATCACGTGGGCCCCACCCGGAAATCACGTGGGCCCCACCCGGAAATCACGTGGGCCCCACCCGGAAATCACGTGGGCCCCACCCGGAAATCACGTGGGCCCCACCCGTGGGCCCCACCCGGAAATCACGTGGGCCCCACCCGGAAATCACGTGGGCCACGGAAATCACGTGGGCCCCACCCGGAAATCACGTGGGCCCCACCCGGAAATCACGTGGGCCCCACCCGGAAATCACGTGGGCCCCACCCGGAAATCACGTGGCCCCACGGGGAAATCACGTGGGCCCACCCGGAAATCACGTGGGGCCCACCCGGAAATCACGTGGGCCCCACGGGGAAATCACGTGGGCCCCACCCAGAAATCACGTGGGCCCCACCCGGAAATCACGTGGGCCCCACCCGGAAATCACGTGGGCCCCACCCGGAAATCACGTGGGCCCCACCCGGAAATCACGTGGGCCCCACCCGGAAATCACGTGGGCCCCACCCGGAAATCACGTGGGCCCCACCCGGAAATCACGTGGGCCCCACGGGGAAATCACGTGGGCCCCACGGGGAAATCACGTGGGCCCCACCCGGAAATCACGTGGGCCCCACCCGGAAATCACGTGGGCCCCACCCGGAAATCACGTGGGCCCCACCCGGAAATCACGTGGGGCCCACCATGAAATCATGTGGGCCCCACCCGGAAATCACGTGGGCCCCACCCGGAAATCACGTGGGCCCCACCCGGAAACACGTGGGCCCCACCCGGAAATCACGTGGGCCCCACCCGGAAAACACGTGGGCCCCACCCGGAAATCACGTGGGCCCCACCCGGAAATCACGTGTGCCCCACCCGGAAATCACGTGGGGCCCACCCGGAAATCACGTGTGCCCCACCCGGAAATCACGTGGGCCCCACCCGGAAATCACGTGGGCCCCACCCGGAAATCACGTGGGCCCCACCCGGAAATCACGTGGGCCCCACGGGGAAATCACGTGGGCCCCACCCGGAAATCACGTGGGCCCCACCCGGAAATCACGGGGGGCCCACCCGGAAATCACGTGTGCCCCACCCGGAAATCACGTGGGCCCCACCCGGAAATCACGTGGGCCCCACCCGGAAATCACGTGGGCCCCACCCGGAAATCACGTGGGCCCCACCCGGAAATCACGTGGGGCCCACCCGGAAATCACGTGGGCCCCACGGAAATCACGTGGGCCCCACGGGAAATCACGTGGGGCCCACCCGAAATCACGTGGGCCCCACCCGGAAATCACGTGGGCCCCACCCGGAAATCACGTGGCCCCACGGGGAAATCACGTGGGCCCACCCGGAAATCACGTGGGGCCCACCCGGAAATCACGTGGGCCCCACGGGAAATCACGTGGCCCCACCCGGAAATCACGTGGGCCCCACCCGGAAATCACGTGGGCCCCACCCGGAAATCACGTGGGCCCCACCCGGAAATCACGTGGGCCCCACCCGGAAATCACGTGGGCCCCACGGGGAAATCACGTGGGCCCCACCCGGAAATCACGTGGGCCCCACCCGGAAATCACGTGGGCCCCACCCGGAAATCACGTGGGCCACACCCGGAAATCACGTGGGCCCCACCCGGAAATCACGTGGGCCCCACCCGGAAATCACGTGGGCCCCACCCGGAAATCACGTGGGCCCCACCCGGAAATCACGTGGGCCCCACCCGGAAATCACGTGGGCCCCACCCGGAAATCACGTGGGCCCCACCCGGAAATCACGTGGGCCCCACCCGGAAATCACGTGGGCCCCACGGGGAAATCACGTGGGCCCCACCCGGAAATCACGTGGGCCCCACCCGGAAATCACGTGGGCCCCACCCGGAAATCACGTGGGCCCCACGGGGAAATCACGTGGGCCCCACCCGGAAATCACGTGGGCCCTACCCGGAAATCACGTGGGCCCCACCCGGAAATCACGTGGGCCCCACCCGGAAATCACGTGGGCCCCACCCGGAAATCACGTGGGCCCCACCCGGAAATCACGTGGGCCCCACCCGGAAATCACGTGGGCCCCACCCGGAAATCACGTGGGCCCCACCCGGAAATCACGTGGGCCCCACCCGGAAATCACGTGGGCCCCACCCGGAAATCACGTGGGCCCCACCCGGAAATCACGTGGGCCCCACCCGGAAATCACGTGGGCCCCACCCGGAAATCACGTGGGCCCCACCCGGAAATCACGTGGGCCCACCCGGAAATCACGTGGGCCCCACCCGGAAATCACGTGGGCCCCACGGGGAAATCACGTGGGCCCCACCCGGAAATCACGTGGGCCCCACCCGGAAATCACGTGGGCCCCACCCGGAAATCACGTGGGCCCCACCCGGAAATCACGTGGGCCCCACCCGGAAATCACGTGGGCCCCACCCGGAAATCACGTGGGCCCCACCCGGAAATCACGTGGGCCCCACCCGGAAATCACGTGGGCCCCACGGAAATCACGTGGGCCCCACCCGGAAATCACGTGGGCCCCACCCGGAAATCACGTGGGCCCCACCCGGAAATCACGTGGGCCCCACCCGAAATCACGTGGGCCCCACCCGGAAATCACGTGGGCCCCACCCGGAAATCACGTGGGCCCCACCCGGAAATCACGTGGGCCCCACCCGGAAATCACGTGGGCCCCACCCGGAAACACGTGGGCCCCACCCGGAAATCACGTGGGCCCCACCCGGAAATCACGTGGGCCCCACCCGGAAATCACGTGGGCCCCACCCGGAAATCACGTGGGCCCCACCCGGAAATCACGTGGGCCCACCCGGAAATCACGTGGGCCCCACCCGGAAATCACGTGGGCCCCACCCGGAAATCACGTGGGCCCCACCCGGAAATCACGTGGGCCCCACCCGGAAATCACGTGGGCCCCACCCGGAAATCACGTGGGCCCCACCCGGAAATCACGTGGGCCCCACCCGGAAATCACGTGGGCCCACCCGGAAATCACGTGGGCCCCACCCGGAAATCACGTGGGCCCCACCCGGAAATCACGTGGGCCCCACCCGGAAATCACGTGGGCCCCACCCGGAAATCACGTGGGCCCCACCCGGAAATCACGTGGGCCCCACCCGGAAATCACGTGGGCCCCACGGGAAATCACGTGGGCCCCACGGGGAAATCACGTGGGCCCCACCCGGAAATCACGTGGGCCCCACGGGGAAATCACGTGGGCCCCACCCGGAAATCACGTGGGCCCCACCCGGAAATCACGTGGGCCCACCCGGAAATCACGTGGGCCCACCCGGAAATCACGTGGGCCCCACCCGGAAATCACGTGGGCCCCACCCGGAAATCACGTGGGCCCCACCCGGAAATCACGTGGGCCCCACCCGGAAATCACGTGGGCCCCACCCGAAATCACGTGGGCCCCACCCGGAAATCACGTGGGCCCCACGGGGAAATCACGTGGGCCCCACCCGGAAATCACGTGGGCCCCACCCGGAAATCACGTGGGCCCCACCCGGAAATCACGTGGGCCCCACCCGGAAATCACGTGGGCCCCCACCCGGAAATCACGTGGGCCCCACCCGGAAATCACGTGGGCCCCACCCGGAAATCACGTGGGCCCCACCCGGAAATCACGTGGGCCCCACCCGGAAATCACGTGGGCCCCACCCGGAAATCACGTGGGCCCCACCCGGAAATCACGTGGGCCCCACCCGGAAATCACGTGGGCCCCACCCGGAAATCACGTGGGCCCCACCCGGAAATCACGGGGCCCACCCGGAAATCACGTGGGCCCCACCCGAAATCACGTGGGCCCCACGGGGAAATCACGTGGGCCCCACCCGGAAATCACGTGGGCCCCACCCGGAAATCACGTGGGCCCCACCCGGAAATCACGTGGGCCCCACCCGGAAATCACGTGGGCCCCACCCGGAAATCACGTGGGCCCCACCCGGAAATCACGTGGGCCCCACCCGGAAATCACGTGGGCCCCACCCGGAAATCACGTGGGCCCCACCCGGAAATCACGTGGGCCCCACCCGGAAATCACGTGGGCCCCACCCGGAAATCACGTGGGCCCCACCCGGAAATCACGGGGCCCCACGGGGAAATCACGTGGGCCCCACCCGGAAATCACGTGGGCCCCACCCGGAAATCACGTGGGCCCCACCCGGAAATCACGTGGGCCCCACCCGGAAATCACGTGGGCCCCACCCGGAAATCACGTGGGCCCCACCCGGAAATCACGTGGGCCCCACCCGGAAATCACGTGGGCCCCACCCGGAAACACGTGGGCCCCACCCGGAAATCACGTGGGCCCCACCCGGAAATCACGTGGGCCCCACCCGGAAATCACGTGGGCCCCACCCGGAAATCACGTGGGCCCCACCCGGAAATCACGTGGGCCCCACCCGGAAATCACGTGGGCCCCACCCGGAAATCACGTGGGACCCACCCGGAAATCACGTGGGCCCCACCCGGAAATCACGTGGGCCCCACCCGAAATCACGTGGGCCCCACCCGGAAATCACGTGGGCCCCACGGGGAAATCACGTGGGCCCCACCCGGAAATCACGTGGGCCCCACCCGGAAATCACGTGGGCCCCACCCGGAAATCACGTGGGCCCCACCCGGAAATCACGTGGGCCCCACGGAAATCACGTGGGCCCCACCCGGAAATCACGTGGGCCCCACCCGGAAATCACGTGGGCCCCACCCGGAAATCACGTGGGCCCCACCCGGAAATCACGTGGGCCCCACCCGGAAATCACGGGGCCCCACGGGGAAATCACGTGGGCCCCACCCGGAAATCACGTGGGCCCCACCCGGAAATCACGTGGGCCCCACCCGGAAATCACGTGGGCCCCACCCGGAAATCACGTGGGCCCCACCCGGAAATCACGTGGGCCCCACCCGGAAATCACGTGGGCCCCACCCGGAAATCACGTGGGCCCCACCCGGAAATCACGTGGGCCCCACCCGGAAATCACGTGGGCCCCACCCGGAAATCACGTGGGCCCCACCCGGAAATCACGTGGGCCCCACCCGGAAATCACGTGGGCCCCACCCGGAAATCACGTGGGCCCCACCCGGAAATCACGTGGGCCCCACCCGGAAATCACGTGGGCCCCACCCGGAAATCACGTGGGCCCCACCCGGAAATCACGTGGGCCCCACCCGGAAATCACGTGGGCCCCACCCGGAAATCACGTGGGCCCCACCCGGAAATCACGTGGGCCCCACCCGGAAATCACGTGGGCCCCACCCGGAAATCACGTGGGCCCCACGGGGAAATCACGTGGGCCCCACCCGGAAATCACGTGGGCCCCACGGGAAATCACGTGGGCCCCACCCGGAAATCACGTGGGCCCCACCCGGAAATCACGTGGGCCCCACCCGGAAATCACGTGGGCCCCACCCGGAAATCACGTGGGCCCCACCCGGAAATCACGTGGGCCCCACCCGGAAATCACGTGGGCCCCACGGGGAAATCACGTGGGCCCCACCCGGAAATCACGTGGGCCCCCCACGGGAATCACGTGGGCCCCACGGGAAATCACGTGGGCCCCACGGGGAAATCACGTGGGCCCCACCCGGAAATCACGTGGGCCCCACGGGGAAATCACGTGGGCCCCACCCGGAAATCACGTGGGCCCCACCCGGAAATCACGTGGGCCCCACCCGGAAATCACGTGGGCCCCACCCGGAAATCACGTGGGCCCCACGGGGAAATCACGTGGGCCCCACCCGGAAATCACGTGGGCCCCACCCGGAAATCACGTGGGCCCCACCCGGAAATCACGTGGGGCCCACCCGGAAATCACGTGGGCCCCACCCGGAAATCACGTGGGCCCCACCCGGAAATCACGTGGGCCCCACCCGGAAATCACGTGGGCCCCACCCGGAAATCACGTGGGCCCCACGGGAAATCACGTGGGCCCCTCGGGAAATCACGTGGGCCCCACCCGGAAATCACGTGGGCCCCTCGGAAATCACGTGGGCCCCACCCGGAAATCACGTGGGCCCCACGGGGAAATCACGTGGGCCCCACCCGGAAATCACGTGGGCCCCACCCGGAAATCACGTGGGCCCCACCCGGAAATCACGTGGGCCCCACCCGGAAATCACGTGGGCCCCACGGGGAAATCACGTGGGGCCCACCCGGAAATCACGTGGGCCCCACCCGGAAATCACGTGGGCCCCACCCGGAAATCACGTGGGCCCCACCCGGAAATCACGTGGGGCCCACCCGGAAATCACGTGGGCCCCACCCGGAAATCACGTGGGCCCCACCCGGAAATCACGTGGGCCCCACCCGGAAATCACGTGGGCCCCACCCGGAAATCACGTGGGCCCCACCCGGAAATCACGTGGGCCCCACCCGGAAATCACGTGGGCCCCACCCGGAAATCACGTGGGCCCCACCCGGATATCACGTGGGCCCCACCCGGAAATCACGTGGGCCCCACCGAAATCACGTGGGGCCCACCCGGAAATCACGTGGGCCCCACCCGGAAATCACGTGGGCCCCACCCGGAAATCACGTGGGCCCACCCGGAAATCACGTGGGCCCCACCCGGAAATCACGTGGGCCCCACCCGGAAATCACGTGGGGCCCACCCGGAAATCACGTGGGGCCCACCGGAAATCACGTGGGCCCCACCCGGAAATCACGTGGGCCCCACCCGGAAATCACGTGGCCCCACGGGGAAATCACGTGGGCCCCACGGGGAAATCACGTGGGCCCCACCCGGAAATCACGTGGGCCCCACCCGGAAATCACGTGGGCCCCACCCGGAAATCACGTGGGCCCCACCCGGAAATCACGTGGGCCCCACCCGGAAATCACGTGGGCCCCACCCGGAAATCACGTGGGCCCCACCCGGAAATCACGTGGGCCCCACCCGGAAATCACGTGGGCCCCACCCGGAAATCACGTGGGCCCCACCCGGAAATCACGTGGGCCCCACCCGGAAATCACGTGGGCCCCACCCGGAAATCACGTGGGCCCCACCCGGAAATCACGTGGGCCCCACCCGGAAATCACGTGGGCCCCACCCGGAAATCACGTGGGCCCCACCCGGAAATCACGTGGGCCCCACCCGGAAATCACGTGGCCCCACCCGGAAATCACGTGGGCCCCACCCGGAAATCACGTGGGCCCCACCCGGAAATCACGTGGGCCCCACCCGGAAATCACGTGGGCCCCACCCGGAAATCACGTGGGCCCCACCCGGAAATCACGTGGGCCCCACCCGGAAATCACGTGGGCCCCACCCGAAATCACGTGGGCCCCACCCGGAAATCACGTGGGCCCCACCCGGAAATCACGTGGGCCCCACGGGGAAATCACGTGGGCCCCACCCGGAAATCACGTGGGCCCCACCCGGAAATCACGTGGGCCCCACCCGGAAATCACGTGGGCCCCACCCGGAAATCACGTGGGCCCCACCCGGAAATCACGTGGGCCCCACCCGGAAATCACGTGGGCCCCACGGGGAAATCACGTGGGCCCCACCCGGAAATCACGTGGGCCCCACCCGGAAATCACGTGGGCCCCACCCGGAAATCACGTGGGCCCCACGGGGAAATCACGTGGGCCCCACCCGGAAATCACGTGGGCCCCACGGAAATCACGTGGGCCCCACCCGGAAATCACGTGGGCCCCACCCGGAAATCACGTGGGCCCCACCCGGAAATCACGTGGGCCCCACCCGGAAATCACGTGGGCCCCACCCGGAAATCACGTGGGCCCCACCCGGAAATCACGTGGGCCCCACCCGGAAATCACGTGGGCCCCACGGGAAATCACGTGGGCCCCACGGGGAAATCACGTGGGCCCCACCCGGAAATCACGTGGGCCCCACCCGGAAATCACGTGGGCCCCACCCGGAAATCACGTGGGCCCCACGGGGAAATCACGTGGGGCCCACCCGGAAATCACGTGGGCCCCACGGGGAAATCACGTGGGCCCCACCCGGAAATCACGTGGCCCCACGGGAAATCACGTGGGCCCACCCGGAAATCACGTGGGGCCCACCCGGAAATCACGTGGGCCCCACGGGGAAATCACGTGGGCCCCACCCGGAAATCACGTGGGCCCCACCCGGAAATCACGTGGGCCCCACCCGGAAATCACGTGGGGCCCACCCGGAAATCACGTGGGCCCCACCCGGAAATCACGTGGGCCCCACGGGAAATCACGTGGGCCCCACGTTGAAATCACGTGGGCCCCACCCGGAAATCACGTGGTCCCCACCCGGAAATCACGTGGACCACACCCGGAAATCACGTGGGCCCCCACCCGGAAATCACGTGGGCCCCACCCGGAAATCACGTGGGCCCCACCCGGAAATCACGTGGGCCCCACCCGGAAATCACGTGGGCCCCACGGGGAAATCACGTGGGCCCCACCCGGAAATCACGTGGGCCCCACCCGGAAATCACGTGGGCCCCACCCGGAAATCACGTGGGCCCCACGGGGAAATCACGTGGGCCCCACCCGGAAATCACGTGGGGCCCACCCGGAAATCACGTGGGCCCCACCCGGAAATCACGTGGGCCCAACGGGGAAATCACGTGGGCACCACCCGGAAATCACGTGGGCCCTAGCCGGAAATCACGTGGGCCCCACCCGGAAATCACGTGGGCCCCACCCGGAAATCACGTGGGCCCCACCCGGAAATCACGTGGGCCCCACACGGAAATCACGTGGGGCCCACCCGGAAATCACGTGGGCCCCACCCGGAAATCACGTGGGCCCCACCCGGAAATCACGTGGGCCCCACCCGGAAATCACGTGGGCCCCACCCGGAAATCACGTGGGCCCCACGGGAAATCACGTGGGCCCCACGGGGAAATCACGTGGGCCCCACCCGGAAATCACGTGGGCCCCACCCGGAAATCACGTGGGCCCCACCCGGAAATCACGTGGGCCCCACCCGGAAATCACGTGGGGCCCACCAGGAAATCACGTGGGCCCCACCCGGAAATCACGTGGGCCCCACCCGGAAATCACGTGGGCCCCACCCGGAAACACGTGGGCCCCACCCGGAAATCACGTGGGCCCCACCCGGAAAACACGTGGGCCCCACCCGGAAATCACGTGGGCCCCACCCGAAATCACGTGGGCCCCACCCGGAAATCACGTGGGCCCCACCCGGAAATCACGTGGGCCCCACCCGGAAATCACGTGGGCCCCACCCGGAAATCACGTGGGCCCCACGGGAAATCACGTGGGCCCCACCCGGAAATCACGTGGGCCCCACCCGGAAATCACGTGGGCCCCACCCGGAAATCACGTGGGCCCCACGGGAAATCACGTGGGCCCCACCCGGAAATCACGTGGGCCCCACCCGAAATCACGTGGGCCCCACCCGGAAATCACGTGGGCCCCACCCGGAAATCACGTGGGCCCCACGGGGAAATCACGTGGGCCCCACCCGGAAATCACGTGGGCCCCACCCGGAAATCACGTGGGCCCCACCCGGAAATCACGTGGGCCCCACCCGGAAATCACGTGGGCCCCACCCGGAAATCACGTGGGCCCCACGGGAAATCACGTGGGCCCCACCCGGAAATCACGTGGGCCCCACCCGGAAATCACGTGGGCCCCACCCGGAAATCACGTGGGCCCCACCCGGAAATCACGTGGGCCCCACCCGGAAATCACGTGGGCCCCACGGGGAAATCACGTGGGCCCCACCCGGAAATCACGTGGGCCCCACCCGGAAATCACGTGGGCCCCACCCGGAAATCACGTGGGCCCCACGGGAAAATCACGTGGGCCCCACCCGGAAATCACGTGGGCCCCACGGGGAAATCACGTGGGGCCCACCCGGAAATCACGTGGGCCCCACCCGGAAATCACGTGGGCCCCACCCGGAAATCACGTGGGCCCCACCCGGAAATCACGTGGGCCCCACCCGGAAATCACGTGGGCCCCACCCGGAAATCACGTGGGCCCCACCCGGAAATCACGTGGGCCCCACCCGGAAATCACGTGGGCCCCACCCGGAAATCACGTGGGCCCCACCCGGAAATCACGTGGGCCCCACCCGGAAATCACGTGGGCCCCACCCGGAAATCACGTGGGCCCCACCCGGAAATCACGTGGGCCCCACCCGGAAATCACGTGGGCCCCACGGGGAAATCACGTGGGCCCCACCCGGAAATCACGTGGGCCCCACCCGGAAATCACGTGGGCCCCACGGGGAAATCACGTGGGCCCCACGGGGAAATCACGTGGCCCCACGGGGAAATCACGTGGGCCCCACCCGGAAATCACGTGGGCCCCACCCGGAAATCACGTGGGCCCCACCCGGAAATCACGTGGGCCCCACCCGGAAATCACGTGGCCCCACGGGGAAATCACGTGGGCCCACCCGGAAATCACGTGGGGCCCACCCGGAAATCACGTGGGCCCCACCCGGAAATCACGTGGGCCCCACCCGGAAATCACGTGGGCCCCACCCGGAAATCACGTGGGCCCCACCCGGAAATCACGTGGGCCCCACCCGGAAATCACGTGGGCCCCACCCGGAAATCACGTGGGCCCCACCCGGAAATCACGTGGGCCCCACCCGGAAATCACGTGGGCCCCACCCGGAAATCACGTGGGCCCCACGGGGAAATCACGTGGGCCCCACCCGGAAATCACGTGGGCCCCACCCGGAATCACGTGGGCCCCACCCGGAAATCACGTGGGCCCCACCCGGAAATCACGTGGGCCCCACCCGGAAATCACGTGGGGCCCACCAGGAAATCACGTGGGCCCCACCCGGAAATCACGTGGGCCCCACCCGGAAATCACGTGGGCCCCACCCGGAAACACGTGGGCCCCACCCGGAAATCACGTGGGCCCCACCCGGAAAACACGTGGGCCCCACCCGGAAATCACGTGGGCCCCACCCGGAAATCACGTGTGCCCCACCCGGAAATCACGTGGGCCCCACCCGGAAATCACGTGGGCCCCACCCGAAATCACGTGCGCCCCACCCGGAAATCACGTGGGCCCCACGGAAATCACGTGGGCCCCACCCGGAAATCACGTGGGCCCCACCCGGAAATCACGTGGGGCCCACCCGGAAATCACGTGTGCCCCACCCGGAAATCACGTGGGCCCCACCCGGAAATCACGTGGGCCCCACCCGGAAATCACGTGGGCCCCACCCGGAAATCACGTGGGCCCCACCCGGAAATCACGTGGGCCCCACCCGGAAATCACGTGGGCCCCACGGGGAAATCACGTGGCCCCAAGGGGAAATCACGTGGGCCCCACCCGGAAATCACGTGGGCCCCACGGGGAAATCACGTGGGCCCCACCCGGAAATCACGTGGGCCCCACGGGGAAATCACGTGGGCCCCACCCGGAAATCACGTGGGCCCCACCCGGAAATCACGTGGGCCCCACCCGGAAATCACGTGGGCCCCACCCGGAAATCACGTGGGCCCCACCCGAAATCCCGTGGGCCCCACCCGGAAATCACGTGGGCCCCACGGGGAAATCACGTGGGCCCCAGCCGGAAATCACGTGGGCCCCACGGGGAAGTCACGTGGGCCCCAAGGGGAAATCACGTGGGCCCCACGGGGAAATCACGTGGGCCCCACCCGGAAATCACGTGGGCCCCACGGGGAAATCACGTGGGCCCCACCCGGAAATCACGGGGCCCCACCCGGAAATCACGTGGGCCCCACCCGGAAATCACGTGGGCCCCACCCGGAAATCACGTGGGCCCCACGGGGAAATCACGTGGGCCCCACCCGGAAATCACGTGGGCCCCACCCGGAAATCACGTGGGCCCCACCCGGAATTCTCGTGGGGCCCAACCGGAAATCACGTGGGGCCCACCCGGAAATCACGTGGGGCCCACCCGGAAATCACGTGGGCCCCACCCGGAATCACGTGCCCCACCCGGAAATCACGTGGGCCCCACGGGGAAATCACGTGGGCCTCTCGGGGAAATCACGTGGGCCCCACCCGGAAATCACGTGGGCCTCTCGGGGAAATCACGTGGGCCCCACCCGGAAATCACGTGGGCCCCACGGGGAAATCACGTGGGCCCCACCCGAAATCACGTGGGCCCCACCCGGAAATCACGTGGGCCCCACCCGGAAATCACGTGGGCCCCACCCGGAAATCACGTGGGCCCCACGGGAAATCACGGGGCCCACCCGGAAATCACGTGGGCCCCGCCCGGAAATCACGTGGGCCCCACCCGGAAATCACGTGGGCCCCACCCGGAAATCACGTGGGGCCCACCCGGAAATCACGTGGGCCCCACCCGGAAATCACGTGGGCCCCACCCGGAAATCACGTGGGCCCCACCCGGAAATCACGTGGGGCCCCACCCGGAAATCACGTGGGCCCCACCCGGAATCACGTGGGCCCCACCCGGAAATCACGTGGGCCCCACCCGGATATCACGTGGGCCCCACCCGGAAATCACGTGGGCCCCACCCGGAAATCACGTGGGGCCCACCCGGAAATCACGTGGGCCCCACCCGGAAATCACGTGGGCCCCACCCGGAAATCACGTGGGCCCACCCGGAAATCACGTGGGCCCCACCCGGAAATCACGTGGGCCCCACCCGGAAATCACGGGGCCCACCCGGAAATCACGTGGGGCCCACCGGAAATCACGGGGCCCCACCCGGAAATCACGTGGGCCCCACGGGAAATCACGTGGGCCCCACGGGAAATCACGTGGGCCCCACGGGGAAATCACGTGGGCCCCACCCGGAAATCACGTGGGCCCCACCCGAAATCACGTGGGCCCCACCCGGAAATCACGTGGGCCCCACCCGGAAATCACGTGGGCCCCACCCGGAAATCACGTGGGCCCCACCCGGAAATCACGTGGGCCCCACCCGGAAATCACGTGGGCCCCACCCGGAACACGTGGGCCCCACCCGGAAATCACGTGGGCCCCACCCGGAAATCACGTGGGCCCCACCCGGAAATCACGTGGGCCCCACCCGGAAATCACGTGGGCCCCACCCGGAAATCACGTGGGGCCCACCCGGAAATCACGTGGGCCCCACCCGGAAATCACGTGGGCCCCACCCGGAAATCACGTGGGGCCCACCCGGAAATCACGTTTGCCCCACCCGGAAATCACGTGGGCCCCACCCGGAAATCACGTGGGCCCCACCCGGAAATCACGTGGGGCCCACCCGGAAATCACGTGGGCCCAACCCGGAAATCACGTGGGCCCCACCCGAATTCACGTGGGCCCCACCCGGAAATCACGTGGGCCCCACCCGGAAATCACGTGGGCCCCACCCGGAAATCACGTGGGCCCGACGGGGAAATCACGTGGGCCCCACGGGGAAATCACGTGGGCCCCACGGGAAATCACGTGGGCCCCACCCGAAAATCACGTGGGCCCCACCCGGAAATCACGTGGGCCCCACCCGGAAATCACGTGGGCCCCACCTGGAAATCACGTGGGCCCCACCCGAAATCACGTGGGCCCCACGGGGAAATGACGTGGGCCCCACCCGGAAATCACGTGGGCCCCACCCGGAAATCACGTGGGCCCCACCCGGAAATCACGTGGGCCCCACGGGGAAATCACGTGGGCCCCACCCGGAAATCACGTGGGCCCCACGGGGAAATCACGTGGGCCCCACCCGGAAATCACGTGGGCCCCACCCGGAAATCACGTGGGCCCCACCCGGAAATCACGTGGGGCCCACCCGAAATCACGTGGGCCCCACGGGGAAATCACGTGGGCCCCACGGGGAAATCACGTGGGCCCCATGGGGAAATCACGTGGGCCCCACGGGGAAATCAGGTGGGCCCCACGGGGAAATCACGTGGGCCCCACGGAAATCACGTGGGCCCCACCCGAAATCACGTGGGCCCCACCCGGAAATCACGTGGGCCCCACGGGGAAATCACGTGGGCCCCACCCGAAATCACGTGGGCCCCACGGGGAAATCACGTGGGCCCCACCCGGAAATCACGTGGGCCCCACCCGGAAATCACGTGGGCCCCACGGGGAAATCACGTGGGCCCCAGCCGGAAATCACGTGGGCCCCACGGAAATCACGTGGGCCCCACCCGGAAATCACGTGGGCCCCACCCGAAATCACGGGCCCCACCCGGAAATCACGTGGGCCCCACCCGGAAATCACGTGGGCCCCACCCGGAAATCACGTGGGCCCCACCGGAAATCACGTGGGCCCCACCCGGAAATCACGTGGGCCCCACGGGGAATCACGTGGGCCCCACGGGAAATCACGTGGGCCCCACGGAAATCACGTGGGCCCCACGCGGAAATCACGTGGGGCCCACCCGGAAATCACGTGGGGCCCACCCGGAAATCACGTGGGCCCCACCCGGAAATCACGTGGGCCCCACCCGGAAATCACGTGGGCCCCACCCGGAAATCACGTGGGCCCCACCCGGAAATCACGTGGGCCCCACCCGGAAATCACGTGGGCCCCACCCGGAAATCACGTGGGCCCCACCCGGAAATCACGTGGGCCCCACCCGGAAATCACGTGGGCCCCACCCGGAAATCACGTGGGCCCCACCCGGAAATCACGTGCGCCCCACCCGGAAATCACGTGGGCCCCACCGGAAATCACGTGGGCCCCACCCGGAAATCACGTGGGCCCCACCCGGAAATCACGTGGGCCCCACCCGGAAATCACGTGGGGCCCACCCGGAAATCACGTGGGCCCCACCCGGAAATCACGTGGGCCCCACCCGGAAATCACGTGGGCCCCACCCGAAATCACGTGGGCCCCACCCGGAAATCACGTGGGCCCCACCCGGAAATCACGTGGGCCCCACCCGGAAATCACGTGGGCCCCACCGGGAAATCACGTGGGCCCCACCCGGAAATCACGTGGGCCCCACCCGGAAATCACGTGGGCCCCACGGGGAAATCACGTGGGCCCCACCCGGAAATCACGTGGGCCCCACCCGGAAATCACGTGGGCCCCACCCGGAAATCACGTGGGCCCCACCCGGAAATCACGTGGGCCCCACCCGGAAATCACGTGGGGCCCACCCGGAAATCACGTGGGCCCCACCCGGAAATCACGTGGGCCCCACCCGGAAATCACGTGGGCCCCACCGGAAATCACGTGGGCCCCACCCGGAAATCACGTGGGCCCCACGGGGAAATCACGTGGGCCCCACGGGGAAATCACGTGGGCCCCACCCGGAAATCACGTGGGCCCCACCCGGAAATCACGTGGGCCCCACCCGGAAATCACGTGGGCCCCACCCGGGAAATCACGTGGGCCCCACCCGGAAATCACGTGGGCCCCACCCGGAAATCACGTGGGCCCCACCGGGAAATCACGTGGGCCCCACCGGGAAATCACGTGGGCCCCACCCGGAAATCACGTGGGCCCCACCCGGAAATCACGTGGGCCCACCCGGAAATCACGTGGGCCCCACCCGGAAATCACGTGGGCCCACCCGGAAATCACGTGGGCCCCACCCGGAAATCACGTTGCCCCACCCGAAATCACGTGGGCCCCACCCGGAAATCACGTGGGCCCCACCCGGAAATCACGTGGGCCCCACCCGGAAATCACGTGGGCCCCACCCGGAAATCACGTGGGCCCCACCGGGAAATCACGTGGGCCCCACCCGGAAATCACGTGGGCCCAACCCGGAAATCACGTGGGCCCCACCCGGAAATCACGTGGGCCCCACCCGGAAATCACGTGGGCCCCACCCGGAATCACGTGGGCCCCACCCGGAAATCACGTGGGCCCGACCCGGAAATCACGTGGGCCCCACCCGGAAATCACGTGGGCCCCACCGGGAAATCACGTGGGCCCCACCCGGAAATCACGTGGGCCCCACCCGGAAATCACGTGGGCCCCACCGGGAAATCACGTGGGCCCCACCTGGAAATCACGTGGGCCCCACCCGGAAATCACGTGGGCCCCACCCGGAAATGACGTGGGCCCCACCCGGAAATCACGTGGGCCCCACCCCGAAATCACGTGGGCCCACCGGAAATCACGTGGGCCCCACCCGGAAATCACGTGGGCCCCACCCGGAAATCACGTGGGCCCCACCGGGAAATCACGTGGGCCCCACCCGGAAATCACGTGGGCCCCACCCGGAAATCACGTGGGCCCCACCCGGAAATCACGTGGGCCCCACCCGGAAATCACGTGGGCCCCACCCGGCAATCACGTGGGCCCCACCCGGAAATCACGTGGGCCCCACCCGGAAATCACGTGGGCCCCACCCGGAAATCACGTGGGCCCCACCGGGAAATCACGTGGGCCCCACGGGGAAATCACGTGGGCCCCACCCGGAAATCACGTGGGCCCCACCCGGAAATCACGTGGGCCCCACCCGGAAATCACGTGGGCCCCACCCGGAAATCACGTGGGCCCCACGGGGAAATCACGTGGGCCCCACCCGGAATCACGTGGGCCCCACCCGGAAATCACGTGGGCCCCACGGGGAAATCACGTGGGCCCCACCCGGAAATCACGTGGGCCCCACCCGGGAAATCACGTGGGCCCCACCCGGAAATCACGTGGGCCCCACCCGGAAATCACGTGGGCCCCACCCGGAAATCACGTGGGCCCCACCCGGAAATCACGTGGGCCCCACCCGGAAATCACGTGGGCCCCACGCGGAAATCACGTGGGCCCCACCCGGAAATCACGTGGGCCCCACGGGGAAATCACGTGGGCCCCACGGGGAAATCACGTGGGCCCCACCCGGAAATCACGTGGGCCCCACGCGGAAATCACGTGGGCCCCACCCGGAAATCACGTGGGCCCCACCCGGAAATCACGTGGGCCCCACCCGGAAATCACGTGGGCCCCACCCGGAAATCACGTGGGCCCCACCCGGAAATCACGTGGGCCCCACCCGGAAATCACGTGGCCCCACCCGGAAATCACGTGGGCCCCACCCGGAAATCACGTGGGCCCCACCGGGAAATCACGTGGGCCCCACCCCGAAATCACGTGGGCCCCACCCGGAAATCACGTGGGCCCCACCCGGAAATCACGTGCGCCCCACCCGGAAATCACGTGGGCCCCACCGGGAAATCACGTGGGCCCCACCCGGAAATCACGTGGGCCCCACCCGAAATCACGTGGGCCCCACCCGAAATCACGTGGGGCCCACCCGGAAATCACGTGGGCCCGGAAATCACGTGGGCCCCACCCGGAAATCACGTGGGCCCCACCCGGAAATCACGTGGGCCCCACCCGGAAATCACGTGGGCCCCACCCGGAAATCACGTGGGCCCCACCGGGAAATCACGTGGGCCCCACCCGGAAATCACGTGGGCCCCACCCGGAAATCACGTGGGCCCCACCCGGAAATCACGTGGGCCCCACCGGAAATCACGTGGGCCCCACCCGGAATCACGTGGGCCCCACCCGGAAATCACGTGGGCCCCACCCGGAAATCACGTGGGCCCCACCCGGAAATCACGTGGGCCCCACCCGGAAATCACGTGGGCCCACCCGGAAATCACGTGGGCCCCACCCGGAAATCACGTGGGCCCCACCCCGGAAATCACGTGGGCCCCACCCGGAAATCACGTGGGCCCCACCCGGAAATCACGTGGGCCCCACCCGGGAAATCACGTGGGCCCCACCCGGAAATCACGTGGGCCCCACCGGGAAATCACGTGGGCCCCACCCGGAAATCACGTGGGCCCCACCCGGAAATCACGTGGGCCCCACCCGGAAATCACGTGGGCCCCACCGGGAAATCACGTGGGCCCCACCCGGGAAATCACGTGGGCCCCACCCGGAAATCACGTGGGCCCCACCCGGAAATCACGTGGGCCCCACCCGGAATCACGTGGGCCCCACCCGGAAATCACGTGGGCCCCACGGGGAAATCACGTGGGCCCCACCCGGAAATCACGTGGGCCCCACCCGGAAATCACGTGGGCCCCACCCGGAAATCACGTGGGCCCCACCCGGAAATCACGTGGGCCCCACCCGGGGAAATCACGTGGGCCCCACCCGGAAATCACGTGGGCCCCACCCGGAAATCACGTGGGCCCCACCCGGGAAATCACGTGGGCCCCACCCGGAAATCACGTGGGCCCCACCCGGAAATCACGTGGGCCCCACCCGGAAATCACGTGGGCCCCACGGGGAAATCACGTGGGCCCCACGCGGAAATCACGTGGGCCCCACCCGGAAATCACGTGGGCCCCACCCGGAAATCACGTGGGCCCCACCCGAAATCACGTGGGCCCCACCCGGAAATCACGTGGGCCCCACCCGGAATCACGTGGGCCCCACCCGGAAATCACGGGGCCCCACCCGGAAATCACGTGGGCCCCACCCGGAAATCACGTGGGCCCCACCCGAAATCACGTGGGCCCCACCCGGAAATCACGTGGGCCCCACCCGGAAATCACGTGGGCCCCACCCGGAAATCACGTGGGCCCCACCCGGAAATCACGTGGGCCCCACCCGGAAATCACGTGGGCCCCACCCGGAAATCACGTGGGCCCCACCCGGAAATCACGTGGGCCCCACCCGGAAATCACGTGGGCCCCACCCGGAAATCACGTGGGCCCCACCCGGAAATCACGTGGGCCCCACCCGGAAATCACGTGGGCCCCACCCGGAAATCACGTGGGCCCCACCCGGAAATCACGTGGGCCCCACCCGGGAAATCACGTGGGCCCCACCCGGAAATCACGTGGGCCCCACCCGGAAATCACGTGGGCCCCACCCGGAAATCACGTGGCCCCACCCGGAAATCACGTGGGCCCCACCCGGAAATCACGTGGGCCCCACCCGGAAATCACGTGGGCCCCACCCGGAAATCACGTGGGGCCCACCCGGAAATCACGTGGGCCCCACCCGGAAATCACGTGGGCCCCACCCGGAAATCACGTGGGCCCCACCGGGAAATCACGTGGGCCCCACCCGGAAATCACGTGGGCCCCACCGGGAAATCACGTGGGCCCCACCCGGAAATCACGTGGGCCCCACCCGGAAATCACGTGGGCCCCACCCGGAAATCACGTGGGCCCCACCCGGAAATCACGTGGGCCCACGGGGAAATCACGTGGGCCCCACCCGGAAATCACGTGGCCCCACCCGGAAATCACGTGGGCCCCACCCGGAAATCACGTGGGCCCCACCCGGAAATCACGTGGGCCCCACCCGGAAATCACGTGGGCCCCACCGGGAAATCACGTGGGCCCCACCCGGAAATCACGTGGGCCCCACCCGGAATCACGTGGGCCCACCCGGAAATCACGTGGGCCCCACCCGGAAATCACGTGGCCCCACCGGAAATCACGTGGGCCCCACCCGGAAATCACGTGGGCCCCACCCGGAAAATCACGTGGGCCCCACCCGGAAATCACGTGGGCCCCACCCGGAAATCACGTGGGCCCCACCCGGAAATCACGTGGGCCCCACCCGGAAATCACGTGGGCCCCACCCGGAAATCACGTGGGCCCCACGGGGAAATCACGTGGGCCCCACGGAAATCACGTGGGCCCCACCCGGAAATCACGTGGGCCCCACCCGGAAATCACGTGGGCCCCACCGGAAATCACGTGGGCCCCACCCGGAAATCACGTGGGCCCCACCCGGAAATCACGTGGGCCCCACCCGGAAATCACGTGGGCCCCACCCGGAAATCACGTGGGCCCCACGGGGAAATCACGTGGGCCCCACCCGGAAATCACGTGGGCCCCACCCGGAAATCACGTGGGCCCCCACCCGGGAAATCACGTGGGCCCCACCCGGAAATCACGTGGGCCCCACCGGGAAATCACGTGGGCCCCACCCGGAAATCACGTGGGCCCCACCCGGAAATCACGGGCCCCACGGAAATCACGTGGGCCCCACCCGGAAATCACGTGGGCCCCACCCGGAAATCACGTGGGCCCCACCCGGAAATCACGTGGGCCCCACCCGGAAATCACGTGGGCCCCACCCGGAAATCACGTGGGCCCCACCCGGAAATCACGTGGGCCCCACCCGGAAATCACGTGGGCCCCACCCGGAAATCACGTGGGCCCCACCCGGAAATCACGTGGGCCCCACCCGAAATCACGTGGGCCCCACCCGGAAATCACGTGGGCCCCACGGAAATCACGTGGGCCCCACGGGGAAATCACGTGGGCCCCACCCGGAATCACGTGGGCCCCACCCGGAAATCACGTGGGCCCCACCCGGAAATCACGTGGGCCCCACCCGGAAATCACGTGGGGCCCACCGGAAATCACGTGGGCCCCACCCGGAAATCACGTGGGCCCCACCCGAAAATCACGTGGGCCCCACCCGGAAATCACGTGGGCCCCACCCGGAAATCACGTGGGCCCCACCCGGAAATCACGTGGGCCCCACCCGGAAATCACGTGGGCCCCACCCGGAAATCACGTGGGCCCCCACCCGGAAATCACGTGGGCCCCACCCGGAAATCACGTGGGCCCCACCCGGAATCATCACGTGGGCCCCACCCGGAAATCACGTGGGCCCCACCCGGAAATCACGTGGGCCCCACCCGGAAATCACGTGGGCCCCACGCCGGAAATCACGTGGGCCCCACCCGGAAATCACGTGGGCCCCACCCGGAAATCACGTGGGCCCCACCCGGAAATCACGTGGGCCCCACCCGGAAATCACGTGGGCCCCACCGGGAAATCACGTGGGCCCCACCCGGAAATCACGTGGGCCCCACCCGGAAATCACGTGGGCCCCACCCGCGGAAATCACGTGGGCCCCACCCGGAAATCACGTGGGCCCCACCCGGAAATCACGTGGGCCCCACCCGGAAATCACGTGGGGCCCACCCGGAAATCACGTGGGCCCCACCCGGAAATCACGTGGGCCCCACCCGGAAATCACGTGGGCCCCACCGGGAAATCACGTGGGCCCCACCCGGAAATCACGTGGGCCCCACCCGGAAATCACGTGGGCCCCACCCGGGAAATCACGTGGGCCCCACCCGGAAATCACGTGGGCCCCACCCGGAATTCACGTGGGCCCCACCCGGAAATCACGTGGGCCCCACCCGGAAATCACGTGGGCCCACCCGGAAATCACGTGGGCCCCACCCGAAATCACGTGGGCCCCACCCGGAAATCACGTGGGCCCCACCCGGAAATCACGTGGGGCCCACCCGGAAATCACGTGGGCCCCACCCGGAAATCACGTGGGCCCCACCCGGAAATCACGTGGGGCCCACCCGGAAATCACGTTGCCCCACCCGAAAATCACGTGGGCCCCACCCGGAAATCACGTGGGCCCCACCCGGAAATCACGTGGGCCCCACCCGGAAATCACGTGGGCCCCACCCGGAAATCACGTGGGCCCCACCCGGAAATCACGTGGGCCCCACCCGGAAATCACGTGGGCCCCAACCCGGAAATCACGTGGGCCCCACCCGGAAATCACGTGGGCCCCACGGGGAAATCACGTGGGCCCCACCCGGAAATCACGTGGGCCCCACCCGGAAATCACGTGGGCCCCACCCGGAAATCACGTGGGCCCCACCCGGGGAAATCACGTGGGCCCCACCCGGAAATCACGTGGGCCCCACCCGGAAATCACGTGGGCCCCACCCGGAAATCACGTGGGCCCCACCGGGAAATCACGTGGGCCCCACCCGGAAATCACGTGGGCCCCACCCGGAAATCACGTGGGCCCCACCCGGAAATCACGTGGGCCCCACCCGGAAATCACGTGGGCCCCACCGGGAAATCACGTGGGCCCCACCCGGAAATCACGTGGGCCCCACCCGGAAATCCCGTGGGCCCCACCCGGAAATCACGTGGGCCCCACGGGGAAATCACGTGGGCCCCACCCGGAAATCACGTGGGCCCCACCCGGAAATCACGTGGGCCCCACGGGGAAATCACGTGGGCCCCACCCGGAAATCACGTGGGCCCCACCGGGAAATCACGTGGGCCCCACGGGGAAATCACGTGGGCCCCACCCGGAAATCACGTGGGCCCCACCCGGAAATCACGTGGGCCCCACCCGGAAATCACGTGGGCCCCACCCGGAAATCACGTGGGCCCCAGCCGGAAATCACGTGGGCCCCACGGGGAAATCACGTGGGCCCCACCCGGAAATCACGTGGGCCCCACCCGGAAATCACGTGGGCCCCACCCGGAAATCACGTGGGCCCCACCCGGAAATCACGTGGGCCCCACCCGAAATCACGTGGGCCCCACCCGGAAATCACGTGGGCCCCACGGGGAAATCACGTGGGCCCCACCCGGAAATCACGTGGTCCCCACCCGGAAATCACGTGGGCCCCACGGGGAAATCACGTGGGCCCGACCCGGAAATCACGTGGTCCCCACCCGGAAATCACGTGGGCCCCACCCGGAAATCACGTGGTCCCCACCCGGAAATCACGTGGGCCCCACGGGGAAATCAGGTGGGCCCCACCCGAAATCACGTGGTCCCCACCCGGAAATCACGTGGGCCCCACGGGGAAATCACGTGGGCCCCACCCGGAAATCACGTGGGCCCCACGGGAAATCACGTGGGCCCCACCCGGAAATAACGTGGGCCCCACCCGGAATCACGTGGGCCCCACCCGGAAATCACGTGGGCCCCACGGGGAAATCACGTGTGCCCCAACCGGAAATCACGTGGGCCCCACCCGGAATCACGTGGGCCCCACCCGGAAATCCCGTGGGCCCCACCCGGAAATCACGGGGCCCCACGGGGAAATCACGTGGGCCCCACCCGGAAATCACGTGGGCCCCACCCGGAAATCACGTGGGCCCCAGCCGGAAATCACGTGGGCCCCACCCGGAAATCACGTGGGCCCCACGGGAGATCACGTGGGCCCCACCCGGAAATCACGTGGGCCCCACCCGGAAATCACGTGGGCCCCACCCGGAAATCACGTGGGCCCCACGGGAGATCACGTGGGCCCCACCCGGAAATCACGTGGGCCCCACCCGGAAATCACGTGGGCCCCACCCGGAAATCACGTGGGCCCCACCCTGAAATCACGTGGGCCCCACCCGGAAATCACGTGGGCCCCACCCGGAAATCACGTGGGCCCCACCCGGAAATCACGTGGGCCCCACCCGGAAATCACGTGGGCCCCACCCGGAAATCACGTGGGCCCCACCCGAAATCACGTGGGCCCCAGCCGGAAATCACGTGGGCCCCAGCCGGAAATCACGTGGGCCCCACGGGGAAATCACGTGGGCCCCACGGAAATCACGTGGGCCCCACGGGGAAATCACGTGGGCCCCACGGGGAAATCACGTGGGCCCCACCCGGAAATCACGTGGGCCCCACCCGGAAATCACGTGGGCCCCACCCGGAAATCACGTGGGCCCCACCCGGAAATCACGTGGGCCCCATCCGGAAATCACGTGGGCCCCACGGGGAAATCACGTGGGCCCCACCCGGAAATCACGTGGGCCCCACCCGAAATCACGTGGGCCCCACCCGGAAATCACGTGGGCCCCACCCGGAAATCACGTGGGCCCCACCCGGAAATCACGTGGGCCCCACCCGGAAATCACGTTGGCCCCACCCGGAAATCACGTGGGGCCCACCCGGAAATCACGTGGGCCCCACCCGGAAATCACGTGGGCCCCACCCGGAAATCACGTGGGGCCCACCCGGAAATCACGTTTGCCCCACCCGGAAATCACGTGGGCCCCACCCGGAAATCACGTGGGCCCCACCCGGAAATCACGTGGGCCCCACCCGGAAATCACGTGGGCCCAACCCGGAAATCACGTGGGCCCCACCCGGAAATCACGTGGGCCCCACGGGAAATCACGTGGGCCCCACCCGGAAATCACGTGGGCCCCACGGGGAAATCACGTGGGCCCCACCCGGAAATCACGTGGGCCCCACCCGGAAATCACGTGGGCCCCACCCGGAAATCACGTGGGCCCCACGGGAAATCACGTGGGCCCCACCCGGAAATCACGTGGGCCCCACGGGGAAATCACGTGGGCCCCACCCGGAAATAACGTGGGCCCCACCCGGAAATAACGTGGGCCCCACCCGGAAATCACGTGGGCCCCACCCGGAAATCACGTGGGCCCCACCCGGAAATCACGTGGGCCCCACCCGGAAATCACGTGGGCCCCACCCGGAAATCACGTGGGCCCCACCCGGAAATCACGTGGGGCCCACCCGGAAATCACGTGGGCCCCACCCGGAAATCACGTGGGCCCCACCCGGAAATCACGTGGGCCCCACCCGGAAATCACGTGGGCCCCACCCGGAAATCACGTGGGGCCCACCCGGAAATCACGTGGGCCCCACCCGGAAATCACGTGGGCCCCACCCGGAAATCACGTGGGCCCCACCCGGAAATCACGTGGGCCCCACGGGAAATCACGTGGGCCCCACGGGGAACCACGTGGGCCCCACCCGGAAATCACGTGGGCCCCACGGGGAAATCACGTGGGCCCAACCCGGAAATCACGTGGGCCCCACCCGGAAATCACGTGGGCCCCACCCGGAAATCACGTGGGCCCCACCCGGAAATCACGTGGGCCCCACCCGGAAATCACGTGGGCCCCACCCGGAAATCACGTGGGCCCCACCCGGAAATCACGTGGGCCCCACCCGGAAATCACGTGGGCCCCACCCGGAAATCACGTGGGCCCCACCCGGAAATCACGTGGGCCCCACCCGGAAATCACGTGGGCCCCACCCGGAAATCACGTGGGCCCCACCCGGAAATCACGTGGGCCCCACCCGGAAATCACGTGGGGCCCACCCGGAAATCACGTGGGCCCCACCCGGAAATCACGTGGGCCCCACCCGGAAATCACGTGGGCCCCACCCGGAAATCACGTGGGCCCCACCCGGAAATCACGTGGGCCCCACGGGGAAATCACGTGGGCCCCACCCGGAAATCACGTGGTCCCCACCCGGAAATCACGTGGGCCCCACGGGGAAATCACGTGGGCCCCACCCGGAAATCACGTGGTCCCCACCCGGAAATCACGTGGGCCCCACGGGGAAATCACGTGGGCCCCACCCGGAAATCACGTGGGCCCCACGGGGAAATCACGTGGGCCCCACCCGGAAATCACGTGGGCCCCACCCGGAAATCACGTGGGCCCCACCCGGAAATCACGTGGGCCCCACGGGGAAATCACGTGTGCCCCACCCGGAAATCACGTGGGCCCCACCCGGAAATCACGTGGGCCCCACCCGGAAATCCCGTGGGCCCCACCCGGAAATCACGTGGGCCCCACGGGGAAATCACGTGGGCCCCACCCGGAAATCACGTGGGCCCCACCCGGAAATCACGTGGGCCCCAGCCGGAAATCACGTGGGCCCCACCCGGAAATCACGTGGGCCCCACGGGGAGATCACGTGGGCCCCACCCGGAAATCACGTGGGCCCCACCCGGAAATCACGTGGGCCCCACCCGGAAATCACGTGGGCCCCACGGGGAGATCACGTGGGCCCCACCCGGAAATCACGTGGGCCCCACCCGGAAATCACGTGGGCCCCACCCGGAAATCACGTGGGCCCCACCCTGAAATCACGTGGGCCCCACCCGGAAATCACGTGGGCCCCACCCGGAAATCACGTGGGCCCCACCCGGAAATCACGTGGGCCCCACCCGGAAATCACGTGGGGCCCACCCGAAATCACGTGGGCCCCACCCGGAAATCACGTGGGCCCCACCCGGAAATCACGTGGGCCCCACCCGGAAAACACGTGGGCCCCACCCGGAAATCACGTGGGCCCCACCCGGAAATCACGTGGGCCCCACCCGGAAATCACGTGGGCCCCACCCGGAAATCACGTGGGCCCCACCCGAAATCACGTGGGCCACACCCGGAAATCACGTGGGCCCCACCCGGAAATCACGTGGGCCCCACCCGGAAATCACGTGGGCCCCAGCCGGAAATCACGTGGGCCCCACGGGGAAATCACGTGGGCCCCACCCGGAAATCACGTGGGCCCCACCCGGAAATCACGTGGGCCCCACCCGGAAATCACGTGGGCCCCACCCGGAAATCACGTGGGCCCCACCCGGAAATCACGTGGGCCCCACCCGGAAATCACGTGGGCCCCACCCGGAAATCACGTGGGGCCCACCCGGAAATCACGTGGGCCCCACCCGGAAATCACGTGGGCCCCACCCGGAAATCACGTGGGGCCCACCCGGAAATCACGTTTGCCCCACCCGGAAATCACGTGGGCCCCACCCGGAAATCACGTGGGCCCCACCCGGAAATCACGTGGGCCCCACCCGGAAATCACGTGGGCCCCACCCGGAAATCACGTGGGCCCCACCCGGAAATCACGTGGGCCCCACCCGGAAATCACGTGGGCCCCACCCGGAAATCACGTGGGCCCCACGGGGAAATCACGTGGGCCCCATCACGTGGGCCCCACCCGGAAATCACGTGGGCCCCACCCGGAAATCACGTGGGCCCCACCCGGAAATCACGTGGGCCCCACCCGGAAATCACGTGGGCCCCACCCGGAAATCACGTGGGCCCCACCCGGAAATCACGTGGGCCCCACCCGGAAATCACGTGGGCCCCACCCGGAAATCACGTGGGCCCCACCCGGAAATCACGTGGGCCCCACCCGGAAATCACGTGGGCCCCACCCGGAAATCACGTGGGCCCCACCCGGAAATCACGTGGGCCCCACCCGGAAATCACGTGGGCCCCACCCGGAAATCACGTGGGCCCCACCCGGAAATCACGTGGGCCCCACGGGGAAATCACGTGGGCCCCACCCGGAAATCACGTGGGCCCCACCCGGAAATCACGTGGGCCCCACCCGGAAATCACGTGGGCCCCACCCGGAAATCACGTGGGCCCCAGCCGGAAATCACGTGGGCCCCACGGGGAAATCACGTGGGCCCCACCCGGAAATCACGTGGGCCCCACCCGGAAATCACGTGGGCCCCACCCGGAAATCACGTGGGCCCCACCCGGAAATCACGTGGGCCCCACCCGGAAATCACGTGGGCCCCACCCGGAAATCACGTGGGCCCCACCCGGAAATCACGTGGGCCCCACCCGGAAATCACGTGGGGCCCACCCGGAAATCACGTGGGCCCCACCCGGAAATCACGTGGGCCCCACCCGGAAATCACGTGGGCCCCACCCGGAAATCACGTGGGGCCCACCCGGAAATCACGTGGGCCCCACCCGGAAATCACGTGGGCCCCACCCGGAAATCACGTGGGCCCCACCCGGAAATCACGTGGGGCCCACCCGGAAATCACGTGGGCCCCACCCGGAAATCACGTGGGCCCCACCCGGAAATCACGTGGGCCCCACCCGGAAATCACGTGGGCCCCACCCGGAAATCACGTGGGCCCCACCCGGAAATCACGTGGGCCCCACCCGGAAATCACGTGGGCCCCACGGAGAACACGTGGGCCCCACCCGGAAATCACGTGGGCCCACCCGGAAATCACGTGGGCCCCACCCGGAAATCACGTGGGCCCCACCCGGAAATCACGTGGGCCCCACGGGGAAATCACGTGGGCCCCACCCGGAAATCACGTGGGCCCCACCCGGAAATCACGTGGGCCCCACCCGGAAATCACGTGGGCCCAACCCGGAAATCACGGGCCCCACCCGGAAATCACGTGGGCCCCACGGGGAAATCACGTGGGCCCCACCCGGAAATCACGTGGGCCCCACGGGGAAATCACGTGGGCCCCACCCGGAAATCACGTGGGCCCCACCCGGAAATCACGTGGGCCCCACCCGGAAATCACGTGGGCCCCACGGGGAAATCACGTGGGCCCCACCCGGAAATCACGTGGGCCCCACCCGGAAATCACGTGGGCCCCACCCGGAAATCACGTGGGCCCCACCCGGAAATCACGTGGGCCCCAGCCGGAAATCACGTGGGCCCCACGGGAAATCACGTGGGCCCCACGGGGAAATCACGTGGGCCCCACGGGAAATCACGTGGGCCCCACGGGGAAATCACGTGGGCCCCACCCGGAAATCACGTGGGCCCCACCCGGAAATCACGTGGGCCCCACCCGGAAATCACGTGGGCCCCACCCGGAAATCACGTGGGCCCCAGCCGGAAATCACGTGGGCCCCACGGGGAAATCACGTGGGCCCCACCCGGAAATCACGTGGGCCCCACCCGGAAATCACGTGGGCCCCACCCGGAAATCACGTGGGCCCCACCCGGAAATCACGTGGGCCCCACCCGGAAATCACGTGGGCCCCACCCGGAAATCACGTTGGCCCCACCCGGAAATCACGTGGGGCCCACCCGGAAATCACGTGGGCCCCACCCGGAAATCACGTGGGCCCCACCCGGAAATCACGTGGGGCCCACCCGGAAATCACGTTTGCCCCACCCGGAAATCACGTGGGCCCCACCCGGAAATCACGTGGGCCCCACCCGGAAATCACGTGGGCCCCACCCGGAAATCACGTGGGCCCCACCCGGAAATCACGTGGGCCCCACCCGGAAATCACGTGGGCCCCAGCCGGAAATCACGTGGGCCCCACGGGGAAATCACGTGGGCCCCACCCGGAAATCACGTGGGCCCCACCCGGAAATCACGTGGGCCCCACCCGGAAATCACGTGGGCCCCACCCGGAAATCACGTGGGCCCCACCCGGAAATCACGTGGGCCCCACCCGGAAATCACGTGGGCCCCACCCGGAAATCACGTGGGCCCCACCCGGAAATCACGTGGGCCCCACCCGGAAATCACGTGGGCCCACCCGGAAATCACGTGGGCCCCACCCGGAAATCACGTGGGCCCCACCCGGAAATCACGTGGGCCCCACCCGGAAATCACGTGGGCCCCACCCGGAAATCACGTGGGCCCCACCCGGAAATCACGTGGGCCCACCCGGAAATCACGTGGGCCCCACCCGGAAATCACGTGGGCCCCACCCGGAAATCACGTGGGCCCCACCCGGAAATCACGTGGGCCCCACCCGGAAATCACGTGGGCCCCACCCGGAAATCACGTGGGCCCCACCCGGAAATCACGTGGGCCCCACCCGGAAATCACGTGGGCCCCACCCGGAAATCACGTGGGCCCCACGGAAAATCACGTGGGCCCCACCCGGAAATCACGTGGGCCCCACCCGGAAATCACGTGGGCCCCACCCGGAAATCACGTGGGCCCCACCCGGAAATCACGTGGGCCCCACCCGGAAATCACGTGGGCCCCACGGGAAATCACGTGGGCCCCACCCGGAAATCACGTGGGCCCCACCCGGAAATCACGTGGGCCCCACCCGGAAATCACGTGGGCCCCACCCGGAAATCACGTGGGCCCAACCCGGAAATCACGTGGGCCCCACCCGGAAATCACGTGGGCCCCACCCGGAAATCACGTGGGCCCCACCCGGAAATCACGTGGGCCCCACGGGGAAATCACGTGGGCCCCACCCGGAATCACGTGGGCCCCACACGGAAATCACGTGGGCCCCACCCGAAATAACGTGGGCCCCACCCGGAAATCACGTGGGCCCCAGCCGGAAATCACGTGGGCCCCACCCGGAAATCACGTGGGCCCCACCCGGAAATCACGTGGGCCCCACCCGGAAATCACGTGGGCCCCACCCGGAAATCACGTGGGCCCCACCCGGAAATCACGTGGGCCCCACCCGGAAATCACGTGGGGCCCACCCGGAAATCACGTGGGCCCCACCCGGAAATCACGTGGGCCCCACCCGGAAATCACGTGGGCCCCACCCGGAAATCACGTGGGCCCCACGGGGAAATCACGTGGGCCCCACCCGGAAATCACGTGGTCCCCACCCGGAAATCACGTGGGCCCCACCCGGAAATCACGTGGGCCCAACCCGGAAATCACGTGGGGCCCACCCGGAAATCACGTGGGCCCCACCCGAAATCACGTGGGCCCCACCCTGAAATCACGTGGGCCCCACCCGTAAATCACGTGGGCCCCACCCGGAAATCACGTGGGCCCCACCCGGAAATCACGTGGGCCCCACCCGGAAATCACGTGGGCCCCACCCGGAAATCTCGTGGGCCCCACCCGGAAATCACGTGGGCCCCACCCGGAAATCACGTGGGTCCCACCCGGAAATCACGTGGGCCCCACCCGGAAAAACCGTGGGCCCCACCCGGAAATCACGTGGGGCCCACCCGGAAATCACGTGGGCCCCACGGGGAAATCACGTGGGCCCCACCCGGAAATCACGTGGGCCCCACGGGGAAATCACGTGGGCCCCACCCGGAAATCACGTGGGCCCCACCCGGAAATCACGTGGGCCCCACGGGGAAATCACGTGGGCCCCACCCGGAAATCACGTGGGCCCCACGGTGGGCCCCACCCGGAAATCACGTGGGCCCCACCCGGAAATCACGTGGGCCCCACCCGGAAATCACGTGGGCCCCACCCGGAAATCACGTGGGCCCCACCCGGAAATCACGTGGGCCCCACCCGGAAATCACGTGGGCCCCACCCGGAAATCACGTGGGCCCCACCCGGAAATCACGTGGGCCCCACGGGGAAATCACGTGGGCCCCACCCGGAATCACGTGGGCCCCACCCGGAAATCACGTGGGCCCCACCCGGAAATCACGTGGGCCCCACCCGGAAATCACGTGGGCCCCACCCGGAAATCACGTGGGCCCCACCCAGAAATCACGTGGGCCCCACGGGGAAATCACGTGGGGCCCACCCGGAAATCACGTGGGCCCCACCCGGAAATCACGTGGGCCCCACCCGGAAATCACGTGGGCCCCACCCGGAAATCACGTGGGCCCCACCCGGAAATCACGTGGGCCCCACCCGGAAACCACGTGGGCCCCACCCGGAAATCACGTGGGCCCCACCCGGAAATCACGTGGGCCCCACCCGGAAATCACGTGGGCCCCACCCGGAAATCACGTGGGCCCCACCCGGAAATCACGTGGGCCCCACCCGGAAATCACGTGGGCCCCACCCGGAAATCACGTGGGCCCCACCCGGAAATCCGTGGGACCCACCCGGAAATCACGTGGGCCCCACGGGGAAATCACGTGGGCCCCACCCGGAAATCACGTGGGCCCCACCCGGAAATCACGTGGGCCACAGCCGGAAATCACGTGGGCCCCACCCGGAAATCACGTGGGCCCCACGGGGAAATCACGTGGGCTCCACCCGGAAATCACGTGGGCCCCACCCGGAAATCACGTGGGCCCCACCCTGAAATCACGTGGGCCCCACCCGGAAATCACGTGGGGCCCACCCGGAAATCACGTGGGCCCCACGGGGAAATCACGTGGGCCCCACCCGGAAATCACATGGGCCCCACCCGGAAATCACGTGGGCCCCACCCGGAAATCACGTGGGCCCCACCCGGAAATCACGTGGGCCCCACCCGGAAATCACGTGGGCCCCACCCGGAAATCACGTGGGCCCCACGGGGAAATCACGTGTGCCCCAAGGGGAAATCACGTGGGCCCCACCCGGAAATCACGTGGGCCCCACGGGGAAATCACGTGGGCCCCACCCGGAAATCACGTGGGCCCCACGGGGAAATCACGTGGGCCCCACCCGGAAATCACGTGGGCCCCACCCGGAAATCACGTGGGCCCCACCCGGAATCACGTGGCCCCACGGGGAAATCACGTGGGCCCCACCCGGAAATCACGTGGGCCCCACCCGGAAATCACGTGGGCCCCACCCGGAAATCACGTGGGCCCCACCCGGAAATCACGTGGGCCCCACCCGGAAATCACGTGGGCCCCACGGGGAAATCACGTGGGCCCCACCCGGAAATCACGTGGGCCCCACCCGGAAATCACGTGGGCCCCACCCGGAAATCACGTGGGCCCCACCCGGAAATCACGTGGGCCCCAGCCGGAAATCACGAGGGCCCCACGGGGAAATCACGTGGGCCCCACCCGGAAATCACGTGGTCCCCACCCGAAAATCACGTGGGCCCCACCCGGAAATCACGTGGGCCCCACCCGGAAATCACGTGGGCCCCACCCGGAAATCACGTGGGCCCCACCCGGAAATCACGTGGGCCCCACCCGGAAATCACGTGGGCCCCACCCGGAAATCACGTGGGCCCCACCCGAAAATCACGTGGGCCCCACCCGGAAATCACGTGGGCCCCACCCGGAAATCACGTGGGGCCCACCCGGAAATCACGTGGGCCCCACCCGGAAATCACGTGGGCCCCACGGGGAAATCACGTGGGCCCCACCCGGAAATCACGTGGGCCCCACGGGGAAATCACCGTGGGCCCCACCCGGAAATCACGGGGGCCCCACCCGGAAATCACGTGGGCCCCACCCGGAAATCACGTGGGCCCCACGGGGAAATCACGTGGGCCCCACCCGGAAATCACGTGGGCCCCACCCGGAAATCACGTGGGCCCCACCCGGAAATCACGTGGGGCCCACCCGGAAATCACGTGGGCCCCACCCGGAAATCACGTGGGCCCCACGGGGAAATCACCTGGGCCCCACCCAGAAATCACGTGGGCCCCACCCGGAAATCACGTGGGCCCCACCCGGAAATCACGTGGGCCCCACCCGGAAATCACGTGGGCCCCACCCGGAAATCACGTGGGCCCCACCCGGAAATCACGTGCGCCCCACCCGGAAATCACGTGGGCCCCACCCGGAAATCACGTGGGCCCCACCCGGAAATCACGTGGGCCCCACCCGGAAATCACGTGGGCCCCACCCGGAAATCACGTGGGCCCCACCCGGAAATCACGTGGGCCCCACCCGGAAATCACGTGGGCCCCACCCGGAAATCACGTGGGCCCCACGGGGAAATCACCTGGGCCCCACCTGGAAATCACGTGGGCCCCACCCGGAAATCACGTGGGCCCCACCCGGAAATCACGTGGGCCCCACCCGGAAATCACGTGGGCCCCACGGGGAAATCACGTGGGCCCCACCCGGAAATCACGTGGGCCCCACCCGGAAATCACGTGGGCCCCACCCGGAAATCACGTGGGCCCCACCCGGAAATCACGTGGGCCCCACCCGGAAATCACGTGGGCCCCACCCGGAAATCACGTGGGCCCCACCCGGAAATCACGTGGGCCCCACCCGGAAATCACGTGGGCCCCACCCGGAAATCACGTGGGCCCCACCCGGAAATCACGTGGGCCCCACCCGGAAATCACGTGGGCCCCACCCGGAAATCCCGTGGGACCCACCCGGAAATCACGTGGGCCCCACGCGGAAATCCCGTGGGCCCCACCCGGAAATCACGTGGGCCCCACCCGGAAATCACGTGGGCCACAGCCGGAAATCACGTGGGCCCCACCCGGAAATCACGTGGGCCCCACGGGGAAATCACGTGGGCTCCACCCGGAAATCACGTGGGCCCCACCCGGAAATCACGTGGGCCCCACCCTGAAATCACGTGGGCCCCACCCGGAAATCACGTGGGCCCACCCGGAAATCACGTGGGCCCCACGGGGAAATCACGTGGCCCCACCCGGAAATCACATGGGCCCCACCCGGAAATCACGTGGGCCCCACCCGGAAATCACGTGGGCCCCACCCGGAAATCACGTGGGCCCCACCCGGAAATCACGTGGGCCCCACCCGGAAATCACGTGGGCCCCACGGGGAAATCACGTGTGCCCCAAGGGGAAATCACGTGGGCCCCACCCGGAAATCACGTGGGCCCCACGGGGAAATCACGTGGGCCCCACCCGGAAATCACGTGGGCCCCACGGGGAAATCACGTGGGCCCCACCCGGAAATCACGTGGGCCCCACCCGGAAATCACGTGGGCCCCACCCGGAAATCACGTGGGCCCCACGGGGAAATCACGTGGGCCCCACCCGGAAATCACGTGGGCCCCACCCGGAAATCACGTGGGCCCCACCCGGAAATCACGTGGGCCCCACCCGGAAATCACGTGGGCCCCACCCGGAAATCACGTGGGCCCCACGGGGAAATCACGTGGGCCCCACCCGGAAATCACGTGGGCCCCACCCGGAAATCACGTGGGCCCCACCCGGAAATCACGTGGGCCCCACCCGGAAATCACGTGGGCCCCAGCCGGAAATCACGAGGGCCCCACGGGGAAATCACGTGGGCCCCACCCGGGGCCCCACCCGAAATCACGTGGGCCCCACCCGGAAATCACGTGGGCCCCACCCGGAAATCACGTGGGCCCCACCCGGAAATCACGTGGGCCCCACCCGGAAATCACGTGGGGCCCACCCGGAAATCACGTGGGCCCCACCCGGAAATCACGTGGGCCCCACCCGGAAATCACGTGGGCCCCACCCGGAAAACACGTGGGCCCCACCCGGAATTCACGTGGGGCCCACCCGGAAATCACGTGGGCCCCACGGGAAATCACGTGGGCCCCACCCGAAATCACGTGGGCCCCACCCGGAAATCACGTGGGCCCCACCCGGAAATCACGTGGGCCCCACGGGAAATCACGGGGCCCACCCGGAAATCACGTGGGCCCCACCCGGAAATCACGTGGGCCCCACCCGGAAATCACGTGGGCCCCACCCGGAAATCACGTGGGCCCCAGCCGGAAATCACGTGGGCCCCACGGGAAATCAGGTGGGCCCCACCCGGAAATCACGTGGGCCCCACCCGGAAATCACGTGGGCCCCACCCGGAAATCACGTGGGCCCCACGGGGAAATCACGTGGGCCCCACCCGGAAATCACGTGGGCCCCACCCGGAAATCACGTGGGCCCCACCCGGAAATCACGTGGGCCCCACCCGGAAATCACGTGGGCCCCACCCGGAAATCACGTGGGCCCCACCCGGAAATCACGTGGGCCCCACGGGGAAATCACGTGGGGCCCACCCGGAAATCACGTGGGCCCCACCCGGAAATCACGTGGGCCCCACCCGGAATCACGTGGGCCCCACCCGGAAATCACGTGGGCCCCAGCCGGAAATCACGTGGGCCCCATGGGTAAATCAGGTGGGCCCCACCCGGAAATCACGTGGGCCCCACCCGGAAATCACGTGGGCCCCACCCGGAAATCACGTGGGCCCCACCCGGAAATCACGTGGGCCCCACCCGGAAATCACGTGGGCCCCACCCGGAAATCACGTGGGCCCCACCCGGAAATCACGTGGGCCCCACGGGGAAATCTCGTGTGCCCCACCCGGAAATCACGTGGGCCCCACCCGGAAATCACGTGGGCCCCACCCGGAAATCACGTGGGCCCCACCCGGAAATCACGTGGGCCCCACCGGAAATCACGTGGGCCCCACCCGGAAATCACGTGGGCCCCACCCGGAAATCACGTGGGCCCCAGCCGGAAATCACGTGGGCCCCAGCCGGAAATCACGTGGGCCCCACGGGGAAATCACGTGGGCCCCACGGGGAAATCACGTGGGCCCCACGGGGAAATCACGTGGGCCCCACGGGGAAATCACGTGGGCCCCACCCGGAAATCACGTGGGCCCCACCCGGAAATCACGTGGGCCCCACCCGGAAATCACGTGGGCCCCATCCGGAAATCACGTGGGCCCCACCCGGAAATCACGTGGGCCCCAGCCGGAAATCACGTGGGCCCCACGGGGAAATCACGTGGGCCCCACCCGGAAATCACGTGGGCCCCACCCGGAAATCACGTGGGCCCCACCCGGAAATCACGTGGGCCCCACCCGGAAATCACGTGGGCCCCACCCGGAAATCACGTTGGCCCCACCCGGAAATCACGTGGGGCCCACCCGGAAATCACGTGGGCCCCACCCGGAAATCACGTGGGCCCCACCCGGAAATCACGTGGGGCCCACCCGGAAATCACGTTTGCCCCACCCGGAAATCACGTGGGCCCCACCCGGAAATCACGTGGGCCCCACACGGAAATCACGTGGGCCCCACGGGGAAATCACGTGGGCCCCACGGGAAAATCACGTGGGCCCCACCCGGAAATCACGTGGGCCCCACCCGGAAATCACGTGGGCCCCACCCGGAAATCACGTGGGCCCCACCCGGAAATCACGTGGGCCCCACCCGGAAATCACGTGGGCCCCACCCGGAAATCACGTGGGCCCCACCCGGAAATCACGTGGGCCCCACCCGGAAATCACGTGGGCCCCACGGGGAAATCACGTGGGCCCCACCCGGAAATCACGTGGGCCCCACCCGGAAATCACGTGGGCCCCACCCGGAAATCACGTGGGCCCCACGGGGAAATCACGTGGGCCCCACCCGGAAATCACGTGGGCCCCACGGGGAAATCACGTGGGCCCCACCCGGAAATCACGTGGGCCCCACCCGGAAATCACGTGGGCCCCACCCGGAAATCACGTGGGCCCCACCCGGAAATCACGTGGGCCCCAGCCGGAAATCACGTGGGCCCCAGCCGGAAATCACGTGGGCCCCACCCGGAAATCACGTGGGCCCCACCCGGAAATCACGTGGGCCCCACCCGGAAATCACGTGGGCCCCACCCGGAAATCACGTGGGGCCCACCCGGAAATCACGTGGGCCCCACCCGGAAATCACGTGGGCCCCACCCGGAAATCACGTGGGCCCCACCCGGAAATCACGTGGGCCCCACGGGGAAATCACGTGGGCCCCACCCGGAAATCACGTGGTCCCCACCCGGAAATCACGTGGGCCCCACCCGGAAATCACGTGGGCCCCACGGGGAAATCACGTGGGCCCCACGGGGAAATCACGTGGGCCCCACGGTGAAATCACGTGGGCCCCACCCGGAAATCACGTGGGCCCCACCCGGAAATCACGTGGGCCCCACCCGGAAATCACGTGGGCCCCACCCGGAAATCACGTGGGCCCCACCCGGAAATCACGTGGGCCCCACCCGGAAATCACGTGGGCCCCACCCGGAAATCACGTGGGCCCCACGGGGAAATCACGTGGGCCCCACGGGGAAATCACGTGGGCCCCACCCGGAAATCACGTGGGCCCCACCCGGAAATCACGTGGGCCCCACCCGGAAATCACGTGGGCCCCACGGGAAATCACGTGGGCCCCACCCGGAAATCACGTGGGCCCCACCCGGAAATCACGTGGGCCCCACCCGGAAATCACGTGGGCCCCACCCGGAAATCACGTGGGCCCCACCCGGAAATCACGTGGGCCCCACCCGGAAATCACGTGGGCCCCACCCGGAAATCACGTGGGCCCCACCCGGAAATCACGTGGGCCCCACCCGGAAATCACGTGGGCCCCACCCGGAAATCACGTGGGCCCCACCCGGAAATCACGTGGGCCCCACCCGGAAATCACGTGGGCCCCACCCGGAAATCACGTGGGCCCCACCCGGAAATCACGTGGGCCCCACCCGGAAATCACGTGGGCCCCACCCGGAAATCACGTGGGCCCCACCCGGAAATCACGTGGGCCCCACCCGGAAATCACGTGGGCCCCACCCGGAAATCACGTGGGCCCCACCCGGAAATCACGTGGGCCCCACCCGGAAATCACGTGGGCCCCACCCGGAAATCACGTGGGCCCCACCCGGAAATCACGTGGGCCCCACCCGGAAATCACGTGGGCCCCACCCGGAAATCACGTGGGCCCCACCCGGAAATCACGTGGGCCCCACCCGGAAATCACGTGGGCCCCACCCGGAAATCACGTGGGCCCCACCCGGAAATCACGTGGGCCCCACCCGGAAATCACGTGGGCCCCACCCGAAATCACGTGGGGCCCACCCGGAAATCACGTTTGCCCCACCCGGAAATCACGTGGGCCCCACCCGGAAATCACGTGGGCCCCACCCGGAAATCACGTGGGCCCCACCCGGAAATCACGTGGGCCCCACCCGGAAATCACGTGGGCCCCACCCGAAATCACGTGGGCCCCACCCGGAAATCACGTGGGCCCCACCCGGAAATCACGTGGGCCCCACCCGGAAATCACGTGGGCCCCACCCGGAAATCACGTGGGCCCCACCCGGAAATCACGTGGGCCCCACCCGGAAATCACGTGGGCCCCACCCGGAAATCACGTGGGCCCCACCCGGAAATCACGTGGGCCCCACCCGGAAATCACGTGGGCCCCACGGGGAAATCACGTGGGCCCCACCCGGAAATCACGTGGGCCCCACGGGGAAATCACGTGGGCCCCACCCGGAAATCACGTGGGCCCCACACGGAAATCACGTGGGCCCCACCCGGAAATAACGTGGGCCCCACCCGGAAATCACGTGGGCCCCACCCGGAAATCACGTGGGCCCCACCCGGAAATCACGTGGGCCCCACCCGGAAATCACGTGGGCCCCAGCCGGAAATCACGTGGGCCCCATGGGTAATCAGGTGGGCCCCACCCGGAAATCACGTGGGCCCCACCCGGAAATCACGTGGGCCCCACCCGGAAATCACGTGGGCCCCACCCGGAAATCACGTGGGCCCCACCCGGAAATCACGTGGGCCCCACCCGGAAATCACGTGGGCCCCACCCGGAAATCACGTGGGCCCCACGGGGAAATCACGTGTGCCCCACCCGGAAATCACGTGGGCCCCACCCGGAAATCACGTGGGCCCCACCCGGAAATCACGTGGGCCCCACCCGGAAATCACGTGGGCCCCACCCGGAAATCACGTGGGCCCCACCCGGAAATCACGTGGGCCCCACCCGGAAATCACGTGGGCCCCACCCGGAAATCACGTGGGCCCCACGGGGAAATCACGTGGCCCCACCCGGAAATCACGTGGGCCCCACCCGGAAATCACGTGGGCCCCACCCGGAAATCACGTGGGCCCCACCCGGAAATCACGTGGGCCCCACCCGGAAATCACGTGGGCCCCACCCGGAAATCACGTGGGCCCCACCCGGAAATCACGTGGGCCCCAGCCGGAAATCACGTGGGCCCCACCCGGAAATCACGTGGGCCCCACGGGGAAATCACGTGGGCCCCACGGGGAAATCACGTGGGCCCCACGGGGAAATCACGTGGGCCCCACCCGGAAATCACGTGGGCCCCACCCGGAAATCACGTGGGCCCCACCCGGAAATCACGTGGGCCCCACCCGGAAATCACGTGGGCCCCATCCGGAAATCACGTGGGCCCCACCCGGAAATCACGTGGGCCCCAGCCGGAAATCACGTGGGCCCCACGGGGAAATCACGTGGGCCCCACCCGGAAATCACGTGGGCCCCACCCGGAAATCACGTGGGCCCCACCCGGAAATCACGTGGGCCCCACCCGGAAATCACGTGGGCCCCACCCGGAAATCACGTTGGCCCCACCCGGAAATCACGTGGGGCCCACCCGGAAATCACGTGGGCCCCACCCGGAAATCACGTGGGCCCCACCCGGAAATCACGTGGGGCCCACCCGGAAATCACGTTTGCCCCACCCGGAATCACGTGGGCCCCACCCGGAAATCACGTGGGCCCCACACGGAAATCACGTGGGCCCCACGGGGAAATCACGTGGGCCCCACGGGAAATCACGTGGGCCCCACCCGGAAATCACGTGGGCCCCACCCGGAAATCACGTGGGCCCCACCCGGAAATCACGTGGGCCCCACCCGGAAATCACGTGGGCCCCACCCGGAAATCACGTGGGCCCCACCCGGAAATCACGTGGGCCCCACCCGGAAATCACGTGGGCCCCACCCGGAAATCACGTGGGCCCCACGGGGAAATCACGTGGGCCCCACCCGGAAATCACGTGGGCCCCACCCGGAAATCACGTGGGCCCCACCCGGAAATCACGTGGGCCCCACGGGGAAATCACGTGGGCCCCACCCGGAAATCACGTGGGCCCCACGGGGAAATCACGTGGGCCCCACCCGGAAATCACGTGGGCCCCACCCGGAAATCACGTGGGCCCCACCCGGAAATCACGTGGGCCCCACCCGGAAATCACGTGGGCCCCAGCCGGAAATCACGTGGGCCCCAGCCGGAAATCACGTGGGCCCCACCCGGAAATCACGTGGGCCCCACCCGGAAATCACGTGGGCCCCACCCGGAAATCACGTGGGCCCCACCCGGAAATCACGTGGGGCCCACCCGGAAATCACGTGGGCCCCACCCGGAAATCACGTGGGCCCCACCCGGAAATCACGTGGGCCCCACCCGGAAATCACGTGGGCCCCACGGGGAAATCACGTGGGCCCCACCCGGAAATCACGTGGTCCCCACCCGGAAATCACGTGGGCCCCACCCGGAAATCACGTGGGCCCCACGGGGAAATCACGTGGGCCCCACGGGGAAATCACGTGGGCCCCACGGGGAAATCACGTGGGCCCCACCCGGAAATCACGTGGGCCCCACCCGGAAATCACGTGGGCCCCACCCGGAAATCACGTGGGCCCCACCCGGAAATCACGTGGGCCCCACCCGGAAATCACGTGGGCCCCACCCGGAAATCACGTGGGCCCCACGGGGAAATCACGTGGGCCCCACGGGGAAATCACGTGGGCCCCACGGGGAAATCACGTGGGCCCCACCCGGAAATCACGTGGGCCCCACCCGGAAATCACGTGGGCCCCACCCGGAAATCACGTGGGCCCCACGGGGAAATCACGTGGGCCCCACCCGGAAATCACGTGGGGCCCACCCGGAAATCACGTGGGCCCCACCCGGAAATCACGTGGGCCCCACCCGGAAATCACGTGGGCCCCACCCTGAAATCACGTGGGCCCCACCCGGAAATCACGTGGGCCCCACCCGGAAATCACGTGGGCCCCACCCGGAAATCACGTGGGCCCCACCAAATCACGTGGGCCCCACCCGGAAATCACGTGGGCCCCACCCGGAAATCACGTGGGCCCCACCCGGAAATCACGTGGGCCCCACCCGGAAATCACGTGGGCCCCACCCGGAAATCACGTGGGCCCCACCCGGAAATCACGTGGGCCCCACCCGGAAATCACGTGGGCCCCACCCGGAAATCACGTGGGCCCCACCCGGAAATCACGTGGGCCCCACCCGAAATCACGTGGGCCCCACCCGGAAATCACGTGGGCCCCACCCGGAAATCACGTGGGCCCCAGCCGGAAATCACGTGGGCCCCACGGGGAAATCACGTGGGCCCCACCCGGAAATCACGTGGGCCCCACCCGGAAATCACGTGGGCCCCACCCGGATATCACGTGGGCCCCACCCGGAAATCACGTGGGCCCCACCCGGAAATCACGTGGGCCCCACCCGGAAATCACGTTGGCCCCACCCGGAAATCACGTGGGGCCCACCCGGAAATCACGTGGGCCCCACCCGGAAATCACGTGGGCCCCACCCGGAAATCACGTGGGGCCCACCCGGAAATCACGTTTGCCCCACCCGGAAATCACGTGGGCCCCACCCGGAAATCACGTGGGCCCCACCCGAAAATCACGTGGGCCCCACCCGGAAATCACGTGGGCCCCACCCGGAAATCACGTGGGCCCCACCCGGAAATCACGTGGGCCCAACCCGGAAATCACGTGGGCCCCACCCGGAAATCACGTGGGCCGCACGGGGAAATCACGTGGGCCCCACCCGGAAATCACGTGGGCCCCACCCGGAAATCACGTGGGCCCCACCCGGAAATCACGTGGGCCCCACCCGGAAATCACGTGGGCCCCACCCGGAAATCACGTGGGCCCCACGGGGAAATCACGTGGGCCCCACCCGGAAATCACGTGGGCCCCACGGGGAAACGTGGGCCCCACCCGGAAATCACGTGGGCCCCACGGAAATCACGTGGGCCCCACCCGGAAATAACGTGGGCCCCACCCGGAAATCACGTGGGCCCCACCCGGAAATCACGTGGGCCCCACCCGGAAATCACGTGGGCCCCACCCGGAAATCACGTGGGCCCCACCCGGAAATCACGTGGGCCCCACCCGGAAATCACGTGGGGCCCACCCGGAAATCACGTGGGCCCCACCCGGAAATCACGTGGGCCCCACCCGGAAATCACGTGGGCCCCACCCGGAAATCACGTGGGCCCCACGGGGAAATCACGTGGGCCCCACGGGGAAATCACGTGGGCCCCACCCGGAAATCACGTGGGCCCCACCCGGAAATCACGTGGGCCCCACCCGGAAATCACGTGGGCCCCACCCGGAAATCACGTGGGCCCCAGCCGGAAATCACGTGGGCCCCACGGGGAAATCACGTGGGCCCCACCCGGAAATCACGTGGGCCCCACCCGGAAATCACGTGGGCCCCACCCGGAAATCACGTGGGCCCCACCCGGAAATCACGTGGGCCCCACCCGGAAATCACGTGGGCCCCACCCGGAAATCACGTGGGCCCCACCCGAAATCACGTGGGCCCCACCCGGAAATCACGTGGGCCCCACCCGGAAATCACGTGGGCCCCACCCGGAAATCACGTGGGGCCCACCCGGAAATCACGTGGGCCCCACCCGGAAATCACGTGGGCCCCACCCGGAAATCACGTGGGGCCCACCCGGAAATCACGTGGGCCCCACCCGGAATCACGTGGGCCCCACCCGGAAATCACGTGGGCCCCACCCGGAAATCACGTGGGGCCCACCCGGAAATCACGTGGGCCCAACCCGGAAATCACGTGGGCCCCACCCGGAAATCACGTGGGCCCCACGGGAAATCACGTGGGCCCCACCCGGAAATCACGTGGGCCCCACCCGGAAATCACGTGGGCCCCACCCGGAAATCACGTGGGCCCCACGGGGAAATCACGTGGGCCCAACCCGGAAATCACGTGGGCCCCACCCGGAAATCACGTGGGCCCCACGGGGAAATCACGTGGGCCCCACCCGGAAATCACGTGGGCCCCACGGGGAAATCACGTGGGCCCCACCCGGAAATCACGTGGGCCCCACCCGGAAATCACGTGGGCCCCACCCGGAAATCACGTGGGCCCCACGGGGAAATCACGTGGGCCCCACCCGGAAATCACGTGGGCCCCACCCGGAAATCACGTGGGCCCCACCCGGAAATCACGTGGGCCCCACCCGGAAATCACGTGGGCCCCACCCGGAAATCACGTGGGCCCCACCCGGAAATCACGTGGGCCCCACCCGAAATCACGTGGGCCCCACCCGGAAATCACGTGGGCCCCACCCGGAAATCACGTGGGCCCCACCCGGAAATCACGTGGGCCCCACCCGGAAATCACGTGGGCCCCACCCGGAAATCACGTGGGCCCCACCCGGAAATCACGTGGGCCCCACCCGGAAATCACGTGGGCCCCACCCGGAAATCACGTGGGCCCCACCCGGAAATCACGTGGGGCCCCACCCGGAAATCACGTGGGCCCCACCCGGGAAATCACGTGGGCCCCACCCGGAAATCACGTGGGCCCCCACCGGAAATCACGTGGGCCCCACCCGGAAATCACGTGGGCCCCACCCGGAAATCACGTGGGCCCCACCCGGAAATCACGTGGCCCCACCCGGAAATCACGTGGGCCCCACCCGGAATCACGTGGGCCCCACCCGGAAATCACGTGGGCCCCACCCGGAAATCACGTGGGCCCCACCCGGAAATCACGTGGGCCCCACCCGGAAATCACGTGGGCCCCACCCGGAAATCACGTGGGCCCCACCCGGAAATCACGTGGGCCCCACCGGGAAATCACGTGGGCCCCACCGGAAATCACGTGGGCCCCACCCGGAAATCACGTGGGCCCCACCCGGAAATCACGTGGGCCCCACCCGGAAATCACGTGGGCCCCACCCGGAAATCACGTGGGCCCCACCCGG